>NC_142443.1:18455576-19067884 GCF_059453495.1 Arachis ipaensis | reverse complement strand
GATTTTGGATACCACAAGCCATAGTCACTAGTTCTCTTAATGTATCTAATGATGCGCTTAACGGCTGAAAGATGAGATTCTTTTGGGTGAGATTGAAACCTTGAGCATACACCCACACTTTGAACAATGTCCGTTCTAGAGGAGGTAAGGTACATGAGTGAACCTATCATTCCTCTATACCTTGTTTCATCCACATCTTTGCCATCATCATCCTTTTCAAGTTTTGTGTTTGGATGCATTGGTGTTCCCATTGGTTTGGAACTTTCTAGGCCAAATTTTTTGATAAGTTCCTTTGCATACTTTCCTTGGTGAATAAAGGTACCACTAGGAGTTTGTTCAATTTGGAGGCCAAGAAAGAAAGTTAGCTCTCCCATTAAACTCATCTCAAACTCACTAGTCATGAGTTTTCCAAACTCTTCATACAAGGACTTATTGGCCGATCCAAACACAATGTCATCCACATAAACTTGAACTAGGAGGATATCATCATTAGATGCTTTAATAAATAAAGTAGTATCGGTGGTACCCCTTTGAAATTGATTTTTCAACGAGAAGGCACTAAGCCTTTCATACCAAGCTCTTGGAGCTTGTCTAAGACCATAAAGAGCCTTAGAGAGTTTAAAAACATGGTTTGGAAATTCTTTATCTTCAAAACCGGGGGGTTGTGCCACAAACACTTCTCTATCAATAAATCCATTAAGAAAAGCATATTTTACATCCATTTGAAATATTTTAAAACCCTTATGGGCAGCATAGGCAAGAAGTAACCTAATTGCTTCCATTCTTGCTACCGGAGCAAACATCTCATCAAAGTCTATTCCTTCTTCTTGATCGTAACCTTGGGCCACTAATCTAGCCTTGTTACGAACAGCTTTGCCATCCTCTCCTAACTTATTTTTGAACACTCATTTAGTAACCGTAACTTTCTTACCATCCGGATGAGGTACTAGTGTCCAAACCTCATTCTTGTCAAATTGAGCCAGCTCCTCTTGCATAGCTTTGATCCATGATGGATCTTCAAGAACTTGTTTTACATTGTTGGGCTCCATTTGTGACAAGAGGGCAAGGTTGCTTGGTTTGAATTGCCTTTTTGGTTGAGGATCTTGTTGTTACACCTTGAGAGGGATCTCCAATGATGAAGTCATGAGGATAACCCCTCATAGACTTCCATTCTCTAGGCTTCCGGAGTGGTGTTGAACTTTGATGAGCTTCTGTGGGTCTTACTGATTCAGTTTCTCTTGCTGTCTCAGGAGACAAAATGGAAATGTCTCCTCCAATCTGACGAGACAAAACTGGACTGGCAGATTCTTCATTTTGAGTAGACTTGGGATTTTCTTCGCTGGTTTCCTTATTGACAATATCTTCAAGATCTGTATCATCTTCAATCACAGCACTGGGAATTGAGTTAGAATCACAAAAAGAGACATGTATGGATTCCTCTATGGTCCTATGTTCTTTGAGATAAATCCTATAGGCCTTGCTAGTGGTGGAGTATCCAACAAACATCCCTTCATAGGACTTTGGATCAAATTTACCAAGGTTTTCTTTATTATTAAGTACAAAGCATTTGCATCCAAAAACATGAAAATACTTAAGATTTGGAGGGGTTCCCTTCCATAGCTCATAAGGTGTTTTCTTTAACCCTTTTCTAACAACTGTCCTATTCAAAATATAACAAGTTGTATTTACAGCTTCGGCCCATAAAAATTTAGGAATCTCATTTTCACAAAGCATGGCCCTAGTCATCTCTTGAAGGCTTCTATTCCTTCTCTCAACCACCCCATTTTGTTGAGGGGTTCTAGGGCATGAAAAATTATGAGCAATTCCAAAGTCATCACAGAATTTTTCAAAGTCTTGGTTTTCAAATTCTCTTCCGTGATCACTTCTCAAATGGGCAATTTTTAAATCTTTTTCATTCTGAATTTTCTTGCAAAGGGTTGAGAAAGCATGAAAAACATCATTTTTATGAGCAAGAAAAAGTACCCAACCAAATCTAGAGTAAGCATCTACCACCACAAGACCATAGTGTTTACCTCCTAAACTTTGAGTTCTTGTTGGACCAAAAAGATCAATGTGTAACATCTCTAATGGCCTTTTGGTTGAGATTTCATCTTTTAATTTAAAAGAGGATTTTACTTGTTTGCCCAATTGGCAAACATCACAAGTAAGATCCTTATCAAACTTGATATTTGAAATTCCTCTAACCAAATTTTTCTTGACTAGCTTAGAAATTTGGTACATGCTAGCATGACCCAACTTTCTATGCCATAGCCATTTTTCATATTCAAGAGAAGTAAAACATGTTACATTTTGTTCTTTCAAGTCCTCAAGAGTCAATTCATACACATGATTGCACTTTTAGCTTGAAATAAAATATCCCCAGTTTTCTCACAAATAACCAAACATACAAACTTTCTAAAAATGACTTCAAAACCTAGATCACACAATTGGCTTACACTAAGTAAATTATGTTTCAAATCATTTACAAGAAGAACATCATTTATACAAGATGAAAGGCTTTTACTAACTTTCCCAACAGCCACTATCTTTCCTTTAGCATCATCGCCGAAAGTGACAAATCCTCCATCATATTTATCAAGCTTTATGAAGAAGGTTATCTTTCCGGTCATATGCCTAGAGCATCCGCTGTCCATATACCACATATTCTCCTTCCATTTGGATGTTAGGCACACCTATAAAACAAGCTCGAGCGACCTTAGGTATCCAAATTTTCTTGGATCCTTTCACGTTAAACCATCTCTTATGTCCTAAACCATTATAATAAAAAACAACTTTGTAAACTTTATCACCAATCATCCTCTCACCAAAAAAACATTGAATGGAAAAGTGTCCATTTCGGTTACATAGCCTACAAAACCTTGGAGTTGCTATTTTGTTAAAGCTTGTTGGATTTTGAAACCTTGTATTATTAGAATATGAAGCAATGTTTTCAAGATAAGGTTTCTCAACAGATTTATAGAACCCTAAGCCAGCTTTATCATAAAGAGATTTTTGACTAGCCAAGATTTGATTCAGATTTTCAGAACTTTGAGTAAACTTGGCTAAGTCTTCTTTAAG
This sequence comes from Arachis ipaensis, assembly GCF_059453495.1. Classification (NCBI taxonomy): domain Eukaryota; kingdom Viridiplantae; phylum Streptophyta; class Magnoliopsida; order Fabales; family Fabaceae; genus Arachis; species Arachis ipaensis. The sequence goes on along the minus strand of NC_142443.1, from coordinate 19,064,806 downwards.
CCTTTTGACCTCTTTGAGCAACACTTCATTTTCCTTAAAACAGTTTACATATGCAACAACAGAATGATCACTTTCACAGCTCCTAAGTTGGGCTTTTAACTGCTTATTTTCTTCAACAAGTTCACAAGCAGTTTCGCCTCCCTCAGTTTTTCTTTAAGAAAACCATTTTCTGCTTTAAGAATGGTGATTTGTTGTTCAAGTTCTTGATTATCTAGCAAGAAGCATCTTATTTTTTCAGAAAGATGATCTATCATAAGATGAAGAGCTTCGGTGTCAGGGTTAGGAATGATTACCTGTTCGACATGATCAGCCATAAGACATGGTTGAGACTTGGTTTCAGATTCTTCATCATCTACAGAATCATTTTCTAAGTCTTCCCAAGAAGCCATAAGCCCTTTCTTTTTTCCTTTCTTTGGATTTTCTTCTTTGTTCAACTTAGGGCAATCTGACTTGAAATGCCCAGTTTCTTTGCAATTGTAACATGTCACCTTGCTGAGATCCTTCCTTTGTTTCCTAGAGCTACTTCCCTTGCTTCTCTCCTTGAACTTCACCATTTTCCTGAATTTTTTGGCAAACAACACAAACTCATTTTCAGAGGAATTATCACTGGATTCATCATCCAGGTGGTTAGTAACAGATGTAAAAGCAATTCCTTTATTTTTTGAATCTTTTTTCAAATAAGTGTTTTCAAAAACAAGTAGGTTTCCTCTCAAGTCATTATATGTCATGGAATCTAGACCACTACTCTCAAATATGATTAAAGCTTTTGTTTCCTACTCTTTTGTAAGACATCTTAGAACTCTCCTCACAAGCACATAATCAGGATATGTTATTCCCATAGCATCTAAGCCAACAATGATGATGTTGAATCTTTCAAACATTTCATCTATTGATTCTCCTTTCTTCATTGAGAACATTTCATATTCTCTGTTCAACATGTCTATCCTTGTCTTCTTTACTATGGTGGTTCCTTCATGAGTGATTTGGAGTTTGTCCCAGATTTTCTTTGTCGTTGTGTATCGTGATACCCGTCGGTACTCCTCGAAGCTGATAGCACAGTTGAGTAGGTTGATAGCCTTGGCATTGAGCTCCACCTTCTTTCTGTCTTCTTCAGTCCAGCTGGCTTCTGGTTTGAGTGAGATTACTCCTTCAGCACTTGTAGTGGTTGGAAACTGTGGATCCTCAAGGATGATCTTCCACAATCTGTAATCTACTGCTTGCACAAAAATCTTCATTTTCTCTTTCTAATAGGTGTAGTTTTTCCCATTGAAAAGAGGAGGTCTGTTGCTTGACTGTCCTTCTGTCAGGTTGTAGGACACCAGAGTTGAGCCACTGTTCTCTGCCATCTGGATCTTTTCTCCAAGCTGCAAAGCTTGATCTCTTTGAGACCAAGCTCTGATACCAATTGATGGTTTCAGTGGCTAAGAGAAGGGGGGTTGAATCTTAGCCCCACTTTCACTTGATAACACTTGCTGGTCTTTTAAAACAACTTCTGGAGACTTTTTGATTTTTTGTCTCGTACCCAACCACGAGACTTTTCTTTTTATCTCTGACCCGGCACGAGATATTTTTCAGTTTTATCTCCTGTGCAGCAGAAACAGAAATGGAGTAGAAGAGAGAGAAAATTACTCCCAAATATATCCTGGTTCAGCTGCTAAGTGCAGTGCAACCTACATCCAGTCTCCATCACAACAATGATGGAATTTTACTATAATCATCTTTGATTACAAACACCAATTCTCGCTAGGAACTACCCTTCCTATCCGGGACAAGTCCAGAATCTAAACCCAATCCTAAACTTGACTTGGTTACTGCCAAACTTTCACTGCTAAGTGCTAACCCAACTTGCAAGGGGATTTTCACAGAATCATGAAACACAACACAGATGTACAAAGGACCTCTAGAACATCTATGGCTTTTTCTTTTAATTTTACACTCTCTGCCTTTTTCCGCTCTATGGATTTTCTTTACAAACCTCACTGTTTGGCTTTTTTCCATGAGACTCAAGACAGACAAAATTAAACAGAAAAATTACAAAATGAAAACATTGAAGGAGAAGAAATTCTGTTAGCTTAGGTAGCTCTGAGAATCCTGTGCCTTGCACTCTCACTCCTTACTTCAAGCCCTGGCTGTTCACCCTTACTTATAAGGAGAAGCCTCCACGGTTGAAACCAAGCAAACCAAGCTAATCTTCTTCTTCATGCAAACCGGTTCGGCCAGAGAGAGAGGAGAAGTAACCGAATGCAATAACCAACATGCAATTACCTCTGGTTCTTCCTTGGTCAACAACAATCATCAATCCGAGCCTTCCATCTTGCCTTGCACTCCAAGATGAACTCCTAACCCTTGATGCATGCTTGATGATGACAACTTCATCTGCTTCAATATCTGCCTCTTCCATCACGTAGCCACTGTAGCTACCTCCTGTGGTGGTTGAGCAAAATCAGAGACAAGCCATCCCTCCAAGGATCTTCTTCTCTAACCGAGATCTTCTTCAACCATTTTTGGTATGGAGAAGCCAAGATCTCTTCACTAAATCTTACCACAAGTGATGAGAATCTTAGCCACAGCATACTTTTAGTGTTCTTTTTCTTGCCATCATTGTGATGGTCTTGTTGCTTGCACTTTCTTCTTTTCGGTGGCTCAATGTGTCTTCCATAGCTTGCTGTGTAATGACCGAAAACAAGAAGCAAAGTGAGAAAGAGAGGAGAGAGAAATTTGAACACTAACTAATGGATTTTGATAACGTAAATTAAATTTCTACTTCCCTTGCATTAGGTAGCGTGTAGCATTGATGATGTCCATCAAATCACTAGCTAACTCTCTCTCATGTTTCCAATGTAAGTTTAATTCAAGCTAAATGAATTTGAAATCCATATGATGAAAGAATGAGATCCGTTGGAAGCAATGAAATTTTGCTTTCTTTGCTCAACGGTTTCAGACCAAGCAAGTTTGCCTTCAAGCAATTTAATTTTAGGCTTAGTTTAACAAGGTTCTGGCCCAATTAATCACAAATTACTTCAGCCACTTAATATAACATACTTGAACAAAAGTACATTGGGGCTTGCAGTAATAAATCAAACTGGCCCAATTAAATAATTCAGCCAACATAATCATATTTAGCATCAAGGCTGAAGGTAAAATGCATAAATGGGCTTGCAACATTTTTCCCATATTTTTGGCCCAATTAAATCTGCATGAACAAAATTATCAATCAATACATATGAATTAAAAACAAATTGACAATTTTGTAATTTAATCAAATTAATAATATTTGTTCATCATCAAAATAAATTTAGAGTTTTTCAAACTCATCATACATAATTAATATAAAAATAAATTATTTTTACTGGTTTTATAATAATAATTAGATATATATATAAAATTATTTTACACTAATAATACATCTAAAATTTTTATAAAATATGAAAGTACCATTATCATTTGGTATAAATTTCTCTATACTAGTATATATAACTCGAGAACCCATGCGAATAGTTTGAACGAGTAAAAAAATTGTTAGAAGGAAGAATATGTATGGTTTGAACCAGTCAAAAAAGAAGAAAGAAGATTCGTCTATGGTGTGGGATAGTCTTCCCAGTTAAACCCGTTGATCACAATCTGTGACTTCGTGGGCAAATGCACAACCACAATTCAAATACAAAAGTCACGCAGTAGAGACTTCCAAGCGGTTCCATCAACATCAAGTATTCGTCGGGATCCGAAAAAATCAGCAAGCATTTAATAGTTTATAGTTGATAGTTTTCATTTCTCACCTGGCTTCAATGTGGACAAGGAGACTCACACATAACATTCGTCAGAATTTATCAACTATGAACATTAGTTGGAAAAATGATATAATTTAATTTGTATAAACAAATAACGATGGTTAAGGGTGCCTGATTAATACCAATATAAATTGACACAGATGGAAGAAGATATGTATTTTTTAACCATTTTTTTAGATTTGATATTTATTGAAAGATAAAAATAAAATTTATTTATTTGAGAGAATCATTTACTTTGTATTTTTACAATACCTGAAAAATTAGTTATTGAGTTGTTGGCCTAATAAATACCCTACTAATTAGTTTGCAAAAATTTTTTTTTTTATTTTTTATTTTTAATTTTTGAAAATAATTTTTATTTTTAATTTTTCACGTCTTAGGATACACAATTAGTTTGTGAAAAGAGAAATAATTTTTAAACGTTAAAATAATAAAAATATATTTAGTTGGTCTTATTTTTAAAATATATTTTTAATATTTTAAAATATAAAATTATATTTTTATTAAATGTATAATTTTAGTTATTTAATTAATTTATTTATTAAGTTAATAATTTATTTTTATACGATATCAAAAATAAAATAAATTATTATCTTAAAATAATTAATTGCATTTATATGAATCTACCATTAAGAGATAAGATTAGAAAAGACTAATAATTAATATAATATTACTATTTTTATATCCATATTAAAAACTTATGTTATTTTTTATTAAAATTAATTAATAAAATTTTATCTTTAAAAAAAATTGACCATAGTAAAAAAATTATCTATACCTTTTTAAGATGTATGTGTAAACTGATTAGAAAATAGAAAATCTAACAACAACACTCTAATGGCAGAAAATAAAAGAGATGACACTTAAAAACCTAATAGTAGAAGAGAGAGGAGGGAAAAATCAACACATAAAATAAAACTGATTGTAGAGGAGGGAGAAAAAAAAGAGAATGGAAAAACAGAGGAATTAGAGAGATTTGAATGTTAAACCTAAAATTAAAAGACAGAGACTTAGATAAAGATGTTTAAATCATTTTTAAATGAAGATATTTAATTTTATCTATTAAATAAATTGTTATATATTAAATTTTTGATACGTCGCATTGATTAAAAGTATTATTTTTATTAAAATGTGTTGCTATATTCTTGAAATCGTTATTTTGACTTTAATATTAATTTTTTATTTTTAAAAATTTAAATTTTTAACAAAAAATCTATTAGAAGATTATTTTATTTTTATTATTTTTTATAAATTTTATAATATTATTTTTTTGCTTTTATTTTATTATTATTTTGATATTTTTCTTATTTTGCAAACTAAATATTTTTTACGAGTTGCATTTTTATTTACAATTTTTATAATTTTTTTAATATTTTTTATTTTTGAAGATCTATATTTTAATCTACTAATTATTATTATTAATTATTTTATTTTTAGTCTAGTAATTCTTATTTATTGTGAAATTGATTGAAAAAAATATTTTGTATAAATTTAAGAAATTCAATGTTGTTTGAATTAATATTAGTTAAATTATTAATAAAATTATTTTTCTCTTAAATCTTTAATTTTATTAATAATTTATACTTTTATTATAATTTATATTTTTAGAGTATATTTTTTAATTGTGGTTAAATAAACAACTTTAAAATAAATTATTTTTGCCATCTTTATATAAGTAATATGCAAACTAAAAATCCTGAAAACAAAACAAATGCATTTTTAATTTTGTTCTATTTTTTAAAATGTTTTTATTGAAAACATTTTCAAAGTGTTCATTCAATTATATTTTTATGTCTTATTTTTATTTTTATTGAAAACGAAAATAAAAATGCTCAAACTAATTGGCACTTATATTGCACGACAAATATTTCAGTAAGCATTTAACAATAGAAAAAATTTAAAAATTTTAAAAACAAAAATATCTGAAATTCAATTAGAAAATTAATAATTTAAGCTCAACAAAAATTATTTTTAGTGAGTTTGTAGCGGACTTATTTGACAATCTAATATAATATTAGATGAAATTAATTTCCTTACATTATTCATTTTGTATTAACTATTAGTCTATTACATTATAAATATACAGAAATTACAAATTAATAGGTTAAATTAATTTTTATCCATCATTCTAATTATTTTATATATTTTTCGTTCTTATTTTAATTTATGTAAAATTTATTTATAACATTTTGGTCATTCCCTACACTTTGATAATAAGATGAAAAATATATCAATAGTTAAATGATAGGAATAAAACACACAATTCTCTACTTGCAAGAATTAGAGGAGCAACAATATCTACTCACAACAAGTATTAACACCAGCACAATAATACCCAATAGCAGCGGAAAAATCACATAAACCAGAAAATAGAAACAAGCTAACACACCAAGATTTTTAACGTGGAAAACCTCCTCAATGAGAGAAGTAAAAACCACGAGTCACCAAGACCAGGATATAGCTTCACTATGATGAAAAATAGGGTACAAGAGAGTCACAAATTACTGCACAAAATGTGCATACAACAAGCCAAACAACCCAAGCTTCAAAACTTTCAAAACAAGAACAAGAAGATGAAAATACCACAAAAACAGAGCTACTGTGCGTGGCCAATATCTCCAGCTACAGATGTTGAATTGAAGATCCGAACGGTGAAATCAAAGAACCAGATGTGTAGAACACTCTGTCCAAATTTGAGCTCGATCCAACGGTTAACAAATCTGCAGTGACCAATTTACAGAGACAGCTTTGTGTATGTACGAAAATAACTTTCTCTCTTCTCTTCTCTTCTCTCTAGTGTTTGGTGTTCTCTTGCAAAATGACCTTTCTCTCACTCAACCCTAACTCACCTCAGCCACTTTAACTATTCATGGGCTTGGATACTAGCATTTGGGCTTTTTCTCCACATAGAAAGGGAGCCCAAAAACCCAACAAATCTCCCCCTCACGACTATGTGGAGGTAACCGCCAATCCGGCGATTAAGCAACAAACTTCAAACTTCCATCTTGGTAATGCCTTGGTTATCATATCAGAACCATTCTCATCAGTATGAACCTTTTCAAGTTCCAACAACTCAGCATCCAAAACATCACGTATCCAATGATACCTCACATTAATATGTTTGGATGAGAATGAAAGGTAGAGTTTTTACCAAGATGTATAGCACTTTGACTATCACAAAACAACACATACCTCTCTTGAGTAGACTCGAGTTCCTTCAAGAATTTCTTCATCCAAAGCATCTCCTTGCACGCTTCGGTAATGGCAATAAACTCGGCCTCAGTAGTAGACAAAGCAACACATTTTTGTAATCTTGATTGCCAAGACACAGCTCCACCCGCAAAGTTGATCAAGAAGCCTGAAATGGACCTTCTAGAGTCAATATCTCCTGCCATGTCTGAGTCAGTGTAACCAACTAGAATAGGCTTATCACTTCCATAACACAACTTCATGTTAGAAGTACCACGAAGATATCTCATTATCCATTTTACAGCATTACAATGCTCTCTTCCTGGGTTTGAAACAAAACGGCTAACACAACCAACAGCATGAGCTATATCCGGTCTTGTGCACACCATAGCATACATTAAACTACCCACGGCTGATGCATATGGAACCTTTTCCATGTCTTTCTTCTCTTCATCACTTGATGGACTTTGCTTGCAACTCAATTTGAAGTGTGTAGCAAGAGGAGTACTAACGGCCTTTGCTTTCTCCATTTGAAACCTGTGCAACATTGTCTCTATGTATTTCTCTTGTGACAACCAAAGTTTCTTCTCCTTTCTATCACGCTCGATTCTTATGCCAAGAATCTCCTTTGCTGGCCCAAGGTCCTTCATTGCAAGTTGCTTCTTCAACATATCAATCCTAGAAGCATTCTGACCAACAATAAGCATGTCATCAACATATATCAAAAGGATAATAAAATCATTACTAGCAAACTGTTTAACAAATACACAATGATCAGAAGTAGTCTTCTTGTAGCCTTGTTCTGCCATAACAGACTCGAACTTCTTGCACCATTGTCTTGGAGCTTGCTTCAAGCCATACAAGCTCTTCTTCAGTTTGCAAACATGATCCTCTTTGCCTTTTACCATGAAACCTTCAGGTTGTTCCATATAAATTTCATCCTTAAGATCACCATGAAGAAAAGCAATTTTCACATCCATCTGCTCTATCTCTAAATCAAGACTTGCAGCCAAACTCAAAACAGTCCTAATAGAAGATCTTCTCACAACCGGTGAAAAGATTTCATTATAGTCAACTCCCTTTTTCTGCCTGTAGCCCTTGACCACCAATCTAGCCTTGTACCTTGGATACTGAAAATTTTCTTCATGCTTCAACCTATAAATCCACCTGTTCTGCAAAGCTTTCTTCCCTTTTGGCAACTTCACAAGCTCAAATGTTTGATTATCATGCAAGGATTTCATTTTATCTTGCATTGCATCAAACCATTTCTTATTGTCGTCACCTTCCATAGCTTCCTCATAACATTCAGGTTCTCCCCCATCAGTCAAGGTCACATATCCATCAGTAAATGTTACATACTCACTAGAAGGATACCTCGTTGAAGGTCGTCACTCTCTAGTAGACCTCCTAGGATGGAAACCTGGTGGATCTTCAGGTAACTCAGGTTGATTATCAGCATCATCATCAACTGGAGCATCAATCGGATCTCCCATCTCCTGGTCATCAGGAACCAAAGGCTCATTTTGCTGCATATGCTCTTGATCTTGATTCTCTGCTAGTTCTGACGAAGGAGGCGGCTGAACTGGATCTACATCAGTCAAGTCACTGCTCTCTTGTGATTGACTCTTCTCTGCCTTATCAATGTCTTCAATGGTCTGGTCTTCAACAAACTCTACATCACGGATTCTTACAAGCTTCTTTTCAACTGGATCATAAAGCCTGTAACCAAACTCATCTTGACCATATCCAATAAAGATGCACTGCCTTGTCTTCACATCCAACTTGGACCTCTCATCCTTTGGAACATGAACAAATGCTTTGCATCCAAAGACTCTCAAATGACCAGACGAGACATCTTTGCCCGACCAAACATGATCCGGAACATCATTATCCAAAGCAATTGTAGGACTCAGATTAATCACATGAGCCGCTGTAAGTAGCGCTTCACCCCAAAAGACTTTAGGTAGCTTAGCTTCAGTAAGCATACACCTAACTCTTTCAATCAGTGTTCTATTCATCCTTTCTGTCAAACCATTCAATTGAGGTGTTTTAGGAGGTGTCTTTTCATACTTAATGCCTTGCTGCTTGCAATACACATCAAATAGTCCACAATACTCACCACCATTATCAGTGCGAATACATTTAAGCTTTTTACCTGTTTGCCTCTCTACCAAAGCTTGGAATTGTTTGAACTTTTCCAAAGCTTGGTTCTTTGTTTTCAAAGCATAAGTCCAAAGCTTTCTTGAATGATCATCAATAAAAGTAATAAAATAAATAGCTCCACTAAAAGACCGTACCTTCAAAGGACCACAAATATCGGAGTGCACCAATTCCAAAAAGTCTGATTTTCTTGAAGGTTGATGCTTCTTGAAGGATAATCTTCTTTGTTTGCCAGCCATGCAATGAGAACATTTCTCCAACTCTGCATTCTTCAAACCTGAAAGAGCATCCTTTCGAGCCAAATAGCCAAGTCCTTTTTCACTAATATGACCAAGTCTCCTGTGCCACAAGCTACAAACTTCTTTACTTTCAATCACATTCACACTACCTTTTGCAATCATGGCATGCATCACATACAAGCTTGAAGTACCTTTTTCTCGAGCCACCACTAAGTTGCCTTTAGTAAGCTTCCATTGTCTAAAACCGAAAGTGTTTACAAAGCCTTCATTATCAAGCCTTTTAACTGAAACCAAATTCAAGCGAACATCTGGAGCGTGTCTAACATCTTTGAGTAGTAGCTTCATTCCCATATTGGTCTCAAGACAAACATCTCCTACACCAATAACCTTGGCCAAGCCATCATTACCCATCTTAAGTACTCCAAAATTACCTGGAGTATAAGAAGTGAAGAACTCCTTCTTCGGTGTAACATGTATTGAGGCGCCACTATCAATTACCCAGCTGAACTCATCATCAGAAACAAGATTGACCTTGTACTCGTAATCAGCAATATTAACAGTAAGAAGATCATCTGAAATAGAAGATACACGATCATTACCACTATCATCCTTCTTTTCTTGCTTACCTTTATTTTCCTTTTTCCAAAGATAGCAATATTTTTGAACGTGACCCATTTTGTGACAATAGTGACACTCAACATTCTTGTATCTTCCCTTGGATTTTCTCCTGCTTTTACCTTTACCTTTTTGAACTCTATTCTGATTTCTCCCCCTGGTTTCAGTGACTAACATTTCAGAGTGTGACGAAGAATTCTGTGTCTTCCTTCTCATCTCTTCATTTAAAATGCCACCTTTAACAAGTTGCATGCTCACTTTACCATTTGGAGCAGAATTAGTAAGAGAGATACGAAATGTCTCCCAAGAATCTGGTAGAGTATTTAGCAACCACAATCCTTGAACCTCATCTTCAAACTTGATTCCCATGCTTGACAACTGATCCAGAACCTCTTGAAATTCATTCAAGTGATCTAATACTTGTGACCCCTCCTTGTATCTCAAATTCATCAACATATTCAACAAGTATAATTTATTATTGCCAGACTTGGAAGCATACAAGGATTCAATTTGATTCCACAAAGTCCTAGCATGAGTCTCATTAGCAATGTGATTATAAACATTATCATCCACCCATTGCCTAATAAAACCACAAACTTGTTGGTGTTCAAACTCCCATTCTTCATCTGTTTTAGATTCTGGTTTTTGTGTAGAAAATACGGGTAAATGTAGATTTTTGACAAACAACAAATCTTTCATTTTTCCCTTCCATAGATGGTAATTAGTGCCATTCAAACTTATCATCCTAGTAGAATTATTTGCCTCCATCTTTCAAGCAAGTTATAACCAAATACCCAAAACTAAGCTCTGATGCCAATTGATAGGAATAAAACACACAATTCCCTACTTGCAAGAATTAGAGGAGCAACAATATCCACTCACAACAAGTATTAACACCAGCACAATAATACCCAATAGCAGCAGAAAAATCACATAAACCAGAAAATAGAAACAAGCTAACACACCAAGATTTTTAACGTGGAAAACCTCCTCAATGAGAGAAGTAAAAACCACGAGTCACCAAGACCAGGATATAGCTTCACTATGATGAAAAATAGGGTACAAGAGAGTCACAAATTACTGCACAAAATGTGCATACAACAAGCCAAACAACCCAAGCTTCAAAGCTTTCAAAATAAGAACAAGAAGATGAAAATATCACAAAAACATTGCTACTGTACGTGGCCAATATCTCCAGCTACAGATGTTGAATTGAAGATCTGAATGGTGAAATCAAAGAACCAGATGTGTAGAACACTCTGTCCAAATTTGAGCTCGATCCAACGGTTAACGAATCTGCAGTGACCAATTTACAGAGACAGCTTTTGTATATGTGCGAAAATAACTTTCTCTCTAATGTTTGGTGCTCTCTTGCAAAATGACCTTTCTCTCACTCAACCCTAACTCACCTCAGGCTCCTCAGCCACTTCAACTATTCATGGGTTTGGATACTAGCATTTAGGCTTTTTCTCCACATAGGAAGGGAGCCCAAAAACCCAACATTAAATACATAGAATCAAATGATATCAATATCGATTTAGTAAATACTACATCGTTTAATTTTTTTTTATAATTTTTGTTTTGATATATTATCTAAAACCAAAGTGGCTTATCAGCTTAATTAACTGTGAGGTTCAAACATTTTTGAGGAAAGGTTCCGACTTATGTATTGGTACAATGATTTATCCGACATTTTTGTTTGGACATTGGTAAAAAATTTTTTTAAAGAATTATGATACTTAAATTAATAAGAATTTTAACAAATTTAAACAAAATTGGTTTAGAAAAAAATATCAATATAGTGAGATATTTATAGAGTAGAAATCTAAGATTTAATCTTTTTTTGTAGATGACTATTGAATATCATAGACGGTTACTCTCCTATAAAGTGGAGAATTAGCCCCTATGTTTAGGGTGGTTATCATTGATGCTTCATTGTCTCCCTAGCGGGACTTAATTAATTTATATGTGTAAGTATTAACTTTTTAAAACTCAGTGAAAAAACAAACTACTAAATTGCTTGTACTGCAATTTAACTACAGAGGTTAGAGATTTAAAAAAAATGCAGATAGCTCTAATTTTAAAACTAGTTTGCAAAGCCAAAATTTAGAACACTAATAAATATTTAATATATAAATATATATATTTAGGTGAAAACTCAGGTACTGTCGACTTCACGTGAAGTTGATAGATGAGAGTCGTTAAAAAAAATTTAGTCAAATAATCTAACAGATGTCAGTTATAAACTTCACCTGAAGTTGACTGCACCTGAGTTTCCACCATATATTTATTTAATTTATTTTTATTATATATTTTATATTTTAATATATGTTTTATGTGGTGCAATCCTATATAAAAAACCTGCTTAAAAGATGCTTCCAAGAAGAGCTTGCAAATATTGTAGACAAGCAAAAAATGGAGAACAGAAACTTTGCCATTATAATAGCAATGATCATGTTCTTAGTCTCCAACACCATTTCAGCAACTGATACCATAACTCACTTACATCCTCTAACTGAAAATCAAACCTTGGTTTCCAAGAACGGAGAATTCGAGCTTGGCTTCTTTTCTCCCCGCAACTCTGATAACCGCTACCTTGGCATTTGGTACAAGAAGATCGCCATTCAAACCATTGTATGGGTAGCAAACAGAGAAGAACCTGTCGCAACACACATCTCTGCATTGCTGACAATAAACATCACCCAGAATAGCAGCGCACTACTTGTCCTCCATCAGAATAACTCAGTTCTATGGTCCGTGAGCGTATCAAGAAAACCCAAGAATCCAATTTTACAGCTATTGGATTCAGGGAACCTTGTTCTGAGAGAAGAAAATGATGAGAATGAAGAGAAGAACTATCTATGGCAAAGCTTTGATTACCCTGGTGATACACTCTTGCCAGAGATGAAGCTTGGTAAGGATTTGAAGACCGGGCTCGATCGACGCTTATCGGCGTGGAAGAATGAAAGTGATCCTTCACCGGGAAGCTTCACATGGGAAATGGATGTCACCAACTGGCCAGAACCAATGCAGAGAATCGGTTCCAAGAAACAGTTCAACAGTGGTCCATGGACAGGACTTGATTATAGTGGTAAACCAACGAGGAAGCCCAGCATGGTTTTCAACTTCACATACTTCTCTGACCAGAATGAAGTGTACTTCATGTTCCACCTTGTGAATACCTCGGTCAAAGCTAGGATGGTCATGAACCAGAGCACCTTGAAGCGTGTTCATACTGCTTGGGATCAGAATGAGCAACAGTGGAAGGTGTATGCTCTTCTGCCCAGAGATTTCTGCGATGAATACGGTTCTTGCGGCCCCAATGGGAATTGTGATGGTAACAAGGTTCCAGCTTGCCAATGTTTGAGAGGATTTAAGCCCAAGTCACCCCGTCAATGGAATGGTATGGGAACAACGTATCTTACTTAGTGTCTCTGTTTTATACTTTTATTTGTTTGTTTTCTTTAATTCTTTATTGTAGTAAGCTCCACTCTTAATTTGTTGAGCTCTTTCTTTTCTTGTGTGACATAGGTGGGAAGTACGATGAAGGTTGTGTGCGTGACACACCACTGGATTGCAAAAGTGATGGATTTGTTAAGTATGTTAAGATGAAAGTGCCTGATACAGAACATAGTTGGTTGAACCAGAGCATGAATCTTGTTGAGTGCAGAGAGAAATGCTTCAGAAACTGTTCTTGTATGGCTTATTCAAACTCAGACACCAGAGGATCAGGGTCAGGGAGTGGTTGTGCTATGTGGTTTGGTGATCTTAATGACTTGAGGGTTCACCTAGCTGATGCAGAACACGATCTGTATGTCAGAGTTCCTGCTTCGGTGTTAGGTATCTCATACCCTTACTATTCAATTTAACTTTTAAACTGTTTTGTTAATGGGTTAAACACAATCATCATCATCATCAATCGCAACTAAATTTTGTGCTATGTGTGAAAATAAACCATCAAAGAGACGAACAACGGAAGCAAGGTCAAGATTGGTGTTGCGATTGGAGGCACTGCTACCATATTATGTGTACTTCTCTTAGTTCTTTATTTCATATACATAAGACGAAGTGGCACGATGAAAAGTAAGAAATCTCTTTGTTGATATACATAAAGTAACTTGCTGAATTATGTTTAGGGCTTAGTACATAAAGTAACTTGTGTCAAAAAATATAATCCAGATAATGCAGCAGTAGTAGATCATTTCAAGGAAGAACAGGAAGAGGATTTGGAGCTTCCATTGTTTGACCTATCAGTTATAGCTAGCGCCACAAACAACTTTTCAATCGACAACAAGCTCGGAGAAGGTGGTTTTGGACCTGTATATAAGGTAATATTTATATACATGATAAGCTGGTTTCATAATCATGCAAAAACAAATTAAAGCCGTTTGTAGCTTACAAAGTTACAGTATTTGCTATTGGTAAATGGCAGGGGACAATGGAAAATGGACAAGAAATTGCTGTTAAGAGACTTTCTAGAAGCTCTGGCCAAGGACTTAAAGAATTTAAGAATGAAATTGTCTTAATAGCCAAACTTCAGCATCGTAATCTTGTAAAGCTTCATGGGTGTTGCATTCATGAGGAAGAAAAATTGCTCGTCTATGAGTACATGCCTAATAAAAGTCTGGATTTATTTATATTTGGTATGAAATTTCTAGATGCTTTGATCCATGTTAAATTGCTCATAGTAGTTGTGGCCCTTCAAGAAATGCATAATTAACTGTCTGTTTGTTCTGAAAAGATTATACAATGTTCAAAAATGACTAGATGAAACGCAAAGAATGCTCTTGGATTGGTCGAAGCGCTTTCAAATAATTTGTGGAATTGCAAGGGGAATTCTTTATCTTCATCAAGATTCAATACTAAAAATCATTCATAGAGATCTCAAAGCAAGTAATGTTTTACTTGATAGTGATATGAATCCTAAAATATCAGACTTTGGTTTGGCCAAAATTTTTAAAGGAGATCAAAGTGCAGAAACTACAGGTCGAGTGGTTGGAACCTAGTAAGGATTCATAATGCCTCTTAATTTTAATTATACAATTTCAATACCAAACTAATCCTTTTTCTTATATTATTCATTAGTGGATACATGGCACCAGAATATGCAATAGACGGAAATTTTTCAGTGAAATCTGATGTCTTTAGCTTTGGCATTTTGCTGCTGGAGATAGTATCCGGAAAGAAGAACAAAGCAAACCATCATGATAAAGAAAGTACATACCTTGTTGGATATGTAAGTATAGATCAGCTATCATTTGATCATGTCTATCCAAACTTATACTTCACAATGAATGCTACATAATTTGGTATATGCATATATAGGCTTGGGATTTATGGACAGAAGAAAGGCATATAGAAGTAGTTGATGAATACCTCAAAGGTGATCTCTCTGAAGCGTTGCGCTGCATTCATATAAGTCTCCTCTGTGTGCAGCAGAATGCACATGATAGGCCAAACATGTCATCAGTGGTTATGATGTTAAGCAGTGAAATTAGCTTGCCTCAGCCAAATCCACCAGCTCTGTTTCTTGGAGATCATTCGGATCAACAACATCCTTCATCTCTCAATGAATTAAGTATTACAACTTTAGAAGCTCGTTAGGATTCGGAAGCATGCCTCAATAATCACAATATGCTGCACATGTAAATGTAACAAACCTATGCAATATGGCATGGCTAGTAGTGTTTTTAATTTCTTTCTTTATTTCTTTCCCTGGGTGCATTGTGTTAGTTGCTATAGAATTCTGCATAATAATGTAGTTCAATTTGGACAGTACATGTATATCCTGTGCCATGCCATCGCCTCCATATTATAAGGCAAAGGGCAAAGGCTTTCCCTTAAAAGAAAACCAAAACAACAATCTCCTATTTCAAAATTAGTTAGTTAGTTAGACGTGCTGATGTCGTCAAGTTAGTTATTTTTCTGTTTCTGATAGTTAGTTATAGCTTCATTACATGTGTATATACTTTTTTTTTTTTGATTTCCCATGATATCCCCCAACCCGACAGGTCAAGGACTAATCTGTATGCACAAGGCGGGATTCGAACCCTGACACTTGCTTAAGCGAACTAGTGAGCTAACCACTAGACCAACCCAACTTGGTTAAAATAGAAAAGACTTTATTAGGTAGATCATGACTTTTGTTAATAATGTGAACAATGGGCTTTAAAATTGACCCAATAAAGTAAAAACACATTATA
The DNA here is from genome assembly GCF_059453495.1 of Arachis ipaensis. NCBI lineage: Eukaryota > Viridiplantae > Streptophyta > Magnoliopsida > Fabales > Fabaceae > Arachis > Arachis ipaensis. The sequence continues at coordinate 19,048,612 of NC_142443.1, read as the reverse complement.
CCCTCAAATTATCCACCTAAATCTTAATATTAGGATAACTATCCGTATCATATTGTTTAGTATTTTTATTGTCTACTTATACTTTTTTAAATTGAAATTGATCTAAAATAAATTAAAATAGTTTTTATTTAATTCTATAATATCCGAAGGATAAATTTTATCTAATTTCAAAACTAGAATGAAAACACAATTTGTGGTGATAATTTTATTTGGGAAGAGTCAAGGTCAATAGGCAAATGTCTTTGAGGATAAGAAGACCCAAGAGTAACCAATAATGTATGTTACGTAATCAATTGACAAAAATCTCGCGTTGCCTCATAGAGATTTGGGACCTTTTTTTGTCGAGTATCGTATTGTCATTTAAAAAAAAAACAAAAATTAAGTTGGTACTTTATTTTAATTATAATCTTTTTTAATAATTCTTTGCGACTTTAGAATGGAAATATGACTATGTGAGAAAATTTATATAAAAATTTATTCCCAAATATTCTTCATCTTATATAATTTATAAAAAAATTATTTTGTTTACTCTAAAAATTATCTTCGTAACTAATATTTTAAAAATTAGACTAAATTGATCGGTCAAACCATTCAAACTAAGAATTGATTTTTTATGTGGTTCGACTAATAAGACAAAATTGTTAAATTAAAAACCATTTGTGAATTACTAAATCAGACGAAAATCGATCGCCTAAAATTGGCCAATTTTTTTATTTTGCTCCAGAGTGAACAAATTTAATTTTGATGCACAATGTAAATGTAAAGCAGTTTTATAGGTGTATTTAATGGGTCTATCTTTAATAAGCTCAAGTCTTTTGAGCTTTTCTAATATGCACAAAATATAATTTGTAAATGTACCTCATATTGGGGTTTAATAATAATAATTATTTTCTTACTTCTACCACAAATATTTTTAAAATTCATCTAATAAAACCGTAATTTCTCATCACATTTTTCAATCTATCCACAAAGCCACTGTCACCTGCTTCACTCGTCTCTGGTCTCTGCCAGCACCGTCGCCGTCCAATCCGGCACTCGCTGCCAATCTCAGCCCATCTCCCGGCGTCGCTATTAGGCTCTTTCTCCCCGTCGTTCATTCTCAGTATCTCTATTCTATCTTTTCTCTTCGAGTCGTCGTCAGCGCCGTGGTGCTCCGTCTCCTCCTTCATCCTCCACTTCCAGAGTTCCAATGGAGCCTAAGCCTCAGATATGAATTTGCTTCATTGATTTCACTTTTTTCGTTCTTTTTATGTTCTTGTTGTATAAATCTGCTTCATTGAACTCATTCAATTATTTTTTTGTTCTACTTATTTTTTGTTTAGGTTTTCTATACGAATTTGTTTCATTGATTTCATTAAGTTATTTTTTTTGTTCTGTTTATTTGGTTGTTTGAATTTTTTTGGGTTCTGTTTATGAGGGTTAAAAAATTTTGGAATTTGTTCTTATGATTCTGATTTCAATTTTTGTGTTTATGATTCTGTTCATGATGCTCTAGTTTTATTTTTTGTTCTATTTTTTATTTGTTACTGCTATTTGATTTGTTTTAGTCTGTTTGCAAATTCAGAAATTAGTATTGTGATTCTGTTTAAAAATTCCGTTTTCATTATATAGGATGATCATGAAGGTGTTAGGAACGTGGATGATGACAACTTTATAGACGACACTGGGGTGGAAGCTGGTGGTTACTATTGGCAGTGATGAACCTCGTTCTCTTGGTGATGCTCCCCAGGTTGATGATTAATTCTCCTGAATTTTTCTTTTTACTGCTAGATTCTCCTGTAAGCAGAATAGCAGATCCACTGTGTTTGATATCCTTCTGATTAGGATAATGTTTTGGTACCAGTAGCATGTTGTAAACCAAAATATGTGATGGATGTAACTTAAGCTTTCTTTTCATTTCAAGCTATTCGGTCTCTTTTATAACCAAAATATGATCTATTCCAAAATATGTTGATTTTCTAGGCAGAGGAAGGTGAAGAGGATGGTGAAATTAAGGATCTTTTCAAGATAGGTAAGAAAAAGAAGAAGAATGAGAGAAGTCTTGCAGAAATAGCTTTATTAGTTGAGAACGTCTGACTTCCGTGATTCACATTCCTGGAACAAACACGATTCAGACTCCTGGAACCAACCATTAAACACTGATCGATATTTCGGCCAATCGAAAAGAAGAGAAGAATAAAAGAATAAATGAAAATTCATTCGCCATCAAGGAACGAAACCGAAAATTTTTTCCATGCAAGTTGTGACAGCACTAACATAGTGAACTTGCTCAAATTATAGGGCATCTTAGAGGAAGCAAATTCTACTATACAAGTTGAGTAGAATTAGGAGTCAATTATCAGGGCTTTGAATGATTTGTATATTCTGAATCACAGTTACTAAGTATTTTTTGGAGTTTCTTGTGAACCACCATATGTTCATTAATCTTTTATAACTATGCATGGAAGTCTCTAAATTTTTTGAAGTTCTTATATTAATCCTTCTAATTTAATACAGAAAACCAAAAATTGGAAATCAATTTGATAATTAAACTATGCAACATTATCATTGGTGATCAATTATAGTTTTAATCCTCATCTTATAGTTATTTTAATTTTAGTCTTATTTCTTATAATTTTAATCCTCTTCTTTCTGCATTTTTAGTTAGGTAGGTGATCAATTATTTCCATCTGTTACTTTCATCATTCACGCATAAAGCCAATAGAAGTTACAAATTTTAGATCTAATGAAAAGGGTACTGATAATTCACATGCAATTTGGGTGGTAAATCCAGAAAATATAAATTAACTTTCTTTGATAATTACTTTTCTGTAAAATTACACATTGATCTTATTAAGGGACTTTTGAGGAACTGAAATTTCAATTCTCTTGGTTTTATCTTCCCAAGCAATTCCCATCTTCTAGGTTTAATCTGTCCTAGCAGTTTCATCTACTCTTTTTTAAACTTCTTTGTTGCAAACCAGCTCCCACCTCGTCATCCCAAGCCATACCTGTATATCAGTACAGTGTTAACTCGAAAAAATGAATTATACATATGACCTGCTAAATTATAAAATAGAATAACAATGATCAAGTCTTTTTCAACTATATGGATCAAAAGATGTAATCAAGGACTATCAATCTATCATAAACTGTGCATAGAGTACAGAGAAGTGACTAAATTTAAGTCTTCCTTAATAGTTTTGTTTATAGTTTTTGCAATTTGCTTCCACCACTGCCAATTAGGGTGTTCTACATCTAATTTACTCTTTTTTCATTAAGGTTTATAACAATCTTCATCCATGATCAAACCACCTAAAAAGAGATTCTATGGTATTTTTTAAAACAAATGCTACCCCAATTATCTTTCTAATTCATTCATGACTAAAAATATCATATCTAATGTATCCTCACTCATCTCACAATATCTTTATGTAAAATTGGCCATTCTATTGTTGGCTTTTAACTTTTACCCTACTCTATCTCTGGCTCTCTGCAATATGCTCAATGCTGCTTTTATTTTCATCCCAAACCCAAAACACCAACCTTTAGCAGACCCTGTTCGCATTTTATGCAATGTATAAGAACCCCCAAAGTTACAATCCAAAGGGGAAAAAAAGAAAAAAAAATGTGAAAAGAAACAAACAAATTCTCACTCCATTTTTCACTCCACCATTCCTCAAGAACAACAAATCTCAAACCAGCAAACACAAATATCAGCTTATCAACATTGCAAAAATGGAGATATTATCACAATTGTGGACACTATTAGGGTTACTCACCATTCTGCAAAATGTGCTTCTATCTCGAATTCTCTCTCTGCTTCACTTTCTATATGAATCAGCGCAAGATCTGCTATCTCCTTACGCATACATTAAGATACTCGAGTTCAACGACTACTGCGGTGTCGACCTCAACGAGTTGAACCTGGTGCGGATGAAACGAATTCACGAGATTTCGGTGGAATGAGAAAAAAAGACGAGAATCGCAAGAATTTCGATGAAATCGCGAAATTGAATAGAGACATGGAGGGTACCTGGTGTGGAAGATGGGAGAGGAAGGAGCCGCAGGGTGATTGGTGGTCTTCCATAAAGGTGTTGATAGAATTTCTTTTTGGGAAGTTCTTCTGGAGCTGAGCCGAAATTGAATAGAGATAGGAAGTTAGGAACAATATGAGCTGATACGAGGGTTTTATTATTGGGGCAAATTTAAAATATTGAAAGATTTGTTACCTTTTAGTATAAATTTTAATAAATTATTTATAAATTAAATATAAACCATTAGATCTGTTATCAATCTAATCTAATGCTTTAAATTGAATGGTGCATCAGATAAACTCAAAAGACATGAGCTAATTTTAGACAGACCCGTATTTAATTATGTAACGTCAGATTATAAAAAATAATTATTATTTTTATTGATCACATAAATAGTCATTTAAAAAAATGGATATAATTACACAATTAAAATATTTTTAGCTGTCAATATATTAAAATTAAACTTAAAAAAAAAAAGAAAGAATTAAAAGGCCAAGGCCCAGACGTGCAGTTATCACCTTTCCTTCCCCAGTGCAGTTATCCCGTAACATCTCTCTTTCTCTGTGTTGTTCGTCAACCACGCTACCTCACTTTTTTTCACTCACAACTCCTTCTGCATTTACCTTCCTCCATTGAAGAAGACAATGGATGTGCTCCATGAACACGTGGTGAAAAGATTGAAAAATTGGAATTAGGACAACTATATCATCTTATTTGTTAGCTATTGGGCCCAATTGAAAAATAATGGGTTTTAATTATACAATTTGTTAGTTATAACTTTTAATACAAAACAAAATATTAGAATATATTAATTTAAACACTAGGATATATTAATTTTTGCCGTAACTATCTTCTATTGTTGTTGTTATTAACTGAAAATTGTTATTTTTTATTATTTTTTGATGATTCTATAATATATAATATGTATTACGGCCTGGCCTAAATAGATTGTGGGTCGATTCGATCCATAGAACCCGACCCGAACGGTCGGGTATGAGCCACTCATCCACCGATCCGGACACGTGTCTTTGGCAGCTCATCACTACAGCTGTAAGAGGAAACTTCGAGGAAGGTGGATCTGTTCTTGCGAGACCCACTTCTGACACAGTATATATGGGGAGGGTCCTACCCCTCCCCCAAGGTACGACACATATCACTTTATACCTTTTTCGCCTGCACACCTGACTGACTAGAGTGTCGGAGTGTCTTTGCAGGTGACACTCCCCTTTTTCCACACGAAGAGCTCGGAACGTCGGCTACTCCACCTCCGCCCCAGTAACCCGGAATCAGGCGATTCCCCGTCTCACCAACTGAAGTTTCACTCCGACCCGTCCGGTACTCGAGCTACCGAACATTGGCGCCGTCTGTGGGGACGCCTGAATGGACGTTGTACTGGGCCCTGGAGGACCAGGCCGCGGGGCCGAACACAGAGGGGAAGCCTCCGTGGCTTCCTCCCGAGAGCGCACGAGGTCCCCTCCACGACGAACCGAGCCGTCTTCACGATCTCAAGAAAGACGCCCCTTTGGAGGAACAGGCAATAACAACGCCAGAATAATGCAGAAACTGCGTCATAGGATGCAGAACCTGCAGCACCAGCTGGCAGATCAAGAACATCGTCAACAAACTCCCGAATCAAGCTACTCCCGTTCTCCTCCAAGAAGTCATTCCCAGCGAATGCCTAGCCCACGATCTGAGCCCGAGAGCGCCCGGGAGGAAGAACGCCCAAGAAGACGCCGCGATCCCATCATTTACACCAGGCGGGAAAGGAGACGCGCCACGGAACGAGACCGGAAAGACGGTCGGCGGAAAGACGGCGAAGAAAGACCAGGGACGGATCTAAGGGGGGATAAGTATAGGCCTTGGCCCCCAATTTTTTTGAATAAAATTAACTATTATAAGGATATAAAGTTATTATATATTATATAATTTTATTTAAAAAATATAATAAATAATTATCTTAAATAAATAATTAAATTATTAAACTGAAAAATAAATAAAAATTCTTAAATTTAAAAAAATATTATTGTCAATCATTTTTCGATTAAATAAATTCCAAATCTTTAAACATTTGAATTTTTTTCTCTTTTTAAATATCTTTTTTTTAATTTTTCACCTATTATCATATAAAAATACTTTAATATTTATAATAACTACAATTTTTTTATATATTATAGTACATAATAAAAGTAAATTATTTTAACATTTAATTATTTTTCTCATGATATTATATTAATAACATACATATTAAATAAATTCATTAAAATAATTATATTTTATATATTTTATTCATGAATATATTTTAAATGTATATAATAAAGTTATTAGAACAATTTATTTATATTATTTTATAGTATATTTTTTATAATATAAAGCATAAAAATATAATTTATTATCCCAATAATATTCAATAAAATATGCTAATAACAAATAGATAATTTTTATATTTTATCGAATATAAAATAAAAAAATTATAAGAACTAAGATAAATTTTTTATATAACAAACATTTGTTAATATTTTTTTAATAAAAAAATATTAATTACAATTATATATATCAATAAATATATAATATTATATTTAATTATATAATATTTTAATTTTCGGCCCCTCTTCTACCAAATTCCTGGATCCGTCCCTGGGGAAGACCAAGGAGAACGCGGAGACTAGTGATAATGGGCGCAACCCCGTTTCATCGTTTCATCCTCGAGGTCTGGCTACCAAAGCACTTTGACAAGTCGACGGACATGAGGTACGATGGAACTCAAGACCCGCAGGAGCACCTTACGGCCTTCGAGGCCAGGATGAACCTGGAGGGAGTGGGAGACGAGGTAAGGTGCCGCGCTTTCTCGGTCACTCTGGCGGGACCTGCAATACGGTGGTTTAATAGCCTTCCGCAGGGCTTGGTGGCCAGGTTTTCGGACTTAGCCGCGCTTTTCTAGCCCAATTTACTACCAGAATCGCAAAGGCAAAGTACCCGATCAATTTGCTCGGAGTGACTCAAAGGTCCGGCGAGCCGACCAGAAAGTATCTAGACCGGTTTAACGACGAATGTTTGGAGATCGACGGGCTAACTGATTCGGTAGCCAGTCTGTGTTTGACAAATGGGCTCCTGAACGAGGACTTCAGGAAGCATCTTACCACGAAGCCGGTGTGGACGATGCAGGAGATCCAAAGCGTAGCCAGGGAATATATCAATGATGAAGAAGTCAGTCAAGTCGTGGCTGCCAACAAGCGGAAGCCCTCCTACAACCAACCTCGGCAGCACGGTGGTGGAGAAAGGCAGAAGGAGCACGCCAGAGATGGCGGTCCGGTCAAGACGCCCAGGCCGTTTCCTCGAGTCGGGAAGTTCACCAATTACACCCCCTTACCGTCCTCATCATAGAAGTTTATCAGCAGATAGCCGAGAAGGGAATTTTATCGAAGCCCCGACCTCTGAAGGACCGAACTAGGGAGAACAAGAGCCTCTATTGTGATTATCACAAGGGCTATGGACACAAGACACAGGATTACTTCGACCTAAAGGACGCGCTAGAACAAGCGATCTGGGACGGAAAACTGGCCAAATTCTCCCATCTCATCAGGGAGCCAAGGAGGCGAGATCGCGACCGCGAGGGAGAGGACAAGACCCGCGCGATGAAGCGACGTCACGAGCTAGAGGACAACGAGCACGGCCTTACCATAGTGAACGTGGTAACAGTAAGAGACGCGCCTCCAAGGTCGAGGTCGGCACACAAAAAAGACGCCAAAGTCCTGGCAGTTTTCTCATCTTCTGTGCGAAACTCCAAGAGGGTCCCACCTATCTCATTCGGTCCAGAGGACCAATGGTTCGATGAGGCCGCGGAAAACCCTCCCATGGTCATCACGGCCAGAGTGGGAACCGGCCCCATCAAATGGATCCTCGTGGACACCGGGGCTGACTCGAATATCATGTTTTGCAACATGTTCAACGCCTTGGGCCTACGGGATGCCGATTTAAAGACTCACCAGCACGGTGTCGTAGGCTTGGGCGACGACTTCATCAAGCCAGACGGGATAGTCTCCCTACCAATATCTGTAGGATCACGACAGGGGCGAAGATCGGTAATGGCTGAGTTCGTGGTTCTGCGAGACTCCATGGCCTACAACATCATCCTAGGGAGGAAGACTATCAATGACTGACGAACGGATTCTTGCCAGTAAAGAATTTTTATAAAAATATAATCACATTGGTAGTATAGTTTCTAAACCAACAGAGAATCCTTTCGTACAAAAGTTTGGTTGTCACAAGTAACAAAACCCAATAAAATTTATAACCGAAGTATTTAAACCTCGGGTCGTCTTCTCAAGGAATTGCAGGGAAGTGTGATTTATTATTGACTATGAAAAATTGTATATTTTTGGGTTTTTGAAATAAGGAACAAGTAATTTAAATGGCAAGAAAAATAAATTAACAATTAAGAAAACTCTTGGCAAGATATAAGAATTGGAATTTCTATCCTAGTTATCCTTATCAGGTGTGATGAGAATTGGGTTCTAATCCAACTTAGTTAATCCTTACTAAAGCTAAGGAAAGTCAAGTGGACTAATTAATTTGATCCTCAAGTCCTAGTCAACTCCTGTAGGAAGACTAGTGTTAGAGCAACTTAAATCAATTAGCAACTCCAATTTCAATCAACAGCTGAGTTTGATAACTCAAGTGTTACCAATTAATTAACTAAAACCAAAAGGGAAAATAAATCTAAATTAAGTTGAAGGCATCATAAATAGAATAGAACAATCATTAATCTGAAATACCTCAAATTGCATTAAATAAAACATTCAAATCTAACATGGAAAAGTTCATAAGTTAAATTGGGAAAAAAAATAAAAGGAACATTGAACCTGTGATTGAAGAAGATGAAATCCTAAATCCTAATCCTAAACCCTAAGAGAGAGGAGAGAGCCTCTCTCTCTAAAAACTACACCTAAAACCTAAAATTATGAAAAATCAAAACGTGTTGAGTCTCTGCATGTTCCCTGACTTTAATCTGTGTTTCTGGGCCAAAAACTGGGTCAGAACGCGGCTCGAAATCGCCCCTAACGTTTTCTAAATTTTCTGCAGATCGCGCATGTCACGCGTACGCGTTGGTCACGCGTACGCGTCACTGGCCGAATTCCCTTTCCATGCGTGCGTGTCAGGCGCGCGCTCGCATCGTTGTGCTGATCTGCTTCCACGCGTACGCGTCGCTGTGATTTTCTCCATTTTGCGCGTACGCGTGAGCCATGCGTGCGCGTCACTTCTCGCTGGTTGTCTCCTTATTCCTTATGCTCCTTCCATTCTTGTAAGCTTCCTCTCCATTCTCTAAGCCATTCCTGCCTTATAAAGTCTGAAACACTTAACGCACAGATCACGACCTCGAATGGTATAAAGGGGAAATTAAAAAACACAATTTAAAGCTTTAGGAAGCAAGTTTTCAATCATAGAATAAATCCAGGAAGGAATTATAAAACCATGCAAATCATATGAATAAGTGGGTGAAAAGCTGATAAAAACCACTCACATTAGCACAAGATAAACCATAAAATAGTGGTTTATCAACGACCTCGGGACAGTGATCAGCACAAAGATGTTGGTAATGAAGTTCATCGCTGATGATGGATCCGTGGGATCCATAAAAGGAGACTTGGAAATGGCAGTCGCTTGCGACAATGCCAGCCTCTCCTTAAGGAAGAAATCTAAAAAGGCATCAAGAGTGTTCCTCGCCGATTTGGATGCTAGAGTCGACGACAAGCCGAGACCCGAACCGGAAGGGAACTTGGAGAGGTTCAGAGTCGGTGATACGGAGGAGAAATTCACCTTTGTGAACAGAAACCTCCCACATGACCTGAAGGAACCTCTAATGGAAATGATCAAGGCTAACGGCGCCGGGGATAGATCCCCAACTCATGTCACATCACTTGGCCATCAAGGCGGAAGCCAGACCGGTGGCTCGGAGGAGAAGGAAAATGTCACAAGAGCGAGCGGAGGAGGTGGCCAGGCAGACGGCCAACCTCCTCAAAGCGGGATTTATTCAAGAACTCGACTACTCGACATGGCTGTCGAATGTAGTTCGAGTGAAAAAGCACAATGAGAAATGGAGGATGTGTGTGGATTACTCCGATCTCAACAAAGCATGCCCCAAGGACTGCTACCCCCTACACAACATTGATGCCATCGTCGATGCAGTGGCGGGATATCGGTACCTGGGCTTTATGGATGCTTATTCTGGCTACAATCAGATACCGATGCACCGGCCTGACGAAGAGAAAACAGCGTTCACAATGCCGGGAGGGATATATTGCTACAAGGTAATGCCGTTCGGCCTGAAGAACGCCGGGGCCATGTACCAAAGGTTAATGAACAAGATATTCAGTGACCTCATAGGCAAAACGGTGGAGGTGTATATGGATGATATCCTTGCAAAGACCACACGGCCTGAGGACCTCATAAGCGACCTGGAAAATGTGTTCGCCTCCCTCCGGCAACACGGCATGAGGCTCAACCCACTCAATTGTGCCTTTGCCATGGAAGCAGGAAAGTTCCTAGGGTTTATGATAACCCAAAGAGGGGTGGAGGCCAACCCTAAAAAGTGTCAAGCAATACTCCAAATGAAGAGCCCGGGCTGTGTCAAGGATGTTCAGAGGTTGTCAGGAAGAGTCACCGCCCTATCCCGTTTCCTCGGAGCGTCGGCTGCTAGGGCGCTACCATTTTTCAACCTTATGAAAAAGGGGATAGCGTTTGAATGGACCCCGGCGTGTGAGGAAGCATTTAAGCATTACAAAGAGATCTTCGCAACACCACCTGTCCTCGGAAAGCCCAAGGTCGGAGAACCGCTTTACCTCTATTTAGCCATAACGGATGAAGCGATGGCGGCGGTTTTGGTACGAGAGGAAGGAAAGGTTCAGCAACCAATTTACTTCGTGAGCAAAGCACTGCAAGGAGAAGAATTGAGATATAGCAAACTAGAGAAGTTGGCATTTGCACTCCTAACATCTTCCCGTAGATTACGACAAACTTCCAAGGTCACCAGGTAGTCGTGAGGACAGACCAAGAAATCCGCCAGATACTCCAAAAACCCGACCTGGCGAGAAGAATGATGACTTGGCCATTGAGCTGTCCCAGTATGACTTGCAATATGAGCCCAGACATGCGATTAAGGCACAGGCCATGGCCGACTTCTTGGTAGAAGTAACAGGGGACCCCTCCGAGACAATGAACATACGGTGGAGGCTCCATGTAGATGGGGCCTCCAACTAGACATCCGGAGGTGCCGGGATCATCCTGGAGAGTCCCGCTGGAGTCATATATGAACAGTCGATCAAGTTCGAGTTTCCAGTATCAAACAATCAAGCAGAGTATGAGGCCCTTCTACGCGGCTTAATCTTAGCACAGGAAGTCGGCGCCACCAGGCTAGAAGTATGCAGTGACTCACAGGTCGTCACTTCACAAGTCAACGGGACCTACCAGGCTAGAGACTCCTTGTTACAGAAGTATCTGGAGAAGGTCAAAGAGTTGAGCAAACAATTTGAGGAGGTCGCGATCCAACACGTTCCGAGAGAAAGGAACACGCGGGCGGACCTCCTGTCCAAGTTAGCGAGCACAAAACCAAGGGCGGACAACCGGTCTCTGATCCAGGGCTTGGTAAAGGAACCAGTAGTTACCCTCCACTTGACGAAGACAAACCCCTCGTGGATGGACCCGATAACCGATTTCTTAGAAAGCGGCAAGCTCCCTGACGACGAGAAGGTGGCCAAAGCATTGAGAAGGGAGGCGGCCAAATACGCGACCATACAGGGGCAGCTGTTTAGAAAGGACTCAGTCAACCTTTATTGAAGTGCCTACACCCAGACCAAACGGACTATGTGCTTAGAGAGGTCCACGAGGGATGCTGCGGACATCACATCGGGGGCAAAGCCCTAGCAAGAAAGCTTGTCATAGCTGGTTATTACTGGCCATCAATGATGAGGGACTCCAAAGAATTCGTAAGGAATTGAAATGCATCAAGTGCCAGGAGAACGCCAATTTCCATAAGGTGCCGGCTTCCGAGCTAAACCTACTGACGTCTTCCCGACCTTTCTCACAGTGGGGAGTCGACCTCCTGGGCCCCTTCCCGGTTGGTCCGGGGCAAGTTAAGTATCTCATAGTTGCTATCGACTACTACACTAAGTGGATAGAGGCTGAGTCACTAGCCAATATATCTTTACCCAATTGTCGAAAGTTTATGTGGAGACAGGTGATAACCCGATTCGGCATCCCAGAAGTCGTTATCTCTGATAACGGGACGCAGTTCACCGACAAGAAGTTCGTAGAGTTTCTCCTCGATTTGGGCATAAAGAAAAAGTTCTCATCTGTAGAGCACCCCCAGACAAACGGCCAAGTTGAGGCCGCAAACAAGGTCATCTTGCTAGGCCTTAAGAAGCAGCTTGATGATAAAAAGGGTGCATGGGCTGACGAACTCACCTCAGTTCTCTAGCCTTACTGAACGACCGAGCAGTCGTCCACTGGAGAAACCCCCTTCCGCCTGACATACGGGATGGATGCTATGATACCCGTGGAGGTCGGCGAGCCGAGCCCACGATTACTTCTGCAGGGAGTGGAGGAAGCTGTAGAAAAGGACCTAGTAGATGAGGCTAGAGAGATGGCCCATTTGTCAGAGGTAGCACTAAAGCAAAGAATGGCCCTGCGCTACAACACCAAAGTACTCAGAAGGGAATTTGAACAAAATGACCTGGTCCTGCGTCGCAACGACATCGGGCTGCCGACTCAAGGGGAAGGTAAGTTAGCGGCAAACTGAGAAGGCCCCTATAGGGTCAAAGAAGTGATCGGCAAGGGTGCCTACAAATTGGAAAGGTTCGATGGCAAGGAAGTCCCGAGAACCTAGAACGCAGGTAACTTAAGAAGATTTTACTCTTAGTTTAAACACGCTGAGTAGGCAACTTGATGAGCTCAAATAATTTACCATCAAACGATTTACTTTTGTTAAGAACTTATCATTGCAATAGACTTGTTCAACTGTCGATTAATGTTCACTTGTTAAGTTTACTTTTCCCCTCTTATACGTCCCGCGACAACAAAATTTTCATGATGACACGGTATCCCGGGACTGATCACCCCGGGAACCAACAAAACCAACACGATAACAAACGGCTATAGCAATAGTAAAGCCACAACTTGGCTTCGTCAAATTACCAACACAACGGTAAGCAAGTGCAAGCGACAAGCCAACACCAACAAAACGGTAACAAAATAAAACGAGAACGCGCTGCTGAGTAAGCGAGAAAAGGACAGTAATTATAAGCCAACCTGGCGGCTATCAAAATAGTTTAGATACAAGTCCTACAAAGTTCATCAAACTGCGCGACAAGTTCTACAACAAAACTACAAATAATCTACAAAATTCATCATTTCTTCGGCATATCAACAATCTTGCCATCTTTGATTGTTTTGAAAACCCCGATCGCCGACGTGTCGAAGTCAGGAGCCACAATTTTCACTTGAGCCTTAAGGGCCTCCTCAGTCATCAGGATCGCGCTCTTTCCCTGCTTCACGGTCTCTTTATGCCTCCTCTTAAACTCTTCAGCTTCAGCTTGAGCGGTCTTAGCCGACGAGACGGCCACATCACGTTCCTTCTCCAAAGCGACCACTCGACCTTGCACGGCATTGAGCTGGCTCTCCAAAGTCATCTCTCGCTCGGTTAGACGCAAAACGGTAGCATCATAGGTCTTCAATTTTTCCTCGGCAGCTTTGAGCTTCTCCTCCGCCTTGGACAGCTGCTCCCGAAGTGTTTCAACTTGAGTCTTGAATTGATTATTGGCCTTAGCAGTAGATTCGAGCTTCCTGTGCAGCGACTGCATCCCAGACAGCTCAAACTCGGCCCTCTAAGCTATGGCAGCGCCGCGGAGGAGGGTGCGGTACATCTACCTCGGCTACCCCGCAAGGTCGAAGCCATGGAAGTGTTCCTCCGTACCGGGAAGCAGCTGGGAGTCTATGAAGGTCCCGGCGTCGAAGTTCCTCTCCATCACGGTGAGGACTCCTTCAGGGCTGGAGGATGACTTCTGCCTCTTGGGATTGGGGATAACCTTCAACTCATCCTCCTCGACTTATCGAGCGGAGGTCGAATCCCCAGTACCGGCCGCCTCCTCATGAATAGGAGAGACGCGCACCCCATCAGAATTTTTGTCAGACATCTCGATGTCACAGGGTGAAGGCACCGCCTGATCCTCCTTATTCTCAGGAGGTGTCTCCAGCTTCCCGTCATCCTCCTCTTCATCGCTTTGCTCCAAAAAGGTCTTGTACAAACTCTCAAGGCCTGTCACCTCGGCAGACATTCCCACTGCAACAAATAAATAAATAGGTTAGTCGTGAAATCGGCGTAACAAATTAAGGAAACAATAACGCGAGAAATACAAAGTTAAAGCTACTCACAAATATAATTTCTAGCGACCTCCCGGTCGCCCATAAGAAGGTGGGGGTTCACATGGTTTCTCTCAAAGACGGCCAACAACACGTCCGCAATCTTTTTATCCACAGCGGACATTCCCTTATAGGTCACTTTAATGAAGGTATTGGATCCCGTCCCGAAACTCCAATACGTCGGGATGAGGCGCTCCCCTTCTAACGACAACCAGAAGGGATGGCGACCCTTGACTGGGCGAACTTTAAAGTACTTGTCCTTGAACCCATGGTAAGAGTCCTCGAACAAGCCAAGAATCCTACGACCCTGGGCAGATCGGAAGGACATGAACCACTTCCTAGCTTTCCCTTCTTTAGAAGGATTCGTGAGGTTGAAGAGATAAAGAAAAATGTCAACAGACACCGGCAGCTCCAAGTAGTCACACACCATCTCGAAACAGCGAATGGAAGTCCAACTGTTCGGATGCAACTGCGACGGTGCCACGGAGATCCGGTTTAGGAGCGCCATTTGGAAGGAAGAAAAAGGAATGCGAACCCCCACTTGGGTAAACATTGCCTTATAGAACCATATCCAGTCGGCAATTCGGGGGGAGTGAAGGTTGATCTCGTACAACCGCTCGTTGGGAGTGGGAACGAAAACGTCATAGTTGGCCTCCTCGTTGGTTCCACCGCATAAGTACTCGGCTTGACAGAACTCCGTAAGCTCCTCCTTACCCATCTGGTTCGGGGAGTCCTTTACGTCGGAGGTCACCCAAGCATACCGGTCGTAACCCGCGCCTGAGGTGGAAGCTCGTGAGACGATACGAGGCATACCTACAGTGGGGGGCACCACTCGGTTAGTCTACGAGGTCGGGAGCTCGGGAAAAGTCCAGAAACTATGTTTAGCCTATTCAGTAACTGAAATCAAGCATAGCTGAAACGAATTCTAAGTAAAGCCTAAAACTAACGCCCTAGAATGGTAACCCCCCAAACACACCTATTTTAACACTATATCATTCAACACACAAATCCAGCCAGAAGAGCAGCATGCACACAGGAACATGGGCAATGAAAATAAAACGAACATGAAACAGAAAGCGAAGGGCGGATGCTTACTAGAATTGATCTGATTGCAATGACTTGAAAGGAAGTAAGAAGGAGTAAAGGCGCCAAGGATGCAAGAATCGTGATAGGAAAGCTGAGAGGGAAGAAGATAAGGGGAGAGAGGTTAGACACTGAGGAGAAAATAAAGCGCAAAACTGAGAGGGAAGGGGAGTTAATAAACTGACCTGAAGCGCGAAAGGCAAAGGTAAAAGAGTCTTTACTCGTAGGGTTTTAAATAACCCATTATGAGCATTAAATGTCCAGCGCGAAGAACGAGGCGACGGACGGCTATCCCCCGCAACGAACAGACACGCGCGCAAGAGGCACGTCCTCTCCACGAGCGGCCGACCTAGCGACAACGCGCGAGAAAGGACATAACACGCCACCAATGGCCCTCACGATCATTGTTGGCGCGTTGGGGGCACTGTTACGGCCCTGGCCCAAACAGATTGCTGGCCGACCCGACCCATAGACCACCCGACCCGAACGGTCGGTTACGAGCCGCTCATCCACCGATCCGGATACGCGTCCTTGGCAGCTCATCACTACAGCTGTAAGAGGAAACTTCGAGGAAGGTGGATCTGCTCTTGCGGGACCCACTTTTTACACAGTATATATGGGGAGGGTCCTACCCCTCCCCCAAGGTACGACACATATCACTTTATACCTTTTTCGCCTGCACACCTGACTGACTAGAGCGTCAGAGTGTGTTTGCAGGTGACACCCCCCTTTTTCTACGTGAAGAGCTCGGAACGTCGGCTTCTCCACCTCTGCCCCAGTAACCCAAAATCAGGCAATCCCCCGTTTCACCAACTGAAGTTTCACTCCGACCCGTTCGGTACTCGAGCTACCGAACAATATGTAAATAATTTTGTATATATATTAAAAAATTAAATTAAATATATTTCAATTGAACTCTAGTTAAATGAATTTGATCTAAACTTCTGAATCTATAGTTTCAATTATCTAGTATCTAATATTTAATTTAGTTTTTAAAACCTTATTTACATAGAATTATGAAACTATAGTAGGGGTGACAGGAGTATCCAAACTCGCGGGTACCCACCCCGTTTTTATCCGATCGGAGCGAGTTATTATCCGTCTTGAATGCGGGACGGGTTTTTATCGGGACGAATTTACTAGCGGGGCGGGATGGGGTCAGGGTTAGGGTGAACCCGCCCCTACCTGCCCTGGAGTATATATTATATATTATAATATAAAATAAGACATAGAATATAAATATATAAAAATTAATAAATATTATTAAATATAAAAAATATATAAACAATTTTTGTGTAGAGTGTGGGTGTGCCTCTGCCTCACTCTCAGATGCAATATTGAAACCCAAAAATTATTTTTCTCTTCTCCAGATTCCAAAAACCAGTGGGAGGCTGAGGCTGGGAGTAATAGAGCATCGAGCTTCTTGCCTTCTTCTTCTCCAACACCTACTCGGCTGTCATCGTTCTTGCCTCCGTCCTCCGTCTGAGAGCAGCTGAGCAGCGCTTCGCCGCCATCGTCCTCTATCCGAGCACAGAACTTAGCCTCTGTCCTTCGTCGCCGTCGGCTTGAGTCCGTTGCCATACCCTCCGTCTGAGAGCAGCTGAGTAGAGCTTCGCTGCCGTCATCCTCCGTTCGAGTGCAGAACTTAGCCGACATCCTCCGTCCTTCGTCGCCATGAGTCTATCGCCGTCGCTGTGAGTCCGTTGCCGTATCCTGTGAATCCGTCGCTGTGAGTCCGCTGCAAATCACTACTTTTTTTGGTAATTTTTATTTAGGATTTACAATGTTTCCTAATTTTAATTTGAGTTATAGTTTTATCCTAATTTTTATTTGAGCATAGATTTGTTGCTGCATGCAATTCTATTTGTATGAAAACCTGTTCAGATTAATATGACAAAAATGGTGATAGATCAACCAATTTTTTCCTCGTATACCTATTATGATTCTTAAAACTTCTTTAGGATTTATGTGTTTAGCGACAATATCTTTTATGTCACAATGACCATATAGTTTGTATTTGCAGATATAGTTACTTGGATATAAAACATGTAACATTTCATATTTAAATACACTCTTACAATAAATTTGAGTTTCACTAATTTTGATTAAGAGACTAATGCCTATGAGGCAAACTCAAATTTTTCAAGTAACATATGAGGCAATGAATGGTAGGATTCTTTAAAAAAAAAAAAAAGAAGTGATTAATAATATTCTCTTAGATAAACCAAAAGTGATAGAGATAATAAAACGTGACTCTTTTCTCCTACCATGATTAGTAATAGCTACCTAATTTGCCTTCTGCTAATTTTTTTCATTATCAATCTTTCAAGTTCCGTGTAACTTCATTTTCTCCATTTTTTTAAGTCTTACACAGGACAACAAAGTCATAACTCATAACATACCCGTATTTGTTTAAGATTTGCTGCTTAAAAGTTATATTTAATTTGTGTTGAGTCTTGGTTGAGTTGGTTATTTAGTTGAGTCATTGAATTGTATTTTTGTGACGAGTTATATTCTGAATTCTGAAAATTTTGATATTTTTAATTTTGTCAAACAACATATTTATTCTAATATTTATCAATTATTTATTTTAGATTATAGTAGAGTAAATTGATTTTAGATATATATTTTGTGGCACCAATCATATATTAAACTGTAAAATTAAAGCAAGAGAGAAAATACAAGTTGATTTTTTATTCTTTTTGTTGGTAACTGGTGAGATATATGACTGAAGAAATTATCTTCACTGTGAAAAATCTGTTTTGTAATTTGTCAAGTTTGCAGTTTGAAAAGATGCTGTCATTAGCTCAATGCATTGAACATGTATATGCTTTTAATTGAACATCCAATTTTAACTCGAAGTGAAATGTGCAAGAAAACAATTAATGATTTTATATAGTACCAATTATTTTGTTAATTGCTATCTTTTTTTATTTTTAAGTTTAAATCTTGATTTGCAAATTTTTAATGATAATGAAGATGTTGAAAGTGATTAAGAATAAGGATTGAAGACTTTTTTATATCTAATATTGTAATTTTTTTTTATTATAGTGTTAAATTTGTAGTGATCTAACACTAACTTTTTTTTTTAATTTCAAGTTATTTGAGCTGATGACATTGTATGAATTTTATGTTTGTATTTTAATTTATCTATAAATTTTAAGTTTTTGTTTTAATTTATATATGAATATATAAAAATTAAAATGTTATTTAATTTTTATAGGGGCGGGTTTAGTTACTGTAGTTTACTATCCGTGGATAGTAATAGAGCGGGTATTACATGAGTAACAGGATGGTGGAGCGGATCGGACAGGACAAAAATCCGCTTCTATCCGCCACTCCTAAACTATAATTGTTGTTGTACTTTTAATTTAAGTATTTTTAATATTTATATTTTTATATACTTATTTATAATTTTATATTATAAATTAATTTTTTAATTAAATTATGATTTAACAGATTAAATCTTTAAACTAATAAATTAGTAGCAAGAGTGGTTCAATAACTGATTCAACTTTTAAAATTAAAGTATTACTATTATTTATATTTAATTTATAAAAAAAGTTTATATTCTTTTATGTATATTATATATAGAGTAAAACAGAGTTAAAGAAAAAAAGGATACAAGTCTAAAAAAAGGGTTAACGGTGGACTTAATTCGTTCTCTCTCGTTCCTCTTTTCTCTTCTTTTTCTTTCTGTTCTCTTCGTCTCTTTCTTCTGTTTTTTCTACCTCCCGTTCTCTCTCTCATCCTCTTAATTTCAGTCTACAAAAATATTTTTATTTTTCTTTTAAATTCACCTTAAAAAATTTTAAATCTGTTCTTAATTATAATTTAATAAAAATACTTTTATTTTATATTATATTCAAATAATTTAAATTTTTTTTTTCGTTAAAAACAAGAAATTCCGTATTTTTTAAAAAGTGATACAATGTCCAATATAAAATAACCTTAAGAAAAAAAAAGAATATTATCAATATTTATATAATTTCAAACAATTTAAATTTAAATTTTACTAAGAATATTTATATAATTTCATCCAAACAAAATTAATTTAAACTTATTAGATTCGAGCTATATATATGCTCTCTGAACATAAAGTTTTATTAAAAAGATTACCAATATTATTAACATCATCACTAGAAATTAATTGCAATAGCTATTTTTAAGTGGTTGTGAAGTTTTATTGGAGTTCTACTTACTTAAAGAAACAAGATTCAATCCAATTATCTGATACCGTTTAATTCTACTTTGATTTCCATTTGAAAAAAAATAAATAAGTAAATACCATTTCTTAAACAGTAGTTGAACTTGAACCTGCCATAGCCAAAAAAAAAAAAAAATACAACTAACAAACAATCCTAAGTTATCCAAAAACAGAACCATATTCAAAAGTCAAAACACACTAAATAGTAAATACAGCATACACGTACTTTACACTAATATTCATCAAGTCAATAATTGACACATATCGATCAGAATATTATTATATCATGATAATCTGTTACAATAGTTGTCATCATTCATTTGCCTACCTTGTCAACTATCATAATCTATCAAATTATAAAAGACAATCAATAACACAATAGGTGATGAACATAAAGAGAAAAACCAATTATAAGAATACTAGAACCTCTTCAATTCTCTCAACACAATATTTTTTTTTCATCTGATCACCCAAGACTACCCTTAATTAATTACTTGAGTTTCCTATCAGGCTATCACCATCATCATCACCTAATTCATCACATTGCTATAAGATAACTACATTTTTTGTTTTTGTTTTTTATTATATCTTCTTCTATTGGTGATTAATCATTATTTAGAGATGGATGAATCAAAGACAAACGGATCCAAGAGTATAAGATCTGTAGTAAAATATGGATGGACATTTTTGGGTTGTTTCAAAAAAGGGTGGTATAAGATTCGAATGAACCTTCACGTGTAATTTGATCATTTTTTTAGTACATATTTTATTAGCAATAGAGGTTCATATACCCGATTCAAATAAAAGAGTAGTGCATATTGAACTTTTTATTTTATTTTTAATTTGTAGTTGTGTTAATTAGACAATTAAATTTATGTGCCTTGCTGCCATGCTATCTTTCTTATGTAAATGTAGTAGCTTTGCAATAATGTGCAGAGTTCAATAATATTGTACATGTAGACTTATTATTATGCATAGAAAAATTAAATGATATAAAATTCGCATTTTAAGTGATGGTTATTTAAACACTTTTTATTAAGTGAAAAGTGTTGTATCTTTATTATTATATAAGCAGATTTTGATAATATATTTTGAACAATATATTGAGATATATAAAAATAATTTTTTATTTAATTGATCAACTTTTTTATAATATAGTATTTGTGATAGTAAACATTTAGATAATATTAGATATTGAAACTTAATTATTTAAGTTAACACAGGTGTAAATAGCATGGTTTTAAATTATAGTTGTCAAAAAATCTAGAATAATATCTCAAGTTAGTCTCTAAAAACTTTTTAGTTAGACAATTTAAATTTTAGCAAATTTTAATCATCAAATTACATTAATTTTATGAATCTAGCTAAAAAGTATTATAAAGACATTAATTAAGAGGATGAAAGTGTTTTCAGGTGGTTAACAAATTCTAATTCTATTAGATAATGTGCCAAACGCAAGCCATAATTAAAATGAATTACTTTAAAATTCTCATTTCTATAATTTGATTCAAATTAAATAAGAAAATATTGTGAAATATAACATCATTTTTACCAATAATTTTATCCAAATAAATTGTCCCATACTAAATGTTCATCAATGCAAGGACAATTCAATTAAGGCGGTACTATGATGTAAAAATATTATAGTTGTGTAAGGATGCTAATTAGTAAGTAATGAGTAGTAATGTAGCATTCATAATTTTACTGATCTGGTTTGGAAAGTCGTGATTATCTCTCTTATCAGGTTATTATAGACTTTCACAAAGGAGACGAGATTATTGTAAAGAGGACGATTTTTCTATCACTCGACTAACGCAAAGTTAATAGTTTATAGTGATTTATCATTGTATGTCATAATTTTTTTTATGCTAGATAAAAAATTTCATATAAATAGTGGGATCAATAATTTTCTTCCCCCAATTGTATTCTCTTACCAACAATTTGGTTCTTCATTGCACATGTCTCTGTAAATTTTTTTGGCATAATTGATGTGGCTAATAAATGCTTTCTCTACCTGATAGACAGCCAAGACTTATGTTCTTTCTTGTTTTTAATTTAATTTTTTTTTCTTCTTAATTGAAGTATAGTATTTCTGTATCAGTAATGTTTCTCTAATTCTCTGCAGGTTGTTGGAATTTTCAAGATGGTAGTATATGTCATTCCAAAGAAGATATTTGCGACCAAATATTATAATTTAATAACTTAAATGAAATATTTAAAATAACATGTCCATTTCTAAAATTTCATTACCTTATTAAAAATTGTATAATACATAGAATGTTATATTACATAGAAAGTTCCACCGAGGAAAACGAGTTACATTAGTCAAACATAGTTTAAGGAATCATCAGTAATGACAAAGACAAACATTTTCTACATGATGCAATGCAATTGTAGTCTCCTTCTCTAGAAAACTTTTCTTGCAATTCGAAAGGATGGCACCTTATTAGGCTCTTTTAATTATTTTCACACATTCAGCAAATTAGTCTCATCTCCCGTGAAGAAGAGTCCGCCAGTGTCTATCTCAAAGAAATGAACGAACTTCTTGTCTTATAATCAGTCGATCTTTCTCTAAAAATTGTAGAAGCAAACACAGTAAATAAGTAGCTACAACAGCAAAATATATATATATATATATATAATACAGAAACAACTAGATGCAAGTTTGATGGTAATTCACGTGTCAATTTATATATTCGAACTTAATTGTCTTTGTACCAGCAGAACAATATTATCTTCACGTTTGCATGAGTCATCTCATATACAGTTCAAGAACAATCTATAATAAAAAATAAATAAAATAAACAAAAATATGAATCGGACAATGACCTCCTTCGTAACCAAAATTAAAATATGAGCCTAAGCATATTGGTGGTTGAATTTACATTTTTCTCCATATATATGAGTGTATGCCACCTTCAGAATTCTTGCTGTGTGCACACCCAAACATTAATTGGATTGATCTTAAACTTTTTAAAAATTTAATTGTCAGAGATATATTTGATACAAATCAAAAATTTTAAAGACAAAATTGAAACAAAATAAAATTTAAAAATATTTTTAAAATTTTTGATAAATTCCAAAAAAGATATTTTACCCTAAAATAATAAGACCTTTAATAAACCAATAATTAAACTTATTGTTTGGTAGTATAATAATTTTTATAATATGTCAAATACATATTTTATACATGGTGATTAATAGTTAAATTTTATGTATATATAACATAATTGTAATTTAATGCTTAATTATTAGAAAATTTTGAGTCTCATTTAGCCCTTGACTTTATTTTATAATCATTAATTAGAATTTTGTTGTTGTTTGAATTAATGATGCGTTTGTATAATAAATTGTCTTAATTATAAGTTTAATGGTAAAGCTAGAAAGACAAAAAAAATTAAAATTTATTTTATTTAATATTTATTAATTATTACAATAATTAATAAATAATAAATAAGATAAATTTTGACTGTTTTTGATTAATTTATTTAGATTATCAAATATTTTTTTTAAATTTAATAACTAAATAGTCATAATATTAATGTCATTTGTATTAAGTTATAACATTTTTTACTTCTCAAAAAGTAAGTTCTAAGTTATAAATTAGTTTTTATTCTAACGTACTTCTCATGCTAACTTAAAAATAAGAATATCTTTTATAAGTACCATTTAATTTTCTCAAGAAAGGAGAAGTATATTTCGTTATAAGACAATAAGAACGAACTTAATCTCTTTAAGAGTCAAGATATATATACATCAGCCTAGAGACGTTCATGGTCAGGTGAAACTGGATTTGATGTGATTTAGACCTAACTTAAAATATATATCAAACTTATTTATTAAACTCGAATCCAACTCTAAACCCGATAAAACCTACATATCAGCCTATAGTTTACTATGCAAGAATAATATAAAATAAAAAAAATAATTATTAGTTATTATATATTATGTTAAATTATGAATTAAATTTAACATCTTAAAAAAATAATAATTAAGATTGTTGTTTATTAATTATAAATTTAAAATAATATAATTATAGATACATAATAATAATAATAATAATAATAATAATAATAATAATAATAATAATAATAATAATAATAATAATAATAATAATAATAATGTATTAATGTAACATTGTACTTTGTAATAAAAAGAAACATGAACTTCGCAACAACAAAGACAATACAGAGTAAAGAAAAAAAATTCACTCATTTTTTTTTAAGGCAATTTACGCAACTAAATTGTTTGATCCTCAATATTACGCAAATACATTGTTTCAGTTTTTAATACGCAAATGCATTGTTTCTATATTTTATGTAAACCGCTACTGTCAGTAGCGGTTTACGTGTGAGTGTGTGTGTGTAAACCGCTACTGGCAGTAGCGGTTTACGTGTAAGTGCGTGTGTGTAAACCGCTGCTGGCAGCAGCGGTTTACGTGAGAGTGTGCGTGTGTGTAAACCGCTACTGGCAGTAGCGGTTTACGTGTGTGTGCGTTGTGTGTAAACCGCTACTGCCAGTAGCGATTTACGTGTGTGTGTGTCTGAATGGGGCTGCCTATATAAACCATAGAGGGACCAAATGTGAAGAAGTAGAGTGTTATTCACAAATGGAGGGAGAGGATAGTTTTGTGGCTCTGGTTCACTGCTCTGGAAAAATTCAAAAGAGCAAAAGGCATGGTGTAAAATTCACAGATAGAGAACCGCTTAGTGTTTTTATCCGATCTTCGAATACGTTGGCGGAGATTAAGCAAAGCATATTACGGAAGCTCGGTGTGTGTGGGACGAAGTGGGTAAAAAAATTATTTTACAAGATTCCCATTGATGTTGTCTCAACTGGTGTGAGATATGAGACCTTCGTGATCGGGTCGGATGAAGACTTGCATGTCTTGTTTCACTGCAGGCGTAGTTTTCCGGAGGTGAGGGTAACTGAGCTGTTTGCAAAGTTGGAAGATGGTGTGGATAGCTCAGGGGCATCGGCCCCTAATCCTCAGTCGATCCCAGCCGGTGGTGCCTCAACATCGATGCCTGTGGTAGCAGTGGCAGTTCCGAATCCGGAGCCCGAACGTGCTGGGGCTGTTCATGCATATGTTGGTCCTGTTGTTCCTGATTTTGAATGCGATGCCGGACCGGATCGGGTTGAGAATGCACTGTTTGACGATGATTTGGATGAGGAGCCTGTCGATATTGGTGGGGACAGTGATGATGATATTCCAAGAGGCGGACGTTCAGCCCATGGATGTTCCGGTTCTGCAACACAGGAGTACCTTCCCCACCTCTCTTCTTTGAACTTGGAAGCCATCGGCCAACAGCAGAATGCTGATGCAACATTCGAGGGGCAGGGGATGCATGATGGGACAAATATGTCTGAATTTCAGATTGGCCAATCCTTCCAGAGTAAAGAGGAAGCCGTGTTGAGTGTGAAGGATTACAGTATTCGGCGTGGAGTTGAGTACAAGGTTATGGAGTCCGACAACCTGAAATACCAAGGGAGATGCAAGGAGTTTGGTAACGGGTGCACGTGGTTGATTCGGATAGTCATGCGGAAAAGGAAGGGCACATGGGAGGTTAGGAGGTACAACGGTCCGCACACGTGTATGGCCACATCGATATCAAACGACCACAAGCAGCTTGATTATCATGTTATCTGTGCGAGAATCTATCCATTGGTTCGAGCTGATGCGTCGGTGTCTATTAAGGTGTTGCAAGAGGCCACGGAGGCGACTTATGGATTCATGCCTAGTTATCGGAAGGTGTGGTTGGCGAAGCAGAAGGCAGTAGCGCAAATATATGGTGATTGGGAGGAGTCATATGCAGATCTGCCTCGGTGGATCCTTGGAGTCACATGCACGATGGAAGGTTCGATTGCTCTATTGAAGACGTCCCCAGTTAGGGTGGGTGACCAAGTTGACGAGGATAGAGTTTTCTTTCATCGGATGTTCTGGACGTTTCCTCCGTGTATTGAGGCTTTCCGCCACTGTAAGCCGCTGATAAGCATCGACGACACACACCTGTATGGCAAATATGGCGGGACCAATGCAAGCCGATACCTAATGACCCTTTGCTCCTTTCCATCATTAGGAGGTAAGTAGGCAGACCACCTAAATTTAAGTCATATGAGACACAAAATTTAAAATATGCCCAATAAATTTGTTAAACTTAAAAAAGCATAACCCATACCTTGATGCCAGCGGGAAAGAGAAAACCTCAAACCCGGCCGGCCTAAGAGACGGAAACCGCCAGAATATCCAACTCTGAAGTAACTGGAGCGGGCCCGCAAGATTAGTCACATTTCTGTTCGCTACCCGACACATACATCGGTACAGCCACGCCAAAGCGGCCGAACCCCAGCTATACCTCCCCATGCCATCAAGGTTTGCCACAAATGGCAACCATCGTATATGAACCCGGTTCGCACTCTTGTCCCCAAATAACTGAGTCGATAACAGCATCATGATGTAGGCCCGTGCGTAGATGCGGACAGTCTCCTCGCTCGCATCTGGTGGTAGCACCCTAAACCTCTCGTGGAACCATGTAAAGTGTACTGTCATCTGCTTGACCTTATTCGGTGGGGGCCGCTCACCGAATAGGTCCTCAAACCACTCCCAAGCTGGTCGGCCACCCTCCATGTATGTCTCAAACTCACCAAGGCAACCACTCACAGCCTCCCCATCCACAGGAAGCCCTAGCTGAAATGCCACATCCTGCAATGTCACTGTGCATTCTCCGAAAGGCATGTGGAACGTATGCGTCTCAGGACGCCACCTCTCAACGAACGCACTAACGAGTGGCTCATCCAACCAGAACCATTGGCTATTTAGCCTAGCCAAATGGTACAATCCAGCCCGCTCTAAATACGGGATGATCCTTTCATGCATGGGCATATTCTGTTGCCGCCTCACACTGTATATACACCTATTGGGCTGCACAGAACAACAAACGAAAACAGAGTCCAATTAAATTCTCCTATCCTTAAACAGATTTCCATATCTAACCGAATACGAATACCTTAAACCATCAGCAAATTCTCCTATATAATATTTAAAAAACATTTCCTACTCACGATAGGAAAAATAACAACACAAATAATTTACTTATTAACATCCAGAAATTTTAAAATATTGTAAAGATTTAAAATTTAAAACTTTATATCATACAAATATCCTAAACAAACTATAATAATTCACTCATGTCAACTATCCCGTTCCCTAAACTAAACCAACATTAATTAGCGGGCATAACATTCATTGAATGGAATTAAATTTCAGGTAACTAGGCATATCTATAACTAACCAAGAAAAACTAAAAACACTAAACCAAGATTAGTGAACTAACATCCTAGCATGCGAACCCTAAATTCAAACTACAACGACTAATCTATAAATTCTAATTCGTCTACCTAACCTACCGTTTTTCTGACTAAGATATGCAAAGACTAGAAAAAAAATAAATATTAACTAACATCGTCACCAATAGAACCGGCAATATGCGCAACGCCGTTCAGTCGGTACAGGTTCCTGCCTGCCATGATAACTCGCCAGAAGTCGCCGCTGAGGAACCTCGGGCCCGCTCACAACTTGCTCTGACTTCTCTCTACAATTTCCTCTCTCTAGAAAACTCCTCAAACCTTCTAAACACATAATCCGCGGCTGCAACCACGGTTTATATAGGCAAACCATCACACGTAAACCGCTACTGGCTGTAGCGGTTTACACACACGTACACACACACGTAAACTGCTACTGGCAGTAGCGGTTTACACACAACGCACACACACACGTAAACCACTACTGCCAGTAGCGGTTTACACACACGCACACTCTCACGTAAACCGCTGCTGCCAGCAGCGGTTTACACACACGCACTTACACGTAAACCGCTACTGCTAGTAGCGGTTTACACACACACACACTCACACGTAAACCGCTACTGGCAGTAGCGGTTTACATAAAATATAGAAACAATGTATTTGCGTATTAAAAACTGAAACAATGTATTTGCGTAATATTGGGGATCAAACAATTTAGATGCGTAAATTGCCCTTTTTTTTTACGAAACACAAACTCCATATATATATTTTTTAATTTTGGGAAAGAGACAGATAGGTTTCTGACTTTTTAAATTTTTGACAAATACATCCCTGACAAAATTTAAATACAAAAAAGTTCATGACTTTAACAAACGGATGACAATTTAGTCCTTCCGTCTATTTGCCTCTCATACACCAAACGGAATTGGTTGAAACGGTGTCCAGGTGTCCGTTACGATGCCACGCTGGAAGGGAAATAAAGTTCAAAGAACAAATATGTCCTTGAGAATTTAGTTCATTATACTTCTATTATGCTTCTATTATGAGAATTTAGTTTATAAAATTATGTTTGTATTTTAAAATCTAGTTAACTTGTTGTATTCTGCAATTTAAATTATTTGTATTAAAATTACAGAAATTGGGCTTGTTCTATTTCTACTTTTTTTTCTTAAATTGCATTAGTTCAGTTTTCATCATACCAATGACATTAGTTAGCATGAGTTCATTTATGCATCAAGTTAGCATTAGTTCATTTGTGCATCATTCATGTATTAAGTTAGCATTAATGTATTTGTGTATTATATTAGAACTAGTATTTTTATCCATAATAACATTACGAGAATAATTTTTTTTTAAAAAATTATAGTTCACTTTATTCTAACAGTATAAACTATGCATGACACAAAAGATTTATAAAATCAAACCACTCTTACAAAAAAGTCGTAAGTTGACAAAAGTCTCTGGCTAAAAAGACCAAAATATCTGCAGATAAAAAATTAAATAATAAGATTTTTAGTTTTTATTTTTATATGAAAAAGTCTAATTTTTTATTAATAATTAATTTTAACATTCGTTATCTAAAATTTAAAATAATTTAATGTGTATACTTTTACATTTAAAATATTTTAATTGTAAAAAAATAGCAGATAACATATTTTGATTTGTCAAATTACTAATACAAAATATAATTATATATAGAATAAAAATAGTAGAGAGAAATATAAAAATGGAGAGAGGTAGTCAGGTAGATGAGAGAATTTAGAAAAAGAGTTTATTAATTTTAAAAAAAAAATATTTTCTTTCAATTTTAATAAGAGTGTCATGTGACACATTTAATTATTAAATTAGATAGTAATATATGATACATAATATAAGTATATTTTAATTAGATAGTAATATATGATATATATAGAAGCATAATGAACTAAATTCTCAAGGACCTATTTGTCCTTCGAACTTTATTTGCAAAATAACGTCAAGGACTTATTTGTCCTTCGAACTTTATTCTCCTTCCAACATGACACCGTAACGAATACCTAAACACCGTTTCAGCCACATCAGCCAGTTCCGTATAGTGTATGAGAGACAAATAGACGGAAGGACTAAATTGTCCTCCATTTGTTAAAGTCAAGGACTTTTTTGTATTTAAATTTTGTCAGAAATATATTTATCAAAAATTTAAAAAGTTTTTTTCCTTTAATTTTTATTGCCCATAACATGTTATACTGTTAACTGTTGAACGAGCCAAATTAATAACTTGCTTCAAATCCTTCATGAAACAGTAGACAGTAGTGTATATGTAAAGTTATGCCGCCAAAACAAGATAAAAGTATATCCAAACATGTAATTTTTATGCTTACTTTCTATTTTTCAAAACTCACTACCGAATAATGCGTGGTACACTGGTGTTAATAAAGTAAATGAAACACTTAGAAAATTTTACTCTATCAATATACTTATATGTGTTATCAAATAAGTTTGGGAAAATTTTTAAGTGTACCGAAAACATCAGTATTCCAATTATTTTAACCATTGATTTTAATTAATATATATTATATATATTTTTTATAATTCAGATTACCGTTAAAATAACTGGAACACCGATATTTTCAATACACTTGAAACTCTTCTATAAGTTTGTGTCTTCTAGTAATATCTCTTTGTATTTATATTTTCATCACATAATTTTCAAAGACAGCTTAAGAATACTCTAATGTCTGAATTTCCATAACAGCACCATCATTATTGGCATTATTCAAAGCGCTTCCATGATTATGAGACACCAAAGTGACCAAAAAGTCAAAGATATCAGTGGCGACGACGGCAGATGCCACGTCATCTTTATGCAAGGTTCTCCTCTTTCCATGGATGGCGACGATCCAAGACCTTCTAGTAAGTTCCTCAATGAAGAGCTCACAAGCCTTTGAGAAAACAATAGGTGCCTCACCAGAAATCATCTTAACATCTTCACCAGATTTCTTCATGATCTTCTTGATCCTTGCCAATGGCAAAGAGTGTGGCCCTGTTCTTCCAGAAATGCCCCCACATAGTATCCCGGAATATGCACCTGCTTGTCTCATATTGTTCTCTCTACAATAATAAATAATACTTTACTATAGTACTGTATACTATATGCTTGTGTTTTAATGTTGTCTATGTGTTTTAGTGTTATCTATATATATACACTGTGGTTTGCATGCTATTGGTATATTGAAGATTTCACTACAATAACATTGCCGGCCAGCCTGCTTGAGCCGGCTAATTGAATTCTAATGAAAAATAAATTATTGAAGATTCTTAGTTGTACATTTTAATTGTTGATTAGACTGAATACCATAAAATTATTGATCATTTTCCCTGTGTATTATTATTATTATTATTATTATTATTATTATTATTATTATTAAGCTTAGTGTATGTATTCAAAATGAATAATGTTAGGTAATAATTAATCTTTTTCAGTTAACATCAGTTCATTCTTTTAAAATTATTTTTTTTATTTTAAATTTTTTATCTTAAATCATAAATTTTTAATCTTAAATTTTAAATTATAAACATAAAGACTAAAATTGAATGATGTTGGATAACTAAAATCATGGAGTAAAAGAGTGCACGAAAAGTGATTGTGAGGTTCTTTGAGCTTTTAGCTTTTGTCTGCAAAAAGAGTATCAATTATTCATATGTTTTCAACAAACCAAATATCTCTCTCCAACTGAAAAAATTCATGAATGAAAACGAAATGTCTTAGAATTCAGTCAATTCACAACATAACTTGTTGGATTAAGATTGGTTTTGGGTATATAAATATGATGATAAATATTTATTGGGTTAAAATTCTAAATTCAATTTAATGTGTGTGTTAGTGGTGTAGACTCAATATTTTATCTCTCAGTCCAAATTTATGTTGCTTCAGCAAATTTTCAATACACCAATTTAAAGTTTCAGTCCAATATATTTAATGAGCAACTATCATAACCTAGAAGTTAAGAGAGAAGATTCTGAAAATTCATGGTTGAAATAAAAAAAAAAATAAAAGAAGTGAAACATTTGGCATTATTATGGAGAATGAGAGACAACTGAGGTACCTAGGACACCAGCAAATACAAAAGGACAACACAAAATTAAAATGTAAAAAGATCATTAACAAAGATGGGTAGAGTAAAACAAAAATTGCAAAGTTATGGAGAGTAGTTGTAATAATGCAAAATGAAAAGGTTATGCATGTGAAGGAAGATAGCCACTCCAACAACAATAGAGGTAATGGAGCAGCTCCAAGGACAACAAAAGATCAAAATTCAGAGGTTAATATGCAAAAATAATATGCAAGAACAGCAGAGATAGTGGAGCAAAATGAAAAAAAACATTGCATACCAAGAAAGATAGCTACAACGAGTAAAATTGGAAAGAAAAATGAAGAGGCAGTGAACTAATTTAATGAAGCAAGCTTCTCACTATATAGCTGATTTTTAACAACATTTGAAGGCAAGAAAAATTAAATAGAGTGATACTTGAACATCATCTCATACACTTGAGCTAAAATATTTTTCTTTAACTTTGTACTTTATTTGAAATTTTAGTGTTATGGTAATCTATTGTTCATCTTTCTGTAATTGAGAAAAAGACATATCAAAATGAGGAAAAAATTAAAAAAAGTCATGAGAATAAAAGAGGCAAGAGAGATGCATTGAAAAAGTCAAAGAAAATTTTTTTGTACTTGTTATTTGATGAGTTAGGATTAGTTTTCTTTGTCAAGTTGGGATAGCACTTAGTAGCTGATTGAACCAGTGGGTTCTCCTTTATTGATGGAACAACACTTGGTGATGACTAAGTTTGAGCAGAAATTTAGTGGTTGATACTAGATAAATTAGGGTGTAGTTCATTGGTTTTGGTATATGTAATCAGTTTGATTATAGTGAAAATTCTACCATGATTGTGGTGGAATATGTTTCATGGCACAAGAAAATCAAATCAGAATACATGCTTGTCTCATTCTCTTCCTCCTTACTCTGTTCTATTCTAGTTTTAGAGACAAAAAGTAAAAAATCTCCTGCATAATCTGCTTTCGCAAAAAATTGCTAAAAGAACTTATTTTCTGAAATCAACTTGATTCAACTCCCTTATCAAGTTCTAGCATTACCATCAATTGGTATCAAGAGTCCGATCTCAAGGAGTTAAGCTTCACAACTTGAAACAAAGATCCATGGCTATCAACATGAATACAAACATCATGTATACATGCTCATTGAAGGTCAATCTAACAATAGACTTTCCTACTTCAACGGTATAGCAACTACTCATATTGGAAAGAGAAAATGAGAATTTTCGTACAGTCAATTGACTACAATATCTAAAAGATTATTGTTAATGGACCTGATATCCCAACAAAGCAAAATATTGATGAAGATATGGTATCAAATAAAGACAATGAATGGATAGAGAAAGAGAAGAAGAAGGTTAAATTCAATGCAAAGACAATCAATTTAATGCACTATGTAATAAATTTTGAAGAGTATAACAAAATTTCAAGG
This sequence comes from Arachis ipaensis, assembly GCF_059453495.1. NCBI lineage: Eukaryota > Viridiplantae > Streptophyta > Magnoliopsida > Fabales > Fabaceae > Arachis > Arachis ipaensis. The sequence goes on along the minus strand of NC_142443.1, from coordinate 19,016,060 downwards.
TGCAAAACTGTAAAAAAAAATATAGGACAAGGAGAAACTCATCCATGAAGAAAAATAAGTGAGAGAGACAAGAATAGACATGCTGGTGAAGGAGTACAAAATGTTCCTCATGAAGGAGAATGAAAGCATTAATCAGATGTTTGAGAGGTTTTTAATATTCATCAAAAACCTGAATGCCTTGGAAAAAGGCTATTTTAAAGATACTTTAGTAAAGAAGATTTTAAGGAGTCTCACTAAAAAATGAGAAGTGAAAAGTATTGTCATCTTCAAAAGGAATGATTTGATAAAAATCATTATGATGAGCTAAGAGGCAAGTTGTTGGCATAAGAAATTATCCACATGTCTCAAGACAGAGATGACAAAAAGAAAAATATAGTATTGAAGTCAAGAATGATAGTCAAAGAAAAAGAATCTGATGACAGCATCTCAGATGAAGAGATGATACTCTTTGTAAGAAAAATGAGGAGTTTAATGAGATTCAAAAGCAAACGCAAAGAAACTACTTCATCTAAAAATTTTAAAAAGGATCAATCTAAATTTACTTCTCACCACTACAAAGAGCCAGATCACTTCAAGTCTGACTGCCCTCAATTGAAAAAAGGTGAAAATCAAAGAAGGACAAAAAGAAGGTAATAATGACAACTTAGAAAGATTTGAAAAATGATTTTAATTTGAAAGATGAAGAAAATTCTGACCATAAGGCTCAAATGTGCTTGATGGATGATCACACAGACATGGATGAGGTAGATCTCTTTGATTTATCCACTAAACTGCATTCTATTATCAAAGATTTCACTATGAACTCAAAGAAAATTTTTTATGAATATGTTAAGTGTAAGAAAGATAAAGAGGCATTGAAAGATGAAAGTAAATTTTTATTAGAAAAAGTAAAGACAATCAAAGCTTGTGATGAAAAATTTTTGAAAGAAGAAAATGATGCTTTAAGAGATGAATTAAATAAATTCAAACTCAAGCATTTGGTCTCAGTCTCTACTAATTTAATTGCTGAAAATAAAAAGTTGAATGAGAAAAATTAAAAATCTTAATAGAGACCTAGCACAATTTATTCAACGTTCACAAAATTTTGACAAATTATTTATTTGTCAAAGATCTAATTTTAAAAAATTTGGACTTGGATTTAAAGAAGAAAGAAAATTTGTTATTGAACAAATATTTAAAAATTTAAAACTTCCTCTTCCAAGAATGTTAAGCCTAAAATTTTCAGCAAGTCTCTAAATTCAACAATTAAGAACCATTGCTATAAATACAATAGAAATAGTCATATTTCTTAACAATGCTTCTTTTTTTTAGATTTTTTTTTGTGATAATAAATTGTACAAAATTGTTCATAATTATAATGTTCTAGGACAATAAAAAATATTTTATATAAGAGGATCCAAATGAATTTGAATGCCTAAGATTAGCTGAAGAACATACAAGTTTGCCTTACATCCAAGAAGAAAAAGAACATGTGATATCTTGATAATGGATATTCAAGGCATATGACTGAAAAGACTACCTTCTTTATCAAACTCAACAAATATAATGGAGGGTTTGTCACTTTTAGAGATGATGATAAAGGTAAAATAATTGCCATTGGTAAGATTGGCAAAAATTTTTCTACTTGCATAGATAGTATTTTTTAGTAGATGGGTTAAAGCATAATCTCTTGAGCATAACTCAACTATGTGACATTGGATATGCAGTAACTTTTAGAAAATTAGATTGTAGAGTCATAAATGAAAAAATAGGGGCAGTTTTGTTTATTGCAAAAAGATGTAACATAGTCTATGGTATCATTCTATATTTTCTTAAGATTCAAAATGTAACTTGTTTTTCTTCAACAAAATTTGAAAAATAGATGTGGGATAAGAGATTAGATATGCTAGTATGTTCCAAATCTCTAAAATCATCAAAAGAGAATTAGTTAGAGACCTTTTTAATAGAATAAACACCTAACCCGGTCCCTGTCCATATCAAATTAGGACAACGCGATCCTTCACCAAAAAAGTAATCCATGTCGGTCCCTGTCTATGCATAAAATAACTCACCGCGCCCCCTCCCATGTATTTCCGTCCATGGACAGGGACCGGCGTGGGTTACTTTTTTGGTGAGGGATCGCGTTGTCCTAATTTAAAATGGACAGAGATCGGGTTGGGTGTTTACTACAAAAAAATATTAAAATTAATAGTGTCAAAAAATATTACAAATTTAATATTATAAAAAAAATGATATAAAGACTAGTTGACTAATTTTAAAACATCTTATGACCAAGGTAATATTCACTAATTTTATTGTGTATTATCAATTTTTTTACTTTTGTGTCATTCTTTTCCGTCAATCTTCTCTTATCTTTTATATCTTTAACACTTATGTTGCATTATTTGTATTTATTACGCAATGTGTCAATATAACAAATGATTCAATATTTTAATACATATTTTTTTCATGTTATATCAATTATGACGTGCGAACACTTTTACTGATTTACTGTATCAGACGAATATCGAGAAGTATTATATTTAAAATATATTCAACATATAGAAGTGTCATATTTTTAACTAATTATATCTTAATAAAAAATAAAAAATTTGCAATATTTTTTGACACTACTAATTTTAATATTTTTTTAGTAAACACCCAACCCGGTCCCTGTCCATTTTAAATTAGGACAACGCAATCTCTCACCAAAAAAGTAACCCACGCCGGTCCCTGTCCATGGACGGGAATACATGAGAGGGGGCGCAATGAGTTATTTTATGCATAGACAAGGACCAGCGTGGGTTACTTTTTTAGTAAGGGATCTCGTTGTCCTAATTTAATATGGACAGCGACCGGGTTGGGTGTTTACTCTTTTTAATATTAAGTTTGATAAATACATCACATATGATACTTATCAAATGGATAAACAAATTAAAATTTCTTTCACATCCAAAGAAAGTGTCTATAGTAAGAAATCATTGGAATTGTTACCTCTTAATTTATTTGGACTTATTAGGGTTCAAAATCTTGAAAGAAAAAGTTATGAAATAATTATTGCGGATGGCTATATAAGGTTCGGTTGGGTGTTCTTCCTAACTCATATGCATGAAGTATTTTTTGTTTTTAAAAAATTTAAAAAGAAGATTCAAAACGAAAAAAAAAAATTGTTTTAATTAGAAGTAACTATTGTAAAAAATTTAAAAACCAATATTTTGAATCTTTTTGTGATGAACATGACATATCACACAACTTCTCATGTTGAACACCACAACAATAAAAAATTTTTTATTGTAGTTTGTGCGATGAAAATTTTCGTATGAGCAAAGCTAGGGAACCAAAAGGGTATTAGCCAAAAACCAGCTAAAATATCTTTGGTGAATCCAAAATTTATACGAGTTAATATATATGGATGTTTCTTCTGTTAAGTATCAGAATGTTTCTTTTTCATACTAAATGGATGTTCTTTTATATATTTTTCGAATTTTTTTGTATTGCAAATGTGAATGTGTCTATTTCTTTAAAAATTTTATATTTTTTTTAAATTTTATAGATAGTTAATTATTTTTGCTAAAATATAATTGGATATTTCTTTTGTTAAGTATTAGGATATTTTTTTTTCATATTAAATGAATGTTTTTTTAATATTTTTCGATAAAACCGTCCTCGAGTATTGCTTCCACGGCCTACCAAGATACGTTTTCACAACACCAACGCGAGGGGCCAAATCGTCAGCGGGTCGAATCGTTGCGTTGTGTATGGAGATTCCGGTATTTTGGTTGGGATCGGTTCTGCCTTGTGCGGTAATTGAGTTGAATTGGCTGGTCATAGGGAGGCGGAGAAGATGTTGCAATTTTGGAAGACTACAGCGGCATTACCGAAAATAAAATCAACGGTGCCATAAATGTGGCAGTCGCTGTAGAATTGACGCATGGAATGGGCGTAGAGTGTGTCTTGGTAGCCCTCGAAGCTGCACATGTAGAAGGCTGATAAGTCGGCTCCGCTTCTAAGGACAACTGCTTGGTGCTTGCTTGGCCCTGCTATGTTTCGGAATGTTATGTTCACTGCTACAAAATAGAAGTGGAAGCCATCGGAGGAGTAGGTAGCGGTGGGGAGGCGGAGAGAGCTTGACGGAGAGAGAGAGGTTTGTGTGTGTGATTGTTAGAGGTGGGTAGGTTAATGTGAGAGAGAAGAGGAAGGTTTTTATAGGTTTCAATTAGGTTTAGTTAATGCATTTTAAATTTTTTAAATTTTAAATTTAAAAAATTTAAAATTAATTATTAATATAAATTAATGTGGTTTTGTTTAATTTTTGACTGGTAACCTCTTGATTCCAAATACTTTTCCTTTTAGTATTATCTGACGGTATCTCCCAAAAAAAATGAAAAAATTAAAGCTTTATTATTAGCTTAACTCAGGTCAATTAATTAGAATTCATTAAATTTACAAACAAATAAAAGAATATATAAAATATGGGAAGACAGAGAATGTGATGAAAATAAAACTAGAAGCTTAAGACCAATCAAGTTTTGAAAGACTTAACTAATTAACATTAAAAAAAGTCAACTAATAGTCTGCTTATCTGAACAATTAAGAATTAGAAAAACATTAATTAATTGAGTAGTCACATTATATTCTTGTGGAGGCTTATTGATTTTTTTTTTTTGTTATTTTGTGTTCACATCAGCTGATTAATTAAAGAAGTTCCAATTGCTTCAGCTGGGCCAAGATTGCTTAAAGTGCTTTCTGCCTAACTACTACTCTTTTAATTTATTATATCTTCTTTAATATCTAAACTTTTTTAAAACTAAAAAAGCAAAATAAAAAAGAAATGATGGATGACCTTGGACCTTCTAACAGTTTTTTGTCCTAGACGTGCACAAAAGATTTGTATAAATGAAAGAACCTTCATTATGAAAAGCAAGGTGCATCCATATGCTTAAATAGCATACCATAACTTGTTCAGATAGATATCTCCATAATGCACTTTGCAGTACACTGTTGAATTTTTCTTTCTTTTGTGAGGTTCAAGTTTAATTTTTTGAGAGTGTATATTTTTGCACTTTAGTGTCTCTATCCTAATTACATTTTTTTAGGTCTTTTGAGAGAGAAAGTGTAGCCACCAAAGTGAAAGAGAAGAGGAGAAAACAGAATTCTTATTTTTATGTAAAGCAGTAAATTTTAAATGGAAGTTTCTCATTTGTTTACCGTTAGATCAGCTTAAAATTTGAACTGCGTGTTTCTCTCATCTTGTTCTTCATTCTGGTCAATGGAGATGTTTATTAGAGGTTTGCAGTGGAGGAAATTGACTTCGCAAGAGAGAAAATAGGTTTCTCGGTTTTACACAGAGCAACATTCTTTGAATAGCAGTTTCTCATTCTTTCACCGTTAGATCAATGTGAAATTTGGACTATAGATTCTTCACATTTTGTTCTGCATTCTGAATGGTGAAGATTTTTATTGAAGGTCTGCAGAGGGAGAAATAAACTTTGAACAACAGCTCTGTTTTTGGGTATTTTTCATCTTCTTGCTTCTCATTTATAAGCTTTAGTGCTTTGATGTTTTGACTGGTTATATGCACGATTTTGTGCTTTGTTTGAGACTCTCTTGTACCTCATTTGATTATAGTGGAGCTATTTCATTGGTCTGGATGACCCGTGATTTTTACCTCTCACATTGAGGGGTTTTCCACGTTAAAATCTCGGTGTGTTTTTGTTGTTGCTTTACTTGCTATATTTTCTTGTTATAGTTGCTTCCATATTGTGTTGTGAGTGCTTCCATATTGTTCTTGTATTGAATATTTGTGTTGTTTCTGCTGCTAGGCTCTTTCATATTGGTATCAGAGCTTGTTGGTATTTTTCTGGGCTTGTGATTCTGTGAACAATGGAAGCTAATACTAATACTAGTAGGATGATCACTCTTAATGGTCCTAATTATGATTTGTGGAAGTCAAAAATAGAAGATTTACTTTATGTCAAAAATTTTTATCAACCAGTTTTTGGTACAGAGAAGCCTAATGATAAATCTGATGATGATTGGACTTTGTTGCATAGACAAGTTTATGGATATATTAGGCAGTGGGTTGACGATAATGTGTTGAACCATATTATTGGAGAGACACATGCTCGGACCCTTTGGATTAAGGTTGAACAGTTGTATGCTCGAAAAACTTAGAATAACAAGATGTTTTTGATCAAGCAGTTGTTGGCTTTGAAATATATACAGATGGGACGTCAATGACAGATCACTTGAATAACTTCCAATGAATTATGAATCAGTTATCTTCCATGGGTATCAATTTTGATGAAGAGGTTCAAAGATTGTTACTTCTTGGCTCCTTACTAGACTCGTGAGAAATTCTCAGAATGTCATTGTCTAATTCTGCTTCTGGTGGTGTAATCTCTATGGATCTTGCCAAGAACAGTGTTTTGAATGAAGAAATGAGAAGAAAGTCACAAGGTACATCGACTACACATTCAGATATTCTTGTTTCTGAGTTTCGGGGGAGAAACAAAAGTCGAGGTCCCAAAAGTAGAGATCAAAGAAAAAGCAAGTCTCGAGAAAAGTATAAGAATATTGAGTGTCATCATTGTGGTCAAAAGGGACATGTGAAGAAATTTTGTTGGCAGCTAAAGAAGGAGAAAGCCAAGGCAAGTAAAGACAAGAGCACAAATAAAAATGATGGTAGCAAGGAAGACAAGGTTAATGTAACTCATGATGATTTTCTTGTTGTTGAGGAGTTTGAATCTGTTAACCTTGTTGATAATAGCACTAGTTGGGTTATTGATAGCGGTGCTTCTATTCATGTTACATCTAGGAGGAATTTTTTTACATCTTATACTCCTGGTAATTTTGGTGATGTGAAAATGGTTGATTAAGGTGTTGCAAAATATTTAGGTGTTGGACAAGTTTTCTTAGAAACCTCCAACGGTATCAAGTTGACTTTGAAGCATGTGAAGTATGTTCCAGATATTCGGTTGAACTTACTTTCTGCTAGTAAGTTGTGTGATGAAGATTTGGATAGCTCATTCTCTCGTGATAGTTGAAAGTTCACCAAGGGTTCCATGGTTGTTGCTAGAGTACATGACACTCTACTCTTTATTTAACTCAAGCAAAGATTGTGAAAGATGTTGTTAATGCTGCTGAGTTTGTTAATGAAACTGATTTATGGCATAAGAGATTATGTTATATGAGTGAGAAGGGCATGAATATGTTATCCAAGAGGAATATTTTATTTGGTTGCAAGGTTGCTTTGCAAAAGTGCAACCATTGCTTTGCTGGGAAACAAAACAGGGTTTCTTTCAAGAGCCATCCACCTTCAAGGAAGCCGGATATACTTGACTTGGTGCATTCTGATGTATGTGGGCCGATGAAGACAAGAACACTTTGAGGGTTTATCTATTTTATAATCTTTATTGATGATCATTCTAGAAAATTATGGGTTTACACTTTGAAGATCAAAGATCAAGTTTTGAATGTGTTCAAGCAATTTTAAGCTTCTGTTGAAAGAGAAATTGGGAAGAAGTTCAAATAAATTCGTATTGACAATGGTGGTGAGTACTCAGGTCCAATTGATACTTGTTGTAAAGGGCATGGTATAAGACATTAGAAGACTCCTTCAAAGACTCCTCAGTTGAATGGCTTGGCTGAAAGGATGAACAGAACATTGGTTGAAAGAGTTAGGTACTTATTGTCACAGTTTGGATTGGCAAAATCCTTTTGGGGTGAAGCTTTGAGCACCGTTGTTCATGTCTTGAACCGGACACCATGTGTTCCCTTGCAATTTGAAGTGCCAGAGAAGGTATGGTCGGGTAAAGATGTTTCTTATGATTATTTAAGAGTCTTTGGATGTAAAGTTTTTGTTCATATTCCTAAAGATGAGAGATCTAAGCTTGATGTAAAGACTAGGCAGTGTATTTTTATTGGCTATGGCATGGATGAGTTTGGTTACAGGCTTTATGATCCTGTTAGCAAGAAGGTGATTCGGAGTAGAGATGTTGTCTTTGTTGAAGACCAAACATTGAAGGATGTTGATAATGCGGAGAAGCCAATGGTTCAGCCTAGTGATGGTTTTTCTGACTTGGATATTACTCCCTCTATGCCTATAGTAGAAGATGGTAGAGTTGAAGCTCAAAATAATGAGCATGATATAAGTGCAGGTGAAGATGGAATAGTTGATCCGATACTTGATGAAGTTGGTGATGATGATCAAGATGAAGAACCAGCTTTGGAAATTATTGCAAATGCACTCAGAAGGTCTACAAGAGAGAAGAAGCCTTCGTCAAGGTATTCTCCACATGAGTTTGTTTTGTTGACTGATTGGGGAGAACGTGAATGTTTTGGACAGGCTGTTGAAGATGAAAGTAAAGTTCAATGGCTTGAAACTATGCAAGAAGAAATGAAGTCCTTATTTGAGAATGATACCTATGAGTTGGTGAAGCTATAGAAGGGTATGCGAGTTTTGAAGAACAAATGGGTATTCAGAATCAAGAATGAAGAACACAATTCTAAGCGTTGGTATAAGGCTAGATTGGTAGTTAGAGGTTTTAGCCAGAGAAAAGGTGTTGATTATGAAGAGATCTTTTCTCTTGTTGTGAGGATGTCATCCATTCGTGCTGTGCTTGGATTAGCAGCGTCTCTTGATCTGGAGATTAAGCAAATGGATGTGAAGACAGCTTTTCTTCATGGTGACTTAGACAAGGAGATCTACATGGAGCAACTGTAAGCCAACTTCAGATCATTGTGTATTTGTGCAAAAATTTTCTAATGATGATTTTATCATTCTTTTACTTTATGTGGATGATATTTTGATTATGGGCAAGAATGCTTTGAGGATTAATGAGTTGAAGAAACAGTTGAGCAAGTTCTTTGCTATGAAGGACTTGGGTCCTGTCAAACAGATTTTGGACATGACTACTACTCGTTATAGAGATTCCAAGAAGCTTTATTTGTTACAGGAGAAGTACATAAAGAAGGTGCTTCAAAGGTTTGGTATGAATGATGCCAAATGTGTTGCTCCTCATTTTAAGTTGAGTACCAAGCAGTTTCCAATCACTAATGAGGAGAAACAAGCAATGGATGAAATTTCTTATGCCTCAGCTGTTGGAAGCTTGATGTATGCTATGGTGTGTACTAGACCAGACATTGCTCATGCAGTTGGTACTGTGAGTCGTTTTCTCTCTAATCCAGGTAAAGAACATTGGAATGCTGTTAAATAGATTATGAGATATCTCAAAGGTACAACTAACTTGAGTTTGAGTTTTGGTGGTGAGAAACCTTTGCTAGTTGGCTTTACTGATGCAGACATGGCAAGTGTAAACCCCGTTAAATTAGTAAATAATTAGTCGATAAATTAGTTTTTAATAAAGAAGATTAGAAATACAAATATTATATTAAATTAGGATAGAGCTCATTGAAACGAAAATTTTGACACTAATTTCGAAGAAATCGGCCCAAGATTGGACCGAACGGGCCGAACCGGTTGAACTGGGTCCAACCCGGACCGTGGGCCCAACCGGGCCAGCCCTTAAATGAACCCACGTTATTTCTCTTCCCCATTTTAGCAGCGTTGAAGCACACAGGGGAAAGGAAAGAAGGAATCCCGTAACCCTTACGGTGATTTCAAAATCCCGTAACTTCTCCGTCCGAGCTTCGATTGTCGCACCGTTTGCAGCCACGCGTCCACCGCGTTGAGCTCTACGTTTCTACCAGAACAATTTTATAAGTAATTCATTAATTACTCTCAGCCACTCCTTTCCCCCAATTTTAGGAAGTATTGTACAGATGTTGAATTTCTTTGCTTTTTGATATTTTAGGATCCAATTAGCTTAAGAAAAACGTTTACTCTTGCTTATGTGAAGCTTGGGTAAGGTGAGGATATAATAATTCTATCTAAATATTCTAAATTCGTGTTTTGGGAATTAAATTGGATATATATATGTTATGAATGTGTATTAGGTTGTGAATAAATAATTAGAGCTTGAAATTGTAAATACCAGAACTTGGAGGAAGCTGTTTAGCTGAGGTTTTGGGGCTGTGTTGGTTTTAGTTAAATTGCCTTGATCATTATATGGGAATCGGCCAAGGTATGGTTTAGGTTTCTTGCATTTAATATATAATGTTCTGTAAAAACTTAGACTAGATGACCATAGGATAAGTTGGAAGGTATGTGTGTGTTTTGTTTTTTAGCATCTTGTTGTTATATATGGATTGGTATGGAGTTGTGGATTAGTTGATGGTTTGACAAATTGTAATTATTGAATTGAGGATATTATTATGTATCTTGTGAGCTATGGTTTTAGTTACACGATGTGGTATATGTGTATGTAATTATTGTTGGGTTAAAGTATGACCTTTTTGTGGTTATTGCATTGAGAATGGAGAACACTTTGTGTAGTAAGTGTAGGTTGTTGTGTTGAACTCATGGGTTTTGGTTTGAATGAAGAAGAGGTTTTGAAAGTTTATAAAATTTTGGTTTTAGGCTGAACTTCGGCGAGCTATAACTTGGTCTCCGAAACCTTAAATTGATTCCAGCTTGTTTGAAATAAAAATTGGGTTCGTAAAGTTTATGTCGTTCGAAGAACGGAAAAAAATTATTTAAAATGATTGAGTTATGCCCGTCGGAAATTTTGTTGAGGAATATGTAACTATGCAGGGGGCATTTCATGATTCTGTAGCTTTGCTACTGAATTTGCTTTGTTTTTTTTAAAAAAAGAACGTACGTCTACGCATACGCGTGGCATGGAATTTTGGCGATGTGTACGCGACTGGTCCCATGCGCACGCGTGAAATGAAGTTTTCACCCACGAGTACGCATGACAAAGGGACGCGCGCGCGAGCTGCAGTTTCACACTCCCACGTGTACGCGTACGCGTGGCCCCTGTTTCAGCAAACATGATTTTTGAGTTTTAAACCCTATTTCAAACTTCTAGACCTCTATTTTCATTCTTTAGTCATTAATAATGGTATTAAACCTGATAATCAGATGAAGTTAGGAAATGGGGATAACTTGGAGATGAAGTAAAGCTGAAAAGTGATGAATTGATTATGAAATATTACGGATGACCGTGTATGATACTTGGCTTGATAATCAAATGAATGATCATGTATGATACTTGGCTTGAATGATTAAATGATCTGAGATACGAGATTCCCTGGATAAAGTACCGTGGCTTGCCACCACGTATACCATGTTGAAAACTCGATACTCTGTTGATCCTATGACGTAAGGGTGACTGGGCACTTATAAATTCCCGGGAATGGTACCCCCATTGAGCGATTTGATATATATATGAGAAAAAGCTATGCCTAGACTCATGGAATTGCACGTCGAGGGACAGTCCAATGGTTTAGCAAACCGGACTTGTCGGGTTGGCTGTATAACCAACAGATGAGCTCATTAGCCATAGGACCGACATGCATCATGTGCATATTACTTGAGTTACTTGTTTGTGCTCTAACTGGGTTTTCCTAAGTGCATTTACTATGTTAAGTGTATACCTGCTACCTGTAGTACTTGTAACCTTCTTATACTTGCCTTTATCTATTTATTTGTCTATGAAATGCTGATGGAGATGGAGGTATGGAGGAATGATAGTATCGGACTTAGATTTAAGACTAAGTTAAGTTAGGCTTAGATACTCTTAGAAAACCACCTTTTATGACTTCTGTTTAATACTTTAAGCTCTATAATCTGAGTGTCGGCGTTCTAAGATTGCCTCTGGTATTCCCAAGACCTTATAAATTATGTATGTGGCACCTTTACCATATTGAGAACCTCTGGTTCTCACCCCATACTATGTTTTTATTTTTCAGATGCAGGTCGAGAGATATCTCGTTAGGCGTCTGGACTCCTGAAGCGAAGTGGTTACTGGGTTATTTTGTTGTACAGTGATGTATATATATGTACTTAGCTTTCTCTCTGCATAACTTGTTATTTTTTATCCTCTTAGAGGTTTATGGAGAGATATGGTTTTGTTTATGTACGTTTAGATTTTGGATATGTATATATATGTGTGAATATTCTCCAGCCAGCTTTGACTTCGCGGGCTGAGTTAGGAGCTTGTTATTTTGTATTTTTGGCTCTCTATTCCTACTTTTATTATCTTATGTTTGATAGTTATAGTTTTCTTCACATGCAAGTTATTCCATTTTTCCGGAGCGTTGCGCTTTTCATTTCGCAATTTGGTTTTACCCAATTTTCAAGGCTCCTAGTTTATTATATTCTTTCTGCTATTATATGTATACATTACGTTTTAGAAGTCGTAGCACCTCGCCATCTCTGTTTTACATCCTATGTGTAAAGCTCTTTGTGGTAGGGTGTTACAACAAGAGATATTGATTCTCGAAAGTCTACTTCAGGTTATTTGGTCAAGTTTGCAGGGGGAGCTATTTCATGGAAGTCAAAAAGCTACAGAAGTGTGTTGCACTTTCTACCACAGAGACAAAGTTTATTGCTGAAACTGAAGCATATAAAGAATTGTTGTGGATGAAGAAGTTTCTTGCAGCACTTGGTTTCAAGCAAGACCGTTATGTGTTGTTGTGTGATAGCCAAAGTACTATTCATCTTGTCAAGAATTCTACTTTTCATGGAAGATCTAAACATATTGATGTTAGGTATCACTGGATACGGGATGTGTTAGATTCCAAGTTGTTGAAACTTGAGAAAGTTCACACTGATGACAATGGTGTTGATATGATGACAAAAGCATTGTCAAGAGATAAGCTTGAAACATGTTGTTTGATCGCCGAAATGGCGAGGGCCTCCACCTAGTCGAGAAGGGAGAGATTTGTTGGGTTTTTCTCTCCTTTGTGAGACCCAAACCCAAATTTTTGGGGTTGTATTCTTGCACCCTAGTGTCTCTACCCTAATCAGATTTTTTGAGGTCTTTTGAGAGAATGTGTAGCCACCAAAGTGAGAGAGAAGAGGGAAAAACAGAATTTTTGTTTTTATGCAAAGCAGTAAATTTCAAATGGCAATTTCTCATTTGTTCACAGTTGGATCAACATGAAATTTGAAATGCGTGTTTCTCTCATCTTTTTCTTCATTCTGGTCGGTGAAGATGTTTATTGGAGGTTTGCAATGGGAAAAATTGGCTTCGCAAGAGAGAAAATAGGTTTCTCAGTTTTACACAGAGCATCATTCTTTAAACAGCAGTTTCTCATTTTTCACCATTGAATCGACGTGAAATTTGGACTGTAGATTCTTCACATTTTGTTCTTCATTCTGAACAGTGAAGATTTTGATTGAAGGTCTGCAGAGGGAGAAATAGGCTTCGAACAGCAGCTCTGTTTTTGGGTATTTTTCATCTTGTTGCTTCTCATTTATAAGCTTTGGTGCTTTGATGTTTTGGGTGGTTATAGGCACGTTTTTGTTCTTTGTTTGAGACTCTCTTGTACCTCATTTGATTATAGTGGAGCTATTTCATTGATCCGGACGACTCATGATTTTTACCTCTCACATTGAGAGGGTTTTCCATATTAAAATCTCGGTGTGTTCTTGTTATTGTTTTACTTGCTATATTTGCTTGTTATAGTTGCTGTCATATTATGTTGTGAGTGTTTTCATATTGTTCTTGTATTGAATATTTGTGTTGTTTTCGCTGCTAGGCTCTTTCATACGCTTCAATCCATTTGAATTTGTTGTAAATTGAAAATTTCAAATTAAAGCTACTCCGTTAATTAGAACATAATCATAAAATGGACCATCATGACCAGCAATAACGGAACACCAATTTAGCTAATATAGATGAGATTATGATTAAAAAAAAGATAAATTAAATAAAACAAATTGGGGGGGGGGGGGGTCTAGAGTGGGTCATAATAATATGTTTGAGTTAGGTGTTATATAACCATCTTTCATGGGTCCAATTTAATCACAAGTTGCGCCAAAGTCTTTAGTTAAATTATATATCCTCACCTTTACATAAACAAACACATTTCCTCACCTTACATAAACAAACACATTTTATTGCACCTAAATCAAGCTCTTACGTAATATAATTTTATGGCTTTTTTTTTTTTTTGTTGAATAATATCAAAAGAAAACAGCTACATGAATTCATTTAATTTTGCATGAACCAAATCATGAAGATTGCATATGAGGAGGCAGAAGCTTGGGGAGCATGCAGTATGCTTTGGTACCAAGCTTAATCAAAAGATTTGAAATGTTGACTTTTATATTTCATAAGCGTCGTTACTAAGTAATAGAACAAAAGTTAAAATTAAAGTATAAGTTTAATTTTTAAAATATAACTTTTTTCACATAAAGAGTTGCAGTCGTTAAAAGTATATTATAAGCCAGAATTGATATTAATAAGAGAAAAGATGGAAGATTAGTAATTTTAATTTATATTAGTTAGTATTTTTGGCTAATAATCTAATATTTTTAATTTAATAATTTAATAACATATTTTTAATCAATATTTTTAAATGTTACTAATTAATTACTAGCCAAAAATAACATATTCTGTTAAGCATTGCTTAATTGTTAATTCCATTATCAATTGCTATAGGCTATAGGGTAAACATTTGATCAACCACGTTAATGAAAATTTTATTAAAATTTTTTGTGAAGAAAAAAAGGAGTTGTATAGTAGATTAGTAGTAGGATGGAGTCAAGGTGAAGAGATGGGACAAAATAAATAGTAGTAAGCAAGCTTTGTTAATAAGCAACGATATGATGACATTGAAGTTTCAATACATATGGGTTCAAACATTAATCCGTGAAGCAAAAGCCAATAATTTTTCATCTTCTTATGAAATCATCAAGCAGCAAGGAAATATAATAATAAAAATAATAATAAGGTATGATTAAGTCGTACGTACATGCTTAATTATTTCCGACGGAAGATCATAGTTTTCTTGCCTATTTTCTTTTATTTTAATTTAAATTGCATGAGAAGATTTGCAAAAAACATAGACACGTCATGTTACAAAAGTAGAGGCTGAAGTACAATTTTCATTAATTAATGTAAAACAAATTAATTATTTATGACATGCCGGTAGGTAAGTTCATATATGATACGATCTAGTACCTGGGGCAACAACATGATGGCAATTACATTGAACAATTAAGGAGATTGGGGACATTGCCACCAAATCATGAAGGCATTGAACTCAGTTGGGTAACCAATACTCAACCAGCCAATTACTAATTAATTTGTCATCAATTGATAATTTTAATTTTTAAATTATCATTAATTAATAATTATTTATATTTTATTTTTTAAAAAATACAAAATTAATAATTATTAATTATAATTATTTAAAATTAGTTAATTAAAAGTTATTTGCTTATACTTTTCTTTTACAAAATTGTGGAGAGCCATAGTTTGAAAATTATAATTTGTTATGATATTAAATATAATAAATAAATAATTATAAATATTAATATAAAGTTATAAATATTAAATTAAATAAATTAATTTTAAATTATTATCTTCTTGACATTATTCTTATTTCATTACTCATACATCCATTTGACTTATCACAATCAATCTAGATATCTACAAATTAAACTAATCTTGATCTTAGACAAATAGAGTGGAAGGAGTGGATTCTAATGCTATATATGTATCGAATTCAACTCAAAATCTAGGAGAATAATTTTTCGTTGAAGAATGAATCATATGGAAAATGGCGTATATACAGTGATACCACCGTTATAGTTGGTTATAGAGTTATAATTTGGCCACAAACGCTATAGATCGATCATTAATAACTAAACCAAAACGTTAGATATGTTATTATTCTCCGATCAAAATATCATTACTCGAAGATATAATCACTATTTCTCACTTTTTAATATAAAGAGAATGGTAGGAAAATTGTTCGATTCATTGTATTCTACAAAGCTTATTACTCACTTATTTACTTGAGTGTCGGAGTGTCTTTTACAAGTACGTACCCACCCTCTTATTTTTTTGTTACTGACGTATACTTTATTTTGACGAAGAATTTACATGCATTCACCAACGGATGAGCTATACCTCGATTTTAACTTTTGAGATTATATTTTGATAAGATCATATGAATTTGGTCGACGACATTTTATATAATATTTTAAATTTAGAAGATATTTTAAAATTTATTATTTTATTCTAAAATGATTTTTTCAGTTAAACTACGGTTGGACTAGTTAGACCAGTAAACCAATAAACCTATAACTAGAGCGGTTCGATGAGCGATCCAATTTTCTAAACCTTGCTTACAAGCATTCACCAGCCAATGAGCTATACCTCGGTCAAAGGAACAAGAATATATAACTTTATTCAAATAAACCATATATAAACAAACAATAATAATGTTATCGGGAGATAAAAAAAATTAAAATTTACTTTATTTAATATTTATTAATTAATTTAATAATAAATAAATATAAAATAAAAAATTCTGATTAATTTTTATTAATTTCTTTTAGTTATCAAGTATTTTCATAAGCAAATTGCAGAAATATTTGCAAATAGAGAATGAAATTAAATTTTTGTAACAAGCAATAATTAAGATCGATCATGGTCCAATAACGCGTATTAATTAGCCATATAGTAGATGGTTGACTCAGTGCTGATGAGTGTGCCAGCTAATATAACACATTATTTATCAATTAAAAGTATTTTCAAAAAGAAATATTATTAATTACTAACTACTTCTTAACATGAATGGAAAACATAATAAGAGACAAAAAAAAATGAAAATACCATATTTGCATTTTTGTGAATGATTTTTTGTTTGTTTGTTTTTTTTAACAAAAGCGTGTTATTCTAATATCTTACCATTTTCATGTTTCATCTTTCTTGTCAATAATAATAATCATATCAATATATCATGATAGGCACTTAATAATTTCTTCATTTAAGACTGCTGCCATATACAATCTTAAGAAACCCACCAAACATATATACACATCTGTATTTTCTGTAAATGGTACGTTAAGTAATTATATAATTATCTTTTATTTTTATTCTATAAAGTATAAAGCATGGGCGACACAAATACAAAATACTACACGGCATTGGATATATTAATTTTAAATTTTTAGATACTTTTAAAATAGAAAAATATTGTTTTTTTTTTCGGTGACAGAAAAAAATTGTTTAAATTATTTATAATAATATCTTAATATTTTTATTTAAATTACAACATGATATTAAAAATATTCTTAATATCTTTTTTAATTATATAACATATTTTTGGATAAATTTTTATATTAATAATCAATGATATTATTATTTTAAATTAAATTTAAAAATATATGTCAAAAATAATATTAAATATATCATTACATAAATAATATTTGAGTATACTTAAAAATGTAAAAAAAAAAAAAGTATTTTTATTTCTTTTTATAAAAATATAAATACATATAATCAAATGTCGAATGAATTTCTTGTCCCAAATATATTCAATATGCAAATATTTACATAACGAAATATTATTACAAATTTGTAGATTTTATTCAACTTGACTATAATTGTTACTCCTAATCTCCTATAAACTGTAGTTCTAAGGTACGAGAATAATAATTAAAAAATATTATTTGTAGTTTAAAATTCAGTCTTTGATCAGCATACAACCTATGATATGTCATCTAGTTCCTTTTTGTTGACACCAAAACACAAAAGCATTTTAAAAAAAAAAAGTCAAAGGCCATTATCAACCAAACCCTGTTCAGCAATTGCTGCAATACAATTTCTTTATTTCTTAAATACAAATTCAAAATCCCATTAGTAATTATTTTGTCACTAATCACACTTCATATGTGGGTCCCATTCACAGCTCATGCATGCTACGGTCTAAATTTGACCAACCAAACCACTTCAACGGCTCTGATCACCCCAACTAATCCTTTCATACTTACCCCACCACATCATCACTACTCATAAGTCATAACTCATTAGTTTTCTCTTCTTTCCTACTAATTTAAATTAAAAGTTCCCAACTTCCCATCATTAACAATTTTAACACTAAATGGGAATAATTGATCCTGCGTCACGTTTTACATCTGATAATAATAACACTCTTGATTTTGTTATGGGAAGTATATTTAACATCGTTAAGCAGTTGTTAAAAGCTAAAATAATCTTCATTTTGCAGTGTTTTAGTCTTTTTAATAATCATGAAATTTAACTTAAAACTAATATATAGCAAGCTATTATGTTGGAAAGAATATCATCATCTAGAAAGATATTTAGTTATTTATACAATTTTATTGAATTTAATAATTTATACACTTTTAGTGCTAATGCTGGCTCTATCTTAATTTTAGTACTAGTTATATAGGTATATATTATATATTAATTAGTCTCTGACAATTTTAAATTTTTGTTCCATACAAATTAGCTTTTAATAAAAAAAAATGAAAATTTAATTTTGAATTTTTAAATATTAGATTAATTAATCTTTGTCATTTTTTAAGAATAATAATTTAATTTTTAATTTTTAAAATATATGTTTAAGAGATTAAATTGTTTAAAATTTTAAAAATTAAAAATAATTTATTTGATATTCTAAAACCAATTTAGAGTATCTTAATAATCATCTAGAAAAATATTTAAAAAAATATATTGCATATTATACTCACCATAGTTAATAACAGCAAATAGAAAATGAGGTAAATAAAAAGTTTAGGAAAATAGAGGTCTTCTAGATCAAATGCTAAGTTCAGGAAGCTTATGATGATGGCTTTCATAGTGAGCGTGACACCACTCTATCATCATTAATCATTTTAGGTGCAACGCTGTCGTTTCACTCGCCCCACGCACCCACAATGAAATTAGCCACTAATTAAATTAAAAACTATTATTAGGCTAGCTAATCTGACCAATTAAGTGTGCAAAGTACACACACTCATAATAATTTTATGAAATTATTATAGTATTATTTATTTATATTTATATATATGCTCTCCCCACTCCCCCACCATTTTGCAATCGTCAACTTCATTAGCTAACAAAAAAGCATAACAGAAACAGAGTCCAGAAACACATTGAAACATTATTCGACCTTGCAAGAGTTCGTCAATGGCTGTCAAAGTTTATGTTGTGTATGTTTCTCCACAACCTTTTTTATTATTATTTATTTTTTTAAAGGTAATAGTTATGAGTTTTTTATATTATTTTTAGTTTGGCTTTTAATCTCTGCTTATGCTGTGTGTTAATCTCTGCTTTTGTACTGCTTTTGTCGTTAGTGCTTTTTTTTTTTTTTTTTTTTATAATTCTCTATCCTTCTTTCTTCATGGTCCCGTGCTTTGCCATTGGTGGTTAGCAAGGTAAGAGTTTGATGAGTGCGTTTGTTTTGCTTCTTCATTGGGTCCTTAAATTCGAAGCTTTTTAGTTTTTATAGAATATCTTGAAGATCTGGGAAGTGTGGTGATTGGTGATCTTATTGGATCTAATGCATTGTTTGGTTTGACTTTTTGACTTTTTTCTTTTTCTTCTCTCTCTCTCTTCCGTGTTGTTGGATTTTTCTGATTCTTGGATGTGTCATGTACTCATACGAGTGGTAATTGTGCTTGAAAGTTCGTTTATCTTGATGCATTTGCATTTTTTTCAGAATAGTTATACGTCTTGTTTGGTAGTAATTGGAATTAGAATTATACTGACCAATGACAAAGTACAGTTTAAAATTGTTTTTTCTTTGTACTTCGTTGTTCTGATTTGAACTTTGAGTTGGATTTCATTTTGAACGTTAAAGAGGAAAAACTCTGGTTATTAACTTATTATTGAGTACTAGGATTTCATATTTTCAAATGTCTAGGAAAAATTCTGGTTATTAACTTATTATTATTATTATTAGCTAGAAACTCACATGGTCTTGTGAATTTGATATTTAAAAAATTTTAGGTAATTTAAAAAATTAACTACATTATTTGATTAATAAGTCTTCACCTTCTTCTTATTATTATTAACATGGTAGTCAATTAGATACGAGACAGTACACCAGCGATTCGAATCAGTCGCAAGAATCGAATGGTTTTAGTATTGAACGAGCACAATAATATAATTAGAAATAGTGAATTGTGTGTTAATTTACAATTCAAAAAAGAAGAAAAAAAATAGAGGAGAGCGAATTCAACACAGTGACCCTGCAGTTCAACACGAAGAAGAAGATGAGTCTCAGACTCTGAAGCGCGAAGAAGAAGATTCCAACTCTTAAATGATAAATGCTGCATTGTTATTAGGAATAGTGAAAACAAACAATGTTATCAATGTTGAAATCAAATTTGGATTTTCTAAATTTGAAATTTTTTATTATTAAATATTTTTTTTATATTTTTTTTGGATCCACCTATCAAATAAATTGTGATAAATTATACTTTATTCTTTAAAGTAAAATTCAAAATTTAAAAAATCTAAATCCACAATTATGCAACAAACCTTGCGTTTTATTAGTAACTTTCAAAAGCACAATATTTGTCTTTTAAATTTTCAGTTTTTAATTTGTCTTTTAATTTAAATACTTGTTTTTTAGTTTTTCTCTTTTTTTAAAAGTTGAATAATGGACAATTTTTAAAAAATATTTAGTTACACTATTATTAGTAACTTTTAAAAATACAATATTTTAAATATGAAAAATATTATTTGTTTTTTAAATTTTCAGTCTTTAATAAGTCTTTTATTTAAATACTTGTTTTTTAATTTTTCTTTTTTTTTTAAAAATTGAATGATAGATAATTTTTAAAAAATATCTAATTAAACTGTTATTAGTAACTTTTAAAAATATAATATTTTAAATATGAAAAATGTTATTTGTCTTTTAAATTTTTATTTTTTAGTCGGTCTTTTGATTTTAAATACTTGTTTTTAATTTTTCTCTTTTTTAAAAGTTGAATGATAGACAATTTTTAAAAGATACCTAATTATACTTTTAAGTATTGCACTTAAATCATGCGTGTGATTTATTAGAAAGGAGAGTGCTAGCTAAACAATGACTATAAAACAATAAGAAAGAGGAAATATAAAACACTAAAAGGTCGTGCTTGTGTCTCTTGGTTTAGCTTCTGATGTACGTTTTAATTTCTTTTCTCTTACTTTCATCTATCTCTTTCTTTTCTCGGTAATTATTTAGATTTTTGGACTTTATAAATTTAATTAGTAGTATTAAATTAGAGTGTAGTATATTTTCATTTGATTGGTGGTTGTTCATATTGTTCAAAATTTTTATTGTTTTCCTAACACTGCCCTATATATAACTATCGTAATATCGATGGTTTTGTAAATTTTGTGTCTTAAATATTATTTTATCAACGATATAATATAAATATTATAATATTACTTTATGTTTATGAATTTTACAATTCCATTCGAATTACGATTTACGATTCAAAATTTTACCTAGTGATTTGATTCTTTAATTCCTATTTAACTATCTTGATTATTATTATTATTATTATTATTATTATTATTATTATTATTATTATTATTATTATTATTATTATTATTATTATCCAATATATAGCTTGTCCTAAACATAGATGGTTTCATGTTTTATTCTATAATAATACCCAATAGCTATCACATTGACACATCTCACATGATTCTGTTTCCACAGTTATTCTGCCTGTGGTCTTGTGAAAGTCTTAAATTTATATTTTTTAATATGCCAAATCTTAACGATTTTTAACTATCAACTTTACAAAAAATAATTATATTTAAATTTTCAACCATATCTTAAAGCTGTAACGAACTTGAATCTTTCGATATCATAAGATAAAAGTTGAAGAGTATGAAAAGTTACAAATTGACTCTGTAGACGAATGCTAAAAGTCAAAAAAAACTTGGTGGATACCAAGACCTATATTGAACCAGTTGTATATATATATATCAGTGAAAAAAGTGTCTTTTTCATTCATAATATTTGTTTGTTCATGCCAATTAGAAAAAAATGGCACTTTATTTAGAATAGATTTAATAGAAAAGTGTCCTGAAGTATATCTTTGGTTAGAAAAGGTAACTTTAAAGGCTATGCTTGATTTTTGAATCAACTAATTCTACTTCTTGTAAGTTGCAGGTATTGATTTTGTATCTTGTATGATGTTTTATGATGTTTTCATAGTTGAATGTGGATCAGAATTTAGTTGATCCAGCAAACTTGTAACAGAGGCTTTGGCATGACAAAATATGACAAACTAGTTTGATGGTTTGGCCTGTGATCCTAACTTTGTTATCGACGATGATATTATTGCTTAAGGCTTCTGTTTCTTAATCTCTTAGTGCACTTTATGTCGAATATTCTGATTGTATGATCTGCAACGTATGCTATGGAGATAAGAACCTAAATTTGCTGCAGTAATTTATTAACGGACACATTGTTTACTACTAATTCTACTAAGAACATAAAGGTTTATGTTTCCTAGCTAATAAGCAATCACACTATGAGTAAAGTGGATTGCTGAACATGATTCTGGAAGCTTAAATTGAATATTAGTTGTTGTATGGTTTGGCAGGTACTACTCCATGTATGGACATGTTGAGAAGCTAGCACAAGAAATCAAGAAAGGCGCTGCTTCGGTAGAAGGCGTTGAGGTCAAAATATGGCAGGCATGTATATTTATGTTCCAAAGT
This sequence comes from Arachis ipaensis, assembly GCF_059453495.1. NCBI lineage: Eukaryota > Viridiplantae > Streptophyta > Magnoliopsida > Fabales > Fabaceae > Arachis > Arachis ipaensis. The sequence continues at coordinate 18,993,519 of NC_142443.1, read as the reverse complement.
TCCCTGTGCACTGTGTCATAACATAAAATTGCAAATTTGCAAATAGCAAACAATATCATCTTGCCTTTCTAACAGGTGCCTGAGACACTGCCAGAAGAAGTGCTTGGTAAGATGGGTGCACCACCAAAGACCGATGCACCAATCATCACCGCCGACGAACTCGCCACGGCTGATGGTTTTGTCTTTGGCTTCCCTACTAGATTCGGGATGATGCCTGCTCAATTTAAGGCTTTCCTAGATTCCACCGGAGGTCTATGGAGGACACAACAGCTTGCAGGCAAGCCAGCCGGAATCTTCTATAGCACCGGTTCCCAGGGCGGCGGACAAGAGACAACAGCGTAACACCCTCTTATCTCTCTTTACTTTCTTATCACATTTTTGCTAAATGGTAAGACATTTTTGCATTACATTTCAGGCTTACTGCTATCACTCAGCTTGTACATCACGGAATGATATTCGTTCCGATCGGATACACATTTGGTGCCGGCATGTTTGAGATGGAGAACGTGAAAGGTGGAAGTCCATACGGGGCCGGAACTTATGCCGGTGACGGCTCAAGGCAGCCATCTCAGCTTGAGTTGGACCAAGCATTCCACCAAGGAAAGTACCTTGCATCCATCACAAAGAAGCTCAAGAAGGAACAAGCTGCATAAAATATGTTGGCCTAATACTTATAGATAATATTAATAATAATTATTCAACTACACTTAAACTATTGCTTGAAAAATCCATTACCCCATTTTTCACCCTTGAGATATATTCAGTTCTTGCAGGTAATATATAAATTTTCATTTTCTTTTTTTTTTTTTCACACCCGAAAGAAAGTGATTTGTATGTGTGTTACACAGTGTGCATGCAATTGTTGTTGCTACTTATTGATGGTGATGAAAAGGTTTGTTTGTTATGTTATTTTTTTTTTCATATTAGCCTCTTTTATTACCATTATGACTGTCAGTTTCAATAAGCAAGCACATATAGGTTTCACAAGAAGTTTTATCTGAAGCACCCTATGTTGGAACTTGGAAGTTATTTGAATCAAACTTGTTGCATTGTCGGAACAGCAAGTATTATAAAAGAAAATTAACAACTCATGCATATATGGCAAACAAAAATTGCTTTATTAGTATGTACAACGTATGATATCGTTGTAATTATTTTAAGTGCATTACTAATTGGTAACTCATATGCAGTTTAGATGGTTAATGAGGTCAATATAAGAGTGGATTAGCAATATCAGATAATAGTAACTGAGGTGATTAACCAAACACACTGCCCTGTTTGGATTGTGTTGCCTGCTCAAAGTGAAATTCGAATTATCAACATTTGTTTAAACGAATTAGTAAATTAAGTTGGTTTAACAAGAGCCTTTGACCTCTTTTAACATTGTGCCATCGTGTTTGAAAAATTTTTGTATTCCCAAACAGGATCTATTCTTGGATCAACCAAACGTTAGGCATAAACAAGAATTTCTTACTTTTAGGTTTCTATTGAAATTTTAATCACCCATTTTAATCTTAAAAGATTATTAATTTGCACAACTTAAAGAAAGTAATAAAATTTAAAAAATATCGTAAATATTTTTGAAGGTTGTGGTAGGCTTAGAGAAAAGGGATTGAATCTATGCCTTCCTTTTAAGTTGCTGTTATTATCCTTTTAAAACAAACTTTTAATTCTGATTCTGTTTGTACTCAGCAGCGGAAATTTATGAGACAATTTATTTTTGTCTCATGAATATCAGAAAACAGAACACAGCAGAAAAGAGAAAAGCTAACACCAGCATGTATCATGGTTCGGTTGCCTTGTGCTATGCAACCTACGTCCAGTCTCCTCCACAACTATGGAAGAATTTCACTATAGTTAACAGTATTACATACACCAATTTCACAGGATTGACCCAATCCTTTCACACTCAAGTTCTAACCTAACTTGACATTGGCTATGCTAATACTTAACTATTCACTTTTAGTGCTAACCCAACTAAGAAAGGGATACCCAACAGGTACAAGATACAAGACACTTAATCAACCTATAGAAATCTGAAATAAACTCTAAGCTTCTCTCTCAAGTGTTTCTCTCAGCCTTTTTCTACTCATGGCTTTTTCATAATCTTTCTCACAATGCCTTTTCTCACAAGAAATTACAGAAAGATAAACTTAGAAAAGCACATTACAATCAGTAAAACATGAAGGAGATTGACTTCATCAGCAGCCTCTTTGCTAAGTGCAAAACCAGATTCGCAAACCTCAGCTTGAGTTCTTCAGTATTGGCCGAATGCTTCTTTGAAAGAAAGCATTATCCAAGTAGAGGAACTTCTTTACAGAACACTGTTTTCACACTCTGATTTTCTCTCCTTGCTTCTGAATGAGCAAAAAAATCTTCTTTTATCTCCTTGCATGTTGCTTGGTTCTTCCTCCAAAGTCAACACCTTGAGCCTTGAGCTTCACCAACCCACAGAGTCACTTTTTCTCATTAATCCTCACAATGGAAACTTTGCTTTTGACTTCCTCATCTTGGCCGAAAGCCATAAAACAGCAACCATAAAAATCTTCCAATGGTCAACTTGATCTGAGCCCTTGAAAACCAACTTGGTCCCCAAGTCTTGTTAAAGACCGTAGATACATAGTAGAGAAGAATAGAAATCCTCTTTCCCTTGTATCCCATTTCGGATAGAGCAGAGAGATAGGAAGAAGAGATGAAACCGAGTTGCATGAAAGAGGAAGTGATTTACCTATAAACTAAGCTTGATTTGGTTTTGGATTTTCTGATTTGATTTCTGAGTTTCAAGCTTAATCCTTCTCTCTCTTGCTTCTTTGGTGACTAGCTTGGTGAAGAAGCTCTCTCTCTTTCTCTTTCTTACTTTTCTTAAACATTGATTTGACTAGGACAAAAGAGAGATGAACATTGCTTTTGGTTAAACAAAAGAGAGGGATTTGCTTTTCTGAAACCAGATCGGGCTTGGATTGAGTATGGATATGCTTGGCCCGATTTGATTCTTTGGCTCCTTTCTTTTCTTTTCTTTGGACTCTTAATTTTGTTTTCAGCCCAACATCTTTGTTGATTGCTTTTTATTCTATTTGGGCTCTTGAAATTTGACCTGCAACAATAAATAATTAGTAATAAGTAAATATAATTAATCAACACTAATTATTTATTTTGTCCAAAAATAATGTTTGTCATCATTAATTAATTTAGTTAAATTCTTAATTCAACCATTTTTTTTTTTATTTCTAAAAGATTAAGATTTAAATCCAATATCTTTAGTTAAAAAGTTTAAATATTTATCGGCTTAATTAATCTCATTTTTGTTGTTCTTAAACACATTGAATTAAAAATAATATTCATTTGAAAAATATTTAAATAATTTATTTAATCATATTTAACTCCCTTAAATTCTTCGGCAACAAAAGAGTAACAACATGTTACTACACCTTTTGGATGAATGCCAGAGGGGGAAAAAGAGTTTTTCTTTTCTTACTCAATAGTAGAATTTTGTTTCATATGAATTTATTTTAGTATTTAAATAGATAACGTAAAACTTGAATAAAATTTAATCTCCACTCTTACTCTACAACTAAATATACCCTTCAAGAGATCAGATGTCGTGTATCGACTAGTATAACTATATGCTAAAGAAGTGAGAAACATTTGCAATATATCAGAATATAACTTCTTCCTTGCCAATTTGTGGTAGTCGAATAATTTTAAACCAGTATTAAGAGTTTGAATCTTATTTTACATAATATAAATGTAATAATTTATTGGCAAATAATAAATTCTTAAACAGAGTTCATAAAATTCAATGTATGTTATAGCAAAATAGTTTTAGTAAAAAATAAATATCGTATACATAAAATTAGCATATTCAAACTTTAATAACTTATTAAAACCTTTTTTAACATATGTGACTTATATTTTGTACATTTTGTACAGCAGTAATAATTTTTAAGAGATTTTATCAAAAAATTTATTAAACCACTCTTCTATTTTAGCCCATGACAATAATGAAGACGTCTCACAACCCACAAATTCAGCCCAGTAGAATACACAAATTAAATTATAATTTAGTCTTTATCTTATCTTATAATTATCTTTATCTTTATCTCTATCTTATCTTTATCTACTTTTATCTTTCACATAAAAAGTTTCTTTTATCTCTACATTCTGACATTGAGCCAAAGTCTTTTAAGAACGCCAATCAACACTCTAATTGGCGTAGTGCTATGAAAGATGAGTTGGATGCTCTTGAGCTGAACAAAACTTGGCGTCTTGTTGATTGCCCTGCAAGGGTTAAGCCGGTTGGCTGTAAATGGGTCTATCGTATCAAACGCAAGCCTGATGGTTCAGTTGATCGATATAAAGCACGCCTTGTGACTAAAGGGTTCACTCAAACTGAAGGTGTTGATTTCTTGAAAACTTTCTCCCCTGTTGTCAAGCCTGTCACTATTAGATTAGTTTTGGCATTGGCCTCTATGAAGCATTGGCCTATACATCAGTTGGATGTCAATAATGCTTTCTTACATGGGGATCTTTCTGAGGATGTTTATATAACTCTGCCACCCGGATTTATGTCTCCTCAACCGAATCAATGCTGTAAGCTACTAAAGTCACTGTATGGTTTACGACAATCTAGTCGTATGTGGTATGACAAACTTTCTCATCTTTTGCTATCTCATGGATATCAGCAGACCTCATCTGATTATAGTTTATTTGTCAAATTCATTAGTGATCAAATTTCTATCCTTTTAGTCTATGTTGACGACATTGTTCTCACTGGTAATTCCATTTCTGAACTTGCTGCCATTAAGTCTATTTTGCACCAACACTTCCGAATTAAAGACTTGGGCCCATTAAAATATTTTTTGGGTATTGAAGTTTCTCAATCAGAGAAGGGAATTTGCTTATCTCAGAGAAAATATTGTCTTGATCTTTTGGAGGATTCTGGTTTATTAGGTGCTAAACCTGCCTCTGTTCCAATGGATAGTACCACAAGACTATATCAAGACAAAAGTCCCCTGCTATCCGACCCTTTTGTATATCGTCGTTTGGTTGGCCGTCTTATCTATCTCACCACTACTCGACCGGACATCATGTATGCCACTCAACTATTAAGTCAATTCATGGTATCTCCTACTGAATCTCATCTTCAAGCTGCCAAGCATGTGTTACGATATCTGAAAACTAGTCCCGGCAAAGGACTTTTCTTTCCAAGGGAATCAGAAATTCAGCTTCTCGGTTTCAGTGACTCTGATTGGGCCGGATGTCCTGACACTCGGCGATCTTTAACAGGTTATTGTTTCTTCTTAGGCAGTTCTTTAGTCTCTTGGAAGACCAAGAAACAAACCACCGTTGCCCGCTCTTCCACGGAAGCAGAATATCGTGCACTTGCCAACACAACTTATGAACTTCAATGGATACTAAATGTGTTACAATTTTTACGCATCTCTCCTATCCGCCCACCAGTTTTATATTGTGATAATAAGAGTGCTCTTCATATTGCTGCTAACCCGGTTTTTCATGAACGGACCAAACATTTAGAGGTTGATTGTCACTTGGTTCGACAAAAAGCTCAAACTGGAGTGATGAAACTTCTCCCAATTCCCTCTTCTGGGCAACTAGCTGACATCTTCACTAAGCCTTTGTCTCCTCAACCCTTCCATCTTAATCTGAATAAGCTTAGTGTTCTTGACATCTTTCATCCTCCAGCTTGCGGGCCGGGGCGTATTAAACCACTCTTCCACCTTAGCCCATGACAACAATGAAGACGTCTCACAGCCCACAAATTCAGCCCAACAGAATACACAAATTAAATTATAATTTAGTCTTTATCTTATCTTATAGTTATCTTTATCTTTATCTCTATCTTATCTTTATCTACTTTTATCTTTCATAGGTCAATACTCTATATATACTTAATTTTACCTTCATAGTTTACAATTCATTCAATCAACAATCAATAAAATTTCTTCATCTTTTTCTTTCACAATTTTATTAAAATTAAATCTTTTGGAATTAATACATTAGTTTACTCATATATAAGATTTATTTGTGTTTTGAAATAAGATGGTAATAATGAAGTTTTAGTGATTAGACAGCCTATGATCCATGCATATAAGAAAGCAAATTGGCATGCATCCGTGGAAAGAAATAAATGAAATTGAAAGTATGAGTGTCATGTGATTCACAGAGCATTTTTCCGTATTCTTGTCCAATTTTGACCCATTTTTCTTCCTCCTATCACTCCTTTGAATCCATGAGTCTCTACTTCTGGCTTTGCACGCACCATCTATAGTTCCATCTTTTCATGACAAAATTTGTGCAACAAAAGCTTATAGCCACGCTCATCAATTTCACCATATCAATTTCAATTCTTTATCTTATTTTTATTCTTTTGGGATTCCAAGGACTATCAAACATGATGAAGTAGACCTGACATTACACATGACTCTCTAAGAAAATCTTGTTGGAATGGAATCTACACAAAAATAAAACTTTATAATTAATACGTGGTCTTCTTAACTAGCTAGGTTCGTTGGAGTATATTTATTATTGATGAGCTAATAACTAATTAATAAAGTATATTATATATTGTTCTATTCTCTTTAATTTGTGTATTTATAAAATGCTCAACATGATTGAATGAAGCTTCAAGTGAAAGTTAAGCAAATATTAGTCCCTAAGCTAGAGTTGTATTTATATTTATAGGGGCAGCGCAGCATCAAAAGTTGAGAAAAATTAAAGGCATATACAATAATTAAACAAAGGAATCTTTATCTAATTTGGACATTTTGATAATATATAGAACTAAACAATTTGTCGAAGATTCTATTCCTCATCTTTGATTGATCCATATATACTGTACTTTTATTTGGTATCGATACATTCGATTGATTAATTAGCGATCACGTTTTAGAATTATGCCACACAAATTATTAAAAAACACAAACGAAACGAGTTTTGTTATTATCTAAAGAACGAAAAAACAGTGAGAATAAATGATTAGATATGTGATTATTCATATATTTTTTTTATTCATCAGCTTAAATTTGTAAAAGAAGTGACATTATACATAGTATCAGAACTTTTATAACTTAAAAATTTGAAATTTAATTTTTTATAATAAAAAAATTTTAGGATATGCAAATAAAAAAAAGAAAGTCTATACTAAAATTCATATAGACTCAAAAAGGGACTCTATGTGAGAATATGTATTAAAAATATAATTATGTAATCTTTTAAAAAAAATAACATTATGAAATAGGAAATATTTTTTCTTCTTTTTTTTTTAAATTTTTTTTTATATAGTTTACATATAACATTTATATGTTTCTATCTAATAATTTAAACTTTTAGAATAAGATTACACTTATGAAAAAGAAGGGTTGCTAATATTGATCAGTTGAATAAAAATTAAGATACATTATTATGATATATATTATGTGACATATATATACAGTGGTCATATATATCATGTATAATATCATCTAAGATAAACAAATTAAAATTGCTAATATAACACAAAAAGAAAAGAATTGAGTCAATTATGACACAATTTGTAAGTGAAGACAAAATTTGTAGCTAGAAAGTAATTAGTCATATAATATATAGAGAGTGTGGAGCCCCATGACAGGCTAGCTTTGTTAACATAATAATGACCAATGCTTATAGATGCTCCATATCTTTAACGCTATTAATGTATGTATGTTCGATCTTGCTAGGGAAGTTAGAAAGTGAGATTTGGTAAAGTACTTTTAATCAGAGCGCCACCCCCAATCTGGGGCCAGAACCAAAGTTAGTTTATAATACTCTCTGCCCAATGGCTGCAAAGTCCTAATGACATAAAAGTTTATAATACCAATCATGTAGGAATAGGATTTTAATTATTTTAATACTATTATTTTCTTATTCCCTTGTATATATGTGCTGTGTTCTTCTCCATGTTGTTGGTATTTAAAAGCGTTCGTATACACTAAAAATTAGATATTATATATTTATATAAATAATTATTTTTTATTATATTTTTTAATTTAACAAATTAAAGAATAATCCGTCACAAATTTAAATTTTATTTAAAAATTTATCGTTAATTAATAAATTATAATATATTTAAAATAAAATTTAAATTCTTGATACTTAAATAGACAAATAAATTAACTATTTGATCAATTCGAATTGATTTTATATATGTAACTAATTTGAATGATTTTTAGTATATAAATACTATAATTGAATGAATTATCTGGTTTCAAATTAGAGTTTAAATTGTTAAACAACGATATACAATAAATATTAAATTTTAAATTTTTTATTAATAAAAATTTTGATATTATTTTATAAATTATTTCTGTCAATATTATTTAGTTTTATATTTTATTAAATATAACACAATTAGAATGAAAAGCTAGCAACAACAATATCGTTATGCTATTGCTATCTATCTTTTCCATATACAAAAAATAATAGGACTTCTCTAAACAAATTACAATCTCACATTTCACCAACCGCCGTACGGGGATAATAAAATTAATTAAGCTTTAGTGATATCCTATATAGAAAATATATAATCTTTAGGCCTAAGTCATATATTTTTCTTTTCAAATTCGGTGGTGTTTGAATTTCTTGGCGAGTCTTCATTGTTTTTAGAAAAAACAAAAGATAATGACGGGCACATACTTCATTCAAAAAATGATGAGGGACCATGTGTGTCCTCATCCACAAGTCCGTAGAGGATAAAAATTATTATTTATCATTTTCTTTCTTTAAAAAAAAAAAAAAACTTTTCTACACATACTTCCAATTGAAGCCCCTCTATGTGACCATTCGGTATAAAGCACAAAAGCATGTGAGAAAGAATCTCCAAAATATATATATCTTTCTTATTAATCTTGCCTGATAAATAAAAATAATAAAAAAAAAATTATTGGAAATTTATTTTGAAAAGGAAAAAGAAAAAAATGAAAGGGGAAAGAGTGTGGACCACCCTCTGACTTCCACTTACTTATTCCAAAGGCATAAACAAATCAAAAGTGAGATTTCTATTCAAATAGCATATCCCCTCACTTACTCACTCTTCTATTTAATTTCTTAATTTCAATTTCAATGGTCAATTTTTTTCTCTCTTGAACTAAAGTTAGTGCCAGCTCTATCTTCACCATATATATCGTAATAACAGTACAAATTAGTCGAATAAATGAATTTCTCAATAATATATTAAGAAAAATGCTAGATAATTAATATTTTTATATTTAATTGTATTTGAGTCGATATTACTTAGATTTTATTTTTTTAAATAAAAATATTGGCTATCTAATATTTTTTGTATATTAATATTCTTCCGGTTTTTATAATTTAATTAAAATATAAGAAAAATAAATAATCAAATAAAGATCCTTTAATCATATTCTACTAATAACAACAATTAAATTATTCTCCTCCTTGTTTTTAATCTAATTAAGAAGTAAGAACAATTTTTCTATATTCAGCAACTTTTAGTCATTTCTAGTAATCTTTTTGAATAATGTTACACATTCAAGTCTTTTTGTTAATTAAGTCTAATTAAATTAGTCTAACATAATAAAAGTAAGTTATAATTAACATTATTCAAAATTTTATCATTTAACTTAATTAGACTTAATTCATAAAAAGACTTGAATGTGTAATATTACTCATTCCTCCCCATCCTAATAAGCATGATAATTCTTCAATTATTACAACATCTTATTGTGCTCTCAAATGGTCCCAATATATATTTTTCTCCTATGATAAACCCTGAATAATTCTGAATTTAATTGGGCCCAACAAATGGCCTAAAATCCTTTTAGGAGGGTCATTTCCCTTTCTTTTTCTTTCTTTCTCTTTCAAGTTTCAACACATTTTCCCCCCACACCTCTCTATCTTTCTCCCTTTTCTTTTTTATTATCTCTTTTTTTCCCCTACACCCCATAAGAACTAATTAATAACTCTATATACCTTTACATATTATAAATGTGGGCTACCTTGTGTCCTTCTTTGTTGCTTCTCTCTTTTCTCCTTTTTTCTCTTTCTTCTTCTTATCATTCCCAACTTGGCTAGGCATTGATAAGATCATGTTAGTTGTGCCCTAGTTGCATAATACACCAATGTTATGTGTTGTGTCTTCTTATCTTATTCTATCTTGAACCTCCTCCAAATGTTGGTGTCCAAAAATCAACTGTGGTTTCATGAGTCATTGGAAATGTGCTTGAAACTGGCACCAAGCATAGCCCTCGGCTTCTAAGATCTTGTTTTGGACCCTCACCTTCCTTAGATTTACCGGAACCCTACATTCAACAAAATTGTTACATATCTAGAATTATTCTTAGAATTTCTCTAGAAAAATAATGCTGGTAGCAAAATTATGTGACTATATCTATTATTTTTCAAAAATATTATATATAGAACAATGTGATATAAATAAAAAAAAACTAAAACACGTGTATATTCTTTGAAATGAAAAAAAAAAACGATGTTTAAGAAAATAAATAGGAATTATATGTGGCCTGAAAAATATTGTAAGACTCTTTACATACATGGTAATTATTAGATATTTCAGGTACTAATCATTAAGAAGTTGAGGATGAAAGATTTAGATTGTATCAAAAGGAAAAGTTAGGTTTTAAAGCTTTTAATATATTGAATACATTAAAAGTCTAAGTTGTTTTATTCTTTAACTGGAATAATTGTAAGAAAATTCTTTAAATTTATAGTGTTGAGTTTCAAGCTACTAGTATGAGTCTCTATCCAAAAACTCTCATTCAATACAGTGTTATGAAGCTATTTCACTTCAAAATTTAAGTTGATAAAAAATAATATATGAATAGTTTTATTTTTAATACATCATTTTATATAATTTCTTTTGTTTTATGTTAAATTTTTTTTAAGATCAACAAAAATTAAAATCTAAATTTTTAAGTCATAGAGAGTCTGATACTATATTATAAAATCGTTTCTCCCAAAATTTTAAATTAATAAGAGATACAAAAACAATTATATATCTAAATAGGAAGCCCATGGAATAAAACAAGTTATATTCATCTAAAATTCTATAGTGATGTTATGATGTCGAAAAATGAAAACTATAGAAAAGTTTAATGTCCAACACACTAATAACATTTGGAGAAAATTATCAGCACTAATGCATAATATAAATAACCCTACTAATAATAAGCTTATATTTAAAATTGTGGAAGTATATAAATGTAGATTATGTATAGATAGACATGCAATAATACCTGTTGAATCTGTATAGGAGCTCCACTTTTCATATACGGGGTACTCAAAACCTAGAGAGGAAAACGTATAAGAATACATACATACATAGAAAATACTACTACTATTTTATTTATTTATTTTTTAATTTTGATAAAGGATGTGTATATTTAATGGGTAATGGGGCTTACAGTGACCTGTTCATGGAGGAATTTGATGTATTCAATTGCTTCAGATAACACTGAGGCTGTATCAGTCTGACACAACATTATAACAAATTTAAATTAAAAAAAAAAGCTTGTATTAATTAATAGTAATTAAGAAGCATTACCATATCAAAGGCTACGATCATTATTAATTTTCTCCCACTCATATAACATAAATTCAGGAATGAAATGATCATTTATTATTATCACTAAGGAGACTATACACATAGATTTGATCATAATATTTTTGAAAACTCACCTTTCCAAAAGGCGACACTAATTGTTGGAGTGCAGTGATTCTGTCCCCCATCTTCTCTTTTCTCACCTAAGAGACCAAAAAAAAAAAAAAATTAAAGAAAGTATAAAGAAAAAAAAGAAAGAAAGAATAGAAATTCATGTAATGTTTATATAAGGATTATTAGGGAAACTAAATTAAAATTTAAAAAATAAAATAAAGATAAAGATAAAAAGTTCAAAGCTAATAAGGTTGGGTTTGCTGTTAAAAGGTTAGTTGCACTTATTGTACCTTAAAAGCTGGCAAAGGAGATGGGGTAGTTTCGTTCCGAGGCCTTTTGGGTGTTGGTTCACTCCCACTTTTCTTCACCACTGCACCTGAATCCCTCATTTCACTCATATTCTGCAAAACCCATGCTTACATCACTTCAAAATATTATATTTAAACCCTAATATTAACATCATAAATCTTATATAAACAACCTTTATATATATGTGTATACACAATTGTCTATAACTCTATATAGATTACGTTATTATTAAAAAAAGATATTAGAAGGCCATTAGAATTTATTTTTTGGTAATTATTTAGTCATTAATATTTAGAAGTATCGAATAAAGTATGTTAGTAAATTACTATACTAAAAGAATTAAATTACTAATTAATAACAAAAAATAATAAATTTTAATCACCATTAACATTTTTTGTTATCATACAACAGAAATGTAGGAGATATAATTATATATTGCAAGACATAAATTTATTTGAAAAATAAAATGAAATTAATTAATGAATGATTTAGTGTCTCTTAATTGTCTATCTAAAACATAGAGATAGTTGATTATCAGAATAAAAGTAGTAAAATGAGTAATAACGTCATAGCTAATAATACGGTAATTAACTATTCGTATGGAGATTAATAAACGAGATGTGAATATATATTATATTAAACAGTTCAATTAAATTTGTGAAATAATAATTTGACTTTATTAAAGCAAAATCTTTACATGAAAACTATTGTGTGTAAAAAATAATGAAAGTTGTAGAGTAAAATAGTACCTTAGATTGGACATCAAAACTTGGATTAGTGAAGAATGGTGGCTGCAATGAATTAGGGAAGAAGGTGGTGGACCTAACATCTTTAGGGTCAGAAGCAGCAGCGTTCCAAAAAGGAGCGTTGTTTGTGAAATGCAAACTAGTGTTTGTCGTTGTTATCGGTGATGATGAGGAATTGGATAACTGTTTTGGTGGCGAGCCTCTCAAGAACTGAGGCACTTTATTGTTATTATTATTATTGTTGTTGTTATTAGACCAATTAGAAGAAGAAGAAGAAGGCACAAAGTCATTGCTACTAGAAGAACTCAACCCATAGTTTGAAGTTGGATATGAAAAATTATGATTAGCTTGTTGTTGATGATGATCAGGTCCTAATAGTCCTTGTAAGATTGATGAAGGGCTACCGTATAGAACTGCGGAATGATCCATGTGTTGGTGATGAAATCCTTGTTGGCTTGTTACTGTGCTGTCACCGGAGCTATATTGAGGACTGAATTGGTTTTGCTCCAAACAGAAACCTCTATTGTTCTTGAATTCGCTTTCCGCTGATCTCCATTGATGGACTTGTTGTGCTGACAACCCCATGCCGCCGCCGCCTCCACCCTCTTCTTGTAGCATCGACCTGAAGCTGTTCTCTCCACCCTTCTCACCACGCCTATATATATATAATAAAATCAAATTTTATTATTACTTAAAATTAGTAAAATTTAAAATTTTCTTAGAGAAATAAAATTAAGACGACAAAATTATAAAAAAAAATTGAAGTATTTTAAAAATATTGACGTTACAATAGTTTTATATGTTGATCTTAATTATAAAAAATATATAATATATGTAAACAAAAATCAATGATTAAAATGATAGGAAGAAATACTTACAAAGTTTTTCAAAAGTGTATACTTTGTTTTATTAAAAAAATGAGAAGATCATAATGGACTTACAAGAAGGATGGTTGTTGATTCCAATCGATGGGCGGGGAAGAGAGGCCTAAAGCCATAAAGTGCAAGTTGGGGTCAGTGGAAGAAGTGGCGGCCGCGGCAGAATCCGGAGGCTGAAGCTTCTGTGGGTCATGGAACACCACAGAAGACGAACCGCCACCGGCAGCGCCACCACCCGAGGAATCCATAGAAACCCTTGTTGGTTTCATCATGTGATCTGATTCATCTTGTTGTTGCTGATGCGGTTGCCAATTGTTCCTGATAGCTGGATTCTCCCACCAGTTTCCACTTGCCTGAAATTGATCTTCTGCCATGCTTAATTTCCTTGTTCGATGAAAATGAATCTTGAGAAAATGGTTCAGCCTCCTAGCTAATTATGAAAATGAACATAGATAGGTTAGTTTAATTTGTATGAAAGAGTAGTGAGTTCGATAATAAGAAAGGAAGAGGAAAATGGTGGGTAGTTGTGAGTATTTATATTTGGAGAAGGAAGCTAATAAGATCAAAGAGAGAAGAGAGGTAGAAATTAACCGACTAACCGGAATATCGTTGACACAACTTTGACATTTGATAAGACTCAACACACGAATTAATAAAATTCAATCTTTTCTTTTTTTTTTTTTTATTAGGGGTGAGACCGTATGATGAGGGGAATTAAATTAAAGAGAATAATCTTTTCTTATTTAATATTTGATTTTATAATTAGGAGAATATTTTCTGTACGTCGTTTATTTCACTGACATAACTTCCTACCTACGTACATGGAAATTACAAATTAGCTGTTGATACAAATTAAATTAGATTTTTATTATTACTTCTGATTATTATTCTCCCCCTTATGAACTAATTATTTTAGTAGTTTAAACGATATACTAAATTTAATTTCAATTCTTCCTCTACCTTAAATTTTTTTTTCCTGGAATGTGAAACTTATATCTCATACACCTTATTTTTAACAGCCGTTATCCTCTTCTATCAAATTTTAAAAGTTAAAAATTTCAGTATAAATCCATTTTAATATTAAGATATTATTAATTTTTCTACTAATATTAATATTATTTTGAATATGATAATTTAAGTAGTTTAAAATTATATTAATATTATATAATTTTACATATTACTAAGTGTTCATACTTGGATCCAAATAATAATAATAACTAAGACTTAAAAGGTGAACTGTCAATCTTAAAATTGTGTTAGAAAAGGAGATTGAGGAACAAAAACTAAAAGATAAAGAATAAAAAATTGAGATTAAATTAAATTTCTATATTATGTTTAGTGTAAATTATTAAAAAAAAAGTGTTTATTGCTGAGTTATGTTTTAATAATTATTTTGATTTAAGATAAATATAAAGATAAAATAATAATATTTATTAAAATATCTTTAATTATTAAAAAAATATTGTTAAAATTTTATTTTTT
Organism: Arachis ipaensis; assembly: GCF_059453495.1. Lineage (NCBI taxonomy): Eukaryota > Viridiplantae > Streptophyta > Magnoliopsida > Fabales > Fabaceae > Arachis > Arachis ipaensis. The sequence continues at coordinate 18,978,439 of NC_142443.1, read as the reverse complement.
ATCTCTAAAAATTTTAGTCTATTGTATCTTAACTTTTTAAAAATAATAAAAGAATTAAAATTTTATATTTTAAAATTAAAATTTTAATTTTTGTTATTAACCAAATTGTAATTTTTTAATTTCAATTTCAATATCTAAAAATAAATACTACCTAAATAAACTGCACCCAACTCTATTAGTCCAAGTCTGGAGTTGACCACTCCAAATTAATTATATAGGTTAATTTATGCGACTAACAAATTATTCGAATATAATGATCTAAGTTTGATCCAACTTGAGAAGCAAGTAAAAGTTTTCCTCCCACTACTTTTACTATGGTCACTAAGGTCAATTATTTTTAATAAAAAAAATCAACGAGAAAAAATTATAGGATAAAAAAATAATTATTTTATTTTTAATAATAAATGAATATATCAAGCATATACATCGAACCAAATTATATAAAAGAAAATATAGCTTTTATAAATTTATTTTTTTAAGAATAATTTTATTTTTCAAGCACGCATCGAAACAAGTGTCACGGTTAATCTTTTTCCAAATATGAAGAGTTTGGCGGTACTTTCCTTTTGCAAATAATTGAAAAAAGAAGCATGCATTATTGGCCTGCCCTGGCTCATCCCAGGTTGCCTCCTTTGGGACTTTATGGAATCTTTCTTTCTTTAATTTTTCTTCTTTTTTTCTCTCTTAAAGACTATGTTCGCAAGTTGTGGAAGAGAAAAGAAAATTGATGGTTTTGAAGAAAGAAACCAAAAAATGAAGGGATAATTTAATGTTTTTAATTTTTGAGTCTAAAATTGATAAAATAGTTTAAACAAAGACTTTTTAATATTTTTTGAAAATTTTATATATTCTTCGTTTAGATAATTTATTAAAATAAGATGGTAAATTGAATTAAAATTTAATGAAAATCCCATAATTGAAGGAATTAGAAAAGAAGCTAGATTAATCGAATTAGGTTGGTCGATTAGTTAGCTAATTTGTTTACTTAAACAAGTGTTGAATGTTTAAATTTCATTTTATATATGCAGAAATTTATTGACCAACAACAAATTTTTATATAAAATTCAGATTAATGATAAATTAGCCCATAACTTGTTAGACTAAAAAATAATGTAAAAAAAAAAAACTAAATTAATTTTATTGGATAAAATTCTCCAATTTTTTTTCTTTCTAGACAATAAAATTTATATTAAAGAGTAGTCATACCCATTTTACATAGACCTAAATTTTTCAAAGAATAATCGCTCCGTATTTAGACCTAGATGGACATACAAGTTGGTGTCGAGAGGGGCTAAAAAGATATATTTTTAGATACATCCTCTATAATACTACATAACGAAGAGCTCTTAGTTCTTTTAAGTATGATTCTCAAAACCCTAATCATTGTGTTTCTTTAATTTTTTTTTTATTTGAGCGTCGTAATATTTTTGCAAGTATAATTTTTTTTTTTTTTTTGTCAAAAAACCCACCGTCTATACGTGCGGATTACTTGTGTTCACCACCTAACCTCAAATCCCCAACTAAGGTACTTACTGTACAGTTTGTGAGCAAAATTAAATTCTCCATGACCTTTTTAATTTTTCTAAAACTTTTCTAAACCAAACTTGCAAGCACACCTAACTGACCTAAGACACTGAACATTAAGAAAAATTGAACTCAGTTTGTTATTTATCTGAAAAATATATTGTCATTTTTAAATTAAGGTAATCACGATTTTATTTTACTTTTATTATTATATAAAGCTCTATGAGAATGAAGAATCTTTACTACTTTTAGCAAAATCAAATTACATTGCAAAACAAACAAACAACAGGAAAAAGTGAAACGCTCTTGCCAATGATTATTTCCTTGCGTAATGCCAGTTCGCTTTTCTTTCTTTTTCTTGTTAATGGCATCTTCGTTATGTTAAATCAATTAATACTTTATAAAGTTTGAATAAAAAAATAGAAATAAAATAGACACTATAAATGGTTTTCCATAAATATAATTAATCTAAATATTTATAAGTTATATATTACTTACACTGTTACACAGCTTTCAGTATTGTACAAAGAAATTAATTAAAGGATTGGATCGCATTAGGGCGAGCCCAAATTCGGTCTAATTTTGATATTAAGCGATCACTTTTTCTGAGGTTTAAATAATCTTTGTCAAAAGTAGTAACCTATTATTGACTGGATTAAACCGGATTAACCCAGCATCTGTAGAACATACATACATATAAAGTTGAGATACTATATATATTGGTTAACTAAATTAGACATTATATAACTTTGTCAAACATGAAAAGGAGCTGAATTAAGAAGCTACTTCTGTAATGTCTTATCATTATAGAATTTATTATGTATAGCAAGGTTATATTTTATGTTTCTATAATTTTTATGAAAGATGGTGATGATTGTTCCACTTTAATGAAATTAAAAAATTGTTTTTATATTTTATAAAAATTTAATAAAATCATAATTCATTTTAATTTGATTCAAATTTTTAAATAAAATAAATAAAAATAAAATCAATATTTATAATTTAGTTGGGCTAAATTTTCTCTCAAAATCAAACTAAAGCAAACTGCAAAAATTTCTAAATTATCACTCGTATAGTCGTATCCGATCTTTCGGTATTTTATATAATTTATATTATTAAAATTTAAATAAATAATTATAGATACAGTTTCTTAATCACACATTTAAAAAATGCTTTTTATATTGAGTTTTGGTAGTTATATGAATTATAAAATACAATTCTTAATTAAATTTCTGTTTAGTGTCTAGCATTTTTGAAAGGAAATTCATACAATAAATTTGTTTATTATATATTTTTTGTGAGAAAGTTTTAAGAGTCAACATTATACAATCAACATTACAGAATTACAGCTAATATTTAACATAAAAAAATTAAAAATTTAAAAAATAAAATATTGAAAATTTAATTAAAAAATATTTAAAATCTAAACTCAATAAAAATTTATCTTGAGTGAGCTTTATATTAAATTTATTTAATAACTTACTAAAATACTAAATAAAATTAATTAAAATTGACTGCTATAACGTTATTTCCCAAGCATTTCTTACTGACAGCCCAAGATGTACTTCGCCCTAACAAGACGTACCTAATTTTCAACCGGAGATCACAGCTAACGAACAATAATAATAATTTATTACTTGAAAAACAGCAATTCCTTTAATTTGTCCGGGAAACATTATCAAAGGCTTGAAAGTTTTGCGTGTAAAACAGAGTTGAAATTTTTTTGTCAATGATAAGATCATTTTGACAATGGCTCTCTCTCTTGTGATCGTCAAGGGAATTCAAAAGTCAAACAGGCAATTTCTTATGTCATTTCTGAGGATAACATTCTACATCATCAACCACATTGATTTAACTTTCTAATCAAAATAATCAGTTTTTTTTCTTAATTTTCTATCAATTATATTAAAGTAAATTGCAAGTAAAGATTGGCTAAATATTTATTTAAGAAAAAAATTCTTATTAAAAACTTTTTTAACTAAAGAATAATGTAGAAAAAAGTATTATATGGATTTTTATTTGACGTGGAAATTTGTAAAACTCTTTAATAAGGATGATAATGATTCCCACATTGTCAAGAATAGAAGGCACACTAAGAAATTTTTCTTTTTGCCACGCTTGTAAAATGTGTCTAAAAGTTGAAAAAAACGTAGCCGTTAAAATTTATTATGCTTTTTGAGATACTACATCGCTTTTTAAACGGTCACTTATTTAGTCGTAGCCAATTCTCTATTGTCACATTTTTCGTGATTAATAACCACACTATACTTTAAACTATGCTTTTTTTCCCAAAAAATATGACCGTTGGAGGAGACCTATAGTTATGCTTTTAAAGCATGGCTGTCACGCTTTTAGAAACGTGCCTAAATGTGAGCTATGGCCACGCTTATTGAATTGTATGCCTAGATGTGAATCTATTGCGATGCTTTTAAAGCATGGGTATATCTTTATTAAATTAAAAAAAAATTTATGGTATGTGCTTTTACATCAGCAATGGTATCAGCAACGGCGTCACCCTCTACCATCCCCTTCTTTCGCGGCCTCCACCCCTCTCTTTCTCCACCGCAACGCATTTTTTTCTCTCCCTCCCCCCTCTCTCTATCTCTCTCTCTGCGAGCTCTCTCTCCTCCTTGCTCCACGGTGGAAGCAAGGTGGCAGCAACTCCTTTCTCCTTCAATTCCAACGATAGCGACGACACTAGCTACAGGGACTCGATGACATCCTCTCTCTCTCTCTCTCTCTCTCTCTCTTTAATTTCTCTCTATCCTCGTCTCTCTTTCTTCGAATCCAGCAGTGACAATGGTGCTGGCCTTGCTCACTATCGACACAATTCCCTTTTCTTCCACTCCCTTCTCTTTGCAATCCCTCTCTTTGATTATTTCTCTTCTCTGTGTGGGTATGGGAGTGTGTGGCGGCTGAGAGTTGTGTGAGAGGGTATACTTAGCGTTCGTTTTAGTGAAGATAGTAGTATTAGGTGTAAAGGTATTTTTAAAATTTTGCGCTAAACTCAAATACTCACTTTTTGTCACGTTTTTTAAAAGTTCCTAGATTGTTAAAAGAAACGGTTACGCTTATAAAGTGTAATCTAAACTTAAAAAACTGACCACGCTTTAAAAACGTACTTATAGCACTCTATCGCCACGTTTTTTTAAGCGTAACACGAAAGGTGTGGCGAAAACTCAACATAACCACCATTGTCATTAAAAGTGTGGTGGTAGATGGTTTATGCTTTGAAGTGTGGCTAAAAAATAAAGGTGGCGATAGGACATTTTTTTGTAGTGGCAGTTAGAGTTAGTTGATACTACTCAATGCTTCCAAGATTGTGTAGTTAGAATCTTGATTCTGTTAAGTTTCTTTCGTATCAATTTTATTATAATAAAATTGGCTGTAAACTTCTATATATATATATATATATATTCATAGTTTCGCTCATATATAATTCTTCAACTCTCCTTAACCTTCTGTATATATATATATAAAGCTTATTACAATTTGGGTTATATTGTCTATTGAATTGTCATTCAATTGAAAAATTCGACAATTTGACTTTAACAATATTATTTTGAATGGTGATCTTAACAGGATTATGTATATGCCCTAGCCCCCCAGGTTTTCATCAAGGAACTCAGTCTCATGTTTGTAGGATACATAATGTCGTGCACAGTCTTAAATGAGCTCCAAGAGCTTGGTTTATCAAACTCTCAGCCACTCTTGATAGGGCTTTAACAACAATGGCATTGACTGAAGACTATCCAAAGACAACAATTCAGCACTTGTGTAGGTATAAGTCTGATCATAGCCTGATCATAATATACTTGGAAGGGAATCAAAGATGAAAGAGAAAAGCAACATACAAATTTAGATTTGAAAAATGCTGGTTGGAGAATGAAGATTGTGAAAAGGTGGTCAAAGAAGCTTGGGAGATGAATGAAGAACCAATCCATTTGAAGCTGAAACTTTGTAAAAAACATCTAGATAAATGTGGGGAGAAGAACTTCAGTGACATTCCCAAAAGGATTAGAACCCTCCAAAATAAGATTCAACATCTTAATTCCATGAAGTAAGAAAAAGGAGTAGAAATTTGGTGGGTGCAACGGTCAAGAACAAATTTACTCAAACATGGAGACAAAAATTCCAAGTTCTTTTACCAAAAGGCTTCACAAAGAATGAATAGAAATTGGGTGAAATCTATTAAAAACGACTTAGGAGTGAGCTTTGAAGATGAAGAAAAGGTTGAAGGAGTTACAGTGGATTATTTTGACAAGCTTACCTCTGACAAAGTAGAGAATGTCAAAGAGACGACTCTAATGGTAGGGGAAAGAATTGATGAAGAGAAAAGCGAAGTGCTGATAAAGACTTTACGATAGAAGAAGTTATGCAAGCACTCAAACAAATGCATCACACCAAGGCACCAAGACCCGATGGTTTGTCTGCTCATTTCAACCAAAAAATGTGAAAGATCGTAGGAAAAAAGTCATGGAACAAGCGTTGGAGATACTAAACCGAGGTGCTGATCCTTCCCCCCTAAAGATTTTAGACTTATTTCTTTATGTAATGTGATATTCAAACTTGTTACTAAAACAATTGCGAGTAGACTTAAACAAATCCTTCCAAATATTGTTGGAAAATTCTAAAGTGCGTTTGTGCAAAATAGACTTATTACAGATAACAGTTTGATAGCTTTTGAAAATATTTTATTTCATTAAGAAGAAAGTGACAGGACAAAAAGGTTATATAGGTCTAAAGCTTGATATGGCAAAGGCATACAATAGGATCGAATGGACGTTCCTCAAAGAAGTGATGGTCTCTAAGGGATTCTCTCTTAAATGGATTAATATTTTTTGGAATTGTATGTGATCAGTTTTATTCTCAATCCTTATTAACAGAGCATCAAGTAGAAGCTTCAAGCCTTCCAGAGGTCTCAGGTAAGGAGATCCCTTGTCCCCAAATTTGTTTGTGCTTCGTAATAAGGTTCTCTCAAAATTGCTTATTAGAGCCCAAAACAGCAAGATTATTAGAGGAATCAAGTTGGCCAAACAAACACCAGAGGTGAACCAGCTCTTTTTTGTGGATGACAACATTCTTTTTACAAGAGCTTCGAACCAATATATTCAAAGGATCAAAGAAGTACTAGTCCAATACCAAATAGGATTGAGACAGAGAATTAAAGCAGTGCAATAACATTTCAAGTACTTGGGGCTTCCAACCTTTGTAGGTATATCCAAAAAGAAAGTTTTCAATTTTATCCAAGAGATAATCTAGAAGAAGGTTAAGGGTTAGAAAGAAAAGTACCTCTCATGAGTGAGAAAAGAAATTCTCATTAAATTAGTGACACAATCAATACCTACATATATCATGGGTTATTTTCAAATACCCAAAGGTCTTTGTCAACACATTGATACAATGATTAAAATATTTTAGGAAAGCAAAAATGGAGAAAGGATGATTCACTGGGTCAAATAGAAAGAACTTTGCATGAGCAAGAGTGAAGAAGGGCTCTGATTCAGAAATAATTTTGAGGCGTTCAATTCAGCGCTGCTAGCAAAACAGGAGTGGCGTATAATAAAGATACTAAAATATATAGCTGCTTGAATCATTAAAGCCTGATACTTTTCTAGATCAAACTTTCTTGAGTCATCAACTGGGTACTTTTTAAGTTACATTTAGAGAAGCATTTAGAGTGCAAAAGAGGTATTAAACATAGGAGGGCTATGGAGAATTGGGGATGGGAGAATAGTCAAGATATGAGTGTACCATGGCTACCAAATTCGAACAAATTCAAAGTGTGGAACCTATAAATTCATTTGGCAAAAATGCAACAATACAAAATCTAATGAATGATAAAGGGAATAGATGGAATTCCAATAAGAATTTATATAACATTCATATTTATTAAATATATAATGGTGTATTATTTTTTATTTTTTTGATATCTAAATTGTAATGTTTTATTTTATTTTATTCTAGATTGAATAAATAATAAGCTAGAACGTGATAAGTCTAACTAAATTATTTATGATAGAAGATAATGATATATTCTTAGTTTGTAAATATGTTAATTTACTTTAATTTTTTTTGTAATTTTTGTATCGGTTATGATATGGATAATAACTTGCTTATTTCAATGTGTACAGAATATGGTTGGTAGAGACGGAGATCGTGGTCATGGTCGTAGCTGTTGCTGAAGTCAAAAGGGGAGGCCTAGGCTTTCTATCGGTTACCCTGTTGACTTGTATGCAGATTCATACACTCTCGTTGGGTCATCATCAGGAACAACTGTTCCGATTAGAGAGAGATTGTCACTTATTGCCACTAGTACCCTCTCTCATGAAGAGCCTCGAATATGCATGATACCTACTTCGGGTGCGCTAAGATCATGTGTTCAACAAGCCGATAAGTTTCTTAAGACTACCTCACATGGTGTGGAAAAAGACAAACAACATTTGGTAGTACCCAAGATACTCAGGGTCAAGGAACATCAACTGCCACTTATCACTCCGTCACAAATGCTCCCAAGCTTAGATATGATGGTATCAAATGGTTTGTTATTTCCTTTAAATTTTACTAATAGCATGTCTCATCTTTACTAAGTACTATGTGTTTACTATTTTTTTGGTTTTTGATGTAGTTGTCACCCACCTAAGCCTGGTTTGAAGCGCATTTTTCAGATTTTCAAGAAAAACTACAACAAGCCTTGGCTGAATTTTGATAAGGCAGACGATGATACTCAAAAAATATGGTGGACATAATGGAGAATAAATTTTATCTACTTTGTTTTACGTATTTTACAATGTTATATATCATAGTATGAATTATAATAGCAAGATGTTATTTGTTATTTTAAAATAGAAAAGTTTTGACATTCTTGATACGGAAGAAGATGACATATATCAAGTTTGGAAGTTTAGGGCTACCAAACGCTTGCGAGGTATGCTCCATGCTATTCGCAAAAAAAAAAAAATGCTCGTCCATTTTGGATCTCATCAAAAGTTTTTGGTGAATTGATGAGATGTTGGAACACTGATGTCTATAGGCAATTATAGACGAGAAATACAACTGCTAAAAAATTGATTTGAGGTACCTTTTTTACACTGCAGGAGGCACTACTTTTCTAAAAGCGAGGTTATGCTTAATAAGTTTTATGTGGGAATTTATTACATGGTTATGCTTGAAATTTTTGGTAACTTATTTAGAAACAATAGGATAGTTAATTAATCATAATCTTTTGGTAAGAAGTGGAAATTTGACTAACAAAATTAAAAATATACGAGTCCTTAGATATTGCCCTCCTATCAACTTAATTTTAGTGTAACAAAACTATCTAAATAATGTTTAAAAATGACACAAACATTAATACAACATCAGGGTAAATGACTATAAAAAAGAGAAAGATATAGAATAATAATCTAGGCCAATGGGATCATAGTTTTAGGTCATTAACATCACTAATAATCTCTATTTAAAAATTTGTTTATGTAATTTAATTGTAATTAGTTTTGGTCTATACACTATATATGGTGAGTTGTAATTAGAGAATAAACATGTTGGTTAAAGATTTTGATAGGCCTATTACAATTGTTTGATATATAATAATAATAGTTAGCAACATTAGGGAATTTATTACATGGTTATGCTTGGTATTTTTGGTAGCTTATTTTTGGCATGTTGATTAATATTATGTAGAATGTATTGTTTGAAAGACCATCGCGTATGGATGAATTTTTTGAACATATTCATATTTGCAAAGAGAATAAGACTCAACGGGTTGATGAACACTCCCGAATGACAAAGGTAACTTACCTTCTTTCATTATAATTAGTCTTCTACAAATTAGAATGTGTAAAAAAGAATGACTTGATACCTTCTTTTATTGTAGTGTTGAACTTGTTTTTGTCACATATTCTCTTAGTTTTTGCATTATTGATACTTATAGTAGTTTACCAATCATTTCTACTCATTGTAGAAGATATTTCAAGAGCGCATGTTTCAGGCTGAGCTAGAATGACATGATGCTATAGAAGCTGGTGTAACAGATCCACCACTTGTTTCTAAGAAAAATATATGGATCGAGACAGTGGGTGAAAAACGAAGAGGTAGATATATATGACATGAGTGAGGTAAGGAACTCTTCCATGGTGCAACCCCGAATTAATGGGCCAACCACGATAACTAGCACCAAAGTTTTAGATCTTAGGGAGCGGATCACAACACTCAAGCGAAAAATTAAACAACATGCTGCTAAATATAGAGAGTTTGAAGATCGCTACCAAAGGGAGAAAATGAAGTGGCAACAGACGGTTGAATATTTGGGTGAGAATCTCAACACCAATAACTCACAAATGGACTAATTTAGTCGTCAACTCAACAACTTGATTGGGTACGCGAGGGTCATGAGTCCTAGTAGTTTTAGATCATGCCCCCTCCCCCTACTGTAAGACCTAGAATTTTCGAAAATTTTTATTGTGAACTAATTTCAATTTATTTATTTATTAAAGATTTTAATTTTAGAAATTATTTTATTAAAGCTAACTAAATCAATTTTTGATAATTAAATTAGAAATTTTATCTAATTTTATAATTATTGGGTAATTTTCATATTTAAATTATAAAGTTTAGGATTCGTAAAATAATAAGAATTTACATGATTTGATTTAAATAATTGTGATTTTAGAAATTAATACTTTAATTTTTATGAGAAAAGAAAATTAATTATATTATCTATAGTTATCGAATTAGAATTATTTATTTGAGAATAATTTGTAAATTGATAATTAAATAGTATTTTTTTTTTATAAATATTAGTGTTGGGTTAAAACAGGTTTTCAATTATCCTATTACTCTTAAACTTATAAAATTGTTATATTACTCATATGAATTTTACCTAAACTCTAAATTCCCAAATAAAATCCTAATTTTAACCAAATTAACCCTAACCCCCCTAAAATAACCATAGCCACCACATTCGTTTTAATTTTTCCTAACCTAACCTGTAGAAAAGAAAAAATAAAAGAAAGGAAAAGAAAGAAGAAGGGGGGGGGGCACAGGAGGAAGGGAGAGCTGAGAGGATGAGGGGGAAAGGAAGGGGACGGCGCCGACGGGGCTGGGAGCCGCCGTCGCCGTCGAGTCATTGAGAAAGAGAGAGAGAGGCCGCGACTGGAAAGAGAGAGAGAAGCTGCCTTGCGTTTTGCTGTTGCCGCCACCATCGCCCTCATCCCGAATTGCCATTATCGCCGATGCAGGGAGAGGAGCCGTCGCGCCGCCGCCGCTTTTGGGTCGTCGTGCTATCGTCAGAGAGCAGAGAGCTCACGGGAGGAAAAAGAAGCCCTGCCTTCGTGTCCGTCGCCGCCGTCCTTCTCGCCATGAAGCCAGCGCCGCCATCGTCATCATCACGGACTGCTGCTGCGCGTGACGCCGCCGCCGCCTCCGAGTCCGTCGCCGTCAAGTAGAGCCATGGGCGGAGGGGAGAGATCCGCGAGGAAGGGAGGACCGCGACCCGTCCAACCGCCGCGCACAGTCGCCGCTCGTGTCACCGGCGCCATCCTCGTCAGATCTGCCACCTCTGAAGCTTCTGGCCGCGCCTTTGCCGCCGGAGAACGCCGCTGCTGCCCAGAAACCGCCACTGAAGCCTAGGTCTGCTTGTCACCACGAGTTTCTCTGTGGTACACCGCCGTCGGATGCCGCCGTGACCACCACTGAACTCTACGCTGCCGTTAGTCACTGATAGAGGTATCTTTGCTGCCTCTATTTTGCTTTAGGTCCTTCGCTTCCTTAAACTCGTTCTACTTCTCTACTTTTACTCTATTTTCTGCTACAATTAGGTTGAATATTGATGCTAGTATTGTCGCGAAACTGTTGAAGCTGCTGCTAGTTCTGATTTTGTTATCCTGGTACTGGTCTGATATTTCCCTTAGGTTTGGTCCATCTGTATGTTCTGTTTTATCACTGCTATAGTTTTCATATTCTGATTTTAATTCTAGTCCTTACTTTGTCTTGAATCCCCAGGGTTGTAATTGCTTTCAATTCCTATCCAATCTGAATCTTTTATTTTGCTGCAACCATGGCCACTGCGGTGAAGACTAACATTACCGCTGTTTCGGTTGCTGCCATTGCCGTTCTAATCGCGTGAGAGTCGCATCTGCTGCCATGAATTAAAAGGAGAGGGAATTATCATGATAAATTTGTGCAAACTCGGTTAAGCAAAGTAGCGATTTTCTTAAAATCTATTTTATATTACAGAGTTGTGATAAATAAATATTGATGTAAAAAGATATACTTCTGTGATTATATTTGTCTTGTGGATGTGATGGTTTGTTGGACTGGTTTATTGGGTACTTGATTGCGTGAGTGGCGTATGGTTGTTGATAGAAACCGATTTGAAATGTTATTTACTTGATTATTATGAAAGGTGAATTTTCGTGGTTTTGGAGGTTACTTGGTAATATAAATGAATCGATTTTGAAAATAATTTGAGATATGAAAATAAATTGATTCTAGGAGCGGTTTGATTTTAAGTTGGTCTGATTTCATAAATGATTTAATATTTGAGTTGATTTGATTTTAAAAAGAGTTTTATTATTGGAATTGGGATTGTTAATGAATGGAATGGAAAGAGGATGATGAGGATTTTCTTGGAAACATGATTTTTGAATGAATTTGGAAATGAGATTTGGATTGATGAATGATTATGATGTTGAGAATGTTGAGAAATGTTGAGATATGAACTTTGAATTATTCATATGGCTTATGAATTTGAATTATCTGAGATACGAGGTTCCCTGGGTAAAGTACCATGGCTTGTCACCACGTGTACCAGGTCGAAAACTCGATACTCTGTTGACCCTACGACGTAAGTGTGCCCGGGCACTATATAAATTCCTGAAAATGTTACCCCCATTGAGCAATATTGATTATTTGAGAAAAATTTATGCATAGACTATTGGGATGCACGTCGGGGGACAGTCTAAGGACAATTCAGACTTATCGGGCTGGCTGAATAACTGACAGATGAGACTCATCAGCCATAGGACAGGCATGCATCATATGCATTTGTATGCTTTGCTTGGGTTTGAACTTGTTTTGGTTTGCCTAATTGCTAAACTATTCTTAACTGCTACTTGAACTATTTGCTGTAACTGCTACCTACTTATGCTTTCCTTGTCTGTCTTGCCTGTGTTTGTCCTGGCGTGCTACATTTGAGAATGAACTTTGGTGCTGAATTAATGATTGTGTTGTTTGATTGCGTGGTTGGTTTCTTATTAAGATTTTCTTATAAGAAGGGAAAGGTTTCAGATTTTGGAAAGATTAAACATTGTTTCTTTGAAAAGGTTTTGAACGATTACCTACTGCCTACTGGTTTTTAAATGATTCATAAGGCAATGATAATCACTGAGCTTGAAAAAATTTTCTTGTTAAATATCTTCTTATGACAACTTTAAAATTCCGTGGTGAGACCATGTGGTTAGGTTCTCACCCCCTACAGCTTTACCTTTTCAGGAACCGGATGAAGAAGCATTATGGAGAGTTATAATGCATTTGGTTTATATACGTTGTTGTATTAATTAGATTACTTTCTTCCCTTGTCTTTGTTATCACAAGTTTATAAGAGGGATATGAGTTGTATGTTTTATATGTATATTATATTATGAGTTATTATGTAAGGAGTCTTGTATATGAATCTATGTCTGCTTATATTTTTCTTAAGATAAAGTATTTATTTCCGGTTTTCAAAGAAATCAGCGATACAGTGTCGAGTCACAGGCTCTTATTTTAGTATTTAGTATGTAAAGTAGTCGTAATACTTCTTGCTATCAGAGTAGCGCAGCTGGAAGCGTGACTTCTGATAGTGGGAGTGTTACATTATAGTATCAGAGCGGTCTTTCTTGTAGAGCCTGAGGAATGGACTGACTATGCTTCAATTGCATACTCTGAGCGTCTGTCATGTAATAGGTCTCGTTCAGATAGCGAGAATTAGAGTTTTATGTACATGACTACCTAATGATTAACGTTATTAGCTTACCATTGCATATCTGTTGATATTAAATTTGGCCAACTTAATATTGATGGCTTATGTGAACGGGAAATTTAATAGGTTATTGTAGGCGAAAAGGAATTGATAAGTAATGGGTAATGCGAGTCACGTGGTTTGCAGATGTTAGAGTCCGCTTTTCGTGCTTGGTTTCGACTTATGATTCTTGTTTATGTCGCTTAGGTTGGCGAATCGTTTTTTTTTTTACTATCATTAAAATTCCTTGACTCGAATTCCTTTCTTGAACCATGATTTGACCATTCTCCGACCATATTTTATTATTTATCCATAATCTTGTTTGACTGTATTCCTGAGAATTTGCTTGAGACTTTCAAAACATATCTATCTTTATTATTGACTATGTTCTTCTTTATGAAAACCTGTTCTCATTGATCTGATCTTAAACTTGTTTTAGCGTAATGTATGATTCCTAAGTCTTGAGAGCGATTTGAACCTTGAAAGTTATGGTTCGAATTAAGCTAATTATGTAACTTGATTCTTTTGTATCATATTTAATGTATACTTTGATTTGATCATATTCTTGACTATCTCTTAGATTTTCGATATCATAGCTTCTAACTTTGATTTCTTCTTCGTGATCTGTGTATCTCCTTGACGTACACTGAGCTTGTGTTGGTGAGATGCATCATCCCTTACAGTCTATTTCTAGGGTTCTTGTGTTAGATTGAAAAAGTTTTGAATTGACTCTTTCCCTATTTAATTTTGTTTCACAACCACCCTATGAATTTTTAATGAGATCACTCTTAATTTAGTATATACTTTCCTACATGGATTAAAGAATTTTATATGGTTTAAATATGTTTATCTGCAATACTCCATCTATTTTTTTTATAGATGGTGCACGAAATTGTGATCTCAGGCAACGGCGCCAAAAACTTGGTACGCACGTCTTAATAAATCGTTTTTCATTCACAACTTCGATACAACTAACCAGCAAGTGCACTGGGTCGTCCAAGTAATAAAACCTTACGTGAGTAAGGGTCGATCCCACGGAGATTGTTGGTATGAAGCAAGCTATGGTCATCTTGTAAATCTCAGTCAGGCGGATATCAAATAGTTATGGAGTTTTCGAAAATAAATAATTAATAAATAGAAAATAAAGATAGAAATACTTATGTATGTCATTGGTGAGAATTTCAGATAAGCGTATGGAGATGCTTTCGTTCCTCTGAACTTCTGCTTTCCTGCTGTCTTCATCCAATCAGTCTTACTCCTTTCTATGGCTGGCTTTATGTAAGGACATCACCATTGTCAATGGCTACTTTTCATCCTCTCTGGAAAATGGTCCAAATGCTCTGTCACAGCACGGCTAATCATCTGAGGTTCTCGATCATACTGGAATAGGATTCACCCTCCTTTTGCGTCTGTCACTACGCCCAGCACTCGCGAGTTTGAAGTTCGTCACAGTCATTCAATCCCAGAATCCTACTCGGAATACCACAGACAAGGTTTAGACTTTCCGGATTCTCATGAATGCCGCCATCAATCTAGCTTACACCACGAAGATTCTGATTAAGAGATCTAAGAGATAATCATCCAATCTAAGGTGGAACGGAAGTAGTTGTCAGGCACGCGTTCGTGGGGGAATGATGATGATTGTCACGTTCATCACATTCACGTTGAAGTGCGAATGAATATCTTAGAAGCGGAATAAGTTGAATTGAATAGAAAAACAGTAGTACTTTGCATTAATTCATGAAGAATAGCAGAGCTCCACACCTTAATCTATGGAGTGCAGAAACTCTACCGTTTAAAAATACATAAGTGAAAGGTCCGGCATGGCCGAATGGCCAGCCCCCAAAACATGATCAATATGATCCTAAGATGAACTAAAAATCATAAGATGTCTAATACAATAGTAAAAAGTCCTATTTATAATAAACTAGCTACTAGGGTTTACAGAGGTAAGTAATTGATGTATAAATCTACTTCCGGGGCCCACTTGGTGTGTGCTTGGGCTGAGCTTGAATGTTACACATGCAGAGGCTCTTTCTGGAGTTGAACGCCAGGTTGTAACGTATTTCTGGCGTTCAACTCTGGTTCGTGACGTGTTTCTAGCGTTTAACTCCAGACAACAGCGTAGAATTGGCGTTAAATGCCCTTTTACGTCATCTAAACTTGGCCAAAGTATGAACTATTATATATTGCAGGAAAGCCCTAGATGTCTACTTTCCAAAGAAATTGGAAGTGCGCCATTTTGAGTTCTGGAGCTCCAGAAAATCCACTTTGAGTGCAGGGAGGTCAGAATCTAACAGCATCAGCAGTCCTTTTTCAACCTCTGAATCTGATTTTTGCTCAAGTCCCTCAATTTCAGCCAGAAAATACCTGAAATCCCAAAAAAATACACAAACTCATAATAAAGTCCAGAAATGTGAATTTAACATAAAAACTAATGAAAACATCCCTAAAAGTAACTAGATTATACTAAAAACATACTAAAAACAATGCCAAAAAGCGTATAAATTATCCGCTCATCACAACACCAAACTTAAATTGTTGCTTGTCCCCAAGTAACTGAAAATCAAATAGGATAAAAAGAAGAGAATATACTATAAATTCCAAACTATCAATGAAACATAGCTCCAATCAGATGAGCGGGACTTGTAGCTTTTTGCCTCTTGAATAGTTTTGGCATCTCACTTTATCCATTGAGGTTCAGAATGATTGGCATCTATAGGAACTCAGAGTTCAGATAGTGTTATTGATTCTCCTAGTTCAGTATAATGATTCTTGAACACAGCTACTTTATGAGTCTTGGCCGTGGCCCTAAGCACTTTGTTTTCCAGTATTACCACCGGATACATAAATGCCACAGACACATAATTGGGTGAACCTTTTCAGATTGTGACTCAGCTTTGTTAAAGTCCCCAATTAGAGGTGTCCATGGTTCTTAAGCACACTCTTTTTTTGCTTTGGACCTTGACTTTAACCGCTCAGTCTCAAGTTTTCACTTGACACCTTCACGCCACAAGCACATGGTTAGGGACAGCTTGGTTTAGCCGCTTAGGCCAGGATTTTATTCCTTTAGGCCCTCCTATCCACTGATGCTCAAAGCCTTGGGATCCTTTTTATTACCCTTGCCTTTTGGTTTTAAGGGTTACTGGATTTTTGCTCTTGCCTCTTGGTTTTAAGAGCTTTTGGCTTTTTCTGCTTGCTTTTTCTCTTTTTTTTTTCTATTATTTTTTTTTTTTTGCCATTTTTTTTTCTGCAAGCTTTGTTTTTTGCTGCTTTTTCTTGCTTCAAGAATCATTTTTATGATTTTTCAGATTATCAAATAACATGTCTCCTTGTCATCATTCTTTCAAGAGCCAACATATTTAACATTCTTAAACAACAACTTCAAAAGATATATGCACTGTTCAAGCATACATTCAGAAAACAAAAAGTATTGTCATCACATCAATATAATTAAACTAAGTTCAAAGATAAATTCGAAACTCATGTACTTCTTGTTCTTTTGAATTAAAAACATTTTTCATTTAAGAGAGGTGATGGATTCATATTCACTACTTTAAGGCATAAATACTAAATACTAATGATCATGTAATGAAGACACAAACATAGATAAGCACTTAACATAAAGAAAACGAAAAACAGAAAATTTAAGAACAAGGAATGAGTCCACCTTAGTGATGGTGGCGTTTCCTTCTTGAGGAACCAATGATGTCCTTGAGCTCTTCTATGTCTCTTCCTTGTCTTTGCTGCTCCTCTTGATTTGCAGTCAAATGTTCTACCACTGAGCTATAGATCCTTTACATGAATCTCTCCATCTCCCATGACTTGGAGGTGGAAGCTTTTGTCTTCCCTTTTCTCTTCTCTCTTTTTTTTTTTTTTGAGGCTTCTCTGGCCTTAGGTGCCATCAATGGTTATGGAAAAGCAAAATAAGCAATGCTTTTACCACACCAAACTTAGAATGTTGCTCGCCCTCGAGCAAAAGAAGAGAGAATAGATGAAGAAGAAGAAGTGGATAAAACTAGGATTATAAGGAGGGAAGGTGGGGATCCTGTGGGGTCCACAGATCGTGAGATGATCCTGTGAGGTCCACAGATCTTGAGGTGTCAAGGATTTACATCCATGCACCAATTAGGCATGTAAAATGCCTTTGCATGCAATTCTGGCGTTTAAACGCCGAACTGATGCTTGTTTCTGGCGTTCAGCGCCAGCTCCATGCTCTGTTCTGGCGTTGAACGCCAGACAGAACGCCAGACAGATGCTCCTTACTGGCATTTGAACGCCAGTGAACTCCTCCTCCAGGGTGTGCTATTTTTAATGCTGTTTTTTTATTTTTCTTCAGTTTTCTCAGTTATTTTTGTGACTCCACATGATCATGAACCTATGAAGACATATAACTAATAAAAATATAATTAAATAAAAATTAGGTTGCCTCCCAACAAGCGCTTCTTTAATGTCAATAGCTTGACAGTGGGCTCTCATGGAGCCTCACAGATGTTCAGAGCATTGTTGAGACTCCCCAACACCAAACTTAGAGTTTGGTTGTGGCCTCCCAACACCAAACTTAGAGTTTGACTGTGGGGGCTCTGGTTGACTCTGTTTTGAGAGAAGCTTACTGTGCCTCTTTTCCATGTTTACAGAAGGATGTCCTTGAGTTTTAAACTCAAGGGAGTCCTCATTCAATTGAAGGACTAATTCGCCTCTCTCAACATCAATCACAGCTCTTGCTGTGGCTAGGAAGGGTCTTCCAAGGATGATGGATTCATCCTCATCCTTCCCAGTATCTAGGATTATGAAATCAATAGGGATGTAAAAGCCTTCAACCTTTACTAACACGTCCTCTACTTGTCCATAAGCCTGTTTTCTTGAATTGTCTGCCATCTCTAATGAGATTTTAGCAGCTTGCACCCCAAAGATTCCCAGTTTCTCTATTACAGAGAGGGGCATGAGGTTTATCCCTGAACCAAGGTCACATAGAGCCTTTTCAAAGATCATGGTGCCTATGGTACAAGGTATTAGGAACTTTCCAGGATCCTGTTTCTTCTGAGGCAATGTCAGTTGATCCAGATCACTCAGTTCATTGGTGAACAAGGGAGGTTCATCTTCCCAAGTCTCAATACCAAATAATTTGGCATTCAGCTTCATGATTGCACCAAGGTATTTGGTAACTTGCTCCTTAGTAACATCCTCATTCTCTTCAGAAGAGGAATACTCATCAGAGCTCATGAATGGCATAAGGAGGTTTAATGGAATCTCTATGCTCTCTAGTTGAGCGTCAGATTCCTTTGGTTCCTCAAAGGGAAGCTCCTTATTGATCACTGGACGTCCCAGGAGGTCTTCCTCCTTGGAATTCACGTCCTTCTCCTCTCTTGTGGGTTTGGCCATGATGGTCATTTCAATGGCCTTGCACTCTCCTTTTGGATTTTCTTCTGTATTGCTTGGGAAAGTACTAGGAGGGATTTCAGTGACTCTTTTACTCAGCTGGCCCACTTGTGCCTCCAAATTTCTAATGGAAGACCTTGTTTCATTCATGAAACTCACAGTGGCCTTAGATAGATCAGAGACTAAGTTTGCTAAATTAGAGGTATTTTGTTCAGAGTTCTCTGTCTGTTGCTGAATGGATGATGGAAAAGGCTTGCTATTGCTAAACCTGTTTCTTCCACCATTATTAAAGCCTTGTTGAGGCTTTTGTTGATCCTTCCATGAGAGATTTAGGTGATTTCTCCATGAGGGGTTATAGGTGTTTCCATAAGGTTCACCCATATAATTTACCTCTGCTATTGCAGGGTTCTCAGGATCATAAGCTTCTTCTTTAGAAGATGCCTCTTGAGTACTGTTGGATGCAGCTTGCATTTCATTCAGACTCTGAGAAATCATATTGACTTGCTGAGTCAATATTTTATTCTGAGCCAATATGGCATTCAGAGTATCAATTTCAAGAACTCCCTTCTTCACAGGCGTCCCATTATTCACAGGATTCCTTTCAGAAGTGTACATAAACTGGTTATTAGCAACCATGTCAATAAGTTCTTGAGCTTCTGCAGGCGTTTTCTTTAGGTGAATGGATCCA
Organism: Arachis ipaensis; assembly: GCF_059453495.1. NCBI lineage: Eukaryota > Viridiplantae > Streptophyta > Magnoliopsida > Fabales > Fabaceae > Arachis > Arachis ipaensis. The sequence goes on along the minus strand of NC_142443.1, from coordinate 18,958,847 downwards.
CCTGCAGAAGTATCCAATGACATCTTAGCTAATTCAGACAGACCATCATAGAATATATCCAGGATGGTCCATTCTGAAAGCATGTCAGAAGGACACTTTTTGGTCAGTTGCTTGTATCTCTCCCAAGCTTCATAGAGGGGTTCACCTTCTTTCTGTCTGAAGGTTTGAACATCCACTCTAAGCTTGCTCAGCTTTTGAGGAGGAAAGAACTTGGCTAAGAAAGCCATGACCAGCTTATCCCCGGAGTTCAGGCTATCTTTGGGTTGAGAGTCCAACCACACTCTAGCTCTGTCTCTTACAACAAAAGGGAAAAGCAAGAGCCTGTAGACTTCAGGATCTACTCCATTAGTCTTAACAGTATCACAGATCTGCAAAAATTCAGTTAAGAACTGAAAAGGATCTTCAGATGGAAGTCCATGGAACTTGCAGTTCTGCTGCATCAGAGAAACTAATTGAGGTTTCAGCTCAAAATTGTTTGCTCTAATGGTAGGGATGGAGATACTTCTTCCATGTAAATTGGAATTAGGTGCAGTAAAGTCACCAAGCATCCTCCTTGCATTATTATTATTTTCGGCTGCCATCTCCTCTTCTTGTTCGAAAATTTCTGAAAGGTGCTTGCTGGATTGTTGTAATTTAGCTTCTCTTAGTTTCCTCTTCAGAGTCCTTTCAGGTTCTGGATCTGCTTCAACAAGAATATTCTTGTCTTTGCTCCTGCTCATATGAAAAAGAGGGAAAAGAAAAATAATAATAATAATAGAGATCCTTTTTGCCCAGGTATAGAGGTTTCCTTATGTAAGTAGAAGAAGAAAAGAAGAGTAGAAGAAAAGAAGAAGAGAAAATTTGAACTCAGAGAGAGAGAGGGGGGGTTCGGATTTTTGGTGAGTGAGGAAGAGATGTTAGTAAATAATTAAATAAATAGAAGAGGATGAGAGGGGGAGGTTTTCGAAAATAATTTTTGAAAAATGGTTAGTGATTTTCGAAAATTAAAAGAAGAAATAAATTAAAATTGAATTTTGAAATAATTAGTTAATTAAAAAGAATTTTTTGAAAAAGAGGGAGATATTTTCGAAAATTAGAGAGAGAGGGTTAGTTAGGTAGTTTTGAAAAAGATAAGAAACAAACAAAAAGTTAGTTAGTTAGTTGAAACAAATTTGAAAATCAATTTTGAAAAGATAAGAAGATAAGAAGTTAGAAAAGATATTTTAAAATCAATTTTTTGAAAAAGTTATGATTTTGAAAAAGATAAGATAAAAAGATATTTTTGAAAAGATATGATTGAAATTAGTTTTGAAAAAGATTTGATTTTTTAAAATCACAATTAATGACTTGATTCACAAGAAATCACAAAATATGATTCTAGAACTTAAAGTTTGAATCTTTCTTAACAAGCAAGTAACAAACTTGAAATTTTTGAATCAAAACATTAATTGATGATGTTATTTTCAAAAATTATGTGATAAAGATAAGAAAAAGATTTTTGAAAAATATTTTTAAATTTTTTGAAAATAACTAAGAAAAATGAAAAAGATTTGAATTTTTTTGAAAAAGATTTTGAAAAGATAAGATTTTTAAATTGAAAATTTGATTTGACTCATAAGAAACAATTGAATTTTAAAAAGTTTTGAAAAAGTCAACTCAAATTTTCGAATTTATGAGAAGAAAAAGGAGAAGATATTTTTTTGATTTTTGAAATTTTTTTTATGATGAGAGAGAAAAACATGAAAATGATGCAATGCATGAAAATTTTTAGATCAAAACAATGAATGCATGCAAGAATGCTATGAATGTTAAGATGAACACCAAGAACACTTTGAAGATCAAGATGAACATCAAGAACATATTTTTGAAAATTTTTATATGCAAAGAAAACATGCAAGACACCAAACTTAGAAATCTTTCATGTTCAGACACTATGAATGCAAAATGCACATGAAAAACAAGAAAAGACACAAAATAAGAAAACATCAAGATCAAACAAGAAGACTTACCAAGAACAACTTGAAGATCATGAAGAACACTATGAATGCATGAAATTTCGAAAAATGCAAAATGAATATGCAATTGACACCAAACTTAAAAATTGACTCAAGACTCAAACAAGAAACACAAAATATTTTTTATTTTTATGATTTTCTAATTTTTTTGTATTTTTTTCGAAAATTATTTGTGAAAAAGAAAAATAAGGATTCCAACATTTTTAATATGAATTCCAGGAATCTTGCACTCTTAGTCTAAAGCTCCAATCTGAGGGTTAGACATGGCTTATTAGCCAGTCAAGCTTTAGCATGTAAATCAGGTGGATCTGGAACAGCAGCAGGTGGATTAGCAACAACTAGCTTGCTCTTGATAATGTTGGGTTGGAAGCCCCAGTCTAAATGAATTTAGACATGGCTTTACAGCCAGTCAGGCTTCAACATGCTTCATGAAACACTAGAATTCATCCTTAAAAAATTTTAGAATAATTTTCGAAAACAGATGAGAAATTTTTGAAAGATTTTTGAAAAATTTTTTGAAAATAAAACAAAAAGAAAATTACCTAATCTGAGCAACAAGATGAACCGTCAGTTGTCCAAACTCGAACAATCCCCGGCAACAGCGCCAAAAACTTGGTGCACGAAATTGTGATCTCAGGTAACGGCGCCAAAAACTTGGTACGCACGTCTTAATAAATCGTTTTTCATTCACAACTCCGATACAACTAACCAGCAAGTGCACTGGGTCGTCCAAGTAATAAAACCTTACGTGAGTAAGGGTCAATCCCACGGAGATTGTTGGTATGAAGCAAGCTATGGTCATCTTGTAAATCTCAGTCAGGCGGATATCAAATAGTTATGGAGTTTTCGAAAATAAATAATTAATAAATAGAAAATAAAGATAGAAATACTTATGTATATCATTGGTGAGAATTTCAGATAAGCGTATGGAGATGCTTTCGTTCCTCTGAACTTCTGCTTTCCTGCTGTCTTCATCCAATCAGTCTTACTCCTTTCTATGGCTGGCTTTATGTAAGGACATCACCATTGTCAATGGCTACTTTTCATCCTCTCTGGAAAATGGTCCGATGCGCTGTCACTGCATGGCTAATCGTCTGGAGGCATCACCGTGGTCAATGGCTGCATCCTATCCTCTTGTGAAAATGGTCCAAATGCTCTGTCACAGCACGACTAATCATCTGAGGTTCTCGATCATACTGGAATAGGATTCACCCTCCTTTTGCGTCTGTCACTACGCCCAGCACTCGTGAGTTTGAAGTTCGTCACAATCATTCAATCCCAGAATCCTACTCGGAATACCACAGACAAGGTTTAGACTTTTCGGATTCTCATGAATGCCGCCATCAATCTAGCTTACACCACGAAGATTCTGATTAAGAGATCTAAGAGATAATCATCCTATCTAAGGTGGAACGGAAGTGGTTGTCAGGCACGCGTTCGTGGGGGAATGATGATGATTGTCACGTTCATCACATTCACGTTGAAGTGCGAATGAATATCTTAGAAGCGGAATAAGTTGAATTGAATAGAAAAATAGTAGGACTTTGCATTAATTCATGAAGAACAGCAGAGCTCCACACCTTAATCTATGGAGTACAGAAACTCTACCGTTTGAAAATACATAAGTGAAAGGTCCAGGCATGGCCGAATGGCCAGCCCCCAAAACGTGATCAATATGATCCTAAGATGAACTAAAAATCATAAGATGTCTAATACAATAGTAAAAATTCCTATTTATAATAAACTAGCTATTAGGGTTTACAGAAGTAAGTAATTGATGCATAAATCCACTTCCGGGGCCCACTTGGTGTGTGCTTGGGCTGAGCTTGAATGTTACACGTGCAGAGGCTCTTTCTGGAGTTGAACGCCAGGTTGTAATGTATTTCTGGCGTTCAACTCTGGTTCGTGACGTGTTTCTGGCGTTTAACTCCAGACAGTAGCGTAGAACTGGCGTTCAACGCCCTTTTACGTCATCTAAACTCGGCCAAAGTATGGACTATTATATATTGCTGGAAATCCCTGGATGTCTACTTTCCAACGCAATTGGAAGCGCGCCATTTTGAGTTCTGTAGCTCCAGAAAATCCACTTTGAGTGCAGGGAGGTCAGAATCCAACAGCATCAGCAGTCCTTCTTCAACCTCTGAATCTGATTTTTGCTCAAGTCCCTCAATTTCAGCCAGAAAATACCTGAAATCCCAGAAAGACACACAAACTCATAGTAAAGTCCAGAAATATGAATTTAACATAAAAACTAATGAAAACATCCCTAAAAGTAACTAGATTCTACTAAAAACATACTAAAAACAATGCCAAAAAGCGTATAAATTATCCGCTCATCAATAGACATGTGAAAACAATTTCTATTTTTGGATTTTTTTTCATTGACTAGAACTTGATTTACTTCCAATTTTATCACAATTCTTATACATATTCTTATAAGATTTTGCATCTAAGTATTTTTTCAAGATTTTTGAAAAAATATCTCTGCTCATAGCTTGATTAATTTCTATTTTATAAATTTTGCTTATCTAATTTTAATCTGAGTTGTTTTGATGCAACACCTTTTATATTTCTTTTGAAAAAGTGAATTCATTCCTTTTTGAGTTTATCCATTCCTTGTGGACGCTACCATTGATTTTTAGTATTCTTTTCAACCCAACTTAGATTCAGTTCAAAAGAGTGCACAGTTCTTCCTCTTGATTGTTCCTTTCGAAGTTCTTAAATTCAAATTCCTTCCTAGGATTACAACTTGATTTTCTACCAACCTCGCACTTATTTTTATGCAAATTCTTATTTGATTATGTAAAATGTCTTTTAAGGTTTTCGAGAAAATATTTTATCCTTAGCCTAACTAATTTTCATTTCACAAATCTTGCATAATCTAGTTCGACTTGAAATTGTTTTAATATGACACAATATTTATGTTTTTACCAATTCTCTTGAATTTTGTAAATAATCACCCTGTTCTCTTTTAGGATTTCCATTGAAGTTCTTTGAAATCAAAATTCTTTCCTATTTGTATTTCAATTATTTCTTCTGACATACTTCACGACTTTTAACCATCCTAGTTTGGTGGTGACTAGAACCATTCCTTCATATTTTTGTAAACTTTGCGCTTCTCTAATTTGGTTTCAATTTATTTTGATCCAATTTACCACTACCCTTTTCTTGTTTTCTTTGGAGTTCCTAGATTCAATATTTCCTGTTAAGATGCGAAATGACTTTTTCTGAAATATTTTCTCATGTCCATACATTGTTGCTTAGTTGTAATCCTATGCCTCCTTCCGAATTCATGTGAATCTTATCCTTATCGCTTATTCTTCTCTTCTTGCGATTTGTATCTCTTTGAACATACGTAATGCATCTTAATATTATTGAATATCCTTATAAGGTGTGATTTCTAGTATATTCTTGGATTATTTTAAACTTTTTTTTTTAAATAAGGTTTGGTTTATTTTTATGCAAAGTTGTTTTTTGACTCTGCATTCTTTTACTTGGGCAGTGCCTCTCTTTGCTGTAACTTGAATTTGTTTTGGAGCGACAACCATCTTTTGAAATTTTAATAAAATCGCTTTTAACTTAGCTTACACTCCCTTATTTTAAAAATTTTTGTATGTGATTTAAATCTATTTTATTGTAATACATCTTCTTTTCCTTTTATAAGCAAAACTTTATTTCAAGTTTCCTTCCAACAAGATCGTAATTTTCATGCATGCTTAACATAAAAACGAGAAAAAAAATAATAGAATTTTTCTCTTAGCCAAATTAGTCTTTCCTTTCTCGAATTTTATGTAGTCTGTTTCAACTTGAATTTATGTTGAAATAATGTTACATTCATGCTTTTATTATTATGTTGAAAGATGTTTGTTATTTATCTTGTAGAACGTGAAATGATCTTTCCTTAAGATTTCTATTCTTTAAGAACAATGTATTCAAAAATATTTTTAAATCATACTCGAGTTCTCAGAGCTTTGTCTTTAGTTTTGAATATTCTTCTTTTGTAAACCTCATATTTGCTTGACTCAGCTTGAATTCGTTTCAAAATACTGCATTGTTTTTCATCTTATTGGTGTTATTAAATTCCTTCGATTCAAGAGTTACCCTTAAAGTTATCAGTTGATTTTCTTTTCAGCACTCTTTATTGCTTATTCATCCTTGTCTACTTGTGATTTCCACAATTCTTTCAAATTCTCGCGAACACGGTCCTTGTCACTGTTCTTTCTTTTCTATGGTCTATTATCCTTCTGAGTATACTCGAGATTAGTTTTGATGTCTTCTGCGACCGTTAGACTTAGTAAACGACACATTGGTCCTTTAGAACACGTTTGATGAGCACAAAAGGTGAAATTTGTAAACATACGACGTAGCAAAGAGTTGTGGAATCTTGTTTCATGTGAAAGAGTTTTATTGATGTTAAGTTTATGACTACTAAGATTTGCAAAGTATTTGATGAGGTTGAGAACCCTTGAATGAATTGATTGATGAAGTACGATTGAGAATGGTGGAGATAAGTTATGTTGAAATTTGAATAGTTAAATATCTGAGTTGGTGCGAGATCAGTGTGCGAATGTCAAGCACGTCGTTTTAACCCCAGCCAACTTTATAACCTATCACCACATTGCTTTACTACTACATGTTTGAACCATGTCGTCATTTGCATCAAGCTTACCTTGTAATTTCTGTCTTGTAATTGCACTCCTACCCTTATATCTTTATGTTATGTGGTAATCAAAGTATTTGAAACTATATAAATATGGATACTAAAATTCTTTTCTTTTTACACAAAGTGTTAAACCATGTAACGTTTTCTGTAATACGCTAATTTTCAAAGACGAAAATTTTTATAAGTTGGGTAGGGTGTAAGACCCAGAATTTTCGAAAAATTTTATTGTGAACTAATTTCAATTTATTTATTTATTAAATATTTTAATTTCAGAAATTATTTTATTAAAGCTAACTAAATCAATTTTTGATAATTAAATTAAAAATTTTATCTAATTTTACAATTATTGGGTAATTTTCATATTTAAATCATAAAGTTTAGGATTCGTAAAATAATAAGAATTTACATGATTTGATTTAAATAATTGTGATTTTAGAAATTAATACTTTAATTTTTATGAGTAAAAAAAATTAATTATATTATCTATAGTTATCAAATTAGAATTATTTATTTGAGAATAATTTGTAAATTGATAATTAAATAGTATTTTTTTTATAAATATTAGTGTTGGGTTAAAACAGGTTTTCAATTATCCTATTACTCTTAAACTTATAAAATTGTTATATTACTCATATGAATTTTACCTTAACTCTAAATTCCCAAATAAAACTCTAATTTTAACCAAATTAACCCTAACCCCCCTAAACTAACCCTAGCCACCACATTCGTTTTAATTTTTCCTAACCTCACCTGTAGAAGGGAGAAACAAAAGAAAGGAAAAGAAAGAAGAAGGGGGGCACGGGAGGAAGGGAGAGCTGAGAGGATGAGGGGGAAAGGAAGGGGATGGCGCCGGCGAGGCTAGGAGCTTCTGTCGCCGTCGAGTCATTGAGAAAGAGAGAGAGAGGCAGCGACTGGAAGGAGAGAAAGAAGCTGCCTTGCGTTTTGCTGTTGCCGCCGCCGTCGCCCTCATCCCGAATCGCCATTATCGCCGATGCAGGGAGAGGAGCCGTCGCGCCGCCACTGCTGTTAGGTTGCCGTGCTATCGTCAGAGAGCAGAGAGCATACACGAGGAAGGAGAAGCCCTGCCTTCGTGTCCGTCACCGCCGTCCTTCTCGCCATGAAGCCAACGCCGCCATCGTCATCATCACGGACTGCTGCTGCGCGTGACGCCGCCGCCGCCTCCGAGTCCGTCGCCGTCAACCAGAGCCACGAGCAGAGGGGAGAGATCCGCGAGGAAGGGAGGACCGCGACCCGTCCAGCCGCCGCGCACAGTCGCCGCTCATGTCGCCGGTGCCATCCTCGTCAAATCCGCCACCTCTGAAGCTTCTGGCCACGCCTTTGCCGCCGGAGAACGCCACTGCCGCCTAGAAACCGCCATTGAAGCCTAGGTCTGCTTGTCACCGTGAGTTTCTCTGTGGTACACCACCGTCAGATGCCGCCGTGACCACCACTGAAATCTACGCTGCCGTTAGTCACTGATAGAGGTATCTTTGCTGCCTCTATTTTGCTTTAGGTCCTTCGCTTCCTTAAACTTGTTCTACTTCTCTACTTTTACTCTATTTTCTGCTATAATTAGGTTGAATTTTGATGCTTGTGTTGCCGCGGAACTGTTGAAGCTGCTGCTAGTTCTGATTTTGTTATCTTGGTACTGGTCTGATCTTTTCCTTAGGTTTGGTCCATCTGTATGTTCTGTTTTATCACTGCTATGGTTTTCATGTTTTGATTTTAATTCTAGTCCTTACTTTGTCTTGAATCCCCATGGTGTAATTGCTTTTAATTCCTATCCAATCTGAATCTTTTATTTTGCTGCAACCATGGCCATTGCGGTGAAGACTAACATTACTGCTGTTTCGGTTGCTGCCATTGCCGTTCTAATCGTGTGAGAGTCGCATCTGCTGCCATGAATTAAAAGGAGAGGGAATTATCATGATAAATTTGTGCGAACTCGGTTAATCGAGGTAGGAGTTTTCTTAAAATTTATTTTATATTACAGAGTTGTGATAAATAAATATTGATGTAAAAAGATATATTTCTGTGATTATATTTGTCTTGTGGATGTGATGGTTTGTTGGACTGGTTTATTGGGTACTTGATTGTGTGAGTGGCGTATGGTTGTTGATAGAAACCGGTTTGAAATGTTATTTACTTGATTATTATGAAAGGTGGATTTTCGTGGTTTTGGAGGTTACTTGGTAATATAAATGAATCGATTTTGGAAATAATTTGAGATATGAAAATAAATTGATTTTGGGAGCGATTTGATTTTAAGTTGGTATGATTTTATAAATGATTTAATATTTGAGTTGATTTGATTTTAAAAAGAGTTTTATTGTTGGAATTGGGATTGTTAATGAATGGAATGGAAAGAGGATGATGATGCTTTTCTTTGAAATATGGTTTTTGAATGAATTTGGAAATGAGATTTGGATTGATGAATGATTATGATGTTGAGAATGTTGAGAAATGTTGAGATATGAACTTTGAATTATTCATATGGCTTATGAATTTGAATTATCTGAGATACGAGGTTCCCTGGATAAAGTACCATGGCTTGCCACCACGTGTACCAGGTCGAAAACTTGATACTCTGTTGACCCTACGATGTAAGTGTGACCGGACACTATATAAATTCCCGGAAATGTTACCCCCATTGAGCAATATTGATTATTTGAGAAAAAGCTATGCATAGACTCTTGGGGATGCACGTCGGGGGACAGTCTAAGGACAATTCAGACTTGTCGGGCTGGCTGGATAACCGACAGATGAGCCTCATCAGCCATAGGACAGGCATGCATCATATGCATTTGTATGCTTTGCTTGGGTTTGAACTTGTTTTGGTTTACCTAATTGCTAAACTATTCTTAACTACTACTTGAACTATTTGCTGTAACTACTACCTACTTATGCTTTCCTTGTCTGTCTTGCCTGCGTTTGTCTTGGCGTGCTACATTTGAGAATGAACTTTGGTGCTGAATTAATGATTGTGTTGTTTGATTGCGTGGTTGGTTTCTTATTAAGATTTTCTTATAAGAAGGGAAATGTTTCGGATTTCAGAAAGATTAAACATTGTTTCTTTGAAAAGGTTTTGAATGATTACCTACTGGTTTTTAAAGGATTCATAAGGCAATGATAATCACTGAGCTTGAAAACAATTTTTTTGTTAAATATCTTCTTATGACAACTTTGAAACTCCGTGGTGAGACCATGTGGTTAGGTTCTCACCCCCTACAGCTTTACCTTTTCAGGAACCGGATGAAGAAGCATTATGGAGAGTTATAATGCGTTTGGTTTATATACGTTGTTGTATTAATTAGATTACTTTCTTCCCTCGTCTTTGTTATCACAAGTTTGTAAGAGGAATATGAGTTGTATGTTTTATATGTATATTATATTATGAGTTATTATGTAAGGAGTCTTGTATATAAATTTATGCCTGCTTATATTTTTCTTAAGATAAAGTATTTATTTCCGGTTTTCAAAGAAATCAGCGATACAGTGTCGAGTCACAGGCTCCTATTTTAGTATTTAGTATGTAAAGTAGTCGTAATACTTCTTGCTATCAGAGTAGCGCAGCCGAAAGCGTGACTTTTGATAGTGAGGGTGTTACACCTACCTCCTCCTTTTACTTTTCCAAACTCCTAGAGAAGCACAACTCTAGGCAAACAATCCCCTCCTATTCCGTAGCCACCAAGACATCCACATGGTTCTTCTCAGATGGAGCATGATACCGACGATCTCAACGACTCAGTATGAGTACGAGTAGAGTTATTTACTTTGCTTTGAATATTTTGTATTATTAATAGATTGCGATTTAGACGAATATAAGTCTAAGTTTAGTTATTTATCTTGTTTTGAATCTTTATGTTAGAGGATTGTTTATTATCTTGATAAGTTTGCAAACTCATTATCTAATATTTAGGATAAATTTTATTTCTATATTTAAAAGTATATTTATCTCGTTATCTAATATTTAGTATAAATTTTATTTTTATATGTAAAATTTGATATGCATTAATTGTCTACTTTTTTGAAATGGAAAAAATTAATTAAAAAATATGACTATTAAAATCGACGAGAATGTTATCGTTTTTTTAATTTAAAAATCGACAGAAGAAAATAAAAAATAGCTGGCGACGATGTCAGTACTTTAATAATTAAATTGACGGGTAGTTTGTCAATTTTAATAAATCAAATATCGACACATTTGACGTCGATTTTACATAACGTGGAATTGTTTTTATTAAATATGTAAAACTCTTAAATTCATATTATCGACAAAAGAGTTATCGATTTTATTTAAAAAGTATCAACAGTCTGACAAGCCGTCGATTTTATTAAAATTTTAAAAAATCGATACATTTAAAAGCGACATGTTGCACCGTCAATTTTGTCATCGATTTTTAATATTATCGACAGCTCAACCATTAACTTTAACAGTATTTCTTGTAGTGTATTTTGATATAAAACTTTATAATTATCTTTTTATGTATAATTTTAATAGAGTATAAACCATAATTAATAGATAAATAATATATATAATTGATAGTATTTTGTACATAAATTATAATTTATTTATATAAAATTACGTATTATATTTATATTATTTGAGCCAACCCACTTATAAATTTTGGGTGAGTAAAACGTAAGCTTAAAAAATAAATTATTAAATTCGGTTAGAAATATAATTATTTATATGTCTTTTTTTATTAATTTAAACTTTGAAAAAAATAGTGTTATGATATGATATTAAAATTTTTATAACCGAAGGGTTTATAATTCGATTCTTATTATCTCTTAAAAAATAATTAGATAAGAGAAAGAATATATATATATATATATATATATATATATATATATATATATATAAATTTAAATAAATCCAAAAAATTTGTATTTAAAAAGACGTGTTAAAAATATAATTATTTATATATTTTTTATCAACTTAAATTAAAAAAAAGTAACATTATAACAAATTTAATTGTTAATGCATCTAGTCATAAATCTAGCTTAATTTTCATAAGTCAAAATTGAATGCAGATCAACTGAGGAGTGAGGATAGCTCACTTCCCGTCCCTGGTGAAATCTAAAACGGGATTTAAATATGGATCTGATGTTTGACAAATGATATAATCATTTTATTCAATTAATTGACCGCTAGAAAAGGTGAAATTGTTTTTTAGATTCATTCAAGATTTGCACGTCTTTATTTGGAGGAAGTAATCCCTATACCGCTGACAAATTTGCGAAAAGAGTAACATCTTATATTTAGTTTTGGTACGTAACCATAAAAATATGGTCCTAGGTGCAGTATTCCAATACGTCTTCTTTAATTTATTCATTCATCATAGTTAACTCAAGAATATTCAAGTATATATGCTTATATGCCTAGGAAATTTTCTATGATAAATTAAATTTAAATGTATTATTTATATCAGACATATAATTATTTATATATTTTTTAATTTAAATATTTTTTAAAAAATGAATCTTTTAAACAAAAATAATATCATAATATAATATTAAATTTTTTTATAATAATTGAATGGGCTAACGTTTAATCCTTATTAAATCCTAAAATAAAAAAAATACTATAAGACAAACAAAACAAAAAAAGAAAAAGAAAAAGAGTCTATTAAAAAATCACACAAATTCAAAAAACTCTTACATTAGGAGCGTGTTAAAAATATAATTAGAAAGAATTGGATAAACTTTGATAGTATATTTTAAAAAGAATATTAAATGATCGTCATAATTTATTATTTTTAGTTATCAATTAGTCATCAATATTTAAAAATATAGGATAAAGTATATTGTCGGATTACTAGATTAAAGAAATTGAATTAATAACTAAGTAATAACTAAAAATAATAAATTTTGATAACCTCTGACATTTTTGGTATTATAATTAAATGGGTTTAACTTACTCTAAAAATGAATTTAGTGCATTGAAGTCATTTTCTAAGAGTTAAATTCTAAATAGTACTTGACATTGACTGTTTATACCAAAAAGGTTTTTGATATTTCAACTGCATTACAAACATTCTCAAGATTAAAAAAATTATACCATAATATTTCTTTGTTCATTTTCTATTAAATTACTCTCCTCGTGAATGACTTGGTACATATCCTTCTATACTGTACTAGATAAAATAATGTTACTTTAATTTTGGGACTAAATATTTAATAAAATATCTTCTTTTAACCTTAATAAATTACAAAATATCTTATTCCCAACAAAAATATGTATGACTATTAAGTGGCCAATTTCAAAAGTGACTTTGGATTTTAACTCCATTTCCTAATTTTAAAAGTAAGTATAGATAAATAATTATTTGACGGTGAAAATTCAGGTGCAGTCGACTTCACGTGAAGTTGATAACGAGAGCCGTTAGATGAAAATTTAGTCAAATCAATTAAATCATCTAATGAATCTCAGTTATCAACTTCACGTAAAGTCAACTACACCTGAATTTTCACTCTATTTGATTAATTGTCAACAACAATAGCAACTAGATTTTATGAAGCACGTTTGGAAGGAATTCCACCTACCCATTAAAAACTAAATAAATCACTCAACTGACATGAATTATTTTTTCTCCTACTAAATTAAGTTAGACAATCATATTATTTCTTGTTTCTAGCTAGTGTGTATATATATATGATCTCCTTCTTTATACTTTACTATGTGTGGATTTATTCCTGAATTCAATTGCGTTTGATATTCCATCATCATGAAAGTAAAGGCGTGGATAAATCTTATAATTAAACGGTTGAAAAATTTTAGCAGCAAAGAGAGTTGTTAAAGCTAAGATACCAGAAATTTCATCTTGTATATATACTATTTTCTTTTGCAACAATTATGATTATCTCACGTTTGTTTCATCTGATGATATACTTTATTTCAAATTACAAGTTTTTTTTTTTTTTTTGGTAACTGTTTCAAATTACAAGTTTACTTTTAAACAGGAGGCTCCCATAAATTTGTGTATTAAAAAAAGAGAGATGATTGCCATATTATTACACTGACATTATGACAATCGATGGGCTTATTGATCTTGGATCATAATATTACTATATAATTAACTTAGATTAAAAGGATTATTTTTCTGAGAAAATAAATGAATGGTATAATCATAAGAATTTAATTTTAATATAATGATAATATAAAATAATTTATTATATATTTATATATATATATATATTTTACTAACATCTGATTGTGAAGTTTTCTTGGTATTTATCAACGAATTACATGGTTCTAATGTGAAAGTAATTGAATCACGGTGAAACTAGAAGACAAGAAGAGACTGGGAAAATAATTAAATAATAAATAAAAAAAATGATTAAGATTATGAAATAGTATAAAACCTTTGAGGAATTGGGAAAATGAGTCAACGAGTGGGACCCACGGAGCGTGCAGGCGTGCGAAGACAAAAGGGACCCACTCCTCTCTCTTTCTGTTCTCTTCTCTTCTCTTGAGAGTCAGAGCCCTGAAAATGACCTTCTTTTTTTCTCTTTTATTATACTTTTTTTTTTTAAATATTAAATACTATTCTGCCGTCTTAATCATTTCGTTTGCCTAATTCCCACCCCTAATGCACCCCATGGGAGAATTCTTTGCATCAATTTGATGTATTTTGTTTGAATATTTTTTATTAAATAAACACAGAGAATTAGTTTTAAATTGATTTATATTAGTTATTTTTAATTGATTAATATTAGGATTTAGATTTAAATTTAGAATTTAAATTTTAAATTTTAAAAAAGATTAATATGAACTAAAAAATAATTAATTTTATAGTTGATTTTTTTTATTTTATCATATTTTTTGTTAAACATAATTATATTAATTAATAGTTAGAATACAATTTATAAATTAACACGAAGAGTGATTTGTGTTTAAAATTAAATTAATTAATATAATAGTCACCAAAAAAAATTAATTAATATAATTATCTGTTCAAATGATTTATATATTCATGTTATATATATGCTACATATTATAGAGTAGAAATATAGCGGATTGAATCACATCGAATATGAGGATAGATGCATTTCAAAATTTAAAAAATAAAACTTATACATCTAAGTTTTCTTGAGGAATATACTAATTTTTTTCTTTTCTTTTACTTAAAAAGTATTATTCAATATTATTTTTTAAATAATAAAAATAAGCTAACCAATAACAAAAAAAGAAATAAAAAAAATCTAACAAATAATATCTTACATCGAATTCACGAATATGATAGCTACATTAAGTATCTGATCCTATGTACTAACAGATCAAATTAGATTTAGATATGATATGAATTAATTTTTTTTTTATCTTAAAATATGTAACTGCTTATTAATTTGATTCGATTGTGGATATTATTCATTTTGACACTCCGCCTTTACGATGTTATTTTTGATAATAGAAATGATGGCAAAATTCCACACATTCACTCATTAGAATGAGTCCATAAAAAAAATTTCACATTTTATAAAATATGTTTCCTTTTTCTTCCAACCTAGCTATATGAGATTTCATAAGATAAAAGTCTTATAAAATTTTGAACTCTTCTACTTTAATAATTACTTTCTACTTTAAGACGATTTCATTCTTTGATATCGTGAAATTATATTATCTTTTTTCAGAAGTTAACATTCTCACGATTATATTTTTCAATATTTTTTTAATCACAAAAAAAATTTTCTACAGATAATCCTTTTCAATTTATTGGCTCTAAATGAGCATAATATTTATAAGGTATAAAATCTTAGAAAAATTACAGCATAAAAACTAACCATTAAAATAGAAGAGTTTAGCTAAATCTTATAAGATCTTTATCTTAACATGACCTAGCTATCTAATATATAGCTTAGTACATGTTATTAACTCCTTATCTAATTGAAGTACTTTAAAATTGTCGGAATATTCTTCCCAAACTGAGAACCAGTCACTCCCAAAGCCACCAGAGACATAATCTGTGTAACCCATAAATTACAACTATTTCAACAATGCAGCCCAAGTTGGGAATCCCATTAGTTGATGATGAAAATGAACTCTCCAAAAAGTTGAAGGCTCATCCCAGATTAAGACATATGATACACCACTTGCAATTGATTGATTACTTTCCAACATTTCAGCAAATGATCAATTAATATGAAGAATATAATGAAGTGGGAATGGTTGACAATAGAAGCAATGGTCAAAATTAAAAACATTGAAACATCCTTATCTATATAGATCCATCAAGACAAACATAATAAGAATCAACAATTAATTGACAAGTAGTGCACGTTCTGTATTTAATTTGTTGCATCACAAATTTTTGCACACATATTGTGTTCAAATTCGATGAGTAGTTGAAAATTAATTTGTCTTTGATGAATAGCAATAAGATCTGGAAAATTTGGTAAGACCCTTAGCTTAATTGGGAGCCACCATAGTGTATATGCTGTAACGTGGAAGTCACCAAATTATAGATGCCAAAATAAGGTGTTTCCTATGATTAACCGAATGATAATAGCTCCACTTATTAATCACTCATAAAATTCCAAATGAAGACAAGAAAACAATCTCCGACAAACCCACTAATAATTAACCTATATAGATATATAGTTCTAAAAACATTGCATATATGCATGAAACTATAGCCTCTTTGGATGCATTGTTATTTGCTTTGTTTTGGCAATCATTAACAATTTATGATGAAAATTGTAATTTCCAACCGTTTGTGAACAACATATATTTGTTATTAAGAGGATTATTGTATTAGGGATATAATTATTTTTGTATTTTTTTTATTAGTTTAAATTTGCAGAAAAAAAAATTTTATGACATAGTATCAGAATTTTATAACTAAAAAGTTTAGAACTTGATTGTTATTAACACAAAAAAAAATTAGGATAAGACAAATAAAAAAAATATGTAAAATTTATGCAAAAGCCAAAAAAAAAAAAAAAAACTAATTGAATGAGGTAGTGTATATTTATTGCAAGTATTTTCTAAAGACAGTTCATAGACTAAACTTTATCTAATTTTTTTACTCAAATTTAGTGAATTTAACATTTGATGAAAGCCCCTGCCAAAAACTCTGTCATATGGACATTAGAAACTAAAATAGAAAAATACAAACAATGTTATATAAATATTAAAAACTAAAATGGAAAAGAAAAATAGAGAAATGAGGTCATAATGAAGTAAGCATTAGGTGTGCAAAGTGACAATACAATGATGAAAGTAAGGCTAAAATATGTGTATATGTGAAGACACAAACTAGTGAGGAGTGACCTCCCCCACATGAATGAGTAAAGAAATAATGAGGATAAAAAGCCACACGAGTGAATCATATGAATAAGGAAGAAAAATGCCTAAAATGTTATCAAGTACAAATTAAATTTGTTACTTATTATATTAATTTATTTTTATTTTAGACACGAATTAAAATACATTTTTCTGTTTTTAAATATGTCTGGATTTATAAAAAAAAAAAATAGAAAAGTTTGTAGATTCCATTATTTTAATATATGAACCAAGTTTTTTTCTCGTCTCCAATTTATTATTTATTATTATTATTATTATTTTGAAATGAAGTACATGCTGAAACATGTTCGGTACTCTCTGTGAGTGTGTCACATTGATTGAGATTGGAGATAGAGAATAAGATTAAGCCATCAAAGCTCCTTTAATTGGTTGAAGTCCAATTGTTCCATGTGTTTTTGTTACTCCGGCAACGTGTTTGACTTGTTTTTTCAACTCCAATATTTTATTTTATTTTTTATTATTTTAATTTTAACAAGTCAATCACAAAGTTTCAATTGGGATGTTTGGGGATAGTGTAATATTTGAAACACGCTTTGCTTTACACGCCAAAAGACTCGTAATAATTATTACTTGGTTTACTTCTCAAACATCATCACCAATAATGTTTGTCTAACTATGTCTTTGTTAATTAACATCAATGAGATAATATCACATACTTAATTAACCGATGTGGAGTAATTTGAAAGTGATGGATTTGATTAATTAAGTTATTAATCCTAGGTACGTTAGTTAGTTGATTAAATGGGGTTTAATCATCCATGTTGTGGAAGATATTTTTCACATATAGATAACTATGTGCAATTGAATAGTTTTGATGTGATAGATTCTTGTTAAATTAGTGATGATCCAATAGATGATCTCAAAGTTTGGTAGTACTAATTGCTTCGTTACAAGTCAACGGTGTATAACCCTAGAACAGAAGTCAACTGATATAATTTTGGAGTTTGACTAACTTAGCGGTGAACATTTGGGGTTGCATATTGAATGGCTTATAATCAAAGCCTTTGACTTAAAACACCCAATAAGGATTTTGCATAGAAGAGTGTTAGGAGGTCAGCACTTTTGTTAAATTCTGGCCAGCACTTAATTATTAAAAGGAAATTAAATAATTTTACACTATTAAATGTAATTTCACACCATTAAAAATATCATTGATGGCTAATTGATAGCTAAAAACTACAAAATCTGTTGGTCTCCTAGACTTTCTCTTTTGGAAATATAGAAATTTGCTGTTTCTTTTTTTAAAAATATAATATAAATAAATGACTGATTTAGTTCTCGAATAATTTTGTTATTTTTTTAAAAAATTAACCTCCGAAATATTATACATTTGTGACAAATTAAAATGCATTTCTAAGACCACCAATTGCAGTAACACCAATTAGATCACATGCATTAGTTAGTGTATTTTGTCGCAAATTCGTGATATTTTGGAGGTCATACTCCTTTCTCTAATTTATGGATTATTTTGTCAAATTAAATTTTTTAGAAAACCAAAATAATTATTTATTCCTTTTTCACGTATAAATTTATCATTTTTAATATTTAAACTTTTTCCCCTTTAAAATGGTTTGAGAATTAACCTAGGTTTTCTTAACTTTAAAAAATTCTTTTGATTTTTAAAACATTATTCGTTTTGAAAGCTAGATAATTACAATATTAAAAATAGTTTCTTTCACAAAACAAAAACTGTTGGTTTAAGTGCGTGGATTGATTAATTAATGGTCATACCCACACGTGGCATACCACAGAAGTAGTTTCTTTTCACTTCTAACCTATTTCACTATTTGAGAGAAGCCTAATATAATATAATACATTATTTTATTCATATTAAATCTTTGACAAATAATAAATTCATTTGAAAGTTGAAATTTAATTACTTCAATTTTAGTCATTCTCATGTCATTATCCTAAGCCAAAATAAATTATCTAACTAGAACAGTATAATGAACAAAAGCTATTTTCAACTCTCTTTAAGCCCTTTCACATACATTTTTACACACAAAAATAAAATTATCATGAAGTCAAAATTATCGATCAGGAACTAATTGTCTGGCCACCATTAAACTAGCTAGCTATTTTTATTAGTAGGTCATATCATAAATATACCTTCTAATAAAACAAATCTGAATACACCAACAACCGCCTAAATTAAATAAGATAAATAATATTTTTAATTAAAAAAAATGTAAACACTAATAAATTTATTTATAAAAAAATAAAACTATCATTGTATTTATCAAAAATATATTTTAGTTGACAAAATTATTCAATATCTAAAAATATATTTAAAATTTTTAAACTCTTCTTTCTACTCTAACTTAACCTTAACCTGACCTAACATAACTCAAATTTCCAATGATAATTTAATTTTATGCCATCTCCAATCATTTTCAACCTTTTATTACTATCTCATTTGATCCCACAACTTCTTTTCTTCTCCTTTTACTACCACACTCACTTAATCCTAAGTTGTATTTGTGTTAGTTGAAATAAGATTTTGTATTTGTAGGATCTATTTTATTTTGTTTGATTTTCTGAACATACATTAATAATGAAGCGGAGTTTCTGATAAAAAAAAGCTACTCCCAATGATAATGGTATTGTTTATGTCCTGACCCAACGATAAGGTCCAGACCCAAATGAAAGGTCCAATCCAAAGGATTGACTTTCACTCGACACCGACCTTCTCTCAAGAAGTCGGTCTTAACAACGACTTGGTCCAAAGAAGTCGGGATGAAGATTAGCTGGCATATAACACTCATTCAAATTAGTAACTGCCCCTAAAATCTCTCAACCCACTTCCAGGAGTCAAATCCCAACTACCTAAGATAAAGGGACGGTTATCCTCCTTTAAAGGAGGAATTACTCCAACGGTGGTTATTGGTTCACCACTATAAATACACTGACACCCCTCATGTATCACTAAGTTCCAATACTCTCTAAACTTGCTTAGACCCTTGCTGACTTAAGCATCGGAGTGTCTTTGTAGGTACCACACCCCACTCACTCTCACTTACAAGTCGGAAGGAGGCTCCTAAACGCCATCCTACTCGGAGGCTTCCATCCTCAGACGATTGGGCCAACTTAACGAGTCCAGCCCATTAATCTCCGGTTACCCACCGTAACATTGGCGCCATTGCTGGGGACTCGAGAGATCAACCAGTGATGACAGACAATTCACCAGAAGATGGTCATACGGCGTCCAATTCCGAGAAAGAGAATCTCGACGCTGGAAACAATGATCCGAATGTGGCCACCCACCAAGGTAGTGCCGATCAGAACAGAGAGGGTACTTCAGGATTAAAGGACCCAAAGACAAACTCTTCTGATGGGCGCGAGTCCAGAAAGGACGGACAACCCCATGTAACCGACTTCATGGGGCTATTCCACGGCCACCAAAGGCGTTTGGAACAACTAGAGCAGGAATTGGAACGACAGCGGGAGGCGGAGAGAAACTTGAAGAACGAGATAGCGCGACGAAAAGAGCTAGAAGAAAAGCTCTTAAGGCTGGAATCCGCTCTCAAAAGTCGGAACTCCCGTAATGACCGAGAAGATTCTCCCTGGGAGGAGAAGATCCGTTCAGTGAGGACATAATGAGGGCAAAAGTTCCAAGAAACTTCAAAAGCCCTGATATGAACCTCTATGATGGAACCACTGATCTGAAGCATCATTTAAGCAACTTCAAAAGTCGGATGTATCTGGCTGACGCTTCTGATGCTACCCATTGTAAAGCTTTCCCGACCACCTTGTCGAAAGCAGCAATGAAGTGGTTCGACAGCCTCCCTCCAAGATCGGTCACTAGCTTTGAAGACCTCTCACGGAAGTTCTTAATGCGGTTCTCCATCCAGAAAGATAAAGTAAAGCACGCACCGAGCCTCCTGGGGGTAAAACAGGAGGTCGGGGAGTCTTCACGGGACTACATGGAAAGATTCAACAAAGCATGCTTGGAGATTCTAGACCTGCCCACAGAAGCAGTTATCATGGGGCTAGTAAATGGACTTCGAGAAAGCCCCTTCTCCCAGTCCATATCTAAAAGGCACCCCACCTCCTTGAGCGATGTACAAGAAAGAGCTGAGAAGTACATCAACATGGAGGAAAATGCCAGATTGCGAGAACCGAGTTGGCGACCTGGGCACTCTAACTCATCAAAAGAGAAAGAAAGAGAGCCCAAGAAAAAAGAGGAAGTCGGCTCTGAAAGGCCTAGGAGATATCACTCTTATACTCCTCTGAGAGTTTCCCTAGTTGATGTTTACAGGAAAATCTGCCATACTGAAAGACTACCTCCCCCTAGACCCATCAAAAACAAAAAGGGAGGAAGTCGTGGCGACTACTGTGAGTACCATAAGCTATACGGTCACTCAACAAATGATTGTTACGACCTTAAAAATGTGATAGAAAAGTTGGCCAGAGAAGGTCGGCTCGATAAATATCTCATGAAAAGGTCGTACTATCAGGGGAAAAGGAAGCGAGACAACGAGGACTGGAGAGATCCACCCCCACAAACCCCAGAAAGACATATACATATGATCTCGGGGGGTTCGGGGGAGGCGGCCTCACAAAGTCGGCTCGCAAAAGACATTTGAAGGAAGTCTACCAGGTCGGGGGCCAGGTTCCTGACCTTCCCACTATCTCATTTACCAAAGAATATGGACAAGGAATCATGCATGGACATGACGATCCGGTAGTGATAACCATGATCCTTGCCAATGCTCATCTTCATAGAACTTTGGTGGACCAGGAAAGCTCAGCCAACATCCTCTTCAAACCAGCATTTGACAAGCTGGGGTTGGATAAGAAGGAGTTGAGAGCCTATCCTGACACCCTGTATGGATTAGGGGATACACCCATCAAATCACTAGGATACATACCCCTTCATACCACTTTTGGAAGAGGGAGAAAATCCAAAACTCTGAGCATCGACTTCATAGTTATCGATGTAGGGTCAGCATACAATGCCTTAATCGGCAGGACTACCCTAAATAGACTCGAAGCAGTGATATCCACCTTTGCATGAAATTCCCAACACCGGAGGGAATATCGACCATCAGGGGAGACCAGAAGTTAGCAAGGAAATGCTACAATGAAAGCCTAAACCTAAGAGAGAAAGGAAAAGAAGTGCACACCATCGAGCTCGAAGGAGTCAGAGCTAAGGAAGAATTGCGACCACAACCAGGGTGAAAAACTGAGGAGGTACAGGTCAGAAAAGAGGGAGGAAAAAACACCAACATAGGAGCCGACTTGAAAGAAGAATTGAAAGAGAAGCTCATAAAGCTCCTACAAGAAAATTCCAACCTCTTTGCCTGGAAAGCTTCAGACATGTCCGGGATAGATCCCGAACTCATGTCACACAAACTGTCAGTTTACCCCGGATCGCGACCTCTTCAACAAAGAAGGAATCTCGGACCCGAAAGGGCTCAAGTGGTGGAAGAACAAATACAAGCACTCTTAGAAGCCGGATTCATCAAAGAGGTCAAATATCTGGCATGGCTAGCGAACGTGGTGCTGGTCAAAAAACAAAACGGCAAGTGGAGGATGTGCGTCGATTATACCGACTTGAACAAGGCGTGTCCCAAAGACCCATATCCACTTCCAAGCATTGATACTCTAGTAGACTCCAGCTCAGGGTATCGATACTTGTCATTTATGGATGCATACTCGATATACAATCAAATCCCGATGTACGAGCCGGATCAAGAAAAAACATCATTCATCACATCCAGAGCAAACTATTGCTATGTGGTTATGCCGTTTGGCCTAAAGAACGCGGGAGCCACATATCAAAGGTTGATGAATAAGGTGTTTGCATCTCACCTTGGGGGGGCTGATGAAAGTCTATGTAGACGACATGCTAGTAAAAACCAAGGACGAGACCGGCCTCTTGGCAGACCTCACACAAGTATTCAACACCAAAAGGTTGCATGGGATGAGGTTAAATCCCGCGAAATTCACCTTCGCAGTAGAGGCTGGAAAATTTCTAGGTTTTATGCTTACCCAAAGAGGAATCGAAGCCAATCCCGACAAGTGTAAAGCAGTCCTAGAAATGAAAAGTCCGACTTGCTTAAAAGAGGTCCAACAGCTGAACAGCCGACTTGCTACCCTCTCCAGGTTTTTGGGAGGATCAGCATTAAGATCCCTACCACTCTTCTCCCTACTAAGAAAATGATGCAAATTTGAATGGACTCCAGAATGCGAAGAAGCATTTCAGGAGTTCAAAAAGTTTTTAAGCCAACCTCCTATTCTGACCCGACCTAAAGTCGGGGAAGAACTCGTCCTGTATTTGTCCGTAGCAGACAAAGCTGTAGTATCAGCCCTAATACGGGAAGATGAGGTTGGGCAGCATCCTGTATACTTCACTAGCAAAGTTCTACAAGGCCCTGAATTAAGGTATCAAAAACTCAAAAAGTTTGCGTACGCCTTAATAGTAGCCTCTCGAAGGTTACGGCCTTACTTTCAAGCTCACACAATAAGAGTCCGAACGAACCAACCCATGAAGCAAATCCTCCAGAAGACGGATATTACGGGTAGAATGGTTCAATTGGCAATAGAACTATCTGAGTTTGACTTAAAATATGAAACCCGGACAGCAATAAAAGCCCAGTGCCTCACCGACTTCGTGGCTGAATATGCAGGAGACCAAGAGGAAGAATCCACCACATGGGAGTTATACGTGGATGGATCCTCTAACAAAATAAGAGGTGGAGCAGGCATAATACTGGTCAACAAAGGGGGAACCCAAATAGAAGTCTCCCTCAAGTTTGAATTCCCAGCTTCTAACAACCAGGTAGAATATGAAGCCTTAATTGCAGGGCTAAAGCTGGCAGAAGAAGTCGGTGCAACAAAAGTAGTAGTATACAGCGACTCTCAGGTGGTGACCTCTCAGATAAGTAGAGAGTACCAGGCTAAAGACCCCAACATGAAAAGATACTTGGACAAAACCTTAGAGCACCTTAGGCACTTTACAGAAACCAAGATCAAGCATATAACTCGAGATCTCAACACCAGAGCAGACGCCTTCTCCAAGCTAGCAAGTATCAAACCAGGGAGAAATAATAGAAGCCTGATCCAAGAAACCCTCCAAGAGCCCTCTATAGCAAAAACAGAGGCCAAGAAAGACGTCCTCGAAGTTTCCGGATTAGACCTCGGGTGGATGAACCCCTTGATTGAATATCTAAAATTCGACATCCTACCCAAAGAGGGAAAAGAATCTAAGAAAATCCAGAAGGAAGCACAAAACTACACTCTGGTGAGAAATATCCTTTACAAAAGAGGGGTATCAACACCATTATTGAAGTGCGTCCCGACCTCAAGGACGAATGAAGTCTTGGAAGAGGTCCACAATGGTATCTGCGAAAATTATCTCGGAGCAAGGTCCCTGACTAGAAAAGTCATCTGAGCCGGGTTCTACTGGCCGACTCTGAAGAAAGATGCCACCAAGTTCGTAAAGAAGTGTCAACCATGTCAAATGCATGCAAACTTCCATGTCGCTCCCCCCGAGGAGCTCATAAGTATAACTTCTCCATGGCCTTTTGCTAAATGGGGATTGGACCTGTTAGGACCCTTTCCCCAAGCTCCAGGACAAGTAAAGTACTTAATTGTGGGAGTAGACTACTTCACAAAATGGATAGAAGCAGAACCATTGGCCACCATCACTGCCCAGAGAAGTCGGAAGTTTCTCTACAAAAACATTATCACAAGGTATGGGGTACCTCACTCCATCACCACGGATAATGCCACTCAGTTCACCAACTCAACCTTCAGAAACCTGGTAGCCAGTATGAAGATCAAACACCAGTTCACCTCGGTAGAACATCCACAGGCAAATGGACAAGCCGAGGCAGCCAACAAAGTTATACTGGCAGGAGTAAAGAAAATGTTGCATGATGCAAAAGGAGCTTGGGCTGAAGAACTCCCCCAAGTACTATGGGCTTATCGGATGACACCTCAGTCTGCCACAGGGAAAACACCCTTCCGACTTGCCTATGGCGTGGAATCCATGATACCAGTAGAAATCAACGAGCAAAGTCCAAGGGTGATCTTCTACGACGAGGTCGGGAACATACAGGGGCACAAAGAGGAACTTGAACTGCTCCCTGAAGTCCGAGAACAATCCCAGATAAGAGAAGCGGCATTAAAGCAAAGGATGACTACAAGGTACAATAAAAAAAGTCATTCGAAGAAGCTTCACCCCAGACGACTTAGTTTTGATTAGAAATGACATTGGAGTCAATAAGTCGGGAGATGGAAAGCTAGCTGCCAATTGGAAAGGACCATACAAAATTAGTGAGGTCTTAGACAAAGGCTACTATAAGGTGACCGACTTAGACGACACCGAGCTACCTAGATCGTGGCATGCTTGTAATATGAAAAGGTACTATAGTTAAGAGCGAACTCTATTTCCTGATGTACTCTTTTCCTAACTTCATGGTTTTTTCCCAAAGGGTTTTCCTGATGGGGGTTTTTAACGAGGCATCAAAATGGAGGCTAAAGGATTGCAAAGTATCAAAAAACCCCTTAGTAGCAATAAAGTACCTTTGCAAATAAATAAAGATCTTTTTTCAATATCTCTTTATAAATTCCTTTTCACTTTTTACTCTTTATTACGAAACGCGCCGACTTAAGCTCGAAAAAGCGTGAAAATCCCATGAATCGACCTAGATGGTCGTCAGGATAAAACGACGAGGAAAAAGTTGGTGTAAAGAGGTTATAAAAGTAGATCATAAAAGAACTCGGAAATTAGTTGAGTTACAAGTCGGAAAAACCGAGGAGAAACGGAATGCATCGTAGAAATAACCTAAGTTACACACGCTCAATAAACCAAAATTGAGCATAAAGGAATACGAAAAGAGAAAGGAAAAAATCCAACAAATCAAAGGCGTAGGCTGTCCCAAGTCTTAGGAAAAAATATATATTAGGCAGGGAACAGCCAGCCAGGATAAAGGATTTTTTCAAAGCAAAAGATTAAAAGGGTTTTTGAAAAAACCTAAAACATGCACACAAAGGATAACCTAAACTCTTATCCAAAAAAAGGTATTTTCAAATATTTTTTTTGTTTACGGCCATAAAAGGCTAGAAAATGTTCAGCACCAACCACCACAATAAAATAAAAATGTTTAAAAAATAGGGGGCCCACAGCCGCCGGACCCCCTTATAGCCAAAGTCAGTTAAGAGGAATATCACCACCACCAGGAGAAGGGCCATCACCACCAAAAAGAGTCGGAGCAACATCAGAAGGAGTCGGAGAGGCTGGTCAAGACCTTCAGAAGGAACCTTCGAGGAACTCGAAACATCACCCCAAGGAGGAGACCTAATTATCCTTTGCCCCCGAGTCTTCAACTTGGAATCCGTTTCAGGTCGGGGAGGAGAGACAATTGCACCATTCACCACGATCTTGTCAGGATCCAAGGGAGAAAGGTCCAAGTCGGGGGCGATAACTCCGACTTGTTCCTTAAAGATCCTCCATGCCTCCTCTGCCCCCTCAGCAATTGAATCCTCCAAGTCCTGAAAAGAATCCTGACACCCAGAGAGCTCCTTCTTTAGGTCTAAGTTCTCCGTAAATAGTCTGATATAATTCTGCTCCACCTTCTCCTTAAGGCCCTCCGCCATGGCATACTGGCCCATCAACTTCTTCTCCCTCTCTCAAATCCGATCCTTCTCCTCCTTCAACTTGGCAACCTCCTCCTTCAACTTCTTCTCCTCCTCTTGGTATAAAGAAATTCTCCCCTCGAGCTCCTCAACCTTTAGGGCCAAACCCAAAGAGTTAAAGGGAGTATGTTCAAAAATATCCAGGAGTCTCGTACACACCCCAGCCGCTCAGATGCTCCCCTGAACTATCACATTCAGATGGTTCCGAACCATAGCATCATCCATATTAATGAATTAATGAGGAAAAATATAGTTTCGGACAAATTGGGAACCATCGAATGTAGCCCCGGAAGAAGAGCCAGAAGTCTTTCACTTCTTCTTCTCGGGTTCAAGAGAAGATCGGGGCGGAGGAGGAGAAGGAAGAGAAGAAGTAGAGGAAGAGGATACCACAAGGAGACGAGAGGAAGTCCCCAAATTATGAGGAGGAGGAGGAGGGGGAGGAGGAAGAGGAAGATTGCCAGTGGCCCTCGCCTGAGATCTTTTCTTGGCATCTTGAACTTTTTTATAAGAAGAGGCACAAGCTTTCTTCACCATTTCTGAAAAAGGAAAAGACAAGAAAATCAAATTACAAGGAAGTCGGAATCCCAGAATCCGAAATAATTAAAACAAGTCAGAGCAAAATCAAACAAATCGGAGCAAGATAAAAAAAATCATATCTACCTAGTTGAGTCTGTACAAAGGTCGGAGACCCTGGAGGAACTTTTTTTGTATCAAGATAAGGGGCTCTCCCCCAAACTTCTCGGAGGAATCCTACAACAGCCTCTTTGACCTCGTCTAAATCATCCAAACCATACTTCTCCACAGGAGAAGCCTCTGACCAGTATAAAGGGAAATGGGGAACGAAATTTTCATCCAGAAAAAAGGGGTGGTGACCCTCTACAGCTTGAACTTTAAAAAAAAATTCTTAAAATCATGGAAGGATTTATCAAAAAGGTTGAAAACTCTCTGACCTTGAATAGCTCAGAAAGACACCCACTATTGTTTATTGTTTTGCCCACTAAAGGACTTGGTCATATAAAAAAGATAAAAGAAAACCCTCAAAGAGGTCGAAAAATCTAAGGCCTGACTGATAAGTTGGTAAACCTTCAAGAAACCCCAAGAGTTTGGGATGAAGTTGAGTAGGAGCGACATGGCAATGGTGCAGAATAGATATTTCAAAGGCAGAAAAGGGAAAAAACACTCCCAGTCGAGTGAAAAGACTCTCAAACATAAAAAAGAAATGAGGGTCCTCCTCAGAATTCCTCCCAAAACAAACTCGTTCTTCCGGACCCGGGGCAATTAGCTCATATTTTGGCTCGTCCTCATCAAAAGCACAAATCCTATGATGCGTGCAAAGATCAGTGATGTAGTCAGTATCTACCAAAGGTTCTTCCCCAAGAACCGTAATATCCACCCACTGAGCGAGGGACTCTAGAGAAGACATTTCTCCCTATATAAAAAGGATAGCGAAACCTACAAAGGAAAAAGAAAAAAGGATAAAAAACAAGGTCTCTAAGGGGCCTGGGGTCAGATCCTCAATAAAACAGAGTCACTAAGCCTATAGCCAACACTCCTCTCAAAGAAAAAGCATACAAACGAAAGCATTTGTAAAAAAGAGAGAGCAGAGAAAAGAACTAACATTTGCTTAAAAAAGGGGTAGAGGCGGTAGTGGCTCGGAGAAAGGAGGAGTCCCTTCGAATAGAGGTTTCTTTTGGGTAGAGAATGCAAATACAACAGTTTTCAGAAACGAAACAAAGAAAGAGAGGGAAAATATTTATAAACACACTAGGGGTATAATAGTAAAAACGGAGGCAGTCATTAATGAGGCGCGCCGATACCAATGTAACCGCTCCCCATGTGTAAATACGCAAATCCCTAACTGACGCGACGTTTGATTAGACATGACTGTTGGAAAACTTTGAATCACGTCGGTTCCGAAAAATCACGTCGGTTCCTCAACAGGTCGGTTATAAGCCCAAGTCAAAATACTCGAGCCCAACTCTCCACTAAGACTTTACTCGAGTAGGGGCTCTGTTCGTACCCTGACCCAACGATAAGGTCCAGGCCCAAATGAAAGGTCCAATCCAAAGGATTGACTTTCACTCGACACCGACCTTCTCTCAAGAAGTCGGTCTTAACAACGACTTGGTCCAAAGAAGTCGGGACGAAGATTAGCTGGCAGATAACACTCATTCAAATTAGTAACTACCCCTAAAATCTCTCAACCCACTTCCAGGAGCCAAATCCCAACTTCCCTAAGATAAATCGACGGTTATCTTCCTTTAAAGGAGGAACTACTCCAACGGTGGTTATTGTTTCACTACTATAAATACACTGACACCCCTCAGGTATCACTAAGTTCTAATACTCTCTAAACTTGTTTAGACCCTTGCTGACTTAAGCATCAGAGTGTCTTTGCAGGTACCACCCCCCACTCACTCTCACTTACAAGTCGAAAGGAGGCTCCTAAACACCATCCTGCTCAGAGGCTTTCATCCTCAAACGATTGGGCCAACTTAACGAGTCCAGCCCATTAATCTACGGTTATCCACCGTAACAGGTATATCTAAAAGGATTTCGCTGATCAAGTTAGTATAAAAATCTTACTCTAATATTTATATAATTTTTAGTTGTTAGATATCTTAAAAGAATTCTTGTCTGATTCTATTTTATTTCGTGGGATATAATATTTAATACATGAATATGAAAACACAATAATAAAATACGAGATATGGAAATACACAAAGTTTAGTTTTTTATAAAACATAGAGACACGATATATATACAAAATATAAATTTTTTTAAAATAAATTATAATAATATTTTGATATTTTATTAATATTAAAATATAAATTAATTTTTAAATTATTTAAAATAATTTTTTAATTATATAAAATATTTAAAATAATTTTTATTTTAATAAATAATAATATATATTATTTCTAAATTTATTTCAAAAATATATATTACTAATAAAGTTGGTATGTTAATATATAATGGTATTTAAGTGTGTTTAATCGTATTTAAAAAGTTTTTATTTTTTATTAATATACAGTTAGATACAAAAAATATACATAAAACGAATATCAATGAATGTCGCATTCGAAATATATTCAATACGCAAACACAATTAATCAACAAAATGTTTGTGCTTCCTAGAATATAATTTTATTAATTTGGGTGTGTAATCCTTAAATGCATCCTTTAGTAACTATTTAAGTTGATCCAGGAATTATCTCAAACATTAATATTAGAAATTCGAATTTTAACTCCATTGGTTAGCGGCAAATTAAAACAAATAATGAAGCGAAGCGAAGCCAATTTCAAACTCTTCACTAATTACCCTTGTCCTAATAATTGGTTGAGAACAACAACTTGAACTTGATAATCAACAAACTGATGAGGAGGGATTCATGCATGCACTGGTGTTATTACATTCATTTAGACATTTACATACATGTTTCTTGAAAGTGATGACAAAGCTTTAATTTATTCCCTAAATTTGGCCGATCCTGTTTGTTAATTCTACCCATATTCTCTGCCATTATTAATATTGTATCTTTTTTATTTTTATATTATTATATGCTTACTCACCCACCAAGAATGGAATTATTATTATTGCTCATCAGTTTTTTGGAATAAAAGTCCCTTCACCAATCACACTCTTTTCTGAAGAAACCAACTATGATTTCCACTTCCCTATTAGCTTCCAATACACAGCCGCATATCTATATCAACTATATTTGTCTGCTTCGGAAAAGTGGCATCGTCAAAGCTAAGGACCGTTGTTTTTGAGTATGTTTTTTAGCTTAATTTATCTATATTATTATATTTTCATCAATAATTAATGACAGAATTTAGTTTATGTGTATATGTAGCTTTGTCACATATGTTAGAATCAAATGATCTTAACTCAATTTAAAAAATATTACAAGAAGTAAATGATTATATTATTGAGAAATATAAGATTTGTAATGTATTTTTCTTTCTTTTAAAAATGAATATTTAAAATGTAAAATTTTAAAAATAAATATCTAAAATAATCTAATTAATAAATTAAATTGAATAAATTCTTATATATTACTTATACACTGATTCAAGTAACAATGATGACCTATAACGAAGATTCTCCATCATCACGGGTCGCATCCAAACCATAGTAAAGGTGTTTAAGGTGCGCGAGTTAGCCTACCTGAATTAACATGACTGATACATATTCAAAAAGATAATTGAGACATTCTAAAACAAAATGACAAAATAGAAATTTTATATTTTTCAGAGGATTCCATTATTAAAGCATGTGCAAAGAAATTCAATGAGAACTTTAAGAATTTGGCAGCACTCGCACATAAGGAGTTACATAAAGCACATACTAACTAAAGGAAAAAGGACAAGATTCATTAGGTTACGTCAGACAGCAAAAAATCTAATAATAACTTTTAAATTCAATGGAAAGCATAAAATTATTATTTAATTTTTGAAATTATTAGACCTATGTTAGTTTGTTTTGTTGTTAGAATTTGTTAGAAGATTTGATTTAGTTCTGATTTGTTTAGTAGTATTTAGGTTTAAATTTAAATCAAATTTGATCTAATCCAATAAGATAAAATTTGATTTAATTTAGTTATTATATCTTAAGATTTAATTTTAGTTATCTTATCTTTAATTTTAGAGTCATATCCAAAAAGATTTAGTCTACTTTTAGGCTAACCTGTTAGGAGTCTATTTAAACATTTTTATGAGTCATTTTGAACAACTTTTGATGAATAAAATTTTTCAGTTGCTTTATGCACGTTTTTATTCTATGATCAAGTGAGGTGATCAATGATTTATTTCGCTTGTTGCATGAAGAAGATTGAAAAATTTAACACTAAGATAATTCTGTGTGTTAGTCTCTTTCAATTTTGATCTAGTAGGAAAAACCCTTTCGATGACCTAAATTGCTAAAAATAAATTTCTTAAAAATATAAAAAAATTCTTTATCTATCTTTTTATGTTTCCACGGTATGTTTTTGTGTCGTCTTTTTCTTATTTCTTTATTCCTTTGTTTTAATTTCTTGTCAATGAGTTTGGATTCTATCATCCGAGTTTGATCTAACTTGAGGGGTAAGTAATTGGCTTTCTCCCCACTACTTCAATTATAATTACAAGGGCAATAATCAATATATCATGGTGTAACTTTTTATATAGTAAATAAAGTAATTATTCACTGTAGTCAGATAGGATGACTTCTACGTATAATCAAGTCATCATCTTTTTCTATAAATATTTTAATATTTTGAGTATTTTTTAATTTATTTTATATTTATTTTATTTAAACTCTTGCTAACTTAAACTTTAAAGACCCTTATAGATACCTCCACTCGCTATTCGATACCGTCGGCTTTTACTGCTGTCATTGACCTCTTTTTCAAAAGTTCAATTTACATGATTTTTGGTTCAAGATACGCCTTGAAACATATACTATATAATTTGGATGTGTTTGGAAAATTCGTTGAAAGAAAAGAAGCACGTTTAAATTTTTTGAAAGTTTCAACTTTTGGTTTGACAAATTTTTTTTTTCTTGAACACAGAAGTAATTTTGCTGCCAAAACCACGTTTACAAGAAGCAACTATTTTTAGCTTCTGCGTTTTTTAATGGGCTTTTGGCCATAGATACTAACCATTTATTTACCTTTTACTAACTTTATCCTTTATATATGTTATTGTATTATTTATAAAATTCTTGTTATTTCTATTTATATGAGCTCTATTTTTTTGTTATTTATTATTTTTTTCAACTATTTGTTTGACATTATACACTTTTATAATTGTGATTTTTGTGTATTATGTTTATTATTATCTTTTTATAATATGATTTATTGATTTTATTAGATAAAGTAAATTAAATAAAAATTAACTGTAAATAATAATAATAGTAAAAAATTAGGGTTAAGTACTGAAATCGTCCCTAACGTCTTGGGTCAAAATCAAAATCGTTCCCGACCTTTTTTCGTTATTAAAATCATCCTCAACGTTCAAAAACGCTTTAAAATCATCCTTTTTACCAATTTTATTTTTTTTATTACCAAACTATCCCTCATTAAAAAATTATAAAATAAAATAAATATAACTATAAAATAAAATAAATATAAATAAAATTAAAAAAAAGGAAAGAAAGGGATAAATCAGAGAAGGGCGGTGGGGAGAGAAAGAACGGGGGGGAGAAAAACGGGGCGGGGGTGGAGGGGGAGGGAAGGGGACCGCCGCACCACCACACCGCCGCTCGCCGCCCTGCTGCACCGCACCACCACGACCATCTTCTTCTTCTTCTTCTTCTCTCCTCGCCGCTGCCACCGGTCTTCATTACCGCCGCCGCTCTTCGCTGCCGCCGCCGCTCTGCTCCTCGGGAAAAGGGGGAAGGGAATGCGAAGGGAGAAGAGGGGGAGGGGGGTTTCGGGAAGAAGAGGGAGAATGGAAAGGGTCCTCGCCGCCGCCACCGGTCTTCACGGACGCCGCCGATCTTCGCTGCCGTCGTCACCGCTGCACCGCCGCCCTGCCACCTGTGATCCGCCACTGTTTCTTCTTCTCTGAACTGGATTTTTGTTGTAGAATTTCTGAATTTTTTGTGAATTGTTGCTGAGTTTTGATTATTGCTCATTGCTGAATTTTGATTATTGCTTATTGCTGAGTTTTGCTGAGTTTTAATTATTGTTGTTGAATTTGTTGATTATTGTTGCTGAATTTTGATTATTGTTGATTATTGTTGCTGAGTTATTGTTGATTCTTTGGTGGTGGGTTCTGGGGGAGGGGATTACAGGAGTGGGGTGAGGGGGTTACGGGAGAGTGAGGAGAGCGGGCTGAAGGGAGTGGGCTGAGGGGGTGAGGGAGGGAAGGGAGTCGGGAGTGGGGTGATGGGTGAGGGATGTTACAGGAGGGAGGAGGGGTGAGGGTTGAGGGGTGGGGGTGAGAGAGTGGGCTGAAGGGGTTACGGGAGGGTGAGTGAGGGATTTACGGGAGGGGTGAGGGAGTGGGCTGAGGGGGGAGGCGGGAGGGAGTGAGGGAGGAGGGAGGGGGGAGGGCGGAGGGTTGAGGGGTGGGAGGGGAGGGGGTGTTGGGGGGGTGTTTTATTTTTTAATATTATTTTTAATTATTTTTATTAATAATGAAGGGTAATATGATAAAAAAAAATAAAATTGAAGTGGAAAAGAACGATTTTATAACGTTTTGTAACGTTGAGGATGATTTTAATAACAAAAAAAGGTCGAGGACGATTTTGATTTTCACCCAAAATCTTAGAAACGATTTCGGTACTTAACCAAAAAATTATAACATACTAAAAAAAGAGTACTAAAAATACTAAAAATATATTATATAAAAAGATCATCAAGAACTTTTAGATTTGTTTCAATCACTATAAAGTAAATATTTAATTTTTTATTATTTTCAGTCCTCTCTTTTATAATTGTAATTCTCGTATACTATGTTTTAGTGTAATTTTTATAATATAGATTATGATTCCATTAAAAAAGATAAATTAAATAAAAAATTAATCATAGATAATAATAAAATTATAAACGTTAGATTCCAAATTAATATTAAGAATAAGATTATTGAGAGTATTAGAATAAGAGTACGATGTAAAAAAATACTAAAGTAACATTTAATACTTAAAAAATGTAACATATTTGATTAAATATTCTTTTATATATATATATATATCTAAAATTTATATTTTTTATTTAAAAATATATTTTGTTTATTTTTATATATTATTTTTATTTTAGTAAATAAATATTAATTTTATTATAAAATTAACTAATAAGATCTATTTAAATATCTAAATTAAAATAATAAGATAATATAAAAAAATTTTTAAGTTGATGTCCATTTTAGTAATTTTTTATTTAAAAATGATTTTAAATGGTATAAACCAAACAACATTTATTTTATTATAATTCATTTTGATACAAAAATTACCAAACATAAATTACTTTAACACAAATTTATTTTTGATCAAAATCAAGTTTACAAAATTAATTTTATGCAAACTTCTATTTACAAACTGTAATCCAAATACACATAAAACTATAAAATACCTTTCAATTTATAATAAGATGGTATATGGATTGTTTTAACAATATTCACGATAATGGAATTTGAATACATAATACTAAAACTTCTTACTGCTAAATCATTCAATCTTAGTGATCTTGTATAATTAACAAAAGTCAACACTTACAAAAGAATAACGTAATATTATTAGTATTTAAATATTTTTCCCAACAATTCTCTAAAATAAAATAAACAAATAAAAGGATATTTCTGTCAATAATGTTTATTAAGGTCACTCCTAATGGTTCTGAATGGCTACACCATTATAACTTATAAGGTTGATAATATTCTTTTTCTGTATATTAAATTAGATTATAAACACCGTACCCATCTTTTAACGTGGGACAATAATATTAATCAATTAATAAGTGTGGAAATTTTTTGTCGTTCACAAACCTGTCTAAATCTTTGTTATCCTAATCAATCCCGACACCCACAAAAATAAAACTTTTTGGTATTATTAGCATGTTTTTCTTCTTATTATTTAAATCCAGCATATAAAAAATTTTTGAATTTGACTCGTGTATAGTCCTTTGTTACCATCTCTCTCTTCTCATTGACTTAGTTGAAAATTCTTTAATTTGAAAAAATGTGTGCGGAGTATTATTCTACCATATAAAATAAAAATATAAAAAAGGAGGATGCCTAAGGTAGCTAGGTAAGGATGATGGGCATATATGATATGATTATGAGTGCGATGACGATAAGGAAGAGAAAATATAAAAAGAATTTGACTTGCATCAGGGCAAGTTAGTGGCCTCTGTGTCTCGTCACCTAAAATATGATGAGTTGTTATTTTCTTTATAATATCGATGGTTGCCAAATTCTTAAATGGTTACGGAATGACCATAATCATTCAATAGTAAATAGGCTACCCGATATTATTTTCAAAAGTAAAATATTATTATTTTTTCCTCAAATATTTGGAACCATATTTTTTAGAATAATGATTGTGTAATTTTTTTCTTGAATATTTTTGTCTTATTGTTTTTAAAAAAAATTTAAATATTTTTAAATTTTTATTAATAAAAATTTTTTTTTCAAAGATAAATGTTATTTTATTAATATAAAATAAAAGTGTTTTCATAAGGAAGTACAAAAGAATTGGGTATTCCCATTTATCACCAACTGTGACTGAAAGACTAAGAGTTTAAAGAAGAGTAAAGTAAGAGTAAAGAAAATTAGTAGCATCTACCGGGTATGGCTCACGAGTTCACGCACTAAATTGCTGGCTTCTTTCACTATCTCTGGTGCCGGGTTTAGTACCTTCTCAAAAACACACCGATTCCTCGCTTTCCAAGTGCTCCAACACAGCGCCGCTATGAGGAGGGTCTTTTGTCTACCGTCGAATTGAGCCGCTGCCCAGGATAAGACTCGTTGCCACCAATTGAAAAAAGTTTCTTCTTCTCTCATCCATAGGTCACAGGTTATTAAGCTTAGGCTCCATATTATTGAAGACAGGGGGCATTGGAACAAAGCATGAGAAATTGATTCAGCCTTCAACATGCATCTTGGACAAGTGGCAGGAGTGGATGCGAACCGGCTGTGAACTTGTTGCAACACCGGAAGCTTTTCATGAAGACTTTTCCATAGAAAAATCTTAATTTTATGTGGTAATTTCAACTCCCAAATGCTATTTCAGACTCTGTTGTGTATGTTCTGGGGCCTCAATGAAGTAGGAGAATGAAAGAATCCATAAGCAATTTTGTATCCTGACCCAACTTCATATATACCAGATTTTGTCCAGCACCAATTAACTTCATCTTCCTCCTCTGTTGGTTTGATTGAAAAAATTTTATTGCATATATCAACTGAAAAAATCGACTCAATCAGATTTCTATTCCAGTTTTTATCAGGATTTAGTAACGCACTAACGTAATACACTTGCAGATTTGGCGGGATTGTGAGTGCATTTTGAGGGACATTAAGGGAAACTGGTGGTGGGAGCCAGGGGTCATGGAAGATGCGAACATTAGTGCCGGAGCTTATTTTCCATAACAAGCCTTTCTCGATCACCTTGCGCCCTTCAAGAACACTTCTCCAACCCCACGACGGTACGCTTCCTATCTCTGCATGTAGGAAATCTGTATATCTGAAATATTTAGCTTTGAGCATTCTTGATATAGTAGAATTAGGGTATTTCATTAGACGCCAACATTGCTTGCCCAATAAAGCCAAATTTTGCGCCCTTAGATCCTTGATCCCCAGCCCTCCATCTTTCTTTGGTCTTGTCATTGTGTCCCATTTAATCCAAACCATTCTTCGTTCTGTGCCTTTTTGACCCCACCAAAATTGCGAGAGCATGCTATGAATCTCAGTTAACAGCGTGTCTGGGAGCTTGAAACAAGAGAGTGTATAAATAGGAATCGCCTCCCCCACCGCTCTCAATAGCGTGTGCCTGCCACCTGATGACAATAGACTTCTTTTCCAATCCATAATCCTCTTCTGAACTTTATCCTTGATAGCTCCAAAGGTTGCTTTCTTTGATTTTTGAACTATAGAGGGCAGTCCCAAGTATTTGTCTTGTGCTCTAATATGTTCAATATTTAGTGTCTGAGCAACTGCTAGTCTTGTGTTTTGAGGTGTGTTGTGACTGAAAAAGATAGCCGACTTATTCAAATTGACTTTTTTCCCACTGAAACCTTCATAGGTCTCTAGCAATTCTAGAATGCTTTGGCTTGTATTAGGTGCGATCTTGCAAAAAAGGATTGAATCATCAGCAAACAAAAGGTGATTAACTGTTTGGCATCTCCGATTAACTTGAACTCCTTGAATTAATCTGTTTTGCTCTGCCTTGTGTAGCAAGAAGGAAAGTCCTTCTGCACAGAAAAGAAAGAGATATGGAGATAGGGGGTCACCCTGTCGGATGCCCCTATTTGGCCTAAAATAGCCAAAAGGTTGACCTTCCACAACAACAGAGTAAGAAACAGTCGTTACCAATTTCTTAGTCCAGTTAATCCATTTAGCATCAAACCCCAGCTTATCCATAATATACCATAAAAAATGTCATTCAACCCTATCATAAACCTTGCTCATGTCTAGTTTAATAGCCATCTCATGCTCTGCCCCACTTCTCTTATTTTTTAAATAGTGCATACATTCGTGGGCAATTAGAATATTATCTGAAATGAGTCTTCTTTTGAGAAACGCACTCTGATTTGGACTTATAATTTTATTCATAATACCTTGTAATCGGTGCACCATAACTTTAGAAATAATTTTATACATAACTGAAGACAAACTGATCGGTCGTACCTGAGTCATGTCACTGGCATCTGGCACCTTTGGAATCAAACAAATTTGAGTATGATTGAAGCTTTTTAAAATTTTGCCACTGTGAAAGAAACTTCTCACTGCCTTAAAAACGTCACCTCCAACTATATCCCAGAAAAAGTGAAAAAACTTAGCTGTAAACCCGTCATCACCAGGAGCACTCTGAGCATGAACACTAAATGTAGCTCTTTTGACCTCATCCATAGTTACTGGCCTTTGGAGCCTACGGTTCATGGAAGCTGTAACATTAGGCTCCAAATCCTCTAAGTATGGATTC
This sequence comes from Arachis ipaensis, assembly GCF_059453495.1. NCBI lineage: Eukaryota > Viridiplantae > Streptophyta > Magnoliopsida > Fabales > Fabaceae > Arachis > Arachis ipaensis. The sequence continues at coordinate 18,920,613 of NC_142443.1, read as the reverse complement.
AGATAAGCCAAACAAGAAGTAAAAATATTGCAAAAGTAGTCCTCAGCTACCTTTGCAATATCCTCCGGTTTCGATGCAATCTCATTGTCCCTCCCCACTAATCTCCAAATTCTGTTCCTTCGCATCCTTGATTGAAATTTCTGGTGAAAGAATCTAGTGTTCTGATCTCCTTCTTTTAGCCACTTGATTCTATATTTTTCTCGCCAATAGCTCTCTTCTTTCAAATATGCCAGCTCCAACTTCTCCTCCAAACTGGTAACCTCCTCTCCCCCATTGATTCCAGCCACCCGCAACTCCTCTAGTTTAGCTTGAAGGTCCTCAATTTCTTTCCGGGAGTTTGCTTTGTGAGTTTTCTGCCATTGAACTAGTCTATGTCTACAAACTTTCAACTTTTGGGCCAAGGAGAACATAGCCGAGCCTACAACTTTCATTCTCTACACTTCACTGACAATTCTCTTGACATCCTCTTCTCCACACCAACGTTCCTGGTATTTAAACCGCCTTTTACTATGCCAGGATTGAGGTTCGGTTTCCATCAAAATTGGAGCATGATCCAAGCCTGACTCTGTGAGCCTATGCACCACTGCATTCGGAAACTTCAACTTCTATTTCATCCCAACTAAATAGCGGTCAAGCCTCTCCTTCACCAGATCCTCTCCTTGTCTTCGATTTGTCCACGTGAAAGGGTGCCCCACCATTCCAATATCCACTAATTTGTTACTGTCAATAAAATTAGTGAATGTTGCAATGGTGGTTGCTGATTTTTGGCTTCCACCCTCCTTTTCCGCTTGGCTTGTTATAGCATTAAAATCGACTGCTATTACCACTTTTTCTTCCAGGTGTTGGCTCATTGTTGTAAGCTCCTCAAATTGTAAGGATCGAATTTGTTCTGAACAACTCAAATGGACACCAATGAACGCCCATACCTCACTGCTTTCGACTTCCTTAATTTCGGCTGTCACAAAGAATTCTCCACTGCTAATAATTTGAACACTGATGCTGTCCTTCCAAGCTAGCACAAGTCCTCCTGCCACTCCTGTCGGGTTAACAATATGCCAGTTTTCGTAGCCGCATACCCAAAGTTTTGCTTCCACCTGTCGAGATTGGTTCTTTGTTTCACTTATAAACACAATCTCGGGGGAGTGGGATTTACATATCCCTTTTAAGGTGTGAATTGTCAGGGGTCTCCCCAAACCCCGACAATTCCAAACTATAATTCTCATAGCGCCTTGGGTGCCATTTGTAGGCTGGCACCCTCCACCATCTGTTCAACTGCATTTTCATCCTCTGTTCTTGCTTTCTTTGTAGATCCTTCAACTATACCACTCATCAACCTTTTTTTGGGTTCACTTTTAGTATCTGACTCTGCAGCACCTTGTCTTGCTAACCTTTTCCACTTCCTACCTTTTTCTGTGGTGAGACACTGCCCAATAGCGAATTGCATAAGCTGCCCTTCATCCTCCTTGGTATTGGCCTGACCAGCTATGATAACCTCCATGTATTCTGTTCTAGAATTGGCTGATTGAGGTGACTCAGGTGCTGCCCTGTTACCAGTGTCTTGTGGTTTCAAACTTTGTTTCCCTTCTTTCATTGACATCCCTGCAAATTCTTCCAATAAGCAGTTTAAGACCGGTTTTTTCTTACGTTGAGTGGCCTTATTCTGGTTTCGGGTTGAGTTGTTGAATGTTCTTTCTCCTTCAGAGTAGATTCGCGTTCCCACTTGGCTGGCTTTAACCCATTCGCCAATGTCATCCTCTTTTACCATATCACTCTCTGTGTCCTTCAGCAGATCATGGCAGTTTTTCACCTCGTGCCCCAATTTTGCGCAATAGATACAGAACTTTCCAAGTCTCTCATAGCGCAGTGCCACTTCTACCTCCTTTTTATTAGGTCCTGCCACTATTAACTAATCTCTCACTTGCCTGGCAGCATCAATATTGGTTTTGGCTTTCACAATCCTAGTTTCTCTGCCTCGCATCTGAAATTTACCTACCTACAACATTGTGCCCAGATTCTCTCCCAATTTACGTCCAACTTCGAGGGTTTTAAACGATTCTGGCAAACCCCAAAATTGAACCCAAACTGAAAAATTGGAAATAATCTCTTCATCACAGTTCTGATCTTCCTTCCATCTCTTGACATGGAGCACATAATCTTTGAATAGCTATGGAGAACCACGTTCAACACGCAAGACATCCACTTCTTTATTAAAAAAGAATTGGAAGGAATTATCCCCTTTTTCACTCACGCTAAATCCTTCCGGGTTTTCCCATATAGCCTTTAAAGCATTCCCCATGGTTCCAATTGAGAAGGTTTTAGAAGCAAAGAGTCTGCCATAAAGACTATTGGAGCAAGCGTTAATACCTTCTGATATGTCTGCCTCTTCCAGTAGAATCACATTCCTACCTCCTTTCCAATTGTCTTCCTCGATCCGATCTTCATCCCTCGTTGTCTCAGCCATGCAGATTACGTAGACTTGTATTGAGATTTAATTGATGTTGACAATGTAGCCTTGACGGCACTAGAAACTCCGTTAAGAAACCCTAACAGAGCAAAGACTAAAATATATTAATAAAAACCTTTTTTTATATTTTCAATTTGATGATTAAATTTATAGGATTAGTTTTCCGAATTAAGGTGCTCTTGAGGATATTATTATCTCATGAAAAATTCTAGACTTTAAGCATACACAATCAATCAAAGTATTTTTATTTTTAAAATTAATCTTTAAAAAATTTATTATAGGGTTGATTGGAAGTTTTCGAAAATACCTTTAAATTTGTTTTTTCTATATTCATGTTTAATTTGATTACGTCTTACATCCGAACTTTTTTTTTATTTGTTCTTTTGAATAGTATTAGACTGGATAGTTTTACTCTTAAAAAAGAATTGAGACTAGAAGTATAATTGGACTCAATTAGATCGGATTCGAATAAATTTAAAAATTAAACCGATTAAATTTAATCGGATTGGGTTAGTATGTTTTGGCGATTGAACCCGAACTGATCAAATCTGGATTTGATTGATTGGGATAGTAACCGATTAGAATTAAATTTGTATGAAGAATAAAAATGAGAAAAACTGGAAAAAAAAAAAGAAAAAAAAAGTAAAAATAAATAATAAGGAGGGAAAAGAGATATAGTGGTTGAGGTGACACTAAGGTTACTAAAGGCTATATAAATACTATATTTTTATTTTTTAATATAATATTAAGTAATTAAGTCGTTTTGAGTTTTACGATCCAAAATCTGATACTCAAATCAATTAAGGTTGGATGTAATTAGATTTTATTTGTCGGTATAATACTCAACATAATTAGGTCGGATTAGATTTAATCCAATTATCTATTTTTGCTTACGCTCCTAACTGAGATAGGGTGATCCAATGTTGCCCTAGTTATTTGTATTTTGTATGGAAAGAACAATTTGTTTTATTTCTCAACAGATGGTTGATGGTTTGTGGAATCAGTGTCTATCACTATAGGTGGGCTAAAATCTTTTCATTTGGTGTTTGCTAATGACTGTTTGTTGTTCTATAAAGCTATTAAGTCCCAGTTGCAAACTGTGTTACACTCTTTCAATTTTTTTGCAAGTTAAGGCTTCTAAAGTACTTTGTTAATGTTTCCTCTATTAGATTTGTCATAGACCTAGGCAGAGATATTCTTGAGTGAACCTTAATCATCCTCGTTCTAGAATGAGCGCCTTTTCATGATATGATTGAGAAGGTGATGGATAGACTAACAAGTTGAAAAGGTAAGCTATTTAACAGAACTAAGAGGTTATGCTTAATTCATTCGGTTGCAGTTTTTGTTCCTATTTATCACATGCATGTTTCTCTCTTTTCTAATTGGGTTTGTGATAATTATCTTTACGATGCTTCAGTTTCTCTAGAAGGGTATTGAATAGTAAAGATCTCAATCTTGTCAATTGGAAGAAATCGGTCACCCCAAAAAAGTTTAGCGGTTTAGAAATTAAGGATTCTGCTTGTGCGAATATATTCTTACTTGAAATGCTGGTTTGACAATTGTGCATTGCCAAGAAAACTTTGGGTGGATCTTATGAGGGCAAAGTACTTATAGACCAAAAGAGTCTTAAATGGTTCGTTTCCTTGTAGTGCGTCTCATATTTAGAAAAGTATTTGTAAAGTTTTTGTAGCACTAAAGGGTGGTTTCTTTTGGTGATGGTGGTGATAAACTAATTAATAGGTTAGGGAAGGAGGGATAATTTTGGAAGAGTGACGATATTAAAAAGTTCCAAATGTTGAGAAAACTCAACAAAGGTTCAAACAAAAACCTGTTTAACAGCGGAAGCACCAAAAATAATTTTTCACAACCTGTGCGATTAAATAGGCAATAGCAAAGATACTTCAAGCAGCAAATGTAATGGCAAAAATTAAATAATCAGACACCAGAATTTTAATGTGGGAAAATCTCTAAAAGAGGGACAAAAAATCCACAGGACTTAGTCCAGAAAAATCTTCCACTAACAGAATAATGAGTACACAAACAGTCTTCCTAGTGACACTAGGGCATCTCAACAATCAACGAAATACATCATCAAAACTGATGGAATCAACATAAATCCTCCAAAAAGTGGGTATCTCAAATAAGACAAAAGAGAAGGCAATACAACTAGCAAGTTATATCCTAATGTTCATCTCTACACCAGAAATAACATACTAAAATTTCATAAGAAATGGAGCAAGTTTACCGGTTCAATCGGATAAAAAATAGCTTACCATTTTCCCCTAATTTTCTTCTTCTCCTTCGACGAAGGCTCTACTTCGTTTCTCTCTCTCTCTTTCAAATGAGTTTCCAAACTCATTCTCTCTCTCATGGCTTAAAACCACTTTCTTTCATTTATTTTTTCTTTTATTTTATAATATATGGACCCCACTTATTTGGAAATCCACCAAAAAATCTCCCCTTACCAACTCAAGTGGGGATAGGCTGCTCCAGCAAGCCCGCCTTCTCTTTGCAAGAATCAAACTTCATTGCAGGTAAACTCTTAGTCATCATATCTAAACTATTATCATCAGTATGGATCTTCTCAAGTGCATATGACTTCATCTCAAGCGCTTGACGTATCCAATGATACCTCACCTTTATGTGCTTCGATCTGGAATGAACACTACAAGAAAATAATGCATTTGTAACAAAAAATTTGTCTCAAATGATAAAGAGTTTTTGTTTGAGGGAGGGGGATGATTTACATTATTTGTTTACCTGAAAGGATTTTGATATTGCAAACATGGAGAAATTATGCAACCGTTAGTCTGACACAGGTCAATGGTCTCAACTAAATGCAGAAAAGCCCCTTTATGTTGGTGAGCTATCTATCTTCTTCCAAGTGCTTTCAGAATATGTTTTAGATCTATTAGTTTTTGTTGATTCATTTTATTTTTCTCCACAGCATTGAAGTTGAGATGATTTATATGTGAAGTTGATTTTCTTGTCTCTTGCCAATTATTTTGGTTGCTTGAATAATCTGTATTTTGTTGGTACTTGACATGAAAAATCATGAGTGGGAGGGCAAGATGATTTTAAAACTACCATAAAAAGGTATTATGACTCGATTTATCATGGGAAAAAGCCTGATTCGCAAAGAAAAAGAAGGATTAAAGAAGTTGATTCAAATCACTTCCATCCGGTTGATTCCCAAGAGGGTTTTGAGAAAGGAGGAGCTGCTTTACTTGGTATTTTTGTGGAAAGGTGCATTACAATTTTACTCACCATGTTATCGGTTATTTTGAATTGATATATTATCAGGCTAAAATTATATAACGTTAATTATGTGCTTGTACTTGATAAGTATTATTGATATATCGGAATATGTAGGGCTTGTGTGTGCATGTGCTTGCATATGAATCTATTTTTCATTTCTTTACCCTTTTCATGAATGTCACACATAATAAGGTTTTTAAATTACTGTTAGCTAATTTATTTGTAAAAAAAGATATACTTTTTTTTATAAGAAATAGAACAACGGAAACGAAAGGATAGTTTAATTGTATATGGATCTATTTATTACATTTTATTTGTGTCATGGTTAAGAAATAACAAATGTCCTATTATTTGGTTTGATAAATTTGGTTGTGTAATGGCTTAGAAATAAGTAATGAATTGGTTGTTTATGATAGAACCGTAGGCAGTGGAAATATCCAAGTTTTAGGGGAGGTTTTGCCAAAATTTTTCTAAAATTTTTGGATAAAGGTTAATGGAAAAAATTATAATTGGTGTTATATCTTGTTTCTAATTTTTTGTTTTCGATTTTTTTCATTTACAGGAGTGCTAAAATGGTGACAACATACTACCTAAAGGACTCAAGAATATTTTGATTCATAGAGACATTAATCTTTGTTAGACTTTTAACTTTTGGTTGAACTTGTGTAAGAAATATAACTTGTAGAACTAATCAATGTAGACACTAATGTTATTTTGTTTTAGAACAATTTTAGTTAAATGAAGCATGTTTGAATTATCTATATTTTTACATATTATATAAATGTTGACTTGCTCAGTAAAGTAGTTAATATATCAGTTAATTAAAAAATTAATTTAGTAAATTATGCATGTAATTTGTATTAAAAAATATTACAAAATAAATATTGTGCTTTTGTAACTAAAGAAACATTAAAGAAAAAAATGTTACAAAATTAAGTTATATTTTGTAACAAAATTTTATGATAGGAAAAAATATATTGTTACTAAAAATATTTTGAAGATCAAAATTTATTATCACTTTTGTAACGAATTTCGATTTTTTTTTATCAAACATTTTTTTTACAAAATATTACTTTGAATTGTAACAGTTCCATTTTTTGTTACAAAAATTTTTTGTAACGGGACATACTGCAACGGCCCTTTTTTTGTTACAAATTCCTTTTGTTTCAAAATTTCGGTTTTCTGTAACAATTTTTTTGTTATAAATATTGCTTTTTCTTGTAGTGCGAAACGTCGGATTCTTGCTGAAATGGATAGCACTCTGACTATCACAAAATAACACAAACTTCTCTTGAATTATTCCTAACTCTTGTAGGAATTTCTTCATCCACAAGAGTTCCTTAGAAGCTTCAACAACAGCAATGTATTTTGCCTCTGTAGTAGATAAAGCAACACATTTCTGAAGTTGAGATTGCCACGACACAGCTCCCCCTGCAAAAGTAATCGTATAACCAGAAGTAGACTTTCTTGAATCAAGATCCCCAGCCATATCCGCATCTGTGTAACCATCCAACATAGGTTGGCCACTTCTAAAGTATAAACAAACTCTAAAAGTACCATTAAGGTATTTGAGAATCCACTTCACTGCTTGCCAGTGTTCCTTGTCAAGATTAGAGAGAAATCGACTAACAACTCCAATGGCATGAGCAATATCCGGCCTGGTGCAAATCATAGCATACATCAAACTGCCAACTGCAGATGCATATGGAATCTTCTTCATTTCTGCTTTCTCTTTCTCACTTGTAGGGCATTGCTGCGAACTCAACGTGAAATGGCTAGCAAGTGGAGTACTAACAGGTTTAGAATTACTCATGCTAAACCTCTCTAAAACCTTCTCAAAGTACTTCTGCTGCGACAACCACATTTTTCCATTCTTCTTGTCACGAGTGATACTCATACCAAGAATTTTCTTTGTGGGACCCAAATCCTTCATAGCAAAGGATTTGTTCAAATCTTTCTTGAGACTTTCAATCTTCTTAATGTCATGACCAACAATCAACATATCATCAACATAAAGCAAGAGAATTATAAAATTACCATCAAAGAATTTCTTAACATACACACAATGATCAGAAGAAATCTTACTATACCCATGACCTTCCATGAAGGAATCAAACTTCGTGTACTACTGCCTTGGCGCTTGCTTCATCCCATATAAGCTCTTTTTCAACTTGCATACAAGATGCTCCTTTCCTTTAACCTCGAAACCCTCTGGTTGCTCCATATAAATTTCTTTATCTATGTCACCGTGAAGGAATGCAGTTTTCACATCAAGCTGCTCAACCTCTAAATTCAAGCTAGCCGCCAATTCAAGCACAACTCGAATAGAGGACATCTTCACAACTGGAGAAAAAATATCCTCAAAATCAATACCTTTCTTTTACTTAAGGCCTTTCATAATCAATCGAGCTTTGTACCTTGGCCGTGAGACATTTTCATCCGCTTTCAATTTGAACACCCATTTATTCTTGAATTCTCTCTTACCCTTTGGTAGCATCACCAATTCAAAAGTATGATTCTCATGCAAGGATTTTATTTCTTCTTGCATGACCTTCAACCATTCTTCCTTATACTCATCAGACATAGCTTCCTGATAGCTTTTTGGCTCCCCAGTCTCAGTGTTCATCACATACTCATGAGGAGAGTATTTCTGAGTAAGATGACGCTCTCTAGTATATCTTCTCAATTCAAGCTCAACCGGTGATTCAGGTAGAACTTCAACATCTGGTAGAACTTCTGCATCTGGCACCTCAGGTTGAGGTATAGGTTCATCATGCAAATCATCACCATCATTATCAACTTGTACATCTCCCCCATAAACAGGAGGTCTAGTGGAAGGACCAGGTTCATCATTAGCAGAACGTCTAACAATTATTGTTGGCTTATCTGTCTTCTCAAGATCTTCAATAGTTTGGTCTTCAAGAAAAATCACATATCGACTTCTAATTATCTTCTTACTCACTGGATCCCATAATCTGTAACCAAAGTCTTCGTGACCATAACCCATGAAGATACACTGCTTTGACTTTCCATCCAATTTGAACCTTTCATCTCTTAGAATGTGAACAAAAGCCCTACAGCCAAACACCCGCAAGTGACTATAGGAGACATTTTTTCCTCTCCAAACTTTCTCTGGAACATCACCATTAAATGGAATTGAAGGAGAAATGTTGATCAGATCTACTGCAGTCCTCATCGCTTCACCCCCAAAAGGATTTAGGCAACTTTGCATGAGAAAGCATACACCTGACTCTATCATTGATAGTGCGATTCATTCTCTCTCTGAAACTCCATTATGTTGAGGAGTCTTAGGAACCATCTTCTCAAGCTTGATCCCATGTCCTTTACAATACTCTTCAAATAGACCCCTGTATTCACCACCATTATCTGCTCGAACATATTTCAATTTCCTTCCTGTTTCTCTTTCAACAGTTGCATGAAAGTGTTTGAAGATACCAAGCACCTAGTCTTTAGATTTCAAAACAAAAGCCCACACTTTTTCCAGAATAATCATCAATAAAAGTAACAAAATATGATGCACCACCTAGTGTCTTAGCATCCATAGTGCAAACATCAGTGTGAACTAAATCTAGACCATGTGATCTCCTATGAGTTCCAGAATTATAAAATGATATTCTAGCATGCTTTCCAACAAAACAATGAGTGCAAGTATTTAAAGTTTTACCTTTCACGGGAAGTGAGTGCTTCTTAGCTAAGACGCTTAGTCCTTTCTGGCTCAAGTGACCAAGACGTATATGCCACAAATCAGAAGAGGAATCATCAGCTACATTCATCTCTTCTTTGCACAACTTTGTTTGCAACCGATAGAGAGTAGTGAGACTATTGTCTTCTTTAGCAACAATGAGAGCCCCTTTGGTAATCTTGCATTTTCTACTACCAAAGGAAGTGCAATACCCCTCTTGATCCAATGCCTTCACTAAAATAAGATTGAATCGCATATCTGGCGCATGCCTAACATTCTTCAATTGCAACTTGCATCCCGTGTTAGTTTCAAGCCACATATCACCCATACCAATGATATCACACACTCCTTTATCTCCTAATTTGATCTTGCCAAAATTTTTAGCAGTATAGGAAGTGAAAAATTTACGCCTTGGAGTGACATGACATGAGACACCTGAGTCCATAATTCAAGGGGAATCATCACAGACAAGATTCACATAATTTTCATCATATGTGATAAGAACATCTTCAAAAACAATAGCAGTTTCTTTATCACTATCTTTACCTTTGTCTTCGTTTCTTCCCCTTGATTGTTCTCTTTTCAAGAACCTACAATACCTCTTGATATACCTCGGCTTGCCACAATAGTGATAAATGAACTCCTTTCTTGGCTTGTACTTTCCTCTTGACTTACTTCGACTCTCTGACTTGTCGAAACTATGAGGTTTTCTACTTTGACTTCTCCCCCGTGACTCTAAAATAAGTGCTTCTGATTGGGAGGAGGCATTAGTCAAACCTCGCTCTCTTCTTCTGGCTTCTTCATTCAACATGCTCTCTTTAACCATTGTTAACATCAACATTCCATTTGGAGCTGAGTTAGTCAGTGTCACAACCAGAACTTCTCAACTATCAGGCAAAGAGCTCAACAACAACAAGGCTTGAAACTCATCATTCAAAGTGATTTCATTATTTTTCAGTTGGTTTACCGTCTCCTGAAAAATTCTCAAGTGCTTCGGCATTGATTTACCTTCAATATACTTCATATTGACAAGCTTCCTAATCAAGAATGCTTTATTTTGCACATTCTTCCTCTCATATAACTCCTTCAATTTATTCCACATATTCTCAACATTCGTTTTGGTATCAACATGTGGATACACGCTAAGATCAAGCCACTGTCTAATCAAAGCAACTGCCTTCTGATTCAGCTTCTTCCATTCAGCATCGGATTTGGTACCTTTGGATTTATCCCCCTCCACAAGATCATACAAGTCCTTGCTATACAACATATCTTCCATGAAGGTCTTCCAAATCGAGTAATTTTGGGAATTCAATTTGACCATATTTGGCCCATGAGTATTTTTCTCCATTTAATCATCACAGAGATAAACAACCAAAGTTCTAGATACCACTTTGTTGGAAAAACTCAACAAAGATTCAAACAAGAACCTGTCTAACAGCGGAAGCACCAAAAATAAATTTTTCACAACCTGTGTGATTAAATAGGCAATACCAAAGATACTCCAAGCAGCAAATGTAATGGCAGAAATTAAATAATCAGACACCAAAATTTTAACGTGGAAAAACTCCCAAAAGAGGGACAAAAAATCCACAGGACCTAGTCTATAAAAATCTTTCACTATCAGAATAATGGGTACACAAACAGTCTTCCTAGTGACACTAGAACATCTCAACAATCAACGAAATACATCATCAAAACTGATGGAATCAATATAAACCCTCCACAAAGTAGGTATCTCAAATCAGACAAAAGAGATGATAATACAACTAGCAAGTTATATCCTAATGTTCATCTCTACACCAGGAATAGCATACTAAAATTTTATAAAAAAAATTGACCAAGTTTACCGATTCAATCGGATAAAAAATGGCTTGCCCTTTCCCCCAATTATCTTCTTCTCCTTCGACGAAGGCTCTGCTTCATCTCTCTCTCTCTCTCTCTCTCTCTCTCTCTCTCTCTCTCTCTCTCTCTCTCTCTCTCTCTCTCTCTCTCTCTCTCTCTCTCTCTCTCTCTCTCTCTCTCTCTCTCTCTCTCTCTCATTCTCCTTCTCTCGTAGTTTAAAACCACTTTCTTTTATTTTTTTTTTTTGTTTTATAATATGTGGGCCCCACTTAGTTGGGGACCCACCAACACCAAAAACGTTAGAAATGATTTTTAAAAATAAAAGAACTTAAGAATAATTTTTATTTTAGTTTAAACATTAGAGAACAAAATAATATTTTACTCTTGTTATAAAATTATTTATCCCAAAAATTTAAGTTGATAGAAAAAAGCACATGAATGATTATATATCTCACATATTCTTTTATTATTATTTTTTTTTGTAGTTCAAGAAGGGTCAAACTCTAGACCTTTTAATTATAAAATTCTAATACTATATCATGATATTACTTTTTCTATAAACTTAAACTGATAAAAAACAGCATATGAACGATTATATCTCTAACAACCCTTATAACTTAGGACTTGAATTTAAAAGGATCCAATCTTATTTCAATGGTACATAACTCAAAAGGTTTTTTTTTTTTATCTTATTCTATTGGTTAAAAAATTGATTGAATCATTTATCCTAAAAACTTAAGCTATTAAATAGATACATAAATAATTGGGTTAATTATGATTTTGGTCCCTAAGATTTAGGTCAAAAATTTTATGCCTCCCTAACTGTTGTTTTTTTTTTTTTTTTTGCGTTTAAATTTTCCCTAAGATTCAACTTAGTTTTAAAATCATTCTTTGGACAAATATACTCTCACCCCACCTATCACGATCTCCTCGTCTCCTCTCTTACTCTGCTTCTTCTTCTTCATCCCTGCTCAGTGCTTTCCATGCACTTGATTCACTCAAAGAAGGATTTCAATTCCCAAACCCAGCTCTCAACAACTAGAACACTTTCAATCTGGTCACCGTTTGTTCTTGGACCAGAATTCAATGCCACCGGAAGAGAATCGTTACTGTCGACTTTGTAGATTCCAACCTCTACGGTTCTGTTTCTCCTTTAATCTCTCAACTAGACAATCTCACCCACCTATCCCTTTTCGACAACTTCACCGGCGCCATTGACGTCAGCAACATGAGCAGCCTTAAGTCCCTCAACATCTCCAGCAACCAGTTCAGTGGCTACCTCCATTGGAATTACTCCCCAACAATGGAAAATTCAAAACAGAAGTCGCAAACAAGGAAACAATGAATTGGAGGAGGAGCAACGACGGCACGCGAGGTCCTCCCTTGCCGATCTACTGTTGTCAACATTGTCTGCGCTCGCTGATGGAAGCACTGGCTCAGGAGAAGAAAGGGCAATGGCGGCGTGCAATGTTCTCCCTCGCCAATTTGTTGGTGTCGACGTCATCTCCACCAACTCATGAAAGCACTGGTACAAAAGCAGAAACGACAACATCCTCCCTTGCCAACATCGTCGCCACCTTTCTCTTTCTCCTTCTTCTTCTTCCCTATGCTTCTCTCTCTGTCTCTTTCCAGTAACAACCTCAAACTCTTTTTTTTTATTTTATAATTTTTCGATACGGATAACATGATCCAAATTTTAAGATTTAAATAAAAAAATAATTTTAAAATTAAGTTGAACCTTATGGTCAAATTTAAATGCAAAAAAAAATTAAGATCAAATAAAATTTTTGGCCTAAACCTTAAGGACCAAACTCGTACTTAATCCTAAATAATTATATCTCTAGTACGTATTTTACATAAGAATTTCTTCTATTTAGTTTTGCATAAATTATCTAAAGGCCATTTTTTTAGTCTTTTTGTTTTGCTTTATGATTAAATATTTGTTTTTTATATCAATAAAGATTGAATTTTATATCTTTATAAAACTACTTATTTAAAAATTTAAACTATTAAATAAAAATAAGTGAATACTTATATCTTTGATAAATTTCTCTAAAATAGTGAACTTGTAACATGTTTTCCATACCCTATAATTAAGCATAAAAACTCACATATCAAGGAGGGTGTCTTTTATTTTCCCCTTTTTAAATCAAGGTGTGTTCCATAACTCTAATGTGCTGGTGCTTACTAAAATCATATGCTAACTTGAATATCCAAATCCTTGCAAATACACTCACTCACCAAAAATAATTACTCTTAAACCAACTCCTCGATAATTTTGTTTCTCCTATCTGGTATTATTTGTCTCTAAAAATTTTAATTTTCTGTATTTTTATTTTTAAAAATACTAAAAGAACTAAAATTTTATATTTAGAGCTAAAATTTTTATTTTTAATTATTAAATATAATATTAAATTTCAATCTCCTAATCTTAGTCATAATATCTCAAAATAAATACTACCTAATATGTAATAATTTGATAAGCTAAAGGATAATTTAAATTTTTTTACTATTTTTTTTTCGAAAATAAGAGTTATTTATTATAATTTAATCTTTGTGCCATTATACTTCAAACATCTGTTGCCTTAGAATGGAGATAGTATATTTTAATCGAAACTATTTATTTTAGTATGTTTTATGTATTGCTTCTATTCACAAGAACTATATAAATACTAAAATTTAGTAGATCTAACCGGGCATATTGCATGAGCTATCTTAACGATCAAGCATATGAAATCGTAGAATGTTGGACAATAATATCATAGTTACTATATTTTGAATGTATACAGATACTCACAAATATTTCAAAAATTTAATTAGAGAATTAAATTTTAAATTCTAAATTCTAAATTTTAAATTTTATATCTTAAATTCTAATTTTAAATTTTAAATTTTCTAAAAATAAAAGTTAAAGAATTAATTAAATTAATTACTTAAAAATTGTTTTTTTTTAATACTTTTTTGATAGACAATAACGAAATATAAAACTAAAAAAAAAAAGAAAACTAGATAGAAACTATCTTAAAAAAAAAAAGCAATTTCAATAAAATCTGCATGAAAATTTAAAGAAATACATAGGAAATAGAAAAAGAAAAAATGACATCTCGACTTAAACTCATGTCTTTTGCATAAGTATTTATATTTTAATAGCAAAAGCTAACGTTCTTATAGAGTACAATTTGATAGTTTCTTGAAGACAGAAATTTACTGCTACTTTAAAGTCCACTTTCATGCAAATATTTATGTATCTAAAGTTTAAGGCCAAGTCCAAACCCAATAAAATACCCCTCAACTCTACTAGAGCTATTGTACAGCTACCTAGATTTGCACTGTAACAAGCCAATAACTTATCTTCATGGTTTCTTAATATGGTGGGTACTCCCATGAAGATATTATAATTGTCTTCATGTGATGATTTTTCTTTTTGACCCTTAGATAATGGAATGTAGGGTTAGATTTTGATATGTTATAAAAGTGTTGTTTTTATTTGAAGTGTGGCCAAATCAATAAATCACACTTTTATACAAAGCATCTTCATAAAAAGATGTTTTTTGCATCTTCATTTGAGTAGCTCCCTCTTAATATACCACCACAAGTCACATGACCATCTTTTGTAATAGAGCTATCAGAATTCAGCTTTATAAAAGGAGGGGTTGATCGATCCAACATATTTGTTTTTCAACAAAGCACCCAACTCTTTTTTTTACCCGAGCTATCTTCTCATTCGTTGAGTTATACTTTTAGCGGAGTGCACCACCAAATCGTAGATGTTACCTTCATCTATTGTATTGTCCCTCTAAAAAATATACTTGTTACGACGATATCAAAAAGAACATAGGGTGCAAAGTAAAAAACAAGGGTCAAGAAATGCCTTGCTAATATGATTGAGATGATAAGTTATTTAACAACTAGAGAAAGAGAGGTAGATTAAAGAACGTACTGAAATTCAATGACACATCCATGCTTTTCCACATATTATTTGCGATTCTGTAGTCACGAAGAACGTAGAGCAAAGACTTTGAAGAAGAACCACCACTACAAGAAAAAATGTATTTTTTGACGCTAAAAATCGACGGTTATCTCTCCCGTCGATATTTTTCGACGACTTGCTATCGATATTATTAAAAAAGATAATTAAAAATAAAATATGAAAATCGACAGCAAAGTCATCGATTTTTTTGATAATCCATTAACCGTTTCCTTACTATCGACACATTGTCGACGGAGCATGAGCAGAAAATACTTTTATTTTAAAATCGACGAACATAGCGTCTATTTTATTATTTAAAATATCGACACATTTTGTCGTCGATAAATTTAAACGGTCTTGATCACTTTTTAAAATTAAATGGATGGTACAGATTTAATGTTTAAAATCGACGCCTAGGACGTCGTTTTTTTTCAAATTAAAATCGACGGGTATGCTGTCGATTTTTATTAATAAAATAAATTCCCCCCCACTCACTCCCCGCGTTTCCTTCATATCCCCGAATTCACCATTTCAATTTTCATCAACCCTTATTTTACCCCCGAATTCACCTCGCATACTTCAACCCTCCTTCTCAATAGCCGCGCCGCCGTCGCTCCACTGCTTTCGTCGCATCACTGTTGTCATCGCACCGCTGCTGTCATCGCTTCGTCTCTCTGCACTGTTGTTGGTGCTGCTCAATCAAAATTAGTTACTCACTTACTCCCTCTCTCTTGTTCTTCATTGATTTTTCATCAATTTTTTGGATAAAAAATTTGCTTAGTATTACTACAAAATAGGTCTTCAAAGATTGCTTTGGTACTAATCATTAATCTAATTTGGATCCTGAAGTAACTTAAAAAGCACAGAAGAACTTAGTATCTAATTTCTTCAATCCCTAATTTCTCAGATTCACTTCAATTATTCTATAGCATAAATTCAAGTTTTTTTTATTCAGTACTTTTTTCAATGATTCTGTTTGTATTGAGCGACTTTAATTTTTTTCTTTTGTTTTAGATTGAATCTTAACTCTATAATTTGTTTTCTCTGTCTCGTATTTTGGAATTTGTAAACAGAGGAGCTTCGGACATTGATTCCTAAAGGCTTTGAAGTAATTGGAGAGCTTGCTTACGGAGTCGGCGCCGACGCTCAAGCGGCAGTTCATGCTGTTCACAGACTGAGGAAGCTTCTATACAGTGAAGAGGAAGGGGATAATCGACCGGTGATCAGAGCAATCGCCGCCGGTTCCGGCGAGTTGAAATTTTTCGTGTCGGAGTGTGGAAAATTGAATAGCCTCGAAGAGGTTGATTCAGTTGTTGAAGAAGAACATTCGGAGAAATGTGTGGGAGAATGGTTGCTTGATTCGTTGTGAACTTCCGATCAAGTTGCCAGTATATTATCCTCTCAAGAGTACGAGTGGTTAGTTTTATTCAATTTTTGTTTCTTCTAATCTCTAAGTGTTAGTTTGGATTGGTGTTAATTTTGCTTTGCATATTCTGCTGGGGTTGTATTTTGAAATTAACTTCAATCAATTCATTGTTTTTGCATTGCCATGTAATGAAGCAATCTAGGGATTGGAAATTGGGGTTTGTGAGCTAGTAGCATTAATTGATAATACTTTGAGAGTAAACTACCATTTGTACCCACGAAAGTTGAAAACGCTGACATATCTACCCATAAAAAAAAGAAAATTACTATTTGTACCCATAAAAAATGGTTTTTACAAGCAAAATTATCCAAATCCTAAAAAATTACCTAAAATCCCTAAATTACCCTCATCTTCACCACCACACCACCTCCTTCACCCAATCACCTTTCTAACCCTAACCCTCTTCACCCAGCCACCACCCCCATTTTCCTTTCTAATCTCAAATCCCACCACGATCTCACTACTATCACCACCACCACCACTATACCTCCATCATCATCTTCTTCACATGCAGCAACAGCAGCAACAACAACAACAACAACAACAATAGAAAAAGCAGAGAAAAACGGTTCTTCCTCACTGAACAGCATCGACGACGATGGTGGCAGTGACACCCACCGGCGCTGTCGCCCTCTTCTCCTTCTCCGATCTCTTGCGCGCTCTCTTCCTTCTAGACCAGCATCAACGAGAGCGACGGACTCAATCAATGGCGGCGACAGATGTGACGAAGCCGGCAGCAACAGGGCGCGACGGCGACAGCTCCCCCTTCCTTGGTTCTGGCTCGCATCTCCTCCTTGGGCTCCCTCAACAACGGTGACGATGATGTGATAGCGACAGCGATTCCCCACGTTGTCAGTGCGGTCTCGCTCCCCCTCCCCTTCTCTTCTTCTTCCTCGGGTGGGGGTGTGTGTGTAATGTCTCCGTGTGTGAGTTTTGGAGGGAAAAGAGGTGGTGGCTGGGTGAAAGAGGTGGTGGTGGGATTTGAGACTAGAAAAGGATAGAGGGGTAGTGGCTGGGTGAAGAGGGTTAGGGTTAGAAAGGTGATTGGGTGAAGGAGGTGGTGTGGTGGTGAAGATAAGAGATTTTGCAGGTAAGAGAGAGTGTGGGGGCAAAGAATCTGAAGATGGTTCTGTTGTTGTTGATGATGGTGAAGCCCTTTTTCTGGGTTGAGAATTCGAAGAAGCAGAAGAGAAAGAGAAAAGCAAAACACAGAAGGAAAGCGAGAGAAAGAGAAAGAGGAAGGAGTTGGCAGAGTTGACGGATTATGGCGGCGGCGATGAGCTCAGAAAATGGAAGGAGAGAGAGAGGATGGGTTAGTGGTGGTCGTGGCAGTGGTGGAAAAAAGATGAGAACATTGAGAGAGAGAGAGAGAGAGAGAGAGAGAGAGAGAGAAAGAGAGAGAGAGAGGAGAGGGGGGAGGGGAGGAGATGATAGTGGTAGTGGTAGAGAGAAGGGTAATTTAGGAATTTTATTTAATTTTTTAGAGTTTGGATAATTTTGCTTGTAAAAACTATTTTTTATTGGTACAAATGGTAATTTCCTTTTTTTATGGGTAGATATATTAGCGTTTTCAACTTTCGTGGGTACAAATGGTAGTTTACTCATACTTTGATGATGGAAGTTATAGAGCACAGGACTTATGAGATGCAATGAAAACTTTAGCTCCAAGTAAAATTGTTGATTATGATATTCTTTGTTGTAATTGTTTAATTGCTGCTGATGTTATATGATAGTATTTGTGATTTATTTTTAGTGGTTATTTATTTTTTTGGCCTGCTACCATGAATCATGTGCATTGTGAATTGTGAAATGACTTCAATCATCCATTTTGTGATATTTTCTTCTTCTTAGAATGCAGATACCATCCAAGTTAGTGTTCTCTTTAACAGCTTAGGGCCATCATCAGCGTCTGTTGTGCCTGTTGCAGAGTACATTCCAGGTCAAGAATCAGGAGTTAGGGTCAAATTGATGTCCTATATCCTATATATTAGCATGATTTTTTTTTGGGTATTTTTTTAACTAAAGTTGAATTATTACCTTCAGCCCAGGATGAAGCCAGACTCCTTGTTGTGGATACTAAACTAGATGTACTCTGCTATGCTTCTAAGAAGCTTCCCTTGAGGCATGTAGTTTCAAGATTAATCATCCCTGGTTTAGCTGATCAGTTAAATGCATTGCAGAATTCAATATTGCCTAACCTTTTGGGACAACACCCTCAAGTGAGGCAATGCATTCGTATATTGGTTAATGGATTGATCAAGGACGCCATTCATGTAATTGGATGTGGATATGAAGAGAAGACTGAATGGGGAAAAGAGGTGAGACTTAATCGTTTCATTCATGTGTTGTTGACTTGTTTACTAACTAAAATGTGTTGTTCTTGTTGTGTATTCATTCAGATTGGTTGGATTTATGGATCAGTGATAGAGGATATCTTAACTGGATTCAAGATACACTGTAGAGGATGGAGATCAATTTACTGCATGCCATTAAGGCCAACATTCAAAGGGTCAGCACCAATCAACTTGTCTGATAGGTTGCACCAAGTTCTTAGGTGGGCCCTTGGATCAGTTGAAATCTTCTTCAGCAGACACTACCCTTTGTGGTATGGATTTGTAGGTGGACGCCTCAGATGGCTTCAGAGTCTAACTTACATAAACACCATTGTCTATCCTTTCACATCACTTCCTCTTGTTGCTTATTGTTTCTTGCCAGCAATTTGCCTTCACTCTGGAAAGTTCATCATTCCAACGGTAGTTTCATCATCTTTTATTCTTCTTAACACATCATAACATAGACACAATTGTTACAAGTTACAACTAATAATGTCTTGCACTAAAGAAAACAATTCATAGCTGCATAAGCTTAGAAGTTAGGCCATTACACTAATTAGCCTTAAACCATTTTGATTTTGACAATTGAATGCAGCTATCAAACCTAGCAAGTGTACTCTTTCTTGGACTATTTCTGTCCATCATAACCACCAGCATCTTGGAGCTTCGATGGAGTGGTGTGACCATCGAAGCAATATGGCAAAACGAGCAGTTTTGGGTCATAGGAGGCGTCTTAGCACATCTCTTCGCCGTCTTCCAAGGTTTCCTGAAGATGTTAGCAGGCATTGACACAAACTTCACAGTCACAGCAAAAGCTGCAGATGACATAGA
This sequence comes from Arachis ipaensis, assembly GCF_059453495.1. Classification (NCBI taxonomy): domain Eukaryota; kingdom Viridiplantae; phylum Streptophyta; class Magnoliopsida; order Fabales; family Fabaceae; genus Arachis; species Arachis ipaensis. The sequence continues at coordinate 18,900,783 of NC_142443.1, read as the reverse complement.
GTTTGGTGAACTCTACATCATAAAATGGACCACACTCTTGATCCCTCCAACAACTCTGATCATAGTTAACATGGTTGGTGTTGCTGCTGGTTTCTCTGATGCACTCAATGGAGTCTATGAGTCTTGGGGGCCTTTATTTGGCAAAGTTTTCTTTGCATTTTGGGTTATTTTTCATCTGTATCCATTCCTCAAAGGTCTCATGGATCGCCAGAACAGAACACCAACCATTGTTATACTTTGGTCAGTGTTGTTGGCATCAGTCTTCTCTCTTGTTTGGGTTAAGATCAATCCCTTTATCAGCAGAACTGACAGAACATATTCCTATGTGTAATGGATGTAGAGATACATATTCATTTTTCTTTTTTATTGACTAACAAATTTTTTGAATTGTCAGATAAAACCTTATCACTTCAGTCCTCCTCATGTTCTGCATCCAACAATTACTATTTTCTATGAACTGAGTTTCGGGGAGACAGAAATGAAGTAAGGTATGCTTCTGTAATCTGGCATGGATAGGATATTTCTTTTAACATTTACCTGTCTCTTTTAGAAAATATTATCACAAGGCTATTTTGTCTGCTGTTGTTAAGTTTCATAGAAGAATTTATGTATTCTATCTCCAGACTTTTCCTATTTATCATTATGATCTTATCATGCATCTTTGTTATATGAAATATTTTGCTCTCTGCAGTTGAAGTTAGGAGATCCTTATACACAAGGTTGGGATTACCTTTTGATCAACCTCTTCTGAGAATCGCTAACACCTTGGATTTTTCAAAATTGAAAATTGGTGGTCTTAACTCTCAACAAAAGGGTAATAAGTAGATCTAATTTATTTATTTATTTTGTAATGCTTTATAGGTACTGAGAATTATGATTGCATCTGCATTTTCATTGTTTATTTTTTAGTAATAACTCCTATACTTTCCTCTATTTTATGCCTTCATTTACTTAATATTCTTTTCGTAATATTAGGTTCAACTTTACTCGGGGATGTACATATTGGGATTCCAAACAGTGGGGGTAAGTGTTGTTTTGCTCTGTGTCTCAGTGTAATTTTTCTCTGACTCATCTGAAAATGTTATGGTTTTTGCAGTTTCTGGGAAAAGTGTTTCTCTTGTTCAAGGTTCTTATGAATACTTTCATTATTTTCAAGATGGTTTTAATGATTCGGTAATTTCCATCTTTCTGCTTCCCAATGGTTTTGAAATTACATGTCTTCTTTTTCATGTTGACCTTTATTGCAATGACATAACCAAATACACTCCATTTGTAATTATTGAGTAACTGGTTTTAAATTATCAGACAAAGATAATCTGGTTTTATGCAGTTGTAAATCACTTCTTGAAATTGAATATAATTAAAGCAAAATGGCTCTTAACTCTATTTTTTTGTAGTATCACAAATTAAATCACTTACTTTGATTTTATAGAGATGGGGTTGTGTTTATCGCTCTCTCCAGACTATCATTTCATGGTTCAAACTCCAAAACTACTCATCTATAGAGGTTCCTTCTCATAGGTATTTTCAGTTTGCCTCATCTTAAGGATGGATTTTGTTACTAGGGGATATGTCATTTCATTTTAATATTTCTTAGAAGTAATTTAATCTTAGCTTATTTCCGTATTTTCTCTTCAGGTTTAAAATTATACTGCACTTTATTTTTTTCGGTTTGATGTAGTAGTAAATATATATCATTGAAGAGATTTTATAAATCTACTATTCCAGCCTAAATTCATTCATATCACATAAAAATCTTGGCATGTCATACTTGTGCGAATGATTCAGACTGACAAAGATGCAACCTTTCTTAGAGAAATACAGCAGTCACTTGTGGAGATTGGTGATAAAGATCCTTCTTTTATTGGGACACGGGATTGGATTGGTACCATTGAGTTGAGCTTTATTTTGGACAAACTTCTTGGCGTAAGTATTCTCCTTATTACAGTATTTGGTAACATTAACCTTTAGGTTAATTAAACGCTAATTTGATTAAACGTTAACCTTTGATTTTTCTGTTCCAACTGGACAATATATGCTGAGTCCTAGGCAAAGAAGGCTAAAAAAGATCGTTAATGGTGGATGGTGTGGGTGGAAGAAAGCTGTTGATAGCAAGGGAAAGAATTTCTTCTTGCATGATAAGTTTTATAATCTCCTTCTACCACAGAGGCCTAACATGGTTTGATAGGATCATTTTCATGGAGGATAACAGCTCCTAGTTTGTACCAATTTTCTTGCAATGGAATGGTAGTTTTTCATGGTTGGAATTTGATAGTTCAATTAATTAGTTGACTCACTTTTGGGTTAGTGTTTGTAACTGACATTCTGTGACTGTAGCCTATTATATAGAATTTACCGCTGTTATCTATTTGAGTTACTTGGACTAGTAAATGACGGAGCAAAGGGTATTCCAAGATAATTAGAGTATTATTTTATCATCTTATTAACCTTTTTACTTTAGAGGAATCGGATCCATCAACTATAATAGTTAATTTTTGTAATAATGATTCTTTTAAAGTTTTGTAGTTTAATATATTATTGCTTTCGTTAAGAATTAAGTTGACTAATAAAAAAGGGCTACTATGAAAATTTATCTTGTCTTAAGTCTTTTATATTAGAGGATTATTTATTATTTTAATAAGTTTGTAAATTCATTATCTAATATTTAGTATAAATTTTATTTTTATATTTAAAAGTTTATTTGCATTAATTGTTTACTATTTTTCAAATAAAAAAATAATTAAAAATATAGCTATTAAAATCGACGGTAACGTTGTCGCTTTTAAATTTAAAATAGACAAAAAAAATAAAATATAGACAAAGAATTTGTCGAGTTATGTGGATTTTATTGAATCAAATATCGACAGAAACGACGTCGATTTTATATAATAATATCGACGGCAATGTTGTCGATTTTATTGAATCAAATATCGGCAAAAAAGGCGTCGATTTTAGTAAGAAGGTAAAGTTTTCAAACTCATATTATAGACGGAAATGATGTCGATTTTATTAAATTATTATCGACGGCTAGGCAAGCCGTCGATTTTATTCGAATTTTAAAAAATCGACAAGTTTAATAGCGACCACCTCCACCATCCATTTTGCCGTCGATTTTTAATATTATCGACGGCTTAGCCGTCGATTTTAACGATGTTTCTTGTAGTGCATAAACTAGACAAGTATCTTCTTTAGTCATGTGTCTGCGAGCTTGAACCTCATTTGTCAAAACAATTTTATAAGCAACTAGCCAAAGAAAAGTGCGTGGTCTTTGAAGAGTTACAACTTTTCAAATTCTAAAAGATAAATCAATCTTAGCGTTTTGATGGACATTTAAGTAGAGAGAGCAGGCTGGCTTAATGCTAAATTTACCATTAATGTTAAGAAGTCACGTTACCTAATCATTCCCAAGTTTGTTTTTGGAGCCTTTCAGAATGAGAAAATAGAACCCAATCTTCTCCTAAAACCTTTTTATTTTTGCCTAAATCTCAATTGTCAATTGTTGTATATTCACTAACCATATCGATCAGTATATCCTCTGATATATCTGATTGAGCAAAACTTTTAAATTTATTCACGTCCGAAATTTAATAATCTTTTTAAAATTAAATGCTATCACTAGCTATCATCGATCTGCCATAATAGATTTTTTTTTTTTTTAAATTTAAATCATACTTGAGTAATACCCTTTCAAACATTCGAACAAAATTAAAACTTTTTAATAATAGATATAATATTCTCTCCGCATTTATATTTCTTTCTTGATGATCGAAACTTGTTATAATTTTTTATACTTCAAACATCGTTTTTTTTTTTCTCTCCAAACTCTTACTTTACCAGAACCTTAATAATTTGTAAACATATAAAAATTTTATACACTTGATATATTTAATGAAATATTTCAATTCAATGATTAAATTAATAAAATTAGATGTATATAAAAATCAATTAAATAAATACATGGATACTTCTTTTACGGTAAATAAACCCCTAATAATATTTAGTGCTTTTTAACAATCTTTTATTAAAACTATTTTTAAATACAAATTTATTATAAACCCTAATAATAGTTAGGTGAAATTAAAGCATACATAATGCTTATAAAACAATTGAAGAATTCATCTCTGTTCATATTATTCTAGTGGGATGGGGTTTGACATGGATCTTGACCCTCTTTGATGAAACATTCCTTGTAGTCATTATTTGGCCCCCACTATTCTCTCAACCTTCCTTAAAATCCTTAAATATTTTGATGACGCCCTTTGAAAGCTGTTCCTTTTCTTGTCCTCTTGTGAGCTAATAATATTTTAGCATTATTATTCTTCTCTCTTTCTCACTCAATCTCCTTTAATAAGAGAAACCCTATACTATTTCTTTTACTTTGTCTACAGCTGTGTGATGTTTTATATACACCATAGGAATATCTTTTAGACTTTCACCAATTAATTAAGGACAACCTTTAAGCATACACATGTATAATGCCGCAATTTTCTAAAATTTCTTCTAGCATCGTCACTACCTCCAACTCTTGCTTTATTTAATAACCTAATTGTATGTAATTATTGACAATTTAATATTTAAGGGTGTAATGCTTGTTAATTAATTAATTGATAGATCTTTAACTAATTTAGTCTTCCTATCAAAAATTTAAGTTAATAAGAAGAAACATATAAATTGTTATATCGATCTCTAACATATATATCTTTTCATGCAAATTTTTTTTTTTAGGTTTGCATAAATTTTCTTCTTTTTTGTTTTACCTAATGCTAACTTTTTTTTCTTTTGGGGTTTAGTAATGATCATTAAACTTTAGACTTTAAACTAATTTGGATTGATTCAGTAGTTAACTCACTAGTATAAATAAGTGTCGGGAGTTTGAATCTCACCTTGTGTATGTAACAACTAACAACTCATTGGCCAACGATAAATTCTTAGATAAAATTTCGATTCGCGACGGATTAATTTTTGACCTGTCAAATTGAAAAATATCATGAGAAACAAAAAAAAAATTTTGACTTTTAGGTCATAAAAAATTTAATATTATATCATAGAAATATTTTTTAAATTAACTAATAAAAAAAATATACATAAATAATTATATTTTTAATAGTTTAAAAATAGCAAAAAGTATAACTTAATAACTGGAGACTAATATGAATATATATTATGATTCTATTTATGGATTTAATTGTCATTATTAGAAAGCAATCTCTTACATGTATATATAAGGTTAAGCTAAGATTTCATCAGCTTCGTCAAAATACTAATGTGGTAATTAATCAACGTGTCTTAATAATATGGATATATGTATCATGAAACTCCCTCCATATGAAGTAATCATATCCTCTTAATCATTATCTAACCATGATTTCAACTAAAAATTATTATAGGTACAGTTTGTACAAGAAGTTGTAATATATACATTCTTCTCGATCTTATGATTAAAATAAGCTAATCTATGATTTAGAGGATGTTAATTGTTACCAAATGCTGATTAGTTTCTGGCTACCACCATACTGCACACAGTGACCTCATCTGTACGTCATTATTATCATCTTATAAACTACAAATAAAAAAAAAAAGAATAATACCCATTCATTTTATAAATATTGATGTATTTATTGGATAAATTATAAAAGGCAATGACACTGTAGGACCATTCATTTATAAGTAATGATGAAAATATGAAGTAGACATAACATTAATTGGACCTACACATTACATTCCTTTCCTCACTAGCAATTATTGCTAATCTCATATTTATACATATATTCAAATAAGCATGAAACACCTTTCATATATTATAAAATCAAACAGAGACAGAGCTATTTTCTTTCCCTCCATGGCTGTTCTGACAATCTCATAAGTTGTTGGGCTATTGGTAAACAACTGTCAGATTTTTATTTTTTGGTTTGTATAAATTGGAACTTTTAAATTTGTAATTAAAGTTATCAATTATTTTGTTAAAGCTGTTTGGTGTTGTATGTAAAGCATACAGCTATCAGACTCATGTTACGTTATATTTTAAAGAATTTATGGTCATATATAGTTCTTGAGAAAGACACACTTATATGAAAAATGTTCAAAGCCAAAAACTTCAATTGAGTTCAGCTAATAATAATAATAATAATAATAATAATAATAATAATAATATATCTATATATATTTTCATTTTTAATAATTAATTTTTTACTATTTTTTATCAAAAGTTTCATCCACATGGTATTAGAGAATATAATCTGCCTTCGTTGCTCTATCTATATTTTAGAGTGAATCAAATTCTTTCTATTTTAAAATGGACTTAATTTTGAAATTGTTATTTTGGTCATGAGATTTTTTCCTTTTTTTTTTGGTCATTAGATTTAATATTTGTTGTTTTTCAGTCATTGGATGTGGTCATGTAGATAGTATATACAGGTGTATTGTTTTTTTTTTTTTTTTTCCTTTTAGAGTTGGGAAATTTTATGTTTTAATGTTTTTCTTTTTTTTTTTTTTTTTGGTATTGGGAAATTTTATGTTTTATTATATTGAATAAGGGTTCCAATCTGCTGTTGCTTGACCCATCAAAAATAATATAATTTCACTACCCAAAAAAGGTCCAAATATATAGAGGCAAGTTTGATTGATGATCCAAATATAACTAATGGTGTTTTTTTTTTTTTTGGTCCTTTTCTTTCTTGAAGAAGAAATTAGTTTTTGGAGGGATTGAAGAAAATTTATATTGACAACAATTCCAAAGAATTTCCATAACAGTTGATGTGCTATATTAGCCCAATAAGGCCCAATTTGAAGAAGTTGAATGTGATCAATCAATTTGAGTTTGGGCCAAGTTAGTCCAGAGTCATGGCTCAGTTTTTCATTTTCTTACATTTTCCGAGGTTTTTTGTATCAGCTTTTAGACAGCACGCCTAACAAAACGGTGTAAAAGAAGATTAATAAATAAAACGGGCCAACAAGAATTAGACCCTTTTGCGGTAAAAATGATCAGGCCTTTATACGAAAAAAAAGGGTACACATCCCAAGAAAAAAGAAATGTTAGATCCAGAATGCACCCACCTAAAAATGCTGTGAGCCTGCGACTACACTAAACTTAATATCAAAGAGTAATGGCCCTGACTAAAAAAAAAAAAAAGTTCTTGAATCGTCAATTCACTCGTTCGCTTAAACAAGTTTCGGAAGTTCGGATCTCGCCTTGTGTATGCACCAATTCATTAGTTAACCGCAAACGTTTAAGTAGAACTCAAATCAACAACAAATTAGTGTGTGTTTGGATTACAGTTTGTAAACCAGAGTTTGTATAAAATTAATTTTGCAAACTTGATTTTGATAAAAAAGTAAGTTTGTGTTAAAGTGATTTATGTTTGGTAATTTTTGTATCAAAATTGATTATAGTAAAATAAATGTTGTTTGGCTTATACCATTCAAAATCACTTTTAGATAAAAAATTACTAAAATAGACCTCAACTTAAATAATTTTTTTATATTATCCTATCATTCTAATTTAGATATTTAAATAGATCTTATTAATTAATTTTATAATAAAATTAATATTTACTTATTAAAATAAAAAGAACATATAAAAATAGATAAAATATATTTTTAAATAAAAATAAAACAATATAAATTTTAGATATATATATATATATATATATATATATATTTAATCAAATATGTTACATTTTTTTTAAGTATTAACTAAGAATGTTACTTTAGTATTTTTTTTACATCGTACTCTTATTCTAGTACTCTCAATAATCTTATTCTTAATATTAATTTGGAATCCAACGTTTATGATTTTATTATTATCTATGATTAATTTTTTAGTTAATTTATTTTTTTAATAGAATCATAATCTATGTTATAAAAAATTACACTAAAACATAGTATATGAGAATTACAATTATAAAAGAAAGTACTAAAAATAATAAAAAAATTAAATATTTATTTTATAGTAATTGAAACAAATCTAAAAATTTTTTATGATCTTTTTATATAGTATATTTTTAGTAATTTTAGTACTCTTTTTTTAGTATGTTATAATTTTTTATTATTATTATTATTTATAGTTAATTTTTTGTTTAATTTATTTTACCTAATAGAATCAATAAATCATATTATAAAAAGATAATAACAAACATAATACACAAAAATCATAATTATAAAAGTGTATAATATCGAACAAACAGTTGAAAAAAATAAAAATAATAAATAATAAAAAAATAGAGCTCATATAAATAGAAATAACAAGAATTTTATAAATAATATAATAACATACATGAAGGATAAAGTTGGTAAAAGATAAATAAATAGATAATATCCATGGCTAAAAACTCGTTAAGAAAACGCAGAAGCTAAAAATAGTTGCTTCTTGTAAACGTTGGTTTTGGTAGCAAAATCACTTCTGCGTTCATGAAAAAAAAATTTGCCAAACTAAAAGTTGAAGCTTTCAAGAAGTCTAAACGTACTTCTTCTCTTCCAACGAGTTCCCAAACACACCCGTCTTTGACCGTATATATTCTTAAAACACATATTAAACATACTACTTACTATTCTTTTGAAAAAGAAGGGAGATAAACTAAATTTTTTTACAATATCTGGGGTAAAATTAAAATAATTTAAAAATTAGTGATAAATTCAAAAACTAGAAAATGTTTAAGGTGAAAACTGTACTTTAGCAATTTAGCCTATTATAAATAAAACCGCGTAAATATAAAGGTATATATTTATTCACATATTAAAGATGGGAGAAAAACATATAGGTACTTCTCTAAAGATACGAATTAACATAAGACATAATTATGGAACCCCACTCTTTCATGAGGGGTCATTCTTGAGGGGACAAGACATTAGACACACCACTTCATTCTCTTTTTAGAAGCATTTGCTAATATACAAATGGGACCAACTTATCCACCATGCAAAGCTCTCCCACTTAGTTTTCAAACAACCTCATAACTTTGAACACAGGTCAATTTTAATCCTTGTGATACAATGTTACATATATCCACATTACTTAGCATTATCTAAACATAACAATCATGCTCTACGTACAAGCTTCTTTTAACTAGTATTATTGTCGTCAATCAACTTATCTTTTTCGGCTTACGTGAATTTGTTCAAATTGTTTTCATTTTTTATTTTCTTTATATAGAAATTTCTTATTCTAAATATTTTGATAGAAAAAATTATAATACTATATAATAAAATTACTTGTCTCAAACGTTTAATTTATTGAGTAGAAATATATAAATATTTATACAGGTAAAGTATACGTTCTATCCCTAATGTTTATAATTTTTTTCAAAAATATTTTTAACGTTTAATATTATTCAATTTTTTCTCTAACATTTTTATTTATTCAATTTTGTCTCTAATATTTTTTATTTATGTCAAAATTATTTCTAGAAGTTTTTAATCATGTTCCTAATATTTTATATAAAATTGATGTCTAGGGATAATTTAGACACAAATAAAAAATATTAAGAACAAAATTGAATGAAACTAAACGTTAGAGGTATTTTTGACAAAAATCGCAAACGTTAAGACAAAATGCATATTGTACCTTGTTTATATCTTATCTTATACTCGTCAAGAAATACTTTCATATTTTTTAAAATAATATATTATGTTATGTATATACTAAAATTAATCATTAAAATTAGCCACTAATATAAAATATATATAAAAATATAAAATATGTATTAAAAATGAGTTAAACTACACATATATTTATACACAAATATATAGTGTCTAATTTTAGTATACAAATAGTATTTTTGTTTTTCAAAAACATAATTGACGCATTTTTTTAATGTCACTCCACTTTTATTAATATACAGTATATAATGTTTAAGTAAATTTTTAAGGGTGAACGATTATGAATGATCTTCAACATATTTTAAAAACATAGCACAAAAGATAAAAAAAAAAAAAATCAAATCTAAAAGAGTTTATATTGGAAAGTTTGGTAGCCGCTAATCCCATTTAGAGCAAAGGTAGGAACACTGTGATACAACCTAGAAAGCCTAGTAACATATTTTATTTTTCAACATTGTCCCACACATTAAATTGTCTTAAGGACCCTCTTTCTTTATTATCCATCTCGACCTATAATATTATTCTATTTGTGTAACACTATTCATTTTACCCCCAACAAAAAACACAAAGATGGAACTCACTTTGAGAGTGTTCAAAGCATGTCTCTTACTCCATATGACTGCAATCATCACCTAAAAGAGAATAGACTTTTTCTGGTACTTGAATTGAATTCAAGATTCGGGTATTCGAGTATTTAATTCAACAAGGTCCCACGATAGAAACGGTGGGCTGAAAGGTTTTTCCACCTAAATCAGATTTAACTCTATGTATGTATAGATATTAGACATGATATGATGATCACATGAATTTCAGTTCTCAAGTGTATCAAACAAGTTCTTTACCTTTGGATAAATAAAGCCATTGAAATAGTTAATTTAAACTTGTGGAACTTAGGTTTACTTGTGTTAAAGAATATAATTATTTTTGTATCACCTTCTATCAATTTAAACTTTTAAAAAATTCAGCATAAAGTTAATAATAAAGTAAAAAATATTTATGAAAAAAATTCACTCAAACTCAAAAAATCTCTTGTATGAGAGAATAATAGAGTATTTTAAAGATATAATTTTTTCTGTGTATAATCTTTTATAAATTTAATTTAAAAAAAAAAGAATAATTTTATAACAACTTGAAATTCACAAATTTGATTGGAATCTGAACTTAACTTATTATTATAGGAATTTACAAGTTAACACAAGATTTTGATAAGGTAACCTTTAACTTGTTTAGTTTGTTCAATGCTTTTAATTCCAATTGATGAGCCAAAAATTAAATAAAAATATATATTAAGGTATAATTGTTTTGGCAACAAAAATGAAGGGAAAATTTTGATGTGTAAAATTATATAAATCTTATCTATCAAAATGTGTATCACGTTTTACCCCAACTAAACATACATTATATAGGTTTGTGCTTTGCAACAAAAAATAACTGATTTTGTATGACTAGATGACCAACTAACTTCACAAGTAGTGGATTACTAATGAGTAATGACATTATATTGTTTCTTTCTTACTTTCTTCTGATCCATCTTGTCATCCATCCTTTCAACTATTTAATTAAAGTTTATGATAGGCTATATGCTAGATCATAATCCATTAAAGTTTTGTTGAGAATTGTTAATGTTGGAACATAAATTAAAGAAGCCGACAAACTCATTTCATGCTGGATTCTGCATTTTGATATTTGTGGCCTAAATATGTAGATGACCAAGTCACCCATTTGGTTTTCTTCTTACACAATATCATCATATATATTTGGATTAGCTTACTTCAACGGAGTTAACTTTTTTTGGTCATTATAAAATTAAAAAAAAAATACAATTTTGTAGAGATTTTATGAATAGTTAATGTTAAGTAATTTTTTAAAATTTTATATTTTAAATTTTAAATCTTAAATTATAATTTTAAATCTTAAATTTTAAAAAAATTACAATAAAAAGTTTATTAACGTTAACTATTAAAAAAATAAAATTTTTTATATTTCTTTGTATTTAAAATTAATCTTTAAAATAAAAGTTTTCTTTTTTAAATTGTATAAACACTTATTCACTAAACCTTGGTATTATAATACATTTTAAGTGTTCTAAAAATTCAAATTTTCACTAATTTTTATCTTAGTTTCAATCATATCTCCTGAATTTTTAGAACATTTATATATAGAAAGTAATCCAATATTACGTGAATCACCCAAAACAAAAAATGTTATTTGGATGTCTTCAGCATATATCTATGTAAATTCGATTTACACATCTTAGTAATAAATCGAATTACGATGTATCAAATTACATGGAACACTACATTTAAACGTAAATCGAATTCATATAATTCGAATTAGCTATTGTGACACTAAATCGAATCTAGTTAATTCGATTTACTACTGCACCACATATATAGTGACTCTTATGCCACCTTGAAGCGCGCTATACTTTATATTAACTTTTTTAACATCAAAAGTCCCGATAACAATTCTTTAGATACTAATGAGTCAAATGATAATTTTTAATAAATTTTTAGAAATCGTTTATTGTTTCCTTTTAAATTTATAAGCGTATAAAAATGTAAATTTTTAGGAATTTGAACTAAAATATAAAAGTTGAATTCTATTTTTATTTGTTTGATATTTTATTTAGATTCAAATGGGGTATTTCCTTATTGACATTTATATTTTAAAGTTAATATAATTAACTTAAAAATAATAAATGTTAATAATCCGTACAGATAGTAAATCGAATCAAGCTTATTCAATCTATTATATATGTGTTGTGCAGTAGTAATCGAATCAAGCTTATTCGATTTAGTAGTAAATCGAATAAACTTTTAGTGTTACCATAATTAATTCGAATTATATGAATTCAATTTATGTTTAAACGTAGTATTATATGTAATTCGATACACATTAATTTGATTTACTACTAAAATATGTGAATCGAATGCAGTAAATTCAATTTATATAGATATATGCATGAAGACCTTCGCATTACGTTTTTTATTTTAGATGATTCATATAATGTTAAATTATTTTTTTGTTTATACAAGTGTTTTATCCTTTAGAAAAATTTTCTCAAATTTAAGCTCAATGTTAACACAATTGAATAATGCTAATAATGGCTCAAAAAGCTTGGAGAGATAATGTATGTTCAATGCCATAATAAATCCACGCTAAGTTCTCAAAAGGTGAATCCTGCTATAGTATAGAGTTGATTAATTAGATTCTGTCTGCTCAATCTTTTTTTTTTTCTCTTATTCTCTTTTAATAATGATTTATAATTTTAATATTTTATTCACCTTTTGTAGAGGTTGGTCTACTTATTCACTCCCACTGAATATTGTTCTAAAACTGTACTTATGATGCAAGTTCTGTTAATTATCATTGTCCTAGTCTTTTCTTATTTTTCCAGTTAAATGTTAGTTAATGATAAATTATATTTTGTGGGTCAATAATGATCATTAGAGAAAGTAAAATAGAAAAAGAGCTTTAAGGAAAACGGTTCCGCTACGTTACCAACAACATTTCTGCCAACTCTTAGTTATAACTATGTTTAATGGAAGTGTCTTCGTGGATGTGTCTAAATGTCTAATAAAAATGTCTTTTTTATGGCTGTATTTAATAGAAGTGTCTTTATAGATATATTTTCCGGATGTGTCTCTTTATATATGTGTTTAAAATATAATAATTAATTATTGTTGGTAATAAATTAGTAAATAATATGTTGGTATCCTATACTCTTCCTAAGGAAAAACACTTAATATACACTATTAAACAATAAAGATTTAAACCTAGACTAGTGAGTTAATCACTAGTAAATACATAATATTATATAATTATAAATATTAATATACATAAAATTATAAATAATTAATTAAATAAAATAATTTTAATTTGCATTGTTGTTTGCGTAGCATTATTAGCAGTTAAAATTGCATAAATGAATCAACTATTCAACCTCAAGAGAAATCCATGACAACAACCCTTATTATTATTAATAAGGTATTCGTCATTATATTAATTGATATAAATATAAGACTAGTTGATAAAAAAAGAATTGTGCATTAAAATATTTTTATTTCAATTATATACAGTAAATTATTATTATTATTATTATTATTATTATTATTATTATTATTATTCCATAGTGACAACTAACCACCAAAATGGTCTAAACAGTAAGTGGATAAAGCCATTTGCAAGAGCTCCATTACCACACAAGCTGTGAAAACAACGTTTTCATATTTTCACGGGTTAACTTATCATTGAAAGCGAAAGAAAAAGATTGGTATATGAATAATAGAGACATAACGAAAAGTAAAAGCATAAAAATACGAAAAAAGAAAAAGAGAATGTCTTATGTATAAATAAAGTACCAAATTATTTGGCATATGTCTTTTCAAATGGCTACGTGTGTCTCTGATAAGGACTTTGAATCTTCACCTTCCCAACATATGTATGTGCATGCAAGCCCTCATGTAGTAGAACTAATAATATAGGATAATAAATTCAAAAAAAATTTAAATGTATAAAAATATCGGTATTTTATTAATCTTAGTTATTAATTTTAATTAATACATATTATATATATTTTTATAATTAAAATTAGCGGCTAAAATCACTCAAACATTAGTATTTTTAGATTACTTAAAATTCTTTCAATAATTTAAGGAGTAATTATTAAAATTCACGAAAAAAACTTGTGACTATTAAGTGTTCATAAGCAATATGTCTGATAAAAATTTAAGATGTTAATTCTAACGATGCTATAATGAAATATTTTTAAAAGCTTTATTTTAGAATGATTTATAATATTCTAAAAAGAAAAGTATAGAGAAATAACTTTCTTACAAAGTTAACATAAACTAACTCTATTATAATTTAAATTTTATAAATAAATAAAAATTTAAAAATTAAAATTTAAAATTCAAAAAAGATTCTTTTTATATTTATCCTAATCACATTTATAATACACAATAAAAATAATCCATAAAAAATTTAATCAATTTTCATTTATTTGAAAACAGTCAAATCTCTCTTTCCACAAATCAACCGTCTCCATGCATTTTCAAACGCCGCCGTCCACCGACCACCGTCGCGTCTTTCATCGCACTGCGCAGCGTCTTCCACGCGTCCCATCGCCGTCCTTTTTTCGTCGACACTGTCGCCCATCGTCCCGACGCATTTGCACCGCCGCAGCCCCCATCCGTTTCAACGCAGCCACAGCCTGTCCCCATTCGCGACGCGCGATCAACTACTCTGATCCATGGCGACTCCTCCACTCGCAATGCGCGGCCTCCGTGGCTTCCTCCTAGCAATGCGCCACCACGAGTCTCCCACCGTACACGCAACACCATCCAAGATGTCGTCGCCGATCACCCTACGGATCTTTTTCTTCTCCTCTCCTATTTGGTTTTGATTGATTTTTTAACTAGTTTTTTATGTTTTTTTTTTTCTAAATTTCAGATGATTCTTTTTATTAGTTTTGACTTTTGAATGATTCTTTTTTCTATGTATATTTTTTTTTCTTAGGATTTGGATGATTCTTTTTCCTATATTTTGTATGTTTTTTTTCTTAAGATTTGGATTATTCTTTATCTTATGTTTTGGTGTTTTTTTTGGGAGTTTAGATTTTTTTTTTAAAAAAAAATTAGGGTTTGCGTAATAAATAGTAAGAGATAAATGAGAGTAAAAAGTGGTAATTAATAATCATTAATTTTATATTTTTTAAAAAATAAAATTTAAATAATTAATAATTAATAACAATTAATTAGTATAGAATGCAATTTAAATATATTTGTTGACTTATTATTGACTATACTCCTCTTGATTCTCTAGCGAAATTGATTCTAAAAATTTTGATAGGTCCTAGAATATCTTAAAAAATAAAAGTAATTTTAAATATTTTTAAAAGACTCTGAAATATCCTAAACCATTAAAAAGAATGTGAATAATTGTAAAGTATTCCATAAATATATAGAATTAATTATATAAAAAAAATTAGTATGTAGATAGACTAGATATTTTATATTGAGTTCTGAACAATCAATTATTGAAAAAATGGAAGACTCTATATAGACCAAGAATCATAAATAAAATTTATGTGCAGGTTACTTTTAACATACCACTTGGGTAGTAACGTGTTTTCTCCACTAAAGTTTCATTTCTTTTGTATCTTCTCTTGTTTCTCTCTTATTATTTGCATTCATATAAATAATTGTTGAGGGTTAAACTAATATGTTCTTAGCTCAAAGAGTTAAATGAGTCTAAATGCTTGTAAATAGTATTGCAATGTGTCCAAAATTATTTTATTTAATTTAATATTTATAATTTTATACGTATATAATATTTATAATAAAAATATTATTTATATATTAAAATTAGTCGTCATGTATTTATGTATAAATATATATATAATTTAACTCATTTTTTATATATATTTTATATTTTAATATATATTTTATTTTAATGACTGATATTGATTATTAATTTTAATGTATATTTAGTATAATTATATTTATATAATTTATTATTTTAATATTATTCAATTATTTTAGTAATAACTAAAAATATAAAATAAAATAAAAATAATTAAAAATATTAAATAAAATAATTTTAAATCATGTTAAATTTATTTATGTTTTCTTAATATTTTTGTTTCTAATTTTTTTGAATGCTCCCTGTTATTAGATTTTGATTCGACAACTCGACGAATGAAATTATAAATTTGACCAGTTTGACTTTATTTGCCTTTATAAACAGAGTACTTAATTTGGCCATGGTATTTCTATTTTGAATGAATATCATTTCTATTTTTTTTTTTCCGTGATACTATTTTTCCTATATATTTTAATAAAAAAATACATAAACCCATGCAAGAGTATTTTTTAAATTTATATGAATTTTTAAATAAGTGTTTTTTACTTTTGTCTTATATCAAATTGTTTTTGAGTTTTATGAAAATCGATTTTAGTTTTTTGATTATATATGATATTTAATTATTTATCGCTTTTTTCCGATAAAATAAAAGAGTTGAATATATACATAAATAATAATTATATATATAATATTTTCAATTATTGTTTAATGTATCTACAAATACTAATGTTATCAATAATTGTGAATAATGCAAACTATAAAAATTATTATTCTCCGTATACGTTTCATATAATCATATCCGATGCAGAAGTTTAGTATATTGTTTTCTTCTCACTTAATAATATTTGTGCAATATTTTAATCATATCAAAGGTTGCAATAGCTAGCATAGTACTAATAATAATATATCCCTTTGCCAAGAAAGACATAACAAAAGTTACTCATATGTATCATCATATCAAATTAATTTTGCAGCATATGATGAATGATGATGAAGATCTTGTTGTGTTGTCGGTTTAATGAGGATCAGAATATGTGTCGGTGAGGTTTAAGTTTCCACCATACGAAAATGGACATGGAAACTGTAGATTGAGAAACAGGAACAGTGAAATTGAAAATATTTAAACAAGACTCATCATGTGGCCATCTTTAATTTGGTTGATATATTGATAATTAAGAAAATGATGTGCATATATATATAAATATATGCACTTGCAACACGCTTTGAAGATAATTGAGATTGTGGTGATAATGTAATATCAATTTTTTCAACCTCAATAATAATCATAGCACAAGTATAAAGTTAAAATACTAATGTCATTTTCCATGGATATATATGCTAGTCATTATATCCACCAATATAATCAATGCATTGCACTAGACTTCAATTTCCTTTTTGAATAATCAACTGTATATTATTTTCCCACTCATTTTAGTTTTTATCTGCCACTACTTTTAATTTTTGGAACATATTTAAATTTATATATCAAAATATCAATATTAATTTTAAAGATGTACCAAAATTAATAATGACAAAGAAAAGAACACTTATTAAGAATCTTTTTCTATTTTAGCCTCAAGTGAAGAGATTTTTTTTTCCAGTGCTAGGGTTTTGTGTTGTGTTATAGCGATGTTAATTTCTTTTCTCTAATAATAATTTCTGCATTGAGATGTGAGTCTTAAATCATCACGTTCAAGAATAATACTGTCAAAATGACTTAATAATTAGATTAATATTAATGTGGACCACAGATAAATTTGGACCACTTTTCACATAGATCTAAGAGTTTATAGATTGCATAATAGAAGAAGCTACCTCAAGATCAAGTACTCATGTTAGCGTAGCTTACAATGTTTCCCGTGACAAAACTACTTTATTCCAAAACTTAAAATTGATGAAAAAAATATGTAAATAATTATATTTCTAATATGTATTTATATAAAAGAGTTTTGTTTTTTTTAGGATTTACATAAATTTGTGAATAGGATTTTTTTTATTAGTCTAATGCTAACAAAATTTTAGTGTCAACAAAGATCAAATTCTAAATTTTTAGGTTATAAAAACACCAATATCACAATATAAAACTACTTCTTTATTCAAAAGTTTAACCTAATAGAATAACATTAACACGTTACACCTTTCAAAATGTTTCTTAACTTCCATTTTTTATTTTTAATGAAGTACTTTAATTTATTAGACCAAATATTATAATTATGTATATCAATAATGAGGCTTAACTGTTTTTATATTCAATAAGAGACTGTAATTAAGATATTAAGCCCACAAAAATGACTAAGTTGTTGTTTCTGATAAACTAAAACTAAACCATTTTAACTTGGTTAAAGGTCCATGCAGTTGCATAGCATATGATGCATGGGTCAGGTATGCATGAGAACTGGTAAAACAGAAGTTCAGGACTCCTCAATTAAAAAACATCATTGCACGAATTTGTAGGAATTTAATTAAGCGCCTAATGTGGTAAAAGCTTATTCCAAATTCCAAAATTTCAAAAGTATATGTATATTTTCTGCCTTATAAATTAATCAAAGTTACATCTTAATTCAAATGCTTTTGATTCTTGTGCAAAAATAATAGGGGGGGGGGGGGGGGAAATATTGCATTACCTTTAACCATATGACCATATTATTATATATGTCACAAATAGCAAGATGGTCAACAAAATATTCTATTTTTTTTTTTAACTAACTTTCTTCTGGATCTCTTTGAGCCAATTAGAGTTGAACCTAATATTATTATTAATATAGTAAATAATATGGAAATATCTAATTTTGAGGCAAAATCCAAGCTTGTTAACGAGGTGGCCATGATGATTTCTCTCATGGATTCTTTCAAATGTCCCTCCATGTTTGTGCTTCCACTGACAATATTCTTCCCTGCCACCCCTGAGAGGAAGCAATGATACTAAGGACCACATCATTGGTACAGAATTTTAATTAACTTTGCCTTAAAAAGATGTTAATCTCTTTAATTACTATCAAATATCAATTATCAATTACCATTACCAATGTCCTACTTAGGATGTTGGATTTTGACTTTAATTAACTACATTGTAAAGATCAATTTGTTGCCTTTCCTTTTTAGTTCCACGAGCCACATCAAGTTGTATAGTTGTATGAACATCCTAAAAGAAATAATAGATACTCGTATCTTAGTACTTCAATTATTCCGAGCCCCAGTCTAGGAGAAAGGGGAACACGGTTTTGCGCTTAATTTCATGCATCTTTCGTGTATCATTATTTTACTTGAACAGCTCATGAAAAGTTAGAAAAGATATTATACATTACTAATATTTTAAGAGAAAGTTTAGGAGCAAGCAGTTTTATTAAAATTTGGCCGGCACTTAATCAGTAAAAAAAAAGTGAACAATTCTACATCAATAGATGTAATCTCATATCAATAAAAATACTAATGATATCTAATTGATGACAAATTACAAAATTTGTTGATCTCCTAGCACTTCTTATATTTTAAATTTAAATATGAGAAATGATAGAAGACCATCAAAATTTATTATTTTTTATTATTAATTAGTTATTAATATTTAAAAATATAGACTAAAATATATTTTTAAATTACTAATAAATTAAAAGAATTGAATTGATGATTAAAAATAATGGCTAAAAACAATAAATTCTAATAATTTTTTAATATTTTTGTATAAGTATTTGATTTTTTTAATTTATTTGTTGTGTACTGTTTAGTATAAACTTTCTTTAGATAAACAACGAATAAAAACTGGTCACCAAATTAATTAATACGTATAAAAGTAGTTGTTTTCATCTTTTGTATATATTAGTACATTATTGAATATTTAGATAATTTCATATGAAAATTTATATCGACCCTATGTAAAAAATAAATCATTTTTAATAAAAGAAAAAGAATAATAGTATACATTTATTAATGCTTATGGTACAAATCATTAGCTTCATTCTTATGGACCAAATTGTTGTATTCTTATGATGCTGATATGCGCAGTATTATGAAATTATTGTCAGAATTCCTCGATTGCTGGAGATTCTTATATATGGGGTAAATATTCGATGCAAAGTTTCGTAACCCGCTATGGGCCATGATGAAGACATGAACTAGGCTGACAGGTGATTAATTATGGTTTTCTACAGTTAAAGACTAATTCATTCTGAAAGAATTGCATAAATTAAATATCTAACCCACCTCTTAATTTCTGTTTGATAAAGATTTTGGGACAGAAAAAAAACGTAATTATATTCATATTTATTTTTTTTTATCTCTACTTTCATTATCTTTAACTTTTCAGTATATAAGAAAATAATTTAATTGTAACAGAAATTTTCATAAACAATTAATTGTGTATTATCACATCAGTCAAAGTAATAAAATTTTAATTTTATTATTTAAAAATTATCTAAATGTATGAATATAATTAAATAATTATGTACAATATTTTAAAATCTGCAAACCTGACCTTAGATACATGACGTACCACTTATAGGCATTTTCTTCTAAAATAGAGAAATTTTAGGTATCCTAGTTTCACTTTAGAAATTTAAGAAAAAAACGAAAAAACAAAAGAAGATTGAGGTAAAGCTGCATTTACCACTGTCCAGCATACAGGAGAATTATGAAATTAATGTTAATCAATTCTGTCCTAACTGAGCATTTTGATTGCACTAATTTGGTAGTTAGGACATGCTTCATTTTTCAAATCAAAGGTCTATAATAACATCTTAATTTGTTAATTAGTTTCTTATTATTCTCATTTATGTGTCATTAATGCTTTACAATGCCAGAAAAATGTATTTTACCGTCAAAATTATTATAAAATTATTTTAACAATAATTACCATCGAATTTTACGTGAGAATATTTTACACAAAATTAAAAAAGTCGTTATCACAAAAATTTGTCGTCAGATTTCAGTTTTCAACTCTAAATTTGACATTAAAATAAGGCATGAAATTGGCATGTAACATTATTGTCGAATTTGTCGTTGGATCATATAAATCAATTGTATCAAACGTATTGTTTAACTTAATGACTTGCGCATTACTATTGGAATTATCCTGTCAGTAAATCTAATGCAAATGAACACCAAGGTTGCCGATTCTTGAATTCAAACAACCCAAAGCATCTATTACTTTGCAAGGCACAACTAATTACTACAAAAAAAAAAAAAAATACTGTCAAATTTATCGTTGGATTTAGCATCGCAGAGTAATGGTAGATTTATTGTTGAATTTACCGGCAGTAACTATGTCGAATTCGTAAGGTTTTTAATTACCGGGGGATTCTATTTTTCGACAATAAATCTGCCAGTAATTTTTGAAAGAAAAATAAATTAAATTGGCGCGTCCTTTACTATCGGGTTCACCGTCACATTAATTTGACCGTAACTCAATTTAGTGAAACGATGTGTTTTGATGATCCGCAATGGTTTACCATCGAAATTTTTCGATAGTAAATCCGATAGTAAAGGTGGCGTAAATTCAAATCACGAACCCCTTCCCCTCATTTGACAATACCACCATCACCACCATCCCCCTCTCTCTCTCGCGCGTTCCAGCTGCTGCCGCCGAGACCACCACCGTCGCCACCCCCTCTCCGTCGCCGTCAACCCCCACTGCCGGCGCCTCCTTCTTCCCCTCCCTCTCAGCGCCGCCGCGGTTCTTTCCTCCTTCTCCTTTCGCTCTTCTCATTCCATAGCCTGCAGCTCCCTGCTCCGGTGGCTCACGACCGCCACCTCTAGCGCCGCAACAATCCGGTGCCTGTCGCCTTCCTCTCTACTTCTTCGTTGCTTTCTGCACCCTGCATTCATGGTTCTTTGTTTAAACTTTTTTTTCAAATGTTATTAGATAGTTTTAGTTTATTAGATTAGTTTAATTAGTTTAATTTTTTATTTTAGTGGATTTAGGTGGTTAGGATAGTTTAGTTTAGATTTATAGGTTCTAAATTGTTACTGAAAATATCTGAAACTATTCTGAGTTTGATGATTGAATTAATGGAGAAATTGCTGCCGAGTTTACTTGGTTAATTGTTTGATTGTGCTCATTCATTGTGTTAATTACTGTTTTGTTGTTTTGTTATTTTGACTTAATTAGGTTGCTGTCTAATGAATTTATGATCAACGCTACTGATTTTTTGTTTTGTGTCATTGATGTTGAATTTTGTGAATTGGTGTTGCATAGTTTACTTGTTAATGCTAAGTTATGTTGTTTATGACTTTGGATGCCAAAGGTTTGTAAATATGCTTCAAAAAGCTTTTTATTGAAAATTCTGGTCAATCTCTTGAAATCGTTGCTTATTTTGCACTTGTTTTGACTATTTGCATTGATGAAATTTAATTTGTTTTTCCATTAACTGACATTTTTGAATTTTAAATGTTTGAGGTTTCTTACCTAATATTGCAAGTTTGATACACTATACCTTATGGAATTTGATTTCTTTAATTTTTAGTTTAGGTTTGATAAAAATTTCAATTGTAACTTTAATCAGTTTCAAAGTTAGTTCAGTTTAGTTTTCTAATCTTAGTGGATTTAGGTTGATTAAGTTAGGTTAGATTCAATACATATTAGGTTTTGAATTTTTGAAGTGTTTGGAATGATCTAATTGTGTAAATTACTGCGTTGATGACTCTTTTGCTGAGATGGTTTGATAATTTGTTATTTGCAGGCATGTCGACAGGTAGAGGTGCTGCGAATCAGGCTGCTGGTCATGGTCATAGCTGTGATCGGTGTAGAGGGAGGGTTTCTTCCGTTACCCTCGGGACTTCTGGCTCCCCTCTCTCTACTCCGACCACCCTGTTGACGCCACAGGTTGCAGGTTTAACGGACCAGCCATTCATCATGGTCCCTAACCCCAACTATGTGCCTCCGTCTATGGCGACGACGCTGCCTCCTACCGCTCAGCAGCCTACATCCACGTCAACACTGCCTCCAACGATGGATGCTGAGGCCCCGGAGTCCAGCCACAGCAGTGAGCCAGCAACTAATGCCCCATCACCACCTCCCATCGTACGGTTAAAGATTTTGCCTGATGGCGGCATGGTGTAAGTATCAAGTTGAGTCTCATGTATTTCCTATTTATAGTTATCACTGAAAGTGCCTGAAAATTGATTATAGTTTAGCGGATTCAGATTTAAATGCTGGTTAGTGTTTTAAGTTTCAATGATTCTAGTTAACTTTGTTGTCGAAAGTTCCTGATAATTAATTCTTGTCTAGTGGATTTAGGTTGATTTGGTTGCCTGTTTAGTATTTTCCGTTTCAATGATTATGGTTGTTGCTGAAAGTTCTTGAAAATAGATTCTTTTTTAGTGGATTTAGGTTGATCTGGTTGGTTGGCTTGTATTTTTAAGTTTCAATGATTATGATTAACTTTATTGATGAAAGTTCTTGCTATTGATTCCTATCTAGTAGATTTAGGTTGATTCTTGTATGTGGGTGGTTAGGTTTGCGTCGAAAAATAATGCGTGTACTCAGGAGATGACCAATGTCATCAAGCTGATGTACAACCATCCCTGACCCATCTACACGAAGATCCCTACTGAGATCAAAGAGCGGTAGTTTCAGAAATAGGCGGTAATTAATTTTTTTTTATGTTCAAACTCTTTTAGCTAGTTTATATCTTCTATCTTGTTTAACTAATTTTAAAGTTTCTTTGTTGCCGCTGTACTTTAGGTGAGACACTGAGCACGACCTTACAATCAGGAAGATATTCGACCATAGAATGGATCGGCGGCACCAGCAGATGTTGGATGATGTTCGTCAAGGGTGGGACCACCGAATACAGTGGCTCTAACCCGACATAAAGAAGGCTCTGTTTGTTCATTGGGAGATTGATGAGGGGTTCCGATATCGGCATCCCACCAACAGAGCTAATAGGGCCTTAACTAGGTCGTCCAAGTATACTGGCGACTCAGCGACCTTCAGGAAGATGAAGGCCAGGCTGGTATATAAAGTGACTTTAATTTTTTTAATAACTTAGTTATATTCTTCTGCATATCAATACTAGGCATCTTAATCATATTATTTTTATGCAACATGTGTAGTCGCAGTCGTTGGATTGCAAGGTGATGTTGGCGAAGACGTTCAATTACACCCACATGCTGAAGGAGAACAAAGAGATATTTGATGATCAGCAATCTCATGACCATTATATAAGTAAACATACATTTGATTATCTTCTGCTATAAGATTTTTAGAGATTAACTGTATATTTGTCGGCGCACTAATCACAATAACTTGTGTTAATTACACAAGAATCCTATACACAAAGACTAGAAGCCGTGACTCAACAGTCTCAGGAAGGTGGGGAGGACGCTGCCGATGGCTCTACAGCTGTAGTCATCGATCCCGATGCGGTTTGGCATGAGACCGCCTCAGCGTCGTACAAGAATTGCATATACGGGATGGGGTCGTTGTAACGACCCAACTTCTGGAACGTCATGATCGTACCAAAAGTAAGGCGTTACTGACCTATTTTGTTTTATTATCTATTTAATATTGAGCCTTTACATCGATATCGCATTTTAGTTTTAAGAAAATTCTAGTAAATTTTGTTTTTATTCTTTAAAGCCACCTATCAAAGATTTTCAGTTAATAATAAACACAAATACTATTAATAATAAATATTATACAAGTAAAATCAAGTGAAACTTAAATACAGCACTTACCCCTTTGTATAAAATAAAAACTTAAGCAACAAGAACGAAGAAATTCTATGAAAGCAACTTAACCCATAAACAATTTCTATTATTCGTCCGCAGCTTTACACTGAGTCTTCGAACCTGTGTCACTGAAAGGATGGAGGTGAGAACTAACCACTCGTACTCAGTAGAGGTCGAGAATGCAGTAAAAGTAAGAATAAATACACATAGCTTTCTTATTTTTCAAGAATAATTTCATTTATTAAACCTTTAAAATTTTGAGTTCTTACTTTAAATGATTTAGCAGTTTTCTTTCAAATTACATTTCTTTAAAATAATTTTCAGTTACATTAATCAATCCTCAATCACCTTAGTTCACAGTCAGATTTATAACCCAACAAGCACAAGCAAGGTACACAATACAAACATACAAGCAATTCATGCAAATCAAATACCAGGAAAATTCACAGATAACATAATATAGCAATAGAATGCCCCATGCAATTTATACAAATGTACATGATGAATGTCTATTCTTATTCAGGCAGTGAACACACGTGTCGGTTCGTTGTCTGATACCCGACAGTGATCCTGAGATAGGCGTTATGTATTGCCGTCTCTACCTCAGCCAACGTCCCTTCCATGAGCGTTACGTATCGCCGTCCTCATGAGGAACCTTCCTTCCGGTCTCAAGTGGGTGTTACATATCGCCATTCCCACTGAGTCTTATCCTTCGGGTCTCAAATGAGCGTCCCCACTGAGCCTCATGCACAATATCTCAAGTGAGCGTTATATTTTGCCTTTCTCACGAGATTATGCTCAAAATCAAATCCTTTAATTCAAATTATTCAATCTTTTTCAGTATTTTCCTCAATCTTTATTTCTCAAACCTCAATCCTTAATTCCTTAAACCCTTAAACCTTTAAACCTTATTTCTTAATTCCTTAAGCCTTAATCCTTAAACCTTAATTTCTTAACCCTTAAACTTTAACTCTTTAAACCTTAAACTTTAAACCTTAACCTTTAGATCTTACTTTATTAAACATTAATTACCTCTTTCCCATTCGAACTCGATCAAATCTCTTTACCTCGTATATATTCAAATTATCTTAAATTATTATTTTAACTTTATTTTTTTATTAAAAGATCATTACATCCTTACTAATGTTTAACCTTAATATCCTAACTTCTTTGACCGAAACCTATATCCTTCTTTAATACCTCATCTCCTTCTCTTTT
Source organism: Arachis ipaensis (assembly GCF_059453495.1). Lineage (NCBI taxonomy): Eukaryota > Viridiplantae > Streptophyta > Magnoliopsida > Fabales > Fabaceae > Arachis > Arachis ipaensis. The sequence goes on along the minus strand of NC_142443.1, from coordinate 18,874,941 downwards.
TCCTTAAACTTTTTTCTTATTCTTCTTAAGCCTTCTTTACTTCAAACCTTAATATTTAAATTCACTTTATATTTATTACTTTAACAAATTTAATTCAAACCACTTTAAAATACCGTAATTATTTATTTCTAGCTATCGGATATCCAATTTATTAATCATACATCCTAGATACAATTTACACAATTCAAATTAACTAAATCCTATATTTTTATTAAATTTTGGACATAACTTCCCCTAAAAATAGAACTTAACCACCTTTAAGGGTTCCTTCATTCACAACCATTCACCAATCATTTCTCAACCAATTCCACATAATTAATCAAAATAAGAATTTCCAACCAAATTATTACAATAATCATCCAATCAACTACCATACATAACTATACTCAAATCAATCATAATTTCAATCACATTCCAAATCAAACTCAACAATTAATCATTCTAAATTGTTATAATATTTTTACAATTATTCAATAAGCTTTACATGCATTCTTAATTCAAAACCCAAGATTTTAAAATGAAATCCCCTGCCTCAATTTAGTCGAAGCTCAGTAATTAAACGCATCAAATCATCTTTTGTTTATTTTTAATTTACAGCAGCGGCGGCAACCTTATTGATTTTCAAGCAATATCAATAACGACATCAAGGATCATAGCAACAACAACTTATCTGGCATAAATTGGAATTTAACGCGGAATTGATGTTAAGCAGAATTAGAACAAAATTAGTACTGAAGTATTATGGTAAATTGAAACAGAACCAAATAATCTCACTACGAGAAACAATGCAGGGTGACATGGCAGCAGCTTCGACTGCCTCCTCCAGCAACAGCGACGACGGAATAACACCACGAGACAGCTACAAAATGCCAATGGCGGTGAATCCAATAATCTACCGTGGTTTAAGGCTGAGCAAAGGCAAGGTGCAACAAAATTAGCCTTACCAGAGGAACAAGAGAATGGAACCACAGCAGCTTCGGAGACCCTCACCGACATGGACAGAACTGGCGGTAACTTCAAAGGGGCTGAGATAGCAAACCCTAAAGAACAGAAGCGGGATTTGGAGTAGCAGCATTGCTGGTGGCTCAGAGCAGCAAGGACCCAACGCCGGCTCACCTCCAGCGACGGCGAGCTCTGCCGACAGTGACAGTGAGGAGAGCAGCGGCGGCAAGGGCCTCCGTCGCCTCTTTTTCTCTCTTTAGCAGCTCTTTCTTTCTCTTCCTACTCCATTCAACGGTGATGGCTCCTTCGGCTCTACGGGCAACGGCGGTGCGCGGTGTTGGTGGCGGGACAGCTCGACGACAACGGCCAGGCTTCGACGACGAAGCACGACGGTGACTCCTCCCTCTCTTCGCGAGCTCTCTCCCGTTCGTCTCTCGCTCTCCATTAGCTGGCCCTTCGACAGTGACGGCAACGCAATTTCAATGACGGTGACCCATCTCTTTCGCCGATGCGGCTGGACATAGACACGACGACAGACAACTCTCCTTCCTCTTCTCCCTTTCTTCTTTTTCTCCCTCATTTTTCCCTTTTCTCTCTTTCCCTTTCTTTCTTTCTTTTATTTTCGTTGGGGAATGCCGACTAGGGTTTGGTGAGGATAAGCGTTCTATGAGTGTGAGTTTTTCTTAGGGTTAGATTAGGGTTTTAGGTGGTATAAAAATTTTAATAAAATAAAATGGTAGAATAGTAATTGAAAACCAAATATAATTATTAATTATCAACTTATCAATTATTTTCAAAAGAATATTCTAATTTAAAAATTAAAGATAATCAAATTTATTTATTTATTTTTATTCATAAAATAAAATTCAAAGTTTCAATATTCAAATTAAACCATATAAAATTCTCATTATTTTTCAATTACTAAATCTTTAAATTTAAAATAAGAAAATATCCAATTATTATAAAAATTATAAGTTCTAATTAATTTTAAACTCAAAGTCTCATAACTTTAATTTAATTTCTTTTGGTAAAATAATTTTCAAGGAAATAAAATCATGATTATGTATAATAATTCACAAATAACTCATTATTTAATTTTCAAAAACTCGGGATGTTACATTCTATCCACCTTACAAAAATTTTCGTCCTAAAAAATTGATATAAGATGAAAAAGATTTACACTAATTTCATTTTCAAACATAAGAAAGAAAAGTAGAAAGATTAACAGGTTTAATTTCAAATATTAGAGAAATCATATCACATGTATACAAAAAAAATGTGCAATATAGTGCAAAAGTTATAAAATAGGTTTGATTAGGGATGCCAACAGGGCAAGGCGGGGACAGGAAATGCCTCCCTGCTCCCCATCCCCGCCTCCAGATTGGCTCCCTGTCCCCGTCCTCGTTCCCCGCCATGAAGAATATTGCTCCATATCCCCATTTCTCACAGGGTCCCATTTTTCGTAGGGACCCCATTCCCTATCTCCCTTATAGTTCTAAGTAATTATTAATTTTCTTATGAATAGAGTTGAAAGTATCCATCCTATACAAAAATAACAAGATTTTATACAAAAATTCTAAACGACAAGATAATGACTTCTTTTAAAATGATGCAGTGGGGGACGCCACGGCGAGCCAGAGCACTGAGCAATGGACGATATGGGGGACGCGATAGTAGAGAGGAGAATAAACACGACGACAGAGTTGTGGAAAGGAACGCCACAAATATAGAGAATGACGCGGTAAGGGTGATGGAACAGTAAGGGATGATAATACGGTGAGACGGGAGAGTTGCGAGGGGGTGGCTGTAGAGAGGTTGGATGGAGTATAGCCGACACTAGGGATCTATGAATTAAAGAAGGGTTATGCAAATGAGAATTAGAAATTTTGGATCTCTCTCTCTCTCTCTATATATATATATATATAGGCATGTGAAATGACTAAAAAATATATATGAGAAAGAAACTATTAAGGACGATTAAGTAAATTTATAAATTTCAAAGATTAGCGGAGACGGGACAGAGATCCCCGCTCGGGTCCCCGTGCCTGCCTCGTGGGAAATTTGGCCCCCGTCCCCATCCCGATGAAAAAAATTTCCGACAGTTGGATCTCCATTCAGGGCAGTCCCCGTAGGGATTCCCGCATCTCGGGGAGTTTTTTCATCCCTAGGTTTGATGCAAGTTGAACTTTAGAATTCGGAACTTAACAAATAAGTTTAACGTGCATTTAAAATCTTCAACGAAACTGGGTCACCTCACCTCGTTCTTGTATCTAAGCTAGGATTCTTTGAGAAATTAAATCTAGATCCCACGCTTCTAATCGATCACAAGCTCATTAGTTCATGATGTGTCACCTGTTCACATGTCTTGTATGATTCTAAACTTAAAACTTTCTCAACCCAATACTTTCTTATCCCATAATCATCTTGCAAATCCATTACTAACACCCATAAATCTGACGTTTACAACATTTTTCCACTGGACTCGAAATTTCGCAACTTCTTGTGATATCGCACATTTATCGGTTTTTGTCTTTTACGTCCACAAACCGTGTTTGTGAAGAATTTAACATATCTTTTGCCAGAATCGCACATAACACCAAACTAATTCAAACTTAAACAAAGGGTACAAAACTTAGGAAGAGAAGAACAAGCGACAAAAAAAATGTTTGCATGAATTGGGAAGGGTTCTTAAGATTGCAATTATGTATGGACATAGAAAAGCATTGAAATATGCTAGAAGAAGGGTTAAATCATTTCCTAAAAAAAGAAATCTAAATCAAGGAACTTTGGTAGGAATAACAAAAGTAAAGACAATGTAATAGGTCGAAACAAGTTTCAAATACAAATTCACAAGTGAGGGCAACTAAAACCAATAATAACGTTTCCAAAAACTCAAAAATCATTTGTGGTGTGAAAATCAATTCAAGATCAAATCAAGAAGTACATAATTTATAAACAGTGTCAAAGTTGAATGTTCTCAAAGATTCAAGCAACAACTAGGAACATAATCAAGCAAGAATATGTATGAATGACAAGATAGATGGAAAAATATCCAAAATACATTCCAAGAAAAGAGATCAGGAATTAGAGATCCCAATGCAATTGATAAAGAAAGAGATAACACTAAGCACGAATAAAGATAATATGTCGAAACAGAACTAATCTTTAGAACTTAATTTATAACGTTCCCAAAACCTCGTGATTCGCATTACCTATTATTTCTATTTCGTCTATGATAACCCATTAGTGTTCCCATATACATAAACCATTAGTGTTAAGTTGGTCAAACTTAATACTTTGAGGTATACAATGGTAGACTAACAGCGTTAATCAACAGACAGTCATGCATATAAAATATAAACTCTCGTCACTAGGACAAGTCTTAAGGCATGACAAACACTCAGAGTATGCAATGAAGCATAGTCAGTCCACTCCCAAGGCTCTAATCAGAATGAACTGCTCTGATACCATATTGTGATGACCCAACTTTCAGCACGTCATGATCGTACCAAAAGTAAGACGTTACTGACCTATTTTCTTTAATTATCTATTTAATATTGAGCCTTTACATCGATTTCACATTCCAGTTTTAAGAAAATTCCAGTAAATTTTGTTTTTATTCTTTAAAGCCACCTATCAAAGATTTTTAGTTAATAATAAACACATAAATACTATTAATAATAAATCTTATACAAGTAAAATCAAGTGAAACTCAAATACAGCACCTACCCCTCTGTATAAAATAAAAACTTAAACAACAAAAGCGAGAAAAATCTATGAAAGCAACTTAACTCATAAAACAATTTTATTTATTCGTCCGTGACTTCATACTGAGTCTTTGAACCTGTGTCACTGAAAGGGTAAGAAATTCTAGGGTGAGAACTAATCACTCGTTCTCAATAGAGGTCGAAAATGCTGTAAAAATAAGAATAAATGCACATAGCTCTCTTATTTTTTAAGAATAATTTCATTTATTAAACCTTTAAAATTTTAAGTTCTTACTTTAAATGATTTAGCATTTTTCCTTTAAATTACATTTCTTTAAAACAATTTTCAGTTACATTAATCAATCCTCAATCACCTCATTTTACAGTTAGATTTAAAACCCAACAAGCATAAGCAAGGTACACAATACAAACATAAAGCAATTCACGCAAGTCAAATAGCAGAAAATTTCACAGATAACATAACACAACAATAGAAGGCACACCCAAGCAATTCATACAAATACACATGATGAATGTCTATTCCTATTTAGGCCGTGAGCTCACGTATCGGTTTGTTATCCGATACTCGACAATGGTCCTGTGATAGGCGTTACGTATCGCTGTCCCTATCTTAGCCAACGTCACTTCCATGAGCGTTACATATTGTCATCTTCATGGGAAACCTTCCTTCCGATCTCAAGTGGGCATTACTTATCGTCGTCCCCACTGAGCCTCATGCACAATATCTCAAGTGAGAGTTATATTTTGCCTTTCTCACGAGATTGTACTCAAAATCAAATCCTTTAATTCAAATTATTCAATCTTTTTCAGTCTTTTCCTCAATCTTTATTCCTCAAATCTCAATCCTTAATTCCTTAAACCTTTAAACCTTTAAATCTTATTCCTTAATTCCTTAAGCCTTAATCTTTAAACCTTAATTTCTTAACCCTTAAACTTTAATTCTTTAAACCTTGATCCTTAAACTTTAAACCTTAAACCTTAAACCTTAAATCTTAACCTTTAACCGGCAGTAATAGTGCGTAAAACAATATTTTTTGGTGCCAACAACACCATCAGAAGAATCTGCTGGTAACCAATTAATTTTCTGAGACGATAATCCATCACAACATCTGACGGTAATTACCTTCGGACGAAAAATTTTCGATGATAAATATTTACCGGTGAGGTTTATACCGTCGGATTTGATTCAGTTTTCCGACGGTACTCATCATTTTTCTTGTTGTGAATGAGTTATTTGGTGGGAGCAGCAACTTAACACCAAATTAAAATGAGCATTAGTGGTCATTATCATATTTTTTTGGATTTTATATTTATGTAATTTACCCGAATACTTTACTAATTAGGATCAGTTGTGTTTAACTACTTTTCTTTTGGATAATTATGTCATTTTGGTATGCTACATATACTATTCAAACTCTTATTGATGTAGCTTCTTAAAACCTTATGAATGCCTATGGTTGTTTTTAATATTTGGTAAAATCTTATGAATGATTATGCAGATTGTTTAGTACATATTATTGTTTGACATTGATGTTGTTATGATTAACTAATTATTCAACTCAGAATGCTTAATGAATGTTGCAAAAACATAACAATTACTCAGAATCAGGTAGAATACAGACACAATAAAAAATAAACAATTCATTCCATTCAAACATCAATTACATTATTCTTCACTAGAACAAAATATTTAGACCCTGCACCCAAATTATTTCCAATGCATAAACCTTGCACTCAAACTTTCTAAATCACTTGTATCACCGTAACAAACAAGAAAAATGTAAACTCCCACAACAATCCTAAAGACACGGACACAAGCCATACTCTCATAGCTTTGATGTCACCTTCAACCTTCTTTTCAATCTTCATGACCATGTTAATATTCCTCTCCTTGTGGTCTACTGGAGCATTCGTCACATCCCAATTAGCAACACCACATTCATGATCATTGAATCTTCTAATAAAAAACCTTGCCAAACCTTGCCATCCCCTATCAATTTTATCAACCCAGACAAAGTAATTATAATCTCGACTCTATAGAAATGCAGAAAAACCCTACACTTGTCTAACTGTCAAACTCAGACTCATAAATAACATTTCATACCTTCCAAAAGGGATAGTAAATGAACCATCTTCCAAGATTAGCAACCATTGAAGGTTCCAACAAGACAACATAATCACCACAATGACATCTTCCATCCAAAATTTTCTTCTTCTTCATCTTTGAATCGAAACTTCTGAAAAGCAGCTACTTTCGCTTGTAGTTACTTTTCTCCTTGACATCGCTTAAATTCTTTTAACTATATTACTGTGGAGTAGCTAGGAATGATTGATGGTTGTGTTGGAAAGGGTTTTACTCTGCAAATATTTGGTTCTAATGAAGAACAAAGAATTAGGATTCATATTGTTCCCAAATGGTACTAAATACATATTCTTAACAACACGCGCCATTGTGAAAGAAAACTGTCCACGTAAAATACTCTGTTACGGCTACATCACATTTGGTTAGTTTTGTACACGGGATTAAATTTATGTGGGTATGTCACGAGTTATGATCTTCTATGGTTACTCTTGTCAGCGAATCAATATTTTATTGGTACTTTTGGTGATTAAAAAAATTTATTCGTGGATTTTTCGTGCATGTGGATGTTAGTTCCCTAGCTATAATTAATTTTTTTTTTGTCTTATGTTGGACTTAATTTTTTTTTAAGTTAGATTCGTAAGACAGAAGTGAGAAAAGGTTGTCCAATAGCGCCTTCTCAATCTTTGTTGGAAATTGTAAAATAATAAGAAAATGCTTACTAGAGTAGTTAGGATTGAATATTTGCTTGCTTGAAATCATAATTGTGAAGTATTAATAAGGTTTTCTAATTACAACTATTTACTTTGTCAAAAATGACAATACTATTTGGTAGAGACCTCTAATTTAAGAAAAATTTCTATCAAATTTTCGTAAAAAAATTTTAAAAATGGATATAAACTTAGTTTTGTCTGTGTTGTCATTGAACTTGTTTGGATTGGGTTAGATGAAAATATTGTTTGGTGGAAGTCTATAATTTTAGGAGAATCTCTATCGAAATTTCATAAAAAAATTATTTAGTTATGACTTTGTTGTTATTTAATTATAATTTTTTTTGTTACGTTCAGGTAAGCATGGCAGGAAGAGGTGTTGGCACTTGGGGGAGGTCGGCATAGAGGTAGGATGACTACCACACCTACACTTATGAGTACTCCAGCAGCCAGCTCTCCCTCTACTTCGATCACGCCTGGGACATCATCAGTACTTACTTCACAGCAATCGTTTCTGATGGTCTTTAACCCGCTCTACGTGGGTCCAATTCCACCACCAGTACCTAAAGTAGAATGGACTCCTTCATCCCTTCTATTGACTGATATATCGTACCAGCTCCAATGATAGAAAAACTCCCCCTCCACTTTCAAATTCATCGCATAAATTTGCAGTGCAGCAGAACAAGCAGGATATCGAGCCTGACAGTCTCAATGGTAAAAATTACTTTGTTTCCTCTTTATATAAATTGCTATTATATTTTGTTTTGGTGACAAATTGCTATTATATATGAATGAACTTACTGAATTTGTATTTACTATACTTTTTATTTTTATATATTTTTCATTTATATTTTGTCTGTTAATAATGCCTGCACCCATATAATGGCGGATGTCATCAAGCTAATAATGTATGAGATAGCATGGCTTAGCTATAGGAATATTTCCTGTAAAGTTAGAGATAGATGATTCGATAAATAAAAATTATAATCACATTAATTTTGGCTTTATATTATTTCTTTTGAATAACAAATATCAAATTATGAATATTTAGTCACAGAAATTTTGATATTGAGATGCTAAAAGGAATCTGGCAACCAAGAAATGGTATACTGTTATTACAGCAAGAGGAGAAAAAATCAAGAACATATTAAATTAGCAGCAACATAAAATATTGAATAGAAGAAATGTGAATGAAAAATATGATTCAGATGTAAAAATGGAATCTGTTATTGAACTTTTCAAGTAAAAGTTTACATACATGTACTATAATGAAATTGATTGATCATGTAACTAATTGAGCTCTTGTTCCAACTAACTGGTACAACTAACTTAATTTTTAACTAATTAACTTATACTACTAACCAATACAAATACAAGAGTATATCTGATTTTCCCCTCAAGGAAGTGCTTTGGTGAGAATATCTGCAAGTTGATGTTTGCTTGGAACATGCACCAACTTGATAATTTTAGAAGCGACTTTCTCTCTAATAAAGTGACAGTCAATTTCAATGTGTTTGGACCTCTCATGTAAGGTTGGATTGGTAGATATCTAAATGGTTGATATGTTGTCGCAAAAAATCATGGCTGGGTGGACCTCAATATGCATGAATTTTAGCAAATCAATGAGCGAAAGAACCTCACAAGCAGCAGTCGCCAACGCCTGATATTCAGCCTTTGTCGAACTTATGGAAACCACATCCTATTTCTTGCCCTTCCACGATATCGCAAAGAATCACCCAAAAAGGTGCAATACCCAATGGTTGATCTTCTCGTGTATAAATAGTCACCTCAATCTACATTAGTGTACATAATGAGATTAAACTTGGACTTAGATGAGAAAAGGAGCCTTGTCTCGATACCGCTTTCAAGTAACGAAAGACATGATGAGCTGCATTCAAATGGAGAAGGCGCAAATCAGACATAAACTACGCCAATTTTACTATTGCGAAGTTAACGTCTGGTCTAGAAATAGTCAAATACATGAGGCGACCAATCAGTCTTCTATAGTGGGATGGGTCACGTACGAGATCTCCTTCACCAGTTCAAAATTTTAGATTTGCATTCATAGGTGTGGTGGCAGGCTTGCATCCTAAATAACCTGTCTCTTTCAATAACGACATCGCATACTTTCTCTCAGTAAGGGAGATGCCATCTTTAGAGCGTGCGAGCTCTAAACCCCCAAAAAAATTAAGGTCACCCAAGATTTTGAGCTTAAAAATCAATTGGAGTTTCAGCTTAACATTATCAACTATCTCTTGTCTAGGAGTAACAATGATGATATCATTCACGTAAACAATAAGAAATGTAGTTGCATCACCTTCTCCCAAAGCAATCAGAGAATAATCCTATTTGCATTAAATGAACCTGTGGTTGAAAAGAGTGTTACAGAACTTGGTAAACCATTATCGTGAAGCTTGCTTTAGAATATACAAGAACCTTGTGAGCTTGCAAACTATAATCAAGATGATCATGTATGTTCTATATTGTGATGATGCTATACATGATCTGTGAAGATCACGGCTCACCTAGCAACTGATTAACCATTAAGGCTTACCAAATCAAGAAAGTAGTCTAATCTTATATAATTAACAGAATAACAAACTTAACCAAATTCTGATGATTTTCCTAACCTTTATCTCGATGTTAATTACCCTTAATACGTTTTACCAAGTCGCTAAGCAAAATAATAATGTTAGACTCGTGGATCTAGCTAGCTAGTTTTATCAAAAGTGTGTTTTATGCAGTTCTTAATTATTAATCTTCTAATGACTCCAATTATTGTGTTCCGGATGTGGTATACTCAAGTTATGATTACTAATGTTGATTTTTCTCTCTTGCTTTATATTTAGTTTAAGAGCAAATTAACACCGAAACAAGGTCATCGTTACCCAGCATGAAAGATTGAAACACCAAACCCAAATTATATAGAAAATAGAAAGAAGTGGTCCAATCAAGTTCATTATTTAAATTTGAAGTGTAGAATATGTATGGTTTGTGCTCTGAATTATTATTGTGTTGTGCTCTTCCAATTTCGCGTGCAGCACATGATGAACTGTGCTATAGTATATGGTTGACTCCAAAGTAGTTGAAATAGAAAATTTGAATTCAAGAGTGTTAGAATATATATAAGGCTTTGTACCAAATTTCATGAGAAATAAAAGTTAATGTATATTATATAAATAATTATTTATATATTTTTACTCAGCAATTTAATTTTTTTTTTTTACAAGTGATTCAACACGATAATTTGTTTATTAATTATTAGTAATACTTGGTTCTATGAATTGTCATTGGTAAACTTGCCATGTTTTATTTGTAGTTAGGATGTGATTAGTTTACGTTTTTATTTTTATTTTTAGTATTTTTTATAATTTTATTAAAAAAATAGGAGATAAAAACAGAAAAACAAGATTCATGATTTTATACCATTATTATGAAGAGGTTTCTTTGGAATTCATCAAACTCTTAACTAATAGTACTCGCTGAGAAAGTAACCGATAAAAAGTATTACTAAATGAAGTAAAAATTATAGTGACATGCTTGATTATTCTATTGTGAAATTTGTTATCATTTTAATGGTTAGTTATTTTTTTTTAAAGTTTGTAAAATAATATATATAAATATAAACAAATATACATGATGGTGATTGATTTGCTATTTAATTGAATTTTTTATAATTATTATAATAAATACGACACTAATCTTTCTAAAGGGTACAAATAACAATTGGAAAGAAATCATACGTATATCACCTAAAAAATAATGAATTGTACAATTATATTAACGAAGTTCCATTATTAGATGTTCTTATTAGAAGACAAGGTCACCTGTTGCTTTTTCTCCTCCTAATTAACTTGATTCAATGTATCAGCTTGAGTATCACGATTTTAGTATGATCTCTTATTTGATCTCTCTTAGTTAGCTTCTTATCCACTAACTAATCTTACTCATTTAAGTAAAATTGCAAAAATCATACTCTTATACAAATAGAATTCCAAGTATTGTAAGACTTGAACTTTTTTTTTTCCGTATGAACAATATTATTTTGACTTATAGTTTGAAAATTGAGCTAAAATCCATCACATATGACGAAAGCTCAACCGCACCATGGTCGGCACATTTAGGGTAAAACTTCTTATTTCATGTAAAAGTAAGGGCCATATATGCAAAAGATGACAAAATTAAGGACCTCTCCATAATAAAAACCAATAATGTTATATTATTAGCCTTTCACATTCTCCCTTTCCATTTAACTCTCTCATCATTATCTTTTCATCCATCATTTCTGCCACAAATAATGAGCTTATTTAGGATACTGACAAATTAGAGAGTACTTAGTAACATCATATTGTACAACAAAAATTGATGCAAATTTCACATGATCGTCCTTTGGCTCAGCACTAATTAAGCCATATATAATACTAATTAGGTCAATAACTTTGCGTAACTTGCCCCACTTTGGTTTATTAATTTCCATATCCTCACGAAAATCTTTTTCCTTCTTTAGTTAAAAACTATCTCACCATTATAAAAAAAAAAAAAAAAACAGACACAAATGAATTGGATCATTAGAAAAAGAATAGAGAATTAATGTTTAGTTAGTCGTCATATTATTATTTTTATTTTTATTTATTTACTTATTTTTTTACTAGACTAGATGTGTACACTGATTATTTGTCCATTTAAGAATAAACATTAATATTTAAATGAATAATATTAAGTAATTAATTTTTTTCAATTAATATTAGTTAATTTTTAAAAAAATTATTTTATTTATCTTAAATTTATATCTAAATCATAAATTCTTATATCTCTAAATCTTAAATAATCGTAAATCTAAATCTTAAAATTTACTAATAATATTAATTAACTAAAAATTAATTTTTTATCGTTTTTCTATTCAAACTAGTCTGGGAAAATCATTAACTTGAGTCGTCAAATTTAATTTTTTTGATTAATTTTCTATTAACGTGTAATGTTATATATCGTGAAACGTTAAGAATATGATATATAGTGATAGATTTTATCTTAAACGTCAGTGATATTTTTGAGAGACTAAATTTAGGCGTTAAATTATTTGAGAGAACAAATTATTTTATGTATATGTGTGTGCTTTTTTAAAATCAATTTTTAAAATTAAGGTCTTAAAAGTAAATAAAATCTAAATAAAATTCAGTTTAGTAATTGAGATTGATTGTAAATAAAAAGTCGGAGAGATAATTTCAAAAAAGTTGTTCAGCTAGCGTAAGAATTTGCATATTAAAAAATATTCAAAAGGAATGTGATACCAAAAATTAAAATACTGAAAAAAAAAAGTGTTTATATATACGAAATAATATTATTTGTGTTTAATATTTTGTTATTTTTGGTTTGACAAACTTTGTGGCTTTTACCAAAAGGCCTTTTAATAAAGTTTTGAGTAATGCAGTAAAAAGGTGAATATGAACACACGTAAAGTTAAGGAATTAGACATATATATAATAAGTAGTCCGTTCGATGTTAAGAGATTAGTTCAGTTGACAAAAGAAAAAAAAAAACATAAACAATCGCGTAAGATCAAATATTGCTCTTATTCTTTTTAGTTTTTAGTATGTTACAACTTAGAGCTACAGTAAAACTAGGTATCTAAATACTTTTTAAATTAAATTATCTGCTAAGTTACGTACATTTTTTTTTTTTGCAGATGCTTCTTTTTTTTTTTTTCTTTTCACCCTCCTCTTTTGTTATTGTTGTCATTGTCTTCTTTTTGTTTTACACACTTTTTTTTTAACGTTGTTATCGTTGTCATTGCGGCCACCATCGCCATCGTCGTCATTGCTACCATTACTGTCTTTCATCACTACAAGAAAAACATTAAGTATCGTCGGATTTAGCATCGAGTTTGCCGTCGGATTTGACTATAAATTTGTAACCGTCAAATATTATCATCAGAATTGATGTTCCAACGGTAACTGACGTTAATATTTGGCAAGAAAGAAAGAAATTATAGCACGTCCCACTACCGTCGGAATAACTTTGTTTAGTGAAACACTACGTTTTGGGCATACGAAAAATGTTACTGTCGGATGTTTTCGACAGTAATCGTACCCTAAATGATAACGCGAACCTTCGTTTCCCCTATTTCGAATTTTTCCTTCTCTATCTTCATCACCACCCCCTCTCTCTCTCTCTCTCTCTCTCTCTCTCTCTCTCTCTCTCTCTCTCTCTCTCTCTCTCTCACTCACTCATCACCGCCTCCACCTTTGCCATCTGTTCTCTGCCCTCTCCTGTCACCACCGTTGCCACCGCTCCACCATTCTCGGCAAGCCAGAACCTTCGCCGCCGGCCGTGCTCAATGCTCCACGTGGAGTTGGGGAAGCAGAACCTCCACCACGAGCCAAGCCTCCTGTAAACTCCGGTTAAGTTAGTAGATAATTAGTCAATAAATTACTTTTTAATAAGGAGAATTAGAAATGCGAATATTATATCGAATTAGGATAGAGCTCATCGAAACGAGAATTTTAACACTAATTTCGAAGAAAACGGTCTAAAATTAGACCGAATGGCTGAACCGATTGAATCGGACCCGAACCGGGCTGTCGGTCCAACCGGACCAACTCATTAAATGAAGCCAAACTCCTTTCTCTCCCTCATTTGGCTGAAGCAACGTGAAATGCTTCCAGGGAGGGGAGAAAGCTTTCGAAACCCTTACGGTGGTTTCCGATCCCCGTAACTTCTCCGTCCGAACTCCGATCACCGCATTGTTTGCGGCCACGAGTTCATCGCGTCGAGCTCTACATTTCTACCGAAATAATTTCACTGGTAACTTGTTTAATCACTCTCAGCCCTCTTTTCCCCCAATTTTTGAATTTTTAATGGGAAGGTTGAATTTCTTTGATTTCTGATGTTTTAGGATCCAATTAGCTTGAGGAAAACGTTCATTCTTGCTTATGTGAAGCTTGGATAAGGTGAGGATATGATAATTCTATTTTAATTTCATTGAATTTGAGCTTTGAGTATTAAATTGGGTATATGTGTTATAAATGTGTATTAGGTTGTAAATAAATAATTGGAGCTTGAAATTGTGAATACTGGAACTTGGAGGAAGATGATTAGTTGAGTTTTGAGGGGCTGCCTTGGTTTTGAATAAATAGTTTTGGTCGTTACGTGAAAATCGGTCAAAGTATGGTTTAAGTTTCTTGCATTTAATATATAATATTATGTGAAAACTTAGGCTAAATGACCAGAGGATAAGCTGAATTGCATGGAATGGCATAATGTTTAGTATATTTGGTACCTTTGATGTGGTTTGATTGTGTAAAAGAGATGGTTGCTATGTGGTCATTCCATTGAGCTATGAGTAATAAGATGGTTAAGTTGATGAATTTATAGGTTATATGCTTAATGATTGAAGGCTTGATGGTTTTGTTGATTTACATACTATTGATGGTTGGTGGTTGATAAATGGAGTAATGTTGTGTTGAGTTGTGTTATTGATTTATGCTGTTAGATTTGGCATAATTAGCAAGGAATGAAATGGGGTTTGATTGAGGAATTGAGGTTTGAATGTTTTTTGTAAAAGTTGGTTTTGGCCAAATTTCAGCGAGGCAAAACCTGGCTCTTGGACCCTCAATTTACTTCTAATTTGTTTTGAATTGAAAATTGGGTTCATAATGTTTATGCCACTCGAAGAACGGGTGAAAAATATTGTAAAACAAAGAAGATATAAGGATTTGAAGTTGGTACCTATAAACTGCCTTGCTTCCAGGTTTTTTTCCCATTGCTGCATCACTACTGCATCTGCCTCTGGTTTTTAAAAGAATGCACACCCACGCGTACGCGTGACCCACGCGCACGAGTGGAGTGAATTTTCGGCGATGCGTAGGCGACGAGTCCCATGCGTACGCGTAAGGAGTAAACAAGCTTGTTCACGCGTACGCGTGACCCACGCGCACGCATGACATGAAGTTTACACCCACGCGTACGCATGACAAAGGGACACGCGCGCGAACTACAGTTTTATGTTTCCACGCGCACGCGTGAGTCACGCGTACGCATGGATCCCATTTCAGCAAACATGCTTTTTAATGTTTCAAACTAAATTTTAAACATCTAAACCTCTATTTTCATTCCTTTAGTCATGAATATTAGTGTTAAACTTGATAATCAGATGAAGCTAGGGAATGAGAATAACTTGAAGGTGAAGTAAAGTTGAAAAGTAATGAATTGATGATAAGATGTTATGGATGAGTCATATATGATACTTGATTGGATGTTCTGATAAAATATTATGTATGAAATTTGGCTTGAATGATTTAATGATCTGAGATACGAGGTTCCCTGGATTAAGTACCGTGGCTTGCCACCACGTGTACCAAGTTGAAAACTCGATATTCTATTGACCCTATGACGTAAGTGTGACCGGGCACTATATAAATTCCTGGGAATGTTATCCCCATTGAGCAATATTGATTATTTGAGAAAAAGCTATGCATAGACTCTTGGGGATGCACGTCGGGGGACAGTCTAAGTACAATTCAGACTTGTCGGGTTGGCTGGATAACTGACAGATGAGCCTCATCAGCCATAGGACAGGCATGCATCATATGCATCTTACCTGAACTACTTGCTTGTGCTTTAATTGGGTGTGCCTATATGTATTTGCCATGCTAAATGTGTATTTGTTACCTGCAGTAATTGTAACCTTCTTGTGTTTGCCTTTATCTGTCTATTTGTCTGTGAAAATGCATGATGGAGTTGGAGATATGGAGGAATGGCAGTATGGGACTTAGATTTAAGGCTAAGTTAAGTTAGGTTTAAATATTCTTAGAAAACCACCTTTTATGGCTTCTGTTTAATACTTTAAGCTTTATAATCTGAGAGTCGGCGTTCTAGAATTGCCTCTGGCATTCCCAGGACCTTATATATTATGTGTGTGGCACCTTTACCATATTGAGAACCTCCGGTTCTCATTCCATACTATGTTGTTGTCTTTCAGATGTAGGTCGGGAGCCATCTCGTTAGGCGTCTGGACTCTTAAAGCGGAGGGGTTACTGGATAGCTTTGTTGTATAGTGATGTATATATATGTACTTAGTTTTTTCTCCGTATAACTTGTTCTTTTTTATCCTCTTAGAGGTTTATGGAGAGGCAGGATTGTGTATATGTACTTTTGGGTTTTGGATATGTATGTATATATGTGTAAATATACTCCGACCAGTCTTAACTTCGTAGGCTGAGTTAGGAGGTTGTTATTTTGTATCTTTGGTACTCTATTCCTACTTTTGTTATCTTATGTTTAGTAGTTATGGTTTTCTTAGCACGCAGATTAACTCGTTCCTTGAGCGTTGCGCTTTTATTTCGCGATTTTTTTTTTATTTTCCCTATTCTTCAAGGCTCCTAGCATATTATAATTCTTCTGTTATTATATATACTCATTTTATTTTAGAGGTCGTAATACCACACCACCTCTGCTTTACGGCTTAAGCGTAAAGCTTAGTGTGGTAGGGTGTTACACCTCCACCACCGTGATGTCCGCCGCTCTTTCCACCGAGGCATACTCCGGCGAGCCGCCTCTACCGCTGCAACCTCCATCTCCACCGTTGCTCCACTCTTCTTGCTTTGGAATTGGTTTTGAGATTTTGTAAATTTTCAATATATAATCTTCTCTGTTTTAAATTCATTGTGATTTCATTAGATTTTAATTTTTTTATTACTAATTTGGTATAGTTAAACTACTTTTCACGATTAGGTTGATTTAGAGTAAAATTTGCATTTTTTTTATTAGGATTTCTCTTGATTCATAGGTAATTAAGAATGCTATTGTGATTCTTGGGTTTGTAATTTGAATTTGTTTAAGGTTTGTAATTTAAGTTTATTAATTTAGGTTAGATTCAATACATTAGGTTTTGAATTGTTGAAATGTTTGGAATTCACTAATTTTGTTAATTCATGCATTGATGACTGTTTTTCTGAGAAATTGTTGTTGAGATTATTTGCTAATTGATTAATTATAGTTTAATTTAGTTTAGGTTTGGTTAAAATTTCAATTTCAATTTTGAATTAGTTTCAAAGTTAGTTTAGGGTTAGTTTTCTAATATTAGTGAATTTAGGTTGATTAAGTTAGGTTGGATTCAATACATTAGGTCTTGAATTATTGAAGTGTTTGGAATTGTCTAATTGTGTTAATTTCTGCATTGATTACTGTTTTGCTGAGCAATTGTTGCTGAGATTGTTTGATAATTTGATATTTGCAGTCATATCGACAGACAGCGGTGCTGCAGATCAGGCTACTGATCGTGGTTGTAGCCGTGGTCGGGATAGAGGGAGGATTTCTTCCGGTACCTCCGGAACTTTTGGATCCTCTCCCTCTACTCCGACCACGCCGGTGATGTCACAGGTTACGGGTTTAGCGTACCAGCCATTCATCATGGTCCCTAACTCCATCCACGTGCCTCCGTCCATAGCGACGACACCGCTCCTACCGCTCACCAACCTGCATCCACAGCGACACCACTTCCAGGGACGGATGCCGCAGCCTTGAAGTCTAACCAACTGATGCCCCTCCACCACCTCCTGCCACACGGTTGCGCATTTAGCCTGATGACATACAGCACGAGGTAAGTATCACGCTCAATGCTCATGTATTTTCTATTTATGGTTATCGCTAGTTTAGTTTATTTAAGTGTTAATTGCTCGTTATTGTTTTCTAGTTTTAATGATTATGATTCTTGTTAATGCTGAAAGTTCCTGAAACCTGATTCTTATTTAGTGGATTTAGGTTGATGTGGATTGGTGGTTATTGTTTTCTAGTTTTAATGATTATAATTCCAGTTAATGCTGAAAGTTCCTAAAACCTGATTCATGTTTAGTGGATTTAGGTTGATGTGGATTGCTAGTTATTATTTTCTAGTTTTAATGATTATGATTCCTATTAATTCTGAAAGTTCCTAAAGCCTGATTCCTATTTAGTGGATTTAGGTTGATTTGGATTGTTTTCTAGTTTTCATGATTATGATTCCTAATATCTGTTTTCTATGTTTAATGGTTAGGGTTGATTCTTGTTTGTGGGTTGTTGTTAGGTTTTTGTCGAGTCAGAAGGCGTCTACTCAGAAGAAGACGAATGTCATCAAGCTGATGTACAACTAGCCCTGACCCAATTACATTAAGATCCCTGTTGAGATAAAAAATCACTAGTTTGAGAAATGGGCGGTAATTATTTTTAGGGTTAAGTACTGAAATCGTCCCTAACGTCTTGGGTCAAAATCAAAATCGTCCCCGATCTTTTTTCGTTATTAAAATCATCCTCAACGTTCAAAAACGCTTTAAAATCATCCTTTTTACCAATTTTATTTTTTTTATTACCAAACTATCCCTCATTAAAAAAATTATAAATAAAATAAATATAATTATAAAATAAAATAAATATAAAATAAATAAAAAGAAAGGAAAGATACAGAGAGGGGGGGCAGAGAGGGGGGTGGGGAGAGAAAGAAGGGGGGCGAGAAAAAGGGGGCGGAGGGGGGAGGGGGGAGGGAAGGGGACCGCCGCACCGCCGCCCGCCGCCTTGCCGGCCTGCCGACCGCACCACCACCTCCTCCTTCTTCTTCTTCTTCTTCTTCTTCTTCTTCTCTCCTCGCCGTCACCACCGGTCTTCATTTCCGCCGCCGCTCTTCGCTGTCGCCGCCGCTCTTCGCTGCCGCCGCCGATCTGTTCCTCGGGGAAAGGGGGAATGGAATGCGAAGGGAGAAGAGGGGGGAGGGAGTTTCGGGAAGAAGAGGGGGAGGGGGAAGGGGAAGGGTCTTCGCCGGGGTTCGGGAAGAAGAGGGGGAAGGGGAAGGGTCCTCGCCGCCGCCACCGCTCTTCACTGCCGCCGCCACTCTTCGCTGCCGCCACCACCGCTGTTCCTCGTCGTCTCCGCTGGATCTCCGCCGTTTCTACTGCTCCTCCTCGCCGGTTTCTGGTTTCTGGTTTCTTATGGTTTCTTCTAGTTCTGCTGCTTCTGCATGCTTCTGATTATCAATCTGGTTTCTGTGTTGTTGTTGCTGGTGAAGAAGAAAAAAAGAATTGTTGTTGTTGCTAGAATTGTTGAACTGCTAGATTTGTTTTTTCCCCCGTTGTGTCTCGGTTTTGTTAATTGGACCAGTGATTCTAGATTAAGTATAATTGATTAACTTGCTGAATTGGTTTTGATATTTGAGGGAGAAAAAGAAGGACCTTGCAAAAATTTTTACAGAAGCTGTTCTCCCAAGTCATTGGTTTATTCATATGAAATGAGCTTGTTTTCAGATGGGTTAGATTCATTCATGCCCCCATTTTTGTTCTTGTTATCTGATCATTTCCTAATATATAGTAGTAACTGCTGCAACTGAAAAGGAACCATTTTTTGTTGACCAAGTTTGCGGCCTTTTCCTTCATTCTTTCACATATTGGATTGAAAAGAGAGCTTAGCTTCAGGTTTGAATTGCTGCTATTTGGAGCCACTTGGTTCTGATTTTCAGAGTAGTGATGTTGATGATGATGACGATGATAGTTTTGCAGTCCTAGTTCCTTGCTATAGACATGGCTGCAAGGAGGTGGAAGAAGCTTCAAACAACGTGTGGGGGTGGGGGTGGGGGTGGGGAGGAGTTTTTTGTTTTTTTTTTTGTTTTTATTTTTTATTTTTTTATTAATAGTTAAGGGTAATTTGGTCAAAAAATAAAATTGAGATAAAAAAAGGACGATTTTATAACGTTTTGTAAGGTTGAGGATGATTTTAATAACAAAAAAAGGTCGGGGACGATTTTGATTTTCGCCCCAGACCTTAGGGACGATTTCAGTACTTAACCCTTATTTTTATTGTTTCTGTTTTAAACCTTTTTAGCTAGTTTATATCCTCTATCTTCTTTAACTCAATTTAAATATTCTTTGTTACAACTGCACTTCATTTGGGATGCTGAGCACAACCTTGCCATTAGGAAGACATTCGACCATAGGATGGTCGGCGGCTCCACCAGATGCTGGATAGTGTTCATCATGGGCTAGACCAGAGGATGGGCTAGCTCTGACCGGAGGTATAAAAGGGTTTGTTAGCTCATTGGGAGACTGATGCAGGGTTCAGGCATCGGTTTCTCACTAACCAATCTAACAGAGCATCGGCCAGGTCGTCCAAGTACACCGACGGCTCAGTGACCTTCATGAAGACGAAGGCCAAGCTAGTATGTAGCTCCGTTAATATTGTTAATAACTTTGTTATGTTATCTGTTTTGCATATCATTACTAGGTATTCTAATAAATTTCAATGCAACTTGTGTAGTCGAAGTCGTTGGACTGCGAGGCCACATTGGCGGAGACGTTTAAATACACCCACACGTTGAAGGAGAATAAAGCGAGATTTGCTGATCAGTGGTCTTAGGACCATTAGTTGAGTAAACATACATCTGATTATCTTCTGCTATGAAATTATTAGAGATTGACTATATATCGGTCTTACTAATCACATTTACTTGTGTTAATTGCACATAAGTCTTACATTCAGAGACTAGAGGCTGCGACTCAACAGTCTTTGTTGTCTTAACAAAGTGGGGAGGACACCGCCGATGGATCTACGACCTCCGTCATCGACCCCTATGTGGTTTGGCGCGAGACAGCCTCAGCTCCGTACAAGAACGGCGGATATGGGATGGAGTCATTCATCACCAGCAGCCTTCGCACCTTGATATTGATGCTGTCGTCAGGCTTCACCACCAGTCGAGCCATCCAGCCCGAGGAAGGCGTGGATTTGAGGCTCCATGTGCAGGAGCTCTACTGTAGCCTTCACCATCAGGCTCAGGAGTTTAATGGTTATCGGGAGAGGTATCAGGAGATCCTCACCCGCGTGATGTCTACAGATGAGCTCAGGCTAGAGTTTAGGGAGTCGTTGGAGTGGATGCAGTGTATGGAGCGGGATCGTCAACGGTAGCGCTAGTGGTACACGGGCATCGTCACCGCCTTCTGTGCCACCGATTCAGGGCCACGGGACTGTCGACGACGACAACGACTACCATGATCTGTAGAGATTAGGATTTTGTGTTTCATATATTTATTTGATGTACTTGACTTTTATTTCATTTGCCCATTGTATTGTTTATTTATTTTAAATAAAAATTCTTAATTATTCATAAATTGACCACTAATTATGTAAAAAAAATATATTTTAATTTAAAATTAAAATTAACAATTTATTTCAATTTTTTTTTAAAAATTACATTACCGTCAGAATTACCGATGGAATAATCCGACGACAATATGGCTCGGAACAACATGTTTTTGGTGCCAACATTATCGTCGAAAAAATTTGCCGCATCACCGGTAACCAATTGATTTTTCGAGCAGGTGATCCGCCAGAGAGTCTAACGGTAATTAACGTTGGACGAAATAAATTCGACAGTAAATATTTACCGGCGAGGTTTATATCGTCTGATTGTTTCTGACGGTACTCACCGTTTTCTTTGTAGTGTTTTTCTTGCTATTTTTTATACTTTTTTTTCTCTTTTTTTCCCCTCATCCTCCTTTATTATCATCATCGTCGTCGTCTTCATCTCCTATATATAGTTCAGAAAATTAAAGCATAGAAAGTTTAATATACAGCACAAAAATTTTTAAACAACCGCATACCCAGAACATTGACACCCAACCAACAAAATACACACAGTACAGAAATTTCAGTCCACAACCTAAATATTTTGAAACTACCTAACACAGAAATTTTTGAAGACCCACATGTCCAAAACGTTGACATCCAACCAATAAAATACACAAGTACATAAATTTTTGTGTACAACACAGAAATTTTGGTGCATATCACAAATTTTAGTGTGCAGCAGAAAAATTTTTGGAGGATGATATACTAAGAACATTGACTTACTCAACTAACAAAATATACATTTGTAGCAAAAATTTGTTATGTGCAAAAATTTCTATCCCATGTGCAAATATTTATGTGCTATGTGCAAAAATTTCTATAATACATTGATAAGTTTGTGTTATGTGCAAAAATTTTTATGCTATAGACAAAAATTTTTGTATTATATCAATAAATTTTTGTACTCTCTAACAAAAATTTTTTTTACAGAAATACAAAAAGGAAAAGTGATAATGTATGTGTGTATTCTTTTTTTTGTTAAACTTGTGCCAATTTAATTAAACTTGGTTACAAAATATATATAGTATCACCGTTATATTTAAACATAAAATTATTAATATATATAAAATTATTCAAAATAGGTAGAATAGTTGAATTTGTATTTCATTTTTGAGCTAATAATTATATATGAAAGGAGTACTGTAAAACTAACGGCTTATTTGATCAGTTATAATTACTAAAATTTGTTACTCTCTTCATTAATAAGTAACACCGTCTTTTAAGTTATCTTAACTAAATTATTTTTGTAATTTAATTTATCTTTGAATATATAGTTACAGGACAATTATGACAGTGAGGGAATATAGTTAAAGGCAATATATATCCAAAATAAAAAAAAAAATTTGAATTTGATTTTAAAAAATTAAAATAAAATAATCTTGTGGTTGATTTTGAAAAGATTAAATCAACTTTTTAAAATTAGAATTGTTTAATTTAATATAAATTTAAAACTAATATATGTATCTATGTCTTGCATAGGATAATATACACAAATATATAAAATATTTTTTTAATTTTTTAAATAAAAACACACGTAATAATATTTGTTATAAATTTTTTTACAAAATTAATTAAATTTAAAAATATACTATTTTAATATTAAAAATAATGAAACCAAATAATTAATGAGTAATAATTTTACTTGTTTTTAACGTATAACAATTATTCATTAATAGTAATATATAGTTTGTGATTAAATCAAAATATTTACATTAGAATTTTATCTTTTTAAAGATTTTTTTTGTTATAATACCACTCGTTTCAAAATTTAAACTGATAGGAGGAGGCGAGTTAAGTCTTAAAATGATCCCTGAAGCTAATAGTTACTTAATTTTGTCCTTGAAATTATACTCTGGGACTCATAGTAGTCCCTCAGACAGTTTTCATCCATCACTGGCCATAAAAAAATTGAGGTGGACTGATTCTTGTCACACTAGCACTAAAACTACGTCATTTTATGTTTATGAAAAAAAAAACCCTAATGGCCTCCGAGGTCCCCTCCCCAACCTACTCTTCCACACTCTCAGCATCAACACACAGTAGAGACAGAGCTTTCCTCAATCCTCTCTGTCGCCACCTCTCGTTGGGCTCCGTCTCGGTACCACGCTACTCGTCCCCTCCCCGACCTAGTCTCTCACACTCAACTTTTTTTGTCGTCGCCTCTTGCTGACCTCCATCTTGTCGCCACGCTTTTTACTCTTCGATGCAGGGAAATGATGATGCACACGAAAAGGTGTCAATTTTGTTGAGGGACACCGTCGTGCGTTCGAGGCCTCCAAGGTTGTTAGTTGTTTAGCCTCGTCTTCGCCCCGACAGGCTCCTTCAGGGGAAGCTCAACGAGGCTCTGTGCCTTGCGAACTTACTCGAAGAACAAAGAGATGGGTGCTTTCTCATCGATTTCTTCGATAAAGAGTTGCTGCCACACATTGTTATTCAAAACCCTGCCATAAAAAGAGCGACGTTTCCCGCAAAATAATCGATCAGGAATGAAAACGAAGGGAGAGAATCACAAAAAGAGAAGGCATTGAATCTTCTTCGAAGTAAAGTTTGACCACAAATTTGTATTCATGGCACTCTATGATTTTCCAGAGAGCAACTATAGCAAGCTTAAATTCATGATTTCCAATTCTGTTATTGAGGCTTGAAACAATTCCATTCTTTTTGTCGGTATTCGCGGCTCCGACAAGATTTTCTTTTGTCTTTTCTCTGATTGACTACTCTCTTCTTACTCTTTGCTTAACGGTTTCTTCAATTTCATCGTAACTATATCCTCTATGGGAGATTTGGCAAGATTTTTGTTTGTCTTCCCTCTAACTGACATATGCTTGATTTTATTTTCTATGTAATAATGTAGACTTCTTGCAAACCCTTATTGTTGTGTTTTCTTTACCGTGAGAGTGAATTCTTAAGTTAAAAAAAAAGGAATGATAGGCTTGGAAATTGGATTAATTACAAAGTAATGTCTTTTTGTTTTCCGTCACTATCACTATTATTTGGACTATCTTTAGTAATTTCATGATGTACTATTTTAGACAAAGAATTTGTGGACATTCCTACTGATGTTCCTAAAGCACATGATGGCAAGAATGATGGTCTTGATGAGAATATGGATTAGCACATAAAACAGTCATTTTGTTGTTGTAATGGTTGGATTTGAAAGAATGAGAATAGAGAATAAAGTTGAAGAAGAAGAAGAGAATGACGAAGAGAATTCAGTGAACATAATTTGGGGATTAGGGTTTTAAAGGGAGAAATGAACCACATTGAAAACAAAAAAGTTTCATTTGCCACGTCAGTTAGCCGTTGGCGTGCCAATGTGGCAGGAATCATTCCACCTCAACTTTTTTATGGCTAGTGATGGATGAAAATTGCATTGCCTAAGGGACTACTAAAGTTGAGGATAAAATTGGTTAACTATTAACTTCAGAGACCACTTTGAACCTCAAGTGTAACTTCAGGGACCACTTTGAGGCTTAACTCGATGGAGGCAAGATGAATAGTTATATCTCTAACACTCCTATTCAAGCAAGAACCTCTTTTGAGTTTGCTTGATTTTTGCATAGACTTTCTTTTCTTATTTTATTTGGCTTATACTATTTTTTTTTCACTTTTGAGGTTCACCAAAGATCGAACTCTAGATCTTTCGGACATAAAATTTTGATACCATGTCATGATACCACTCATCCCAAAAGGTTGAGCTGATAAAAGGAGGCAACATGAATGGTTATATCTCTAACACTCTTTAAATTACATCGGTGGTTAAATTTATAGACATTTTCTTATGATTCATGAGTAAAATTTTTAAACCCTCTTACTCATATGTTAAAATAGATCTGAGCAAGTACAATTTAATATGAGATAAAGTTTTCCATTGAATTATCTTTTTTATTATCATCGCAAAAAAATATTATGGAGAATTGTTCGAGTCATGCTACATATCCAAGTCTATTTGGCAACCAAGTTCAAATCAGTTTTATTAGTGAGAGCGTGAATGCAAGCTCTAACTACGTGAACGTTCCCACATTCCTCCTCCTCCTCCTCCTCCTCCTCCTTATTCTTCGCGTTTCTCCTCCTTCTTTTTCGCGTTCCTTATTCTTCTTTGCGTGTTTCCTTTTCATCGTTGTTCTTTTATTGCTGTTGCTGTTGCTGCATTTTTTCTTTTTCTCCTCCTCTTCTGAGTAATTTTGCAACATTACATATTTTTTCTTCTTTATTTATTTTTTTATTTTTATTCTTATTAAGAGAATAAAATCAGAAGAATAATAATAAGGTAAAACATGAAAAAGAAGATGAATAAAAAAAAGATGATGATGATAATGATAAAGAAGGAAGAGGAGGAGAAGTTTTAAGTTCGATGCAGTCTAAATTTAATTTTTGTGCATTCTGGTCTGAACTTGTTTTAAACTGAGTTTGTTTGTATGTCATCATTATTAAGAAATTTTGGTATATTCTGAATTTGAACTGTTATACATATAAAAAGAAGACAACCATGATGACAATAATGATAACGATGATGATGGAGGAAGAAGAGGAGGAAAAGAAAAAGGAAGAAGAAGATCAAAGAAATTAAAATGAGAAAAGAAGATAGAGGAGGTGGTGTTGTGGTGGAGATGATGATGACGATAATGAAAGATAAGAAAAAAAAGAGGAGGGGGAGGAGGGGGAGGAGGAGGAGGAGGAGAAGATGATGATAATGGAGAAGAAGAAGGAGGAGGAGTAGTTTTGAGTTATCATTAAATAATTTCGATGCATTCTGAATTTAATTCGATGCATTATAGTTTGGACTTGTTTTGAATTGAGTTTGTTTGTGTGTCGTCATCATTATGGAATTTTGGTGCATTTTGAATTTGAACTGTTATACATATAAGAAGAAGAAGATGTTGATGACAATAACAATAACAATAATAATAATAATAATGATGATGGAGGAGGAGGAAGAGGAAAAGGAAGGAGGAGATCGAAGAAATTTAAATGAGAAAAGAAAAAGGAGGAGGAGGAGGAGGAGGAGGAGGAGGTGGAGGTGGTGGTGACAACGACGATATAGAAGAAGAAGAAGAGAAGAAGAAGAAGAAAAAGAATTAAATCCGCAGAGAAAGAAGCCGTCAAAAGGCAGTTAGAGATAATGGCACATGGATGTCAATTAGGTTATACCAACTTGGTTGGTAATTAACTTGGTTGTAGAGCATTATTCGTATTGTTTTTGTTAAAATTTACACCTTTAACTATTTTATATTCTAATATCATGTTCATTCTTAGAATCAAAGTAATATGACCAATATTATTACTTGTTGAAATTAGGGGTGTTCATGGGTCATGTAAAACCGGGTTTGACTCGACCCAGACTTGGCCCTAAATTATGTGCAGGCCTACTGTTTAAACTGTTACTTGACCCTAGACTCGATACAATTTCAACCATTTGAGGCAAATTCGTACTGGGTACGTTCCGGGTATGAACTTAGGTCTCAAATCAGATGGCAATAGATGTTCAAATTTTAGATTATGAACAACACAACAACATCATCAATGCAACATATTAAATAATATCAACAATACAACATATCACATAATAAAACTCCATCAGTTTATTAGATAATTTCAACTACCAAATCTGAAAATCAGCCAAAAAAGAAGCAAACCAGAGACGACAACACAGAATAGAATGACGGCGATGGCAAAGCAAATATTAACAGTGACAATGATTCAGAACAGACGCGATAGAGATGGCAAAGCAGATCAAAGGCTGAATACAAGCGTCGGCTGT
This sequence comes from Arachis ipaensis, assembly GCF_059453495.1. Taxonomy (NCBI): domain Eukaryota; kingdom Viridiplantae; phylum Streptophyta; class Magnoliopsida; order Fabales; family Fabaceae; genus Arachis; species Arachis ipaensis. The sequence continues at coordinate 18,847,581 of NC_142443.1, read as the reverse complement.
AAACCCCGTTAAATTAGTAAATAATTAGTCAATAAATTAGTTTTTAATAAGAAAGATTAAAAATATAAATATTATATCAAATTAGGATAGAGCTCATCGAAACGAGAATTTTGACACTAATTTCGAAGAAATCGGTCCAAAATTGGACCGAACAGGCTGAACTGGTTGAACCGAGTCCAAACCGGGCCCGTGGGCCCAATCGGCCCAGCAAAAAGGACCAAAACCTCTCTTCTTCCTCAATCAGTAGAATAACACTGAAATATAATAAGGAGAAGAGAAGCCATCTGAAACCTTACGGCAAAACTCAAAGTCCCGTAACTCCTCAGTCCGAGCTCCGATTGCCGCACCGTTTGTGGCCACGCGACCACCGCGTCAAGCTCTACGTTTCTACTGGAACAATTTCATAGGTAACCCACTTATTTACTCTCAGCATCTTCTTCCCCAATTTTTGCAAAATTAAGTGAAGATATTGAATTTCTTTACTCTTTGATGTTTTAAGATCTAATTAGCTAGAGAAAAATGTTCACTCTTGCTTATGTGAAGCTTGGGTAAGGTGAGGATATCATAATTCCATTTTAATCTTACCGAATTTATGTTTTGAGTATTAAATTGGGTATATATGTGTTATAAAGGTGTATTAGGTTGTGAATAAATAATTAGAGGTTGAAATTGTGGACGTTGAAATTTTGGTGGAGGCTGGGCATTAGTATTTTGATTGAGCTTTGCGGCTGTGTTTGTGTTGGGTGAATTACTTTGGTCGCTACGTGGAAATCGGCCAAGGTATGGTTTAGGTTTCGTGCATTTAATATATAATGTTCTGTGAAAACTTAGGCTAGATGACCATAGGATAAGTAGAAATGCATGTATATATCTAATGTTTAGTAATTTGTTATGAACACGTTGGTTTGGTGCTTGTTGGATAATTGATGATTTGATTATATGGTTACAAGTTTATTGAAGGAAAGTATGATGGAGTTGTTGAAATATGAAATTGTGTAAGGTTAGTGAAAGGTGGTTGATGAGATGGTGTAGTGCTTTGTTGAATTTTGTTGCTGGTGTTTGGATTAGTAATGATAGGTTGGGTAATGAATGGAATGGAAATGTTGATCGAAAATGAGGTTTAATGAGTTTGCAAAAGTTAGTTTTTAGGCTGAACTTCGGTGGGTTATAACTTGGCTTCCAGAACCCCAAATTGATTTTAACTTATTTTAAATGAAAATTGGGTTCGTGAAGTTTATGCCGTTCGAAGAACGAAAGAAAAACGACTTAAAACGATTGAGTTATGCCCGTCGGAAATTCTGGTGTGGAATAGGTGGTTATGCAGGTGCCATTTCCTCATTATGCAGCTCTCTGGTTAATTTGCTTTTTTTGGAGAACGTACGTCCACGCGTATGCGTGGCATGAAATTTTCAACTGTGCGTACGCGTATAGCCCCATGCATACGCGCAGGGAACCAACATGCATGTCCACGCGTACGTATGATCCACGCACACGCGTGACATGAAGTTTTTCACCTACGCGTACGCATGACAAAGGGACGCGTGCGCGAGCTGCATCTTTATACTCCTACGCGTATGCGTGAGCCACGCGTACGCGTGGCCCTTGTTCCAACAAACATGATTTTTGAGTTTTAAATTCTATTTCAAACTTTTAAACCTCTATTTTCATTTTTTTAGTCATAAATAGTAGTATCAAACCTGATAACCAGATAAAGCTAGGAAATGGGGATAACTTGGAGGTGAAGTAAAGATGAAAAGTGATGAATTGACTATGAAATATTATGGATGATCATGTATGATACTTGGCTTGAATGATTAAATGATCTGAGATACGAGATTCCCTGGATAAAGTACCGTGGCTTGCCACCACGTGTACCAGGTTGAAAACTCGACACTCTGTTGACCCTACGATGTAAGGGTGACCGGGCACTTATAAATTTCCAGGAATGTTAACCCCATTGAGCAATATTGATTATTTGAGAAAAAGCTATGCATAGACTCTTGGGGATGCACGTCGAGGGACAGTCTAAGGTTTTCGGACTTGTCGGGTTGGCTGGATAACCGACAGATGAGCCTCATCAGCCATAGGACAGGCATGCATCTTATGCATACTACTTGAATTACTTGTTTGTGCATTAACTGGGTGTGCCTAAGTGTACTTGCCATGTTAAACGTATATTTGTTAATTGTAGTATTTGTAACCTTCTTGTGCTTGCCTTTATCTGTTTATGTGTCTGTGAAATGCTGACGGAGTTGGAGGTATGGAGGAATGGCGGTATGAGACTTAGATTTAGGATTAAGTTAAGTTAGGCTTAGATACTCTTAGAAAACCACCTTTTATGGCTTCTGTTTAATACTTTAAGCTCTATAATCTGAGTGTCGGCGTTCTAGGATTGCCTCTGGCATTTCCAGGACCTTATATATTATGTGTATGACACCTTTACCATACTGAGAACCTTTGGTTCTCACTTCATACTATGTTGTTGTTTTTCAGATGCAGGTCGAGAGACATCTCGTTAGGCGTCTGGACTTCTGAAGCGAAGTGGTTACTGGGTTATTTTGTTGTACAGTGATGTATATATATGCACTTAACTTTCTCTCCGCATAGCTCGATTTTTTTTATCCTCTTAGAAGTTTATGGAGAGACAGAATTTTTGTTTATGTACATTTTGGGTTTTGGATGTGTGTGTGTGTGTGTGTATTCTCCGGCCAGTCTTGACTTCGCGAGCTGAGTTAGGAGCTTGTTACTTTGTACCTTTGACCCTCTGTTCCTGTTTTTTGTTACTTTATAGTTAAACAGCTATAGCTTTCTTCGTATATAAGATAACTCGTTTCTTGGGCAGTGCGCTTTTATTTCACGATTTTTATTTCCTCTATTCTTCAAGGCTCCTAGTATATTATAATCTTTCTGCTATTATATGTACACATTTTATTTTAGAGGTTGTAATACCACACCACCTCTATTTTACGGCTTAAGGGTAAAGCTCAGTGTGGTAGGGTGTTACATCGGCAATGACGCATAACAGAGTCGCAAAGACAATGCATAACGGACCAACGGTGAAGACTCAGAACAGAGAGAAGACTAGCACACTGAGAAGTGTAGCTACAGCGACAAAGGAAAGGAGAGGAAGGGTTGGTCAGTGGTGAAAGTGCGGTCATAGTGGTAAGATCCTGAGAGAGAAGACAGAGAAAAAAGGAAAAAGGGGAGGGCAGCTAAAATGATGAAGAAGAATATATGGGATGTACTGCTATCCCTAATAATCCTCTTTTTTTATTTTTAACCGGGCTGGACCAGGTGACCCAACCTTGGACTCTAGCCTAGTTGATTTGTCAAACTAGGTCATTTTTAATAGTTTTGGGTTTAACCTGATTTCAATAAAGTCAGGCGGCCAAATTTAGTTCAAAATGGTCAGGTCGAGCCAGGTTGTCGGGACGGTTCAGATTTTGTTCATCCTTAGTTGAAACTTACTAACATATTTTATCTATGCTTGAGTTGAATTAGTTGTATTGGTATTTAGGAATGATTTTACGTTTTTTGTTAGTTTAAACACCTACCAAAACTGTTAAAGATAAGATGAATGCACAATATCTTGTCACAACGATAACAGACTTATTGGTTCAAAGTAATTTATAATGTTTTTCTTATTTTCAGAAAAATAATAAAAATTTTACTAGAAGACAGGATACAATTTATACTTATCCATTATACATAAGTACCATTGTATATAATTACTCGTGATTCTTATAAAAAGGGAGGTAAACCAAACAGACGAAGAAGAAAATGTACAACAACCTTCATTGATATTATTTCATCACTCAATTTCCCAAATTAAAAATGAAATTAAGCACGTTAGGAATATAATTTAAATATTAAAAACACTCTATATGTGAAGAATTATGATAAATTAACTTGTATGGGATAAAAAAAAGATAAAATTTATAATAAAAATTATAAAATAAATAGGAACAAAATAAAAAATAAGAAAATGAGTACAATAACAAAAATAATACTTTATAGTTTATAAAAACAATTAACGAAAAGAAATAATGCATCATAGGAGAAAAGAAAAAAGTATTGCCAGATAGAAGAATAGTAAAAAAAAAAAAAATTTCTTTTAGTATATATGACTTTTTATAGTGAATAAATTATAAAATACAAAAATAGATAAAATAAAAAAAATTATTTTTTTTAATAAATTAAAGAAATATTTACAATCATATAATTGATGGTGAACATATAAATATTAGACAATAAATTACAAAAAATATTAATAACAATATTATATTTGATATTAAAATAAATAATAAAAAATTTAAAAATAAAATATTTAAAATCAAAGAAAGACATGAAAATAAACTTCTGATAAATAATAACTCAAACATTAATGTGATAATAAATTAAATTAAATAATATATATTTAAATTAACTAAATTAAATAATTAAAATGATAAATTAATTATAAATATTTGGCTTAATAAAATAAAATTAAATAAATAAAAATATATTATAAACATTTTATATAAAAATTATAATATTTTTAAAAATTATTAATCAAAATATATAAGATAAAAGATTAATATAAATTAAAATAAAATTAATTAATTTATTTTATTAAAATTAAATAATTATAGTTAATGTCTTATAAAATTTATCGAATTAATTTCTAAATAGCAAATTAATCAGATATCAAAGTGATTATTATCTGATTATTATCTCATGGAAAAAAAGGGGAGGGGGGATAGAAATTAATATAGGTGAATGTTATGGTGTTTAAAATGTGGTGTTTATATACTAAAAATAGTTAAAAGTTATTATTTAATTCAAAAGATATAAAAATAAATAATTTTTAAAAATTAAAATTTACTATAAAAATAAATTAGACAAAATTTAGACAAAAACTTATGATCACCATAGAATTGGCATTAATATATATATAAAAAGAAGCCGTCTTAAAATTGAGTAAAACGCGTTGCTGCGGTACGTACGCTAAAGACCTGCATGCTTGTACTGCGGATGTCCCAAGAAATACCGGCACCCACTTTTCCTCAGTTACTTGGAATTATCGTTTTATTTTATTTTGTAAATAAAACTTCAAAAAGAAAATCTGTTTGAGTGGAGGGATAGTACGGTAAATAATATAACTGGGTATTATTGTTGTTAAGACCTAAAGAGTATCCAAATGGGACAAGCTAGCTAAGGCAGCTGTATGTGTGTCAAACTTGTCTGGTTGACACGTACTAATCAGCTCATATATATTCTTTTCAGCAATTTTTTTTAACTAAAAAAAAATAGAGTGTGTAATATTAGTATAAATACAAAAAAAAGTTATTTAATCAATTATTTTATGTTATATATTATTTTATACTTTTAAAAATGATTAATCAACATTTTTATATCTAAAGTTACATTTGTTATAAAAAATAATTAAATTTTTATAACAGTATAATCAATTTCTTTTAAGAATATCAAACATATGTTTTTATTAAACAACAATAATAACCAATTTTTTTGTCTGTGTATCATAGTTAAAAAATATTTACATAGATTTTAACTAAAATCATGGTGTGCTTTCAGACTCAAATATTACTTATAAGAATATATTCAGATTGTTTATTAAAATATCATACAACAACAAAAAAATCATATTTGTAAGACACATTCTAGACTTCCATTATGAAATTTAATTCCTCTCTCTCTCTCTCTCTCTCTCTTTCTCTCTATATATATATATATATAAAATAATGCTACATATTTAAATTTTTTTATTAATTAAATTTAATTAAGTTAGTTTAATATAATAAAATTAGTTATGATTAGTATTGTTCTAAATTTTAATATTTAATTTAATTGAATTTGATTTATAAAGAATTAAATGTATAATATTACTCATTTTTTTAAGATTAGTGTTTATTTCAAATAATTTTATTTATTTTGAGAACTGAACATTTCGCATGGCATATATGTTTTCCCAATATCAATTCTTTCATATCCAAAATGTAAATTTGAGACCGTTAATAATTAAGGAAAGTTATTTGTTTGTTATTACTAGAGAGTAATGAGTTGAATTTAGACACAGGAATATTTGACAAGGCGCATAAAACAGTATAATATCAGATACTTTTGATATGGCCAAATTAAACATAACTTGGCCTGTGGCCGTAAATGTATCGAATACCAATTAGAGTAGGGAGGGCGCCACGTGTTTGTCTATATTTTACACTCTTTTTCGTAAAAAAAAGAAAAAATCAAGTTACTAATTGGTATATGTTTATCCACATTTACACATAGTTTAGATAGACAATTTAATTAAATTTTTTTAAAAATATTTTAAATAATAAATAATTATATTAAAAATAATTTATAAATAAATTATTTTGTATTTAAATTTTTAATTTTAAAAATATTTATTTTATTAAATATAATAAAAAATAATAATATTATGAAAAAAATTATTTTTTAACTTTTTTATAAATTTTTAAATAATTTTTTAAAAAATTATAATTTAATTTTAAAAATTATATCAAATATTACTATTACTACTTTTTAAAAATTAAAAATTCACAAAAATTATTTTTAAAATTTTTCAAACGAACCCTTATGCAATTTTGTATAAGCATTATATATTTATAGTTTATTAACAATTCTATTAATTTATTTTTTTATTTAATAAATATTTATTAAAAAAATAAATATTTATATATTTTTTTATTAGTTTAAATTTTTTTAAAAAAATAATATTTGATATAATATTAAAACTTCTATTATTAAAAAACTTAAAAGTTCGGTCCTTATTAATAATATAAAATAAATAAAAAAATTATATATATAAATATTTAAATAAATTAAAAAAATTTTTATGTTAAAAATATAGCTATATTTATATATTTTTTATTAATTTAAATTTTAAAAAAAATATTATGTAATATATAATAATAAAAATAATAAATGCACGCTTATCAATATATATGTACTCGATAAAGATCATTTAAAAAAAAAACATTGGTACACAGAATATTTTTTAATTCTCATTATACTATATAGTAGATATACATTATACAATATAATGAATTTTCTGTGAACTTACACCATCATCTTTAATTTGAGCACGATTAACAACGGTAAATCTCTATATCGGATCTCTAATTTTTTTAACATTTAAAAAAATAAAATGTTATCTCTTATCATTAACTTTATAAATAGGATAAAAAATAATTAATTTATCATGTGAGTGATGAATTGAACTAATTAATTTATTCATTACAAACTTATTACAATAATGATTTGAATAATGACAAACACCTCTTTTTTTAGCCAAAATGAATTAATCTTTTAAAATTATTTTATTTATTTTAAATATTAAATATAAATTTTAAATTTTAAATTATAAACTTAAATATTAAAATTGATTTAATATTAGCTAACAAAAAATTAGTTCTGATATTTTTTATTTGAATATACATTCGATATTATTCCACCGGATACTCATCGTGTGTATTACATGGTCCCCTCAGCTTCTTACTTCTCCAAAAGCATGACATGTGCCTCTCGCTCTCTCTATATATACCCTCCTTTCCTCTCATCCTCTTCACCCCTTCACTCACACCATTAACAAACATAAACACCTTCATTCTCGTCATTTTCTTCCTTATCCTTTTCTTTCTATTTTCTTCCCACTTAATAACAACGAAACTGTTACCATGCCTGAGGCACCAAAAGAGTATGACCTGGCGGGGGAGAACAGGAGGGTCCTGGACTTCATCGAGTATGTCACTGCAAACGCCGATGCGGTGCAGAGAGACATACTCGGTGAGATTCTGTCCCGTAATGTCGGTGTAGAGTATCTACGCCGGCATGGCCTTGAAGGCCGCACGGACCGGGACACCTTCAAGAAGCTTCTCCCCGTCATAACTTACGAGGACATCCAACAAGATGTTCTTCGCATAGCCAATGGAGACACTTCTCCAATACTCACTTCAAAGCCTATCTCAGAGTTTCTCACTAGGTGCCAATAAATTAAAACTCTTCTATTCATATTTCTGATTTTTTTTTTTATTTCTTTTGTTAGTGTTTGGTTGGTTGGTTCTTATTATTATGTTTTTCTTTTTAAAGATTGAGAAATTTGAGAGCCACTTTTAGTGGAAAGTCACTTAAAGAGACTTCTCCTTCAAAATTGCTTTCTCAATTAAGTTTTTGCTTTTAATTTTAAATGAAACAGACACTTAGGTAATTTTAGTAATTTTAATTCCTAGTAAAGTTTACTTGGTGTCCTTTTAATATTAAATAAAAAAATTAACTCTAATTCTTTGCACTATATATTGTCATTTACCTTTAAATATTTTTTTTAGTTAACAAATACACTAAAATTAACATAATTTTGTTACTTGACAAATTTCAGATGTTACCGAAATATTGGTGTTTCAATAGTGCTAGCTATCGATAGTAATTAAAGAAAAATAATATATAATATATATCAATTAAAATAAATGGTTAAAATTAATGAAATGGTATTTTAGAAACTTTTAGAAAATTTTCTACACACAAATAACAATAACTTTATTCTAGTTTGCTGTTAAACATCTTAACATGGCTAAATTGGTGGACTATTTTTATTTTTTGTGTAGCTCTGGGACATCAGGAGGAGAGAGAAAGCTGATGCCAACAATTGAAGAAGAGCTAGGAAGAAGGTGCTTGCTTTATAGCCTATTAATGCCAATAATGAGTCAATTTGTGCCTGACCTAGAAAAGGGCAAAGGCATGTACCTTATGTTCATAAAATCCGAGTCTTGGACACCTGGGGGGATAGTGGCTCGGCCAGTCCTCACAAGCTACTACAAGAGCCCTTATTTTAAGGACAGACCCTATGACCCATACACTAACTACACAAGCCCAAATGAAACCGTCCTTTGCCCTGATTCCTACCAAAGCATGTACTCACAACTTCTTTGTGGCCTTTGCCAAAACAAAGAAGTTGTGAGGGTTGGAGCTGTTTTTGCTTCCGCTTTTATTAGGGCCATAAGGTTTCTTGAGAAACATTGGGTCCTACTTTGTAACGACATAAGGACCGGATCTCTAAATCCCAATATCATCTCTGACCAGACAGTCAGAGACGCCGTGAAAAAGATTCTTGATAAACCCAATCCGTATCTTGCGGATTTTATCGAGAGTGAGTGTAGTAAGAGTTCGTGGCAGGGGATTATCACGAGATTGTGGCCCAACACAAAGTATGTGGATGTTATTGTGACGGGAACTATGTCACAATATATACCAACATTGGATTACTATAGCAATGGGCTACCACTTGTGTGTACCATGTATGCATCAAGTGAGTGTTACTTTGGTGTGAATCTAAATCCTCTTTGCAAACCAAGTGAGGTGTCCTACACCCTCATCCCTTCAATGTGCTACTATGAGTTTTTGCCGGTTAACCGGAGCGACGAGGTCACCGGTTCGCTTCACATGCCAAAATCGCTCAATGAGAAGGAGCAACAGGAGCTGGTGGAGCTTGTGGATGTTAAGCTTGGCCAAGAATATGAGCTTGTGGTCACAACTTTTTCCGGTTAGTTTCTAATTTTGTACATCATCTTCTCTCCATTTTATTTTAGAATTTTATGGCCTTTTAGTTATATATAATTTTAAACTTATTATAGATATTAAGTTAAATAAAATAACTTTATATTATTGTCCCGTTCAATAAAAATATGCAGTCTTTTTGTTGGATACATCATAAATGTCTAACGACCATTTTACTTTGAGCATGATTATGTCTCTTCCCAAAAAATCATATTTTTGCACTACACGACAACACTGATATAAAAAACAGAAATGATTTTTCAATACCCTTTTTTTAAATCGATACTCATTCTACCGTTATTGAATTATTTTGTGCAACTCTCACTCTAATATTTAAAATTTTTGTTTTTTGTATTATCACGTTAAATTAGATATTCAAAAAATATTTTATTTTTAAGTGATTCTGGTAACGGTAAAGCAAACGCATTTCTTTGGTTAATTCATATATACTTGTGACAATTTCAGGCCTCTATAGGTATAGAGTGGGTGATGTCCTAAGGGTGTCTGGATTCAAGAACAAGGCGCCACAATTCAACTTCGTCTGCCGGAAAAATGTTGTCCTAAGCATAGATTCCGACAAGACCGATGAGACGGAACTCCAAAATGCCATGAAAAATGCCGTGACACACCTCCTCCCCTTCGATGCGGCGGTGGTCGAATACACCAGTTATGCGGACACCACAACCATCCCGGGCCACTATGTGCTCTATTGGGAACTCACTCTAAACGGTGGGACACCAATCCCACCGTGCGTGTACGAGGATTGCTGTCTTGCCGTAGAGGAGTCCCTCAACAGTGTGTACCGGCAAGGACGTGTGTCCGACAAGTCGATTGGGCCACTCGAAATAAGGATTGTGGAGCAAGGAACCTTTGATAAGCTCATGGACTATGCCATAAGCTTAGGTGCATCAATTAACCAATATAAGGCACCTAGGTGTGTTAAGTTTCCACCTGTGCTGGAGCTATTGAACTCAAGGGTGGTTGAAAGGTTCTTTAGCCCAAAATGTCCAAAATGGGTCCCCGGACACAAGCAATGGAGCAATGGTCAGAACTGAATGAATGAAGTAGCATGATTAGAAAAAATATGAACCTTATGTTATGTGGTTGTGTAGGTTTTTTTTTAACAATGTTCCTATATGGGCATCTTAGGTTAATTAAGGCTTCTCTAGGCCCCCTCTCTCTTTAAGTTATAGTTGATGTTTTTAATTAATAACTTGCATAATGAATAGTAGTGATGTGGAACTTAAATTAGCCAATGTAAAAAAGTAACAAATTCCACCCTACTCTACTTCGTGTTTCTTTGTATCCAGTTAAATTGAACTTTTTTTTTTAATTTGGTGATACTTTTTTTTTTATTTTCCTTTTGTGGAAATGAATGAAAACGTTCGGTTGGGAAGCAATCATGCAATAATGCTTCCTTTGCGCACTGAATTGAAGGGGGTGGCTTATTTCCAATTAAGGGAAACGAGTAAGCCTTTCACTTCTCAACTTTATATTTCTATTGTTTTCAGGGAAAAAAAAAAGGCTAATCATCTATTTGATACCCGAAAGATTTAGCTGCCAACAAAAAAATTTTAAGAGATGTTATCGACCAAACAGTTTTTAAAAGATTTAAAAATATGACAAAAATAATAAATAAATATTATATTTTTTATAAGTGACAAAAAATTTTATATTTAACAAATAACTTATTTATTTGATCTAAATTTTTGTGATAATATTTAAATAAATATTTAAAAAGTGTACAAAAAATTTGAAATAAAAGTTCATCTCTAAATTTTTTTTATTTTTCAAAAAATATAATCATTCATAATTAAAAAATTAAAAAAAATTACCTAACATAAAATTACTAAATTTTAATAATAAAAAATCTTTTTTTTAAGATTAATTACAAAAGATTACATCAAAATATATTTTTAAAATTTTTTTAAAATATATATTTAATATTTATTTTTAAATTTTTTAAAAAATTATTTATCATTAATATCTTTTAAAATTATTTTAATTCACAACGCAAATTTTCAGATACCATTTTTTTCGATAGTTTACTCACACAAAACAAATATGCATATGTACTAACTTTTTCTACCTTGTTTCCACAATTCCACGTTACTTGAGTCCAGCTAGCTTACCAATCACACACATAATAAATTATTGGAAGACAATACGCTAAGTTGAGTTACGGTGTTTGCGTGTCGGATATATTTTAGATACATATTTATTGATATTTTTTTGATACGTGTATCTACCGTGTTCAATCGTGTCCGTGTGTCAGTCTTATTCTTAATATACATTGTTGAAATGAGTTTAGAAATAATATATATTATTATTTATACCTAAATATCATCACGTGTCCGCATGTCCAGCCTTGTTCTTAATATATATTGTTGAAATGAGTTTAGAAATAATATATATTATAATTTATTAAAACAAAAAATATTTTAGATATTTTATATAGTTAAAAAAAGATATTAAAAATAACAAAAAAATTATTTTATATTTTAACAACAATAAAATATCAAAAATTCATTGTAATTTATCTAAAAAATATTTTATATTCTATATACATGTGCTGTGTCCCATGTCTTATAAGATTTCAAAATTCGTGTGTTCGCATGTCCCGTGTCGTATCGTATCCTGTGTCCGTGTTAATGTCTGTGCATTATAAACAATATGCAAATAATTGTGTCCCTTGAAAATAACATATAAACAAGTTTATTTAATTTGGATATATTTTTATTATTTATTATCAAAATTTAATTTTCTCTTAATTTTTAAACAAGTAGAAGCCCAGGCGTTAGGATTTTTCTTCAACTTATTATGAAATGAAAAAAAAAATTGTACTCATTTTATTTTAGAATTTAATTTTAATGCATTGATAATAATAATATAAAGCGTTTTACATAGTTATTTAATTACGTTCATTCTTTTAAATGAATATTCATGTGATCAATATAAAAAATAATTATTTTATTGATGTATATTATTACATAATTAGATACACGTATAAAATTGATTTACACAATATATCAAAATTAAATTTTTTATTTTAAACACTAATTAAATATGCATTTATTGTTTTTAATATAATATATAAGATCAGATCTATTTTTATGTAAACTTTAAGTTTAAACTAAAATTTAAATTGAATGTATAAGATAAAATGAATAAAAAAGACCTATTTAAAAATTAATGAGAAAAAAGAGTATATAAATATAATAATTTAAAACAAAGAAAAATTAATAAAAAAATATTAAAGACTAACACTTTTTAGCAATATTAACTAATATTTTGGATTAATATTTTATTTTTATATCATTAAAATTTAAAATTTAAAATTTAATATAAAAATAAATTTGTGGAGCGAATATTTAAAAAAAGTACTGATAATATAACATTGCTAAATTAATAAACAACACGCTTTTACAAATGTTGATTAGATACTAGTTTCATTCTTGGTGAAATGTGATGGGTAGAAATGACTCCAATTTCCGCTTATCTCTCACGATGTCTTTTTTAAGAACAACAATATTGTAGTATTTTTACTTGTAGGCAACACTTTATATGGATATTTATTAAAGCATGATAAATGGATAATGAATATTTTTTTTGGTGACTTATGAATAATGAATATTAATATCATGCATGATATATTTATAAAAAATTAATTTTTTTATTCTTGATGAACATATTCTCAAATTATTTAAATGTGATGCATTTTTCTTAAATATGACATTTTAAGAACATTAAGAAATTTCTCAATTAAATAAATGCTAATGAGAGTTGAACAGGTGTTTAGAGTTTTTCAGTAAAAGTGTAAAACTATACCATATCTAATATAATCATACTATGAATAATTTAAGAGTAAAATCAACTCAGTTTGTTTAAATAGAGTTGACTTAAAATTTTTAATATTATCCACTCTAAATGTATATGTGTTTATATATTTTCTTAAATATAAAATCTTTTATGTATTTGTTTTAAACCATTTAAACTCTCATGTTTGATCTATTTTTATATTTTTAATATGCAGAATTATATTATAAATGTCTCTTTAAATAAGCATTTTTTTGAATTTTTTATATAAGTTTTTTTATTTGTTTATACTTAATTTTTTTTTATTCAATAAAAATTAAATTTTTATTTTTTTAATTATACAAATTTTAATATTATATTATAATACTATTTTTTTAAGTTTAAATTAATAATAAAATAATAATTATATAAAAAACACTAATAATATAAAAAGAACAGTTTTAGTTGGAACAAATAGTTGTTGTATCATTCTTATCACCGAATTCTATATTTGCACAAGATACAGAAGTTTCATGTTTCATCAATTTGAATTATATGATATTTTCACAAAGTTCGAATATCAATAATTATGATTTTTTTTATTTATATATATGACTCTTTTTTCTCAAAAATACAACTCGCTCAGCACTTCACTTTACATTAAGTAGTATTACCATTGGTGAAGGTTAATTAACTTATTTAAAACATGAAGAAGAAAAAATGAAAAATAAATATACAAAGACATACTATACCATTGTGAAAAAAATTTATATTGATAAATAAGATTGTCAAAATAGATGAATATATGTATTAACTTATTTAATTATTTTCAAAAAAAATAAAAAAATAAAAATATTTGTTAAATAGTTATATTCTATGTATTCTTTATGTACTCTTACTATAAATACTTATAACCATACATTAAATAACTAACAAGTTAATTAATTTTTATTCTAATTAACATATATTAAAATGACTAATTAATTATAATTGAACTCACGTCTGTTAATAATAGAAAATGATTTAAATAACACTCATAAAAATAAGACGTTTAACAATTTTGGTCTTACTAAACATGAATTAAATATATTAGTCTGTAAAATAAATAGATCTTTCAATTTCTTCTCATTTTCTTTGTTTAGTTTTTAACATTTTTTTAACAATCAAATTCAAATATTTCAAATTTAATTGGCCCTTAATTGTGGGGCAATTTAATTTTGAAGATATATATATATATAGTTAATATATAATTGATTCACTAATGTAAACTATTAAATAGATCAAATCAATTCATATTTGAGAAATGTTAAAAAAATTATTAAAATTTATTATTTTTGGTTATCAATTAATTATTAATATTTAAAACTTAAAATATGAACTAAGAATATAAGATATGTAATTTGATTACTAAACTAAAAAAATTGGTTAATAATTAAGAGTGATAATCAAAGATAATAAATTTTAAAAATCATCTACATTTTTCCGTTTAACACCCGTATTGATTGATGAGTATTAGGGGCAGGGGAAGCACATGGAAATTTTAATCTGAAAGACAAAATATCTGTTGTTTGCACGAAGTCATGAATATGATAAACAGTGTCCCAATCTAAACCTACTACAATCTATTCTCAACCTGAAAATTTGCCGACAAATGATCGAATTAATAATAATAAAAAAATTAAATCGAATTTCTTTAATTAATGTGTTAAATATTTTATTTAGTTTCTTAAGATAAGCAGTATTTGAATTAAAATACTATTTGAGTTAAAATTCAAAAACTGACAGACACATCCTCGCTGAAAATCACTTCTTCACTGAATTCAATTAAGTAAATAAATAAATAATGGTTTGTCAGAATAAGATTTGAATATACACGTTTCAATTAGGACCATTAGAAAAATAGAAAAGGGAACATAAGGAGCAGAGTATTGTTCCCTGTTTCCTACATTCTGTAAAACAAAACAAAGTAAGAGTTGTTTGTTCTGAATTTTTATTATTGTAAAGTGTTCTATCACGGACACAATCATAAATTGTGCATATCCCTCTGACACAAATTCAAAAGAAGAGACAAATCCATATTTTCAGGGACAGATTCTGTTATCCTTATTGGGCCATATTAATTAATATGATCCTCTTGCCAGCAGTGGAGAATTGGAGATAAATACGTGTGCTGTGCACGTTATATTCTTGTTTGGTTTTTTCCTCCTCTTCGAATAATTGTTAGGACCCTTTGAATCTTCACCTGTGTACCCATACAGCTGTGCTATTCCTTAATCACTCTTCAAGATTAACATAAAATTTAGGTAAAATTATTTTATGTAAAATTTTTAAATAAAATTAATAATTAAAAATATTAGATAATATTACTTATTTGGTTAAATAAAAAAATATTATATGTATATTAAAAATAATAAGTATATTAAATATATACTAAAATTAATTATTAAAATTAATTATTAATATATAATATATTAAAAATAAATTAAAATATATATATATTTAATAACTAATTTTAATATATAAATAGTATTTTTTAAAAAATAATTAGTATGTATTTACTGTATTTATAAATAAATACATAATATTATTTAATTTTTTAAATATATTTTATATTCTAACATATATTTTATACTTATAATTAATTTGGTGATTAATTTTTTATATAGATGTAATATATTATTAATTAAATTATTATCTAATAATTTTTAATTACCAATTTTACTTAAAGAGAACTACATATAAATTTTTAGGTTAAAATTTTAACTAAGATAAATATATGATATAATATAATATTTGCAAACTTTTTTATTTATATAGAGAAAATCTCATACATATTCGTACAATTTAATGTAAATTATTATAACCTATAAATAATTTTTATTTTTAGTATTTTTTTGAATTCACATCTAGTTTTAGTTCAACTCACAGTTTAATAATTAATATTTTTATATAATTTATATCAAAAATTCTTTAAGAAAAAAATAAGATATTTTCATGACTTTCTTGATATACAACGTCTTCCTGCAAAGGTAAACATTTTTAGTGAACAAAACAAAAAAGTTATTGTCCAATACAACTTGCAACATTATTTTGTTAATTCTTGATCTATATTATAGCTCATTGTTGAAAACTTTCCACTGTTTTATGCCTAACTTAATGCAAATTATACAGTAGGTTTTCTTTTACAATAAAATTTATGGGAGTAAATAATTAAATTTATCTTTAAAAAATAGTTTATTTTTTAAATTAGTCTTGAAATTTTTTTTAATTAAATTTGTCTTTTAAAATTAGTTATATTCATTTTTTTTGTCACTCTTGTTATTCATGGTATCAAAATTTGTTTATATGGCATGTTAAGTGACACCATAATACATACCTAACAATTCTAATTAACAGCTAACTTGATAAATTTATGAAATTAAATCAACTATAAATGAAGAGATTTTAATGTCTTAATATCTTTCTTAATTTGTGATTGATTTAATCTAATTGCATAAACTTGTATTATATTATTCGTCAATTAAGATAACTGGGTATGTATTATGGTTATAGTAGTGTCATTTGATGTATTACATCAATAAATTTAGACTCTGTCAATAATAAAAGTGATTAAATAACTAATATAACTAACTTAAAATTTTTAAAAAAAATTTTATTAAAAAAATTTTAAAAATTAATTTAAAAACGATTAATTTTTCAAAAATAAATTTGATTATTTATTCAATTTCTTGAATTGAGTTCCTATTATTAATTCGATTTAACAACTTTGGTATCATTCGTAACAAGTTGGAGAATCATCGTGTTCAATGTGTACAATGTAAACGTTTTGACATAAGACTCAAAGTGATATATACATAAAAAATTGAATTTGGATGTATTAATGATATAAATGATTTTACATAAGTATTTAACTAAATATATATTTAAATAGTTGTTTAAATAATAGATACAAAATTTAATAATTTAATAATATAAATGAAGTATTCATATAAAATGTATTTTCAAATATTTTTGGATAAAAAATTAATTTATAATATATAATTTAATTTTAATATATTTATAATATAAAAAGATTTTAGGCATAACATCCTATTATATATCATCACATCAATGGTTACCAAGATTATCTACTAAAAAATAAAAAACTAAAAATACTTGTTAAATGGTTACATCCTGTACTCCTTATATATTTTTACTATAATTAATTACAATCGTATATTAAATAATTAGTAAGTTAAACTAATTTTTATTTTAATTAATATGTACTAAAATGATTAATTTATTATAATTGAGCTTATATTTATTGTTAATAAAAAAATATTTAAATAATATCAATAAAAATAATTAATTTCAATAATATAAAACAGTCTAATTGAATGATTTTATAAAATAATTTATATATATATTTTTTAGTGGCTTAAATAAACTAAAAAAAGCAATAAAAACATAAAAAACTGCAATTTACATATATATGTTTTAAATTAAGTGAATATACAGAGGAGGGACAATAGGAGGTAAGAAATGAATAGAATTGTCTGTGAAACCCATACCAGTAAAGAAGAGTGCGTTGCATGCCTAGGAGTCTGGAATCCGAAAATTAAGGGATAATAGGGCCTTCTATGGAATCATCCTAGTGGCAGTTTAGTTGTTGGCACGTGAAAAAGAAGTTTAGTTGATCCGGTGTAGTAAGATTGCTTAGTATTGACTATGATTATAATAGTAGCAGAGTCTTTTTCCATCAGTTTATTTCAGATAAACACAGCAACAAAAGAAGGGCGCAAAGGAACCCGCACATTACAGAAATTTACATGCCATTGTCTTCCATTTACTCCTAGTAATGTTAATAATGTTTTGGGCATAGCAAAATTACTTTTAATAATTAAAAGAAGGATGTGGTTTTGCCTGGGAAAAAATTTTATAATAAAAAAAATAAGATTTTCGTTTTGTCATTAATTAAACGAATTTAAAAATAAAAGCTGGTTAAAACGTTACTAGTGTGTTACAAAAAAAGTTAAAAAAATGAATAATATTTTGTGAAAATGTCAGCGATCTTTTGTATTTGCACAAATAAAAAAAATAAAGTATTGTTTTGTCTTAACATTTAGATTAAATTGTCCCTAATATTCAATGGTCCTATTTAAGTCTCTAACGTTTTAAAATTGACTCAATGTTGTCATGTCATTAGGATCCATTAACAGAATTGACGGCAGTATAAAATTGAAACGATTTTGAAACGCTAGGAACTTAAATAGGACGAAAAACGTTGGGACAAAAACGATACATAAAAATAAATTTTAGTTTTATTCTTCAGTAATATTAATTTTTTAGTGTACATAGTATTCAATTATTTTTTAATCACATTTAAGTAAATTATACTTAATTACATTACATTCATTCTAAATAAATTTATTTTTTATAATTTTATACTTAAAGTTATAAGTTAATATAAAAATATAAAAAATTTATTTAGAATAAAAATAGTGTGATTAAATATAATTTACTTAATTGTGATTAAAAAATAATTGAATATTATATACAGTAAAAAAATTTAATATTATTGAAGAATAAAATTAAAATTTATTTCTATGTATTGTTTTTGTCCCCAACGTTTTCGTTCTATTTAAATTCCTAACGTTTTAAAATCGTTTTAATTTTATCCCGCCGTCAATTCTGTTAACAGATCCCTAACGGCAGGACAACATTTAGTCAATTTTAAAACGTTAGGAACTTAAATAGGACTATTGAATGTTAGGAACAACTTTGAGACTTACCTCAAACGTTAGAGGGACTTAAATAGGACCATTGAATGTTAGAGATAATTTTGAGACTTACCCCAAACGTTGGTGACAAAAATAATATTTTACTCAATAAAAAATATAAAACTAACTATAAAAAAACAATAGTGTCGTGCCGAAAAATAAAATTTTATTTTGAGGAAGAACTTAAATTGTTCTTAATATTGAGAAAGTTAAACAATTTTAGTAAGTATAACAAGTTTATAAAATAAAAAGTTATGTTATTTTATAAATATCCTACAATAGTCTAATTTTGTCATACACACAGGAGTATTATGGTATGGGTGGCTACTCCAATGAAGATTTTATGATTGTTATCATGTGAAGATATTTCATTTTGACCATTAGATAATAGATTGTAGGGCTTGATTTTTATTTGAAGTAAAAGTGTTACCTTTATTCAAAGTGTTGCTAAACAAATAAGTTACATTTTTTAAACAAAGATCATCATAAAAAGATGTTTTTGCCATCTTCATGAGAATAGTTGCCTTATGTTATTGTTGTTCCTTTTTCAATAGTATATAAAAGTCTTAACTATACTTTCTCTAAATATAGATCATCAAGCTAGTGTTAAAAAGAATGACAAATATTTTATTTAATAGATTCGTCCATTTTTAAATAATGCACAAAACTGAAAAATTTAATATGTAAGAAATATTTTTGACTCATCATCGTACTAAACTACAAACCTCACTTATTGTGCGGGTTTATTTGATTTAAGTGTATTGTGCAAATATCTTGTACTTTAACAATAAAAATTATAATTAACCGTTAATAACTATAATCAATAAGTACAATAGCAAATAATATAAATTAACATTCATATTAGTTACTAACTAGTCAGTGTAGTAATAACTATTACTGTAATTAATAATTACTAAATTCCTATAAACTCTAATAATTGATAATTACTAAATTAATGGTTAATTATTAACCACTACTATAAATACAAAAATTATTTATAAATACAAAATGCTGAAGATATTTTATAATGTGGTCCTCATCACGTGAAATATCAAGTTTTTCTGTTTTCGTCTTTTCTAAATTCTATAGTTAAAAAATATACTAACAATTAATGATAATTATTTTATTTACTACTAATTATTCTTTTATAATTAATATTAAAAAACATATATTAAAAATTAATAATAATTCTATTTCTTTTAATAAATATGCAAAATAAAACTAAAAATACTAAAATTGTACACTAATTATTGCACACAATAACAACTAATAATAATACTACTTTTAATTAAATATTTAAAGTAAAACTAAACTTACATGACAACACATGCTAATAATTAATAATACTTATTTTTAATTAAATATTTAAAATAAAATATAAATGACTAAAAATATATCCTAACCATTAATGATGATAATTCTGTTTTTCCTTTTTTTTTTTGATAAATATTTTCAACAAAACTAAAATTAGTAAAAATATATACTAAAAATAAATTATAATAATTTTTTTAATAAATAGTTAAAATACAACACAAAATCTTAAAAATATGTACTTAAAATTAATAATAATTCAATTTTATTAATAAATATTTTAAATAAAACTAAAATAACTACGAATATAAATTAAAAATAATTGCAACTTCTAATATTTTACGTAAAATAAATATTTTTAAAAATAAATACTTATCATTAATAATAATAAAAACTAATATATTTTAATAAATGTTTAACATAAAAGCTAAATCACTAAAAATATGTACTCACACCTATTAGATAATTCTATTTTTGAAAAAAAATAAAACTAAAATATACTAACAATTAATTAATAATATATACTAACAAGTAACAACAATTAATTAACCGTAACAATAGTAGTATTACTACAACTATAACAACAAATTATATTCTTTATTTAACTAGACCTGATCAACTAACAAATTCTAACACAAATGTTCAATAGCATACTCTTCACAATTAATTTTATTTTATTAAGATAAATCATTAAATTAAACAATTTTATGGATATTATTATCAATTTAAATGATCATTAAATTTCTTTGTAGATTACTGCTTTTTATTGTACTAGTATCCACCTAAATCATATATATTACTGTTTTTTAAATTATTAATAATAATTTCTATTTATTTTTTATTTTTTTGTAGCATTTATTGATTAGTTAATATTTTACGGTAATGAATTTAATATAATAATTATTAGAATTATATTTTGATGAATAATAAGCAAAAATTTTAATTTGTAATAATTTAAAATAGAAAAAGTAATTTCTTTAATAGTACTAAATTAGTTTACGTACTAGCTTATTGAAACAAAAAAAAAGACCATATATTTATTCGATTTTTTATTTTGATATTAGATACAAGTGTGCAAAGCACACACATATGAGATAGAATAGTACTATTTACAATTCATAAATTTTAATTTTAAAAATAAAAAAAATATTTTTTTTATAATGCACCTTCAAAGATTGATAATATAAAATTATTTTATTTTACAATACGCTTCCAACAAATTGTTTGGATGACAGACCGTCACTAAATATTTGTTAAACATCTAATTACTAATTACCTAGTAATTCACCAACACTAAATCAATATATAAAAAGATTAGCCATATTTACCATCTTAATAGATTGTATGAAACATATTAAAAAATTTAACATATTATTTCTTTTTTTATTGTATAATAAGTATTGTAAAATTTTTATATTATATATATAATTTATGTTAATGAATATTAACATATGAATTTTGATTAAAAACCTTTTTTTGATCAATTTATTGAATAAAAAATTTTGATGCTAGATATATATTTTAAAAATAATTCAGATAATACTTCACAAGTGAAATTACAAATGTTGTTATTTGATTATTTTAATTTTATTGAATAGTGATGAATAATAAAGATAAAATAAATATTTCAAAGATATATATAATAGAAATAAATTTGATCCGTTAAATAATTTTATTTATACCAATGGTTAAGATTACAAAAAACAATAATTAAATGATATTATAACAAATTTTAATCTTAATTATTCATGAACCATTTATAATGTTTAGTTATATGGCTCAAATTTGTTCGTTTTACTTTCGTATTAACGAGATCACTCCTTTCAATGTCATTAATCAAACTTAATATATTCTTATGATTACTTTATCATATATATCAAAACATTGTTTTTTTTTTTTTCAATTTTATTTCATCACGGGGCATTTTTATAACAAACAAAAGAGGCAACTTTATTTGCTACTAAGATGTCACTTATCATTTCATATTTTGAGTATACATGTTTCTTTCTCTTTTCTTCTTGTTGGGGCTAAAAGAAACAAGCAATTCACCAAGCCAGCGTTAAAGATTAGAATCTCACAAAAGAAAATGCTAATGAAACAACACCAATTGAAAAAAGAGACTCGTAATAATTAATATCTATGCATGAATAAATAAGGTAAAGAAAAAGGGCTTCATATGAAATGACAATGAGAATCTTACATTAATATGCTTAACATATTGCCAACAATGACTAAGATAGCCAAACAATTATATATATTCTTTAGGTCCACGATTGTTTTATTTAAACTAACGTAAGAATAATAATGATGTAAAATCAACTACAATAATAATATGGTTGATATAATATAGGACATCAAATTGAAGAAAAATAGATACAATATACATTTACTTAATGAAAAGTTGGAAATCATTGCTGGGCTATTTTGTGCGTGACAGAGAAAGATGTATCATACAGATAATGACGTAGATATTATAACAGCAATATTTAATATTAATCATTATTTTATGAGAAGACTTGGTTAACTAATTGTATAATATTAATAAAGTGTATTTAGTAGACCTAGAAAAAAAAGTATTTTGTATGGAAAATAAAACTAGTTATATGCACATATATGATATTCATGGATTTTCACTCCTTTTTTTTTTGAAAACCACCACAAACCACACTACTTGAGTATATTTCTATATATCAATTTTCATCATGATAGAGTTACTGGTACGATTTTGAGTATATTTACTAAAATTATTTATATAAGTTAAGAACATTTATAATAATTATTTATTTATTAGTTATTTTATATATAGCTTTAAATATTTTACCGTCGAATTGTCACTAAATCTAACAGTAATCTAATTTTGTTCATAATTAGAACTTAGTACAAATATTATAAACTAAAATACTTCTTTCATACACAACAAAAATACATTTTAAAAGTATGTAAATAATTTTTTTAATTCATGAAGATATAAATAAACATGTATAATTATTTGTGTGTGATAAGATTGAAATTATAATTTTAAATTATTTTTTAAAAATTAATTTAAATTATAATAATTTAATTAATAAAAAAGTAATATATTATGTATTGTTTGATTTTTTTTAATAAAATTCTGTTATTTATAATAAAATCTTGTAGAATGTACAATGAAAAATCTTGATAATCATGAAGGATTGAGAAGTAGGAAAAGAAAAGAATGAGAAGAAGAGAGAGAGTACTTGTTGAGTACACAAAAGACAAAATATGCATATTCATCATATCACAGTATTGAACCTTACACTAATAAAAGCTTAGCTATACTACCAATTGAGTTGCTGTTCTGAATTACTCTCGGTTTATCACTTTGTAGCTGTTGAAATGGTCACTGCATATGTTATTGTATTTTGCCAATGTCGCTACATATTTTCAATTTTTTTGGGGGGTTCCATGTACTTTGGTGAGTATAATCTCAGTCATTCATTCTTTACGAAATATTAAGCACATGCATAAAATTAATTAACTTTAGTATGACATGTAAATATATGTTTCTAATATATATGATTTATATAATTTTACATATGTTAATTGGTATATGCTATGGTGGGTATGATTAGGGTGGCTGTATAATCTTAACAACATTTAAAGAGTGCTATTAAAATTAATTTTTTTA
The DNA here is from genome assembly GCF_059453495.1 of Arachis ipaensis. NCBI lineage: Eukaryota > Viridiplantae > Streptophyta > Magnoliopsida > Fabales > Fabaceae > Arachis > Arachis ipaensis. Next base: position 18,823,497 of record NC_142443.1, on the reverse strand, counting down.
TGATATAAAAATCTTTTTTAAAAAAAATAAAAAATATTATTAAAATACATACAAAAATAATATAATTTTAGCAATATTTTTTAAATATTATTAAAAATTTTTTAGCCACAATATCAGCACTATAAACTACCGTGTATTAATTATCTTCTTGTTTTTACTACTTATATACATGATATATGATATGATATAGACCAAGAAAAATTTTGTGTCACGGTGTATTCATATAAAACTAATTTTTCTTTCATCTGATTGTTTAGTTTGATCCAATTATTATAATCGATAATATGAAGTGGATTTAGCATAATTGAATTAGCCAGACAGGTAAAACTACGCCGACAAATCAAATAAGTTCAAATCATCTTTAGTTTAGATGTGTTTAACTAGGTCAATTGAGCAGAGTTATGTTTTTTCTAATCAAAACGTTGTAGATAGGAGGATTGCATTCTTCAATCATACACAACGAGATCAAAGATGATGACATGATGCAAACAACTGATAAAGAATAAATGGGTAAATTGCACAGCTGAGTTTTTTTATTGTTTACTTAATAGATGTTTTTGTAGATATACTTATAATTTTTTTTTCAACAAAAAAACCTAGTAAATTATTAATAAGAAAGAAATTGAATCCTTAAAAAAATAGTTGAGCAAAAAAACCTAGTAAATTATTAATAAGAAAGAAATTGAATCCTTAAAAGAATAGTTGAGTGGTCGTCGTACTAGAATCAAACCTGGAAAAATAAACAAATTAAGTTGCTTACATTATGTTGTACTCTTTATCATATCTTTGTTTAGATTGTATATTGAGCCGAGATATTTATGCACTAAACTAACTAACTCTCTCTCTCTCTATATATATATATATATATATATATATAATTGAAATTGATAGAATAATCAAAGATGTATATAAGCAGTTATATCTATAATATATTTCTATTTTTTTCATAGACCTTGTATCGAAATTCTTTTTTTTTGGTAAAAAAGGATTGAATTTTAGATATTTAGGTCCTTGAAATTTTAATATTACGTCATCAAACCACTTTTTTTAAAAAGTTAATTAATACTAGTATTGCAATAGTTATCAAAGAATAATGTTATATGTGTCAACTTTGTGTATATTTTTTGAATCGAGCCTGCTACATATATAAGCAAAAAGGCCCTACAAGTCATACAAGCTCCCAGCCCACAATCCTTGCACACGCGCACTGAATTATATTGAATGGAGTGTCATTTACACGCGCTCCACTCAAACGGTTGCGCTTCGCGAAAACCGCTCCTTAATGGCGCACTCTTCCACTTCTCCAAGCCATTCGAAGAAAACACAACCGTTCCATTTTCGAGCAACATTCGAAACTGAAGATATAGAACTCGTCGCGAAGATTCGAACACTACATCAACACAACATAGAACTCTCGATCAAGAATCTCCAGAAAAAACAAAGTTATAATACTCAAGGTACGTTACGTTACTATTTTACTCATCCTATATATTTTTCACATTTCGAAATTGAAGAACTAGGTTTTACTGTTCTTCTACGTTGTTATAGGTTTTACTGTTCTTCTTGTTCTACGTCTCATTTTACAGTTTATAATGTTCTACTTGTTCTAGGTTTTACTATTATTCTTGGTTCTAGGTTACACTGTTCTTCTTAGTTTTTCTAGGTGTTACTGTTCTTGTTGTTCTAGTTCTTCTGGTAACTGATTTTTGGGGGTATATTCCGTAGTTTGGTGGGTGTATATGGAGTAATTTGTTGGGTGTATATGACATAATTTGTTGGGTGTATATTTCTGAACTGATATATTGTAATAGTCAGCAGTTGCAACTGTTCTTATATTTGCTTGTCCATGGGTGTATATTGTTTGACCTTGTAATGTTGCTTGACCTTGTATATTAATGCATGTTTGAGTGATATCTGACTGATATATATGGGTGTATCTGAATCATATCTATGGGTGTATCTTACTGATATCTATGGGTGTATCTGACTCATATCTATGGGTGTATTTTTCATTTCAGAAAAAATGGCAGCGAGAAACCAAGCTGGAAAAAATATAAGAACAAATTTATGTCTTAGATGAAATCAGTTTTATATAATAGAAATATATCTGACTATAATTTTGCTTTGTTTACAGCAAACCAAAGACCTTAAGTGTGCAACACATTTGTTAAGTGAGAAATTCAGAAACATGAGTGAGGAGAAGAAAACGATTGTTAGGGATTTGGGATTCGGTGGCTTGATGCACATCCCGCCACTAAGGGTGCATCACCAAGTATTAAGGGAGTTAGCTAAAAACTTCAAATTAGGGGAGAACAGACTGGAAACCGGCTACGGTTCTTTTAAAATAAGACCAAAAACAATAGGTGATGCGCTTGGCATCAACGCATCAGGTAACTTGCTAAAAATTATAGGTGTATATTAACTGATGCTTGGGTGTATTTAAATTGATGCTTGGGTGTATTTGAACTGATTTTCATACTATGTTGTTTTCCTTTTTGTAGGAGATCTATTTCCTCAAAAAGTCAATTATAAGGATCTTTCTGAGGATGATAAAGAAATTTTTAGTAGATTTCAGGGTAAGATCCTCAAAAATCTTACAGATGAGATGATGGATATTGGCGTTGGTAATGAACAGGATCGCCTAATGTTCAAGAGGATTTTCATCCTCTATATACAGATGGCGTTCCTTTTACCAACGACAATAAACAAAATCTCACCTGTGCACCTGGCCCCAATTTTTGAGATGGACACCATAACAGAGCGAAACTGGAGAGGGCATGTTTTGAGTTTTATCATCAAGGGCATAACCGATTACAAGGAGAAAAAAAAAAGGCAATTGATGGCTGCCTCTTTGCCCTGATGATAATTTACTTTCATCTTTCTAAAAATAAAGACAAGAAGAGGGCAGAAAGACCTCCAAAACCATGGATTGCTAACTGGAGTAAGGAACAGTTGGTTGAAAGAATGAGGGCGAAAATAGAGGAAAATATGGTAAGTGAACACAATATGTTGGGTGTATTTTATTTACCTGAATGCTGCTAACTAAAATTTCTAATGTTTCAGGGGATTGTAAAGATGGCGGAAACAAGAGAAAAAATGAAAAAAAATAGAGAAAAAAGAAAAAAAAACAAGAAATCAAAAAAAAAAAAAAGGAAGGCAAGTTCAACATCGTCTTCGGAGACAGAAACAACTGATAGTGACAATTCTACCTCTGAGTCTAAGACTCAAGAAGACTCAGAGGATTCGCCAAGAAAAGAACCCAGCAAAAAAGGAAAAAAGTAAGTACCATACTTAGGTGTATTTTCTTTATAAAGTTGGGTGTATTTTCTTTATCAAGTTGGGTGTATTTTCTTTATCCAGTTGGGTGTATTTTGTTTATTAAGTTGGGTGTATTTTGTTTATTATGTTGGGTGTATCTTGTGCATTCATTTGGGTGTATTTTATCCCTTTTAGTGTGTTTTTAAATAATGATTGTTTGCCTTCCAGAATGGAGTCCAAAAAAAGAAAGAAGAATTAGGAGGATTCTGATTCAGAATCCAAATCAACTGATGAGTAATGTTCTGAAATTATTACTCCTTTTCTTTGGGTTTATTATCAAGATTTTATGTATTAACAGAGTGTCTCTTGTTAATTTATAGAAGCGAACAATCATCACCAGTGAAGAAGCAAAAAACAAAGAAAAAGATACAGAGAACACCAAAAAAGTAAGCACTTCTTTGGATAGTATTTTGTGATAAAATTAATTTTTTATTTCTAATTCATACTTGTTTTTTCCACCCAGGACACAATCCAAAAAGAAAAAGGTCGTTGTTGAGGATTCATCTCCTGAGCAAGCTCAATTCTATCATGGGTACAGTACTTTGTAAGCTATATTACCGTCTATCATCAAAATTATATTTATTAACATGTTCTTTTATGAATGTACTGTCAGATCTGAAATAGGAAGTGAAGATCTAGATGAATTGTTAAGGGAAAACAATGAAAATTCTGCTGCACAGGGGTATGTCTTGTTGGGGTGTATATTTCAGATTTTAGCGTGTTTTCTTTGCTAATAATTGTTTCTTGTTTCGCAGGGAAAAGGAAGCTGACCTGCGATCGACGGAAGGTCACTATGTCTCATCTAAAATGTAAGAAGCTTTATTTGATAAAATCTTGTTATCATGATTTAACAGTATGGTATTTTGTCTGAATAACATGAACTCTGTTTAGAATACCGGACGTAAACTTGGGAAGTGATGATCCTTCCTCTCAAGGACACACAGAACAAAGTAGCATAAACAAACCGGCGGAAAGCATGTAATTTCTCTTTCAAATAACCGTTACTTTTGTCCTTTTATTACCTTCTACTTCTAATTCTGTACATATTTTTTTTTTAGAAAAAAAAGCCCTTTATTGTTTTATTCGAGAAAAAAAAAGGCAGGAAAAAAAAAGCAAAAACTGCAAGTATGTAAGTTCTCAAAAAACAAAGTTTATCTTTCTTTTGAATTGTTCGGGTGTATTTTTGACTTTCTTAGGGTGTATTTTAGGTTGAGTCTGGTTGAAGAGTCAGCCAGTGAGCCGGCTGATTCGAATATGATGGTTGTGAGGGAAGAGACACCGTCGGAAGGGCTTGCAATGTGAGTTTTTCAAAAATATTTCAACCTTATAACCTTTTTATTTTCAAAGGCATTGTTAACCTTTTATTTTTCTTCTTGTTTAGAGTTCTGATTCAAGTTTGTCTACCACTGTCCCAAACAACCACTGTGCCGGAATTTGAAGAAACACCTGAGACAGAAAATGAACCAACCCCTCTGCTACAAATTGAAGGAACTACAAAAATGTAAGAAATAGTCTTGGGTGTATATTTGGTTACAGTTTGGGTGTATATTGGGTTACAGTTTGGGTGTATATTGCCCCTGACTAGTTTTTTTACATCATGATTAATTTTATGTGCCGTGCAGCACCCCTGAACCCCCCCAACAACTTGAAGAAAGCACACCCACGCTTCCCCCAGCTCCATCTAAAATGTAAGTTCATCAGAGTAAAATCAATGTTTTGGTTATCATCCGTATATTCTTATTCTTATAATATGTTATACATGATCACGCAGTAATCCAGCCCCAGAAGACGTTGCTGCGCTGATGATGATGGCACAGACAGCATCGTATGTTCCTAAAACAGATCCGATGCCATCATTCAGCCTTGGCTTGACTGATTCCAGCCAAGAAGAAACAACAACGCAGGAGGGAGCGTCAACGCAGGAGGGAGCGTCAACGTAAGATGAACACAGGGCAAAAACTCCAGAAACACCAAAACTGCTAGAACAATTAAAGGATCTGGTACATAAAATTGCAAGTGGTGGGGTGACAAAAAAAGAAAAAAGTCCGCAGATTCCAAAGGAGAGTGGGGCAGAGAGTTTCGAGAAGTTTAAAACTCCTGTCAGGACGAATTTAAATACTTCTGACATGAAACAGAAATGCTACCACTAGGCTATACGAGTGAAGACCTACGCAGATGGGCTAACTGATGAGTTTGACAACGTCTGCAGACTCCAAGCACAAGATAGATACACTCTGTCAAAACTCCACCTTGCATCACTCGGGCCTAAAACGCATATAGAAGCTGAGGTAATATTACAACATTAATGTTTTTATCATCAACATTAATCCTGATTCGGCATCTTTTTTCTAGATTGTCTCTGCCATATGCTTCATCGTAAACCAACAAAATATTCAAAGGTTTCAAGAAGAAGTATACTGTCTCCCCCCTGATATTGTGGTAAGGGTTGCTTCAATAAATTTTGGGTATATTTTCTGCATTCCTTAGGGTGTATTTTTTTCTTATATTGGGTGTATTCTGTTTATTCATTTGGGTGTATTTTCTGTGTTCAATTGGGTGTTAGTTGTTTATTCATTTGGGTGTATTTTCTTGATTCGTTTGGGTGTATTTTCTGTATTCATTTGGTTGTTCACAATTTTTGCAGAACATGGCCCTTGCAAATCATCCACAGGGGGTATTCTTACAACCTAAAAACAATAAGCCATTTAGGGTGTAAGACTACCCAATGTTCATACCCTTCTTGGACCTTCAAAAATTAAAATCTTATCGTTATGTAAGTTTTCATTTCTAAAAATACTTATTACCATTTTTTACTTATGTGCCAAATAAACTAAAACAGTGTTCAATCTGAATATATTTCAGATATTTGCACCTGTTTGCCATTCACATCATTGGTGGTTATGGTTCGCTGATACAACAAAGAGGAAATTTTTTATATAGTCGACCCATTACACAAGAAATCTCCTTCCGATGAGAGAACTGCGCTGAATACATTTGTTGTAAGTTGGTTCTGTATTCTGTATATATATATATATATATATATAGTTGGGTGTATTTCTGTTTAATATAAGGTGTAACTATTAACTCCTTTGGGTGTATCCCTTTATTGAAATTATTCATGTATTACTGATTTGTTTTGTGTTTTAAGGGATACGTAATTTCACGAATTAAAGTATATGCTAGGGGGGCCACCTCTGAAATCAAAGGACAAGGACAGGGAAATTGTAGCACCATACCTTCACATCTCGGGCTAAAAGACAAGGTATAAATCTTTCACTCTGAAAATTAAACTTTCCTATATGTAATTTGTAATTTATTTTTCTGTTTTCAGCTATGACTGTGCTATCTACGTAATGAAGTGGCTTGAGATATTTGAGCCCGCAAACATAAAAAAGCGGAAATATGAGTGGGACAATTGGACCCAGGTAAATATGTTTAAAACTAAATAACTCTGTATTACATTACTCAATTAACATGGTTGATTAAAACAGAATATTCTTTTTTACTGTAGGACGAGGTGGACCACTTTAGAGTGGAATATGCTTCCCGGATTCTATTCCATGACATGAATCTAGACAAAGCTGAAGCCATTAGGGGAAGTAATGCAATAAGACTGTCCAAGCCATCCTCGTTGTTATTGAGTCCATATTGTCAGATAGATTCTGAGGATGTTGACATTGCTTAATGTAATTGTTATATACTCCTATAACAAATTGAACACATGCTGTAAATATTTTCCAATTATAATCCAGTTTATGGTGAAATTTCCTTCAATAACTAAACTCTGTCTGCTGTATTCAAAATGTATGAATTACAGGTACTATAATACGAAGAAAAACATCAAACCAAAATATACACCCATAACCTGCCATTTTTTACACCCAAAGAGAGTTGAATATACACCCAAAAATCTATCCCTCTGATGCTTTATCCCTAAAACCCTGAACCCTAAACACTTAATACCATCCATATGCAAACTGTATTTTATAACATAAAACCCTTAAAATGTTGTAAAAAAAAACAAACAGTATTTTATAACATAAAAATAAGGTTCTAAAGTATGTATATGTATATATATATGTAAAATGTGAAATACAAGAAAATTCAGAAATACACCCAAACGAACAGTGTTTTTACACCTATATTCTGTAACTATACACCCAAAGAGTTATTCGCTGCTGCTGGTACCCTGAACTGATAATTCATAACACGTGCTTCATATTGGCTGGAATTTGAATGCACAACTGATACAGCATCAAAGAGGTTTAACTGAATATAACAAACTCACATATTAGCTAAACTATTAACGAGAAAATTAAACTCAATCACCACGTATTTAAAGAACATCACTTTTACCTCGTTTAAAGCTTTCATTTTCTTCTTCTTTGTGGCATTTGCAATCTGTTTGTCCAACTTTGAACCTAGCCTATTTTTTGGACGTCCTCTTGTTCGAATCCTTGGAGGGCTTTGAAGCTCATTAACGGATTCCAAGTTGGCATCTTCGTGAGATAAAAAAGATGTGCCCTTCCTTTTGGCTTTCAATGATTCCATCTCAACCATGATGTTATCGTACGCATGGTGCAGAATTGCAGTCAGCTCCTCCAATTCGGATGCAAATTCGCAAATATTTTGCGAATGAAAAACCAATTGGTCAAACCTCTTGCTTCTTGGCTCCAACAGTGGCTCGTCGTGGCTGCTCTTGATGTGTGTGTGTCACCTCTTTACCTTCTTGCTCCATCGTTCCAGTATATATCTCGGTGACACTTGGCTTACTCGTTCAAAGCTTAACACGCTTAGTGCGTGAAGGCACAGTATCCCTTTCGACTCGAATAATAAGCATTGGCATTTTACCTCGGCTGCTACTGAGTCGTAAGTAACCACAAACTTGTTGAATATTGAGCTGGAAACTTGTTCTCCGACTTTGTATACTGAATAGCCTAGAGCGGAATTCGTTAGTCTAGTGATGTAATTTGCCTTTCCTCTGAATTGTGCTTGGACTTCTCTAAACTTTTGATGAGTGTATACATCTTGAAACTGAGCTTTAATGGAGGATTTGGTTGCACACGGTATGACTATATGAAAATCTGCAGCATCTGATTCTCTCTCTGCTTGCTCCCTGCTTCCGAGGCAATTATCGTATTGTTTGACGAATTGAATAAGCGAGCTGTTCCGGGTAATAAACTTGTTAAAAAAATGAATGCATGCTCTCGCTCCTTTGTGTGCTTCTCATCCCTGCCCAGAAGTGGTGATCCAGATAGATTGGAACCCATATATGACGGTCTTCATAGAGATCTGCAGAATACACCCAAACATAGACTATAAATACACCCCAAAAAACATGCAATTTATACCTCTGCTGCAGATTTTAAACAAACATTACCTGAAAGCCACTTGTTGTCCACAAGACCAAAATTTAGCAGAAAATCATTCCAATTCCTATCAAATGAGTCTTTGCTATGAGAGTTCCAAACAACTTGGCTCATTTCTTGTTCAATTTCTGCATGTCCCTTGTACCCGTTTAATTTGCTTGGAATCTTCTTTATGATTTGCCAAATACACCAACGGTGAATTGTTGTTGGCATACAGGCCTCTAAAGCCCTTTTCATTGATGCACATTGATCGGTGAGAAACCCTTTCGAAGCATTTCCTCCCATGCAACGAAGCCAACATTGAAATAACCATTTGAATGATTCAATTTCTTCATTTTTCATCAAAGAGCATCTGAGAAGTGTTGACTGACCGTAGTGATTCACCCCGACAAAAGAACCACAAACCAAATTATACCTGAATCAAATTACCATAGTGCAGAATGGAAAATCATTAGATACACCCAACAAATGCTTTGTATACACCCAAAAACACCCAATATACACTTCTGCCATGGATTCATAAAAATACATTAATTTAGCATCATAAACAGGGACAGTTTGTTACCTGTTTGTATTGTAGGTGGTGTCAAATGAAATAACATCTCTGAAGTACTCAAAGGCAGCTCTGCTTCTTGCATCGGCCCAAAAAGCCAGCTTAATTGATTGATCCTCCTCGAGTTCAAGCTCAAAAAAGAAATTCTGATTCTTCTCTTTCATTCTTAACAAATATTTTCCGAATTCCTTTGCATCTTCTTGTTCTGAAACATTCCGCACTTCTCTGGTAATGTAATTCCTCACATCCTTTTTAATAAAATTTAACTCGCGGTGACCCCCAGCAGCCGCAACAAATGATTGGTAGGTTTTGCTTGGTCTGATACCAGCCTCCTCGTTATTCTCTATTGTACGACGAATGGAGATGCTTAGTTCCCTGTGCTGTTTGAGCATCTCTGCTTTACTTGGACAGCAAGGGTGTGAATGATCCAGCACAACCTTTGAAATGATCCAAGCACCAACATCCTTCAATGTGTGTATATAAATTCTTGCAGGACAGTTTAAACCGGCTGTCGGATTCATCTTCTCGGTCAGAGATATTTTAGATTTCCATTTTTCCTCTTTGCTACATGTAATCAATTGATTCTTAATCTCGTTTCCCTTCCTATTTGTGCTCCGAACTCTTGTAGAAAAACCTGCAGCCTTGGCGTAGTTCCTATAAAATTTTCCAGCATTTTCAAGGGTGGTAAAGGTCATTCCAACCTTCAGAACAAACTGGTCATCAACAACAGAGAGAGACTGCAGAATACACCATGTCAAAAACTAAAAATACACCCAATCATTGCTGATATAATACATACGAACGACAACAACTCAACTAAAATGACAATAAAAGCCATAAACTGTAAATACACAGGCTACAGAATACACCATGTTAAAAACTAAAAACACACCCAATCATGTCTGATATAATACATCTGAACGACAACAACTCAGCTAAAATAACAGAAAAAGCCATAAACTCTAAATACACCCACACTTCCCGCAAAAATACACCCAAAAAAGTTCTGATCTACACCCGATCATCTGCTATCAATTCCAGATAATTAATCAAAACTAATACATTACATTCAATCCACAGATTTATGTTCATGCGTTAGTTTCACAGTCAATGTTCACGAATTATTCAGCTACACAATGCTATACAAATTACTGCAACAAAATTCATAGCAATCCTATGTAAATCAAACCTCAGGAACTTCGTTAGATTCAAATTTATAATCCACTTCGCCCTGATTCAGCTGACAATCTGAGGTTGAATCATCCATTATCTTCAAAACGAGTTCAAAATTTGATTTAAGAAAACAAAAAATCAAATAGAAAATGAAGCTGGAGTTACAGAGAGAGGAACTAACGTAAATGACGAAGAACAAACCAGTGAGAAAGGAGGGGAAAAGAACGATCGAAGAAAGCAGGGAAAGCTTCGTGAGAAGAAGAACAAGCAAATCTGGAAATAAGGAGAACGAAGAAGGAAATAAATCTTTTAAATTTGGTAGTTATATATACGCGGGATCTTTATATAGCGCGTGTATGGGACGTAACCCTTGGAGCGCGTTTTGGGGTTTTATTTGTTAATTAACTTGTAAAGCATACAAGCCCTAATGACTTGTTTGCAGAGCTTTTCTGATTTTGAATAATTTTTATTATTGATATTAAAAATAACAGTTATACTATACGTACAAGTTTTTTTTGCCATTTAAGTCCAATCAAGTTGGTTTAAATCCAACAAAAACCAACTTCTGATTAGAGAACGTATAAACACACGCTTCCGCAACTGTTCAGTAGCGCAAACGTTAATACGAAGAACAATTCTTCTCCCTCGATCAAAAGTAAAATGATTAAACTTCAGACGACACCTAAATTCTCTTAAAAATGTCTCAAAATCTTCGCGTAATGTAACACCCTACCATACAGAGCTTTACACCTAGGATGTAAAACAGAGGTGGCGAGGCGCTACAACTTCTAAAAGAAATAATTTATATACATAATATAGTGAAAAGATTTATAACTAGGAGCCTTTGAAGAAAAGTTAAAATAAAAAACGGTAAAACGAAAAAGCGCAACACTCACGCTACGTAAACGATAAACGGAAAAGATAAGAGAATCAAATATAGATATAATTGAAAGAGAGTTCCAAGGTACAAATTACAAAGCTCAAGACTCGGCTCGCAAAGATAAACCGGCTTGAGCACATATGTATAAAACATATATAAGAGAACCCAAAATAAACCCAAAATACAGAGTTACAGAACCTATTTCTCCAAAATAACCTCTAAGAGGAAGTTAATATATCAAATACATAAGCAGTGGAGATAAAAGTATCTATATATATACATATATCCAAAATAAAGCCCCAAAGACAAGGATATCCGATATCTAGTATGCTTCAGCGTGGTGCCTCACATCCTGCATCTGAAAACCACAAAATATGTATGGGATGAGAACCGAAGGTTCTCAGCATGGTAACGGTGCCCACATAACTAACATATAAGGTCCCGGGAAAGCCAAAGGCAATCCTAAAACTTCCGACACTATATTCAAACTTAAAACTATCATTTTAAACCATAAATAGGGTGAGGTATCTAAGGCTTCTTCGTTCCATCTCAAATCCTAATCTAACCCCTACATCCCTTTCTCCAATCCTCCGAAACACCGATGCACAGACAAACAAAGCAGACGAGACAAGCACAAGTAGATATTAAAATATAGAAAATATAGCAAATAAGCATAGATATTCAAGTAAGCAAACCCAAGTAGTGCAAAACCAAACAAGTTGCATAAATGCATATGATGCATGCCTTTCCTACTGGCCGTGAGCTCACGTGTTGGTTACTTTGCTAGAACCCAACACATCCGATAGCTAACCCGGATATCGTCCTCTTGAAAATCGGTGGGTGGTATACCACCACGAACCCCACCATTGCGAGCGGTACACCACCACGAACCTCGCAAGATCTTCAATTGGAAAATGACACACACGTGGGCGGTAAACTACCACGAACCCCACACAACATTCTCTTTTAAAAACATGTGGGTGGTACACCACCACGAACCCCACACAACAGTTCTTTTTTAAAAACATGTGGCTGGTACACCACCACGAACCCCACGCCAGTCTCTTTTAAAAATATGTGAGCGGTACACCACAATGAACCCCACATACTTCTCGACACTGGGCAAGCGGTAAACTACCACGAACCTTTCCAGGTCAAGCTCAAACAATTTTGATTTCCAAATCATTATACATTATTCATTCATATCCATTCATAATCATTCAAAGTCATTCACTAAGGCCAGATTCTTCATATACATATCACACACACTTCTCATTCATACTTCACTACTCCAACTTTCTTCATCTCTAAGTTACTACTCCTCCCTACCTTCTTCTCAAAACTCAACATACAACTAAGTTTTAGGGACTAAAAGAGTGAAAGAGGTTTAGAGGTTCAAAATTATATTTTTAAAACATAAAATTTATGTTTGTTGAAACAAGGGCCATGCGTACGCGTGGGCGTGCATTACTGAGAAGTCACGCGTACGCGTGGGAGTGCATTTGGCCCATCATGCGTACGCATACACATGCCCGCGTATGCATACATGCCAGGCAAAGACGACCCTTCGCGTATGGAGGGGTTCGCATACGCATACAGTGCAGATCAGTCAAAAATGGCTAAGTCTGCAGAATTTCAACCTTACATACCGAACTTCTGGCGCGCATAACTTCCTCGTTTTAAAATATTTTTCATCTATTCTTTGAACAACGTAAATCTCACGGACCCAATTTTCATATGAAACAAGTTTAAAACAATTTGGGGTCTGGAAGACGAGTTATGACTCGCCGAAATTCGGCCAAAAATTAACTTTTCACAAAATTTTCACAAGATTTCTAAACCTCAATTTTTGCAACACTTCAATTCCATCCCTTTTTAAACTTACCAAAACACATCAACCCAAGCCCCAACATTACTCAATACACCAATTTTACAAGCCACACAATAATTCATTCTCTACAACAATATGATCCATACCAACAACTTATATATACATCATCAACGCTATCAACTTTCTCATACCAAATGACAACCACTTAGCCAATCCACATTCAATTCAACATAATATACTACAAAATATATCACCACCAATATCATTATCATAACATCATGATTATCATTGTTCAACACACACTCAAGGTTAGTTCTCAACATTCACATCTTCTAATCCCAACAATCAAAATCATGCAACACAAATCATGAATACCATCATTCCTCATCCAAGTTTAAGATACTCAACATTTACTTTAAGGTCACTAACCACTAATCATACATACATGCTTCAACCTATCTTATTGTTATCTAGCCTATGTTTTCACAAGATATTACATTTTAGTTACGAGAAACCGAAACCATACCTTGGCCGATTCTACGGTAAACCCGGAACACCTCTCTTATATACCACACCCCAATCTTTGAATTCCAGATCCTCTCCAAGCAAAATCTAGCTTCCAAGGCTTGATCACAAGCTTGCAAATTCTCAAATCGACTCCAATCAACAACCAATTTTAATCTAACAACATAATTATAATCACAGTCAATGTAAAACTCACTAACTCAACATTTCAAAAGGGTTTGAGGGTGCTTACTTGACCCACCGCTCTAATGAACTAAAGCCGACAATACCCGCAAGTTAATTTGAACCTAAACACCGAGATTAAACAAAATTCAACATAGATACTCATTGAATTTCAAAATTTGGAGAGGAGAATTCTGAAACTAAGAAGTGGGTTCCATACCTAATTTAGGATTGGGCTTTGTAGAGCTCAATGTTGCGGTCGCGTGGTTGCAAACGGTGCAGCGATTGGAGCTCCAGATTGAAAGTTATGAAGAATTGAAAATTGAAAAGGGTTAGGTTTTTGTGGCTTCTCCAATCTCTCTTCCCAGTGCTGGAAAGGGAACAATGAAAGGAAAATTGGCTAAATTAAAGTGTTATATATGTTGGGCCTTGGGCCCAGTCTAACCGGTTTGGTCCGTTCGTGTAACACCTTAATTACCCTAAGCCTTACCTCTAGCCGTAAGGCAAAGGTTAATTAGAGATTACAACAGTTCTAAGGCTTATACATATTTATATATGGAAGGAAATAATATATATTCTAAAAGCCCGATGAAGGATATAGCTCAAGCAGGATTTCAAAAGTGCAAAAACATACTAAAGAAGTTACTTGTTTAAGGCACAAGAAACATATATAAGATAACATATATAAGTATATAATAATCATAAGAAACTAGCCGTGGCTCGCGGAGTTTAAGCCGTCTAGCCATATACAGACGACCAGAAACTAAAGTTTTAAAAGAGCTTATACAAGTTTTGTTCTCTTAAATACATGCCTCTAGGCAAAACAAAATACAAAAGATGAGAGAAGTATAATCAAAATAGACAAAAGACTCCAAAAAGGTATCCGGATCCGCTTCTGTCACCATCCAAGCAACTCACCGAGGTGGGTTACAACCTGCATCTGAAAAAAATACAACAGAAATATGGTATGAGAACCGGAGGTTCTCAGCATGGTAACAGTGCCCAGTGATGTAGGATATAAGATCCCGGGACGCCATAGGCAATCTTAGACTTCATATCCATCACAAGATTCAATCTTAGGCATACTAAAACAATAAAGCATAAATATATAAAACCTTAACAAAACTTAAGTCCTTAGCATATCAAAAGGGTAATCTATCTTAAAGGATTTCTACTCTAACCAAACACCGCTGTCCCACAGCCTTCACCAACCTATCCTCCGTGCGATCCCATCGCTACCGCCTTCTGAACCTCCTCAATCCCAGTAGAAATCACAATTAATTACAATGCAAGTAAATAACAAGTAAAAGCATATAAGGCAAGTAATACAAGTAGCATTTAGGCATGTGATACAAAGAGGCAAACCATTACAAGTCGGCAAAGCAGACAAACAGATAGAAGATGCACATGATGAATGCCTGCCCTATTGGCTGTGATATCACATTGTCGGTTCAACTGCCAGCCCGACACATCTCCATGGAGACGTTGCCCTTCGGAATCATTATATGGGAACCCTCGAGATATAGTGCTCGGATCACTATCCAGGATTTTGCGCCTGTACGCTCTATTGATATGAAGGGATGCGAGCGGGATACTATTGCCACCGACCTCGCATCTCAACGCAAGCGGGACGAACCACTGCCCTTACGCCGCCACTGCTACCTCGACAGGCGGGATCTAACCGCCGTCCCTACCGGGCGCATAGCGTCTCATAATCTCAATACACCAATGATACATCAGTGGTTTTCAGTAAATATTTTCAATATGCCATGGATCAATCATCTCATTCCGAGTCCTCGACTCATCTCAACCACTGTCAATTCAACATCTCCACTCTTCTTTCTCACTCCACCAAACCCATCCCTAGTACACCAGATACCTAAACCTCCGTTTGCTAATTTTTTTGTAATAACCATAAACTGAAACCCTTAGCTTATTTCCCATATTCCCGTACTCAAAATTTAGTCCAAAAGCCTTAAAATGGTGTCATAGAAGCTTACAACCTTGTTGGGAAGATGAAATAGTTGAAAACAAAGCTTAAATTTGTGAAACAGGGCGTGTGCGTCCACACAGGGGTGTGTGTGTGCAAGCCCAGGAAGATTTTTAAAGTGTGCATACGCACAGGGGTGTGTGTACGCACAGGTACTAAAACTTGTAAGGTCTGTTCACTCGCACAAGATGTACTAACTCCCCCAACAGACGACCTTTCCCGACTTGTGCGTGCGCACAGGTCAAAATTCTTTATTGATGTGCGCGCGCACAAGCTGTGCTAACGCTGCAAGCAGAGAGCCCCTTCCTGCCTGTGCGTACGCACAGGTCTGTGCGTCTGCACAGAGTAAAATTTTGCAGGATTGTGCGTGCGCACATATCAGAAATCCTGAAATTCTGCAACTTTGCATAATTTCAGTTTTTAAACACCAACTTTGAATGATCATAACTTCCTCTACAAAATTTTAAAATTTTCAAACTTTATATCATTTTGAAGAGTTTTCAATAAACTTTAATTCTAAACTAATCTCAATCGATTTTGAAAATTGAGGCAAAAGCTATGATCAGACAAAGTTTACCAAAAATGAACTTTTACCCAAAATCAAACTTTCCACAATTTCTAACCCATTCCAAACTCCATTTTTTCCACCCAAATCAATCCTCTATGTTATATTACACCAAACTTACCATATTTTCCTTCATTTTTCCTCATACACAATCTCAACATCAATATATCACATTATCATCAAACCTCATTAACAATTTTCCAACTATATTACCAATTCATCAACATCAATATCACAAATAGCAACATACTTCACTTCCTAACTTCACTCATCATTCATCCTCATCATATCATTATCAATCATTATTATCAAACTCAACAATCATCATTTGCATCATAAATCATTACATACCATCAATCAATAACTCATCAACCATTCAAATCCAAGCCTATCCTATGGGTCACTAGCCTAAGTGTCCATGAATATTATATACTACATAGAGAAAACCGAAACCATACCTTGGCCGATCCCCAATATGCACGAAAACCCCAAATTGAGCCCAAGATAAGCTTTTAATCACAAACTAAACCCCCAAGAATCTCCAACAAGCATCAACAAGCTCCAAACTCACCATAATCAAGCTATATATACATAAATCATCACAAATCAACCTAGGGCTCATTATAATTGAAATTTCACAAGACTTTCAATGCCTTTTACCTTACCCAAAAGTTTTGGAAGCCAAAACCAACATCAATCAAAGGCTAGAGTGTACCTAAACACCCAAAAATTACAAAACCTCACTTAGCCAAAATCCTAGATTTTTGAAACTTTGAATAGAAAAACTAAGAAGATTTCGTGGTTACCTCTCTAGTTTTTTGGATGGATTTTGTAGAGCTCTTCAAAGTAACGCGTGGCCTCAAACGGTGCGGCGATCGGAGCTCCGTAGCTCAAGATATGAGCTTGAGATGTTTGAAGTGAATAGCGACAATGGAGTTCTCTTCTCCTTCTCTTCTCAGCTGGTTGTGGGTGTGTTTGAGTGTGTTATGGTTGTTTGGGTTCATTAAATAAACTTTATATATGTTGGGCTTGGGCCCAACTTGGGACCGGTCTAACCTGTTAGCGTTTTTAGCCCGTTTAGCCCAACTCCGGGCCAAACCTTTAAAATTAATGCCCGGTTTTTCATTCCTAATATTTTTCTAAGGTTTTTGGCCGTTTTCACTGCTTCTCGCGCAGCACTGAGCAAACTGGAACCGGTTCAACCGGTTCAACTGCCAATTCGCAGTTTTTAACGATTTTTTGCAGAAAACACATTTTCTAACTCGGAAGGACCTACTGAGTCCAAAAATCATATTTAAATCCCGAAATTATCATCCTAACTTTTCGAAATTTAATTTGGACATTTAAATGATTTTATTCATGAAAACTCCGGTTCTTACAGTTCGGCCCAATTTTGGGCTAAATTTTTTAAAATTAGTGTCAAAATTCTTATTTTAATTAGCTCTACCTTATTAAATTATAAAATCCCATTTTCTAATTTTTCTGATTAATAATTAATTTATTAGCTAATTATTTACTAATTTTGTGATTTTTACACGAAAACTCAAGAAAATCTCAAAACTACGTTCGAAATCTTCACCAAGAAACACAGAAATAGAAGATGAAAGATTGTTGAAAGTATTGTTCACTAATCATCTAGTTTTTTCACTTTTCTCTTTCGCATTTTCGATCCCGAAAACTAAATAGTCGTATTTCTGTTTATTTAGTAAATTCATTTTGTGTTCTTGTGTTAAAATACATATTACTGTTCTTATTATACTATTCATTTGGTGATAACTTTGTCAGGACGATATAAAAATTTTACGTAGTATTTCTCGTATAGTTTAACCTATATTTGCATGTGTTTGATGAATTTGAATGTGTTTTTATGCATGTTTAAGTATTTCGATGTTTTGAAGTGAGTTCGTGTGTAAAAATCAGTAACAACTTTCGATATATTTTGTCTGAATTAAGGTGGACTTGGTGTTGTTGTTCTCTTTTTGTTGTAACTAGGCAACAAAATATTGTTGTAGTGTTTCTAATGTTATTTTGTGCATGTTTGAGTGATTTGCATGTGTTTTGTCCATTTTTGAGGGATTTTGTTCATGAATTTGTTGTAACTAGCCCGTAGAATTTTGTTGTAGTACTTCTGTCATTTTGTGCATGTTTGATTGAATTGCATATCTTTTTGAACTGATATTGTGTGATGTAATCAAGAAATAATAGTGATACATTTGGTTTGTCTTTCGATGTATTTCATGTGAATTGAGGTGCACTTGGTGTTGTTGTCCTCTTTTTATTGTAACTAGACAACAAAATATTATTGTGGTACTTCTGATGTTATTTTGTGCATGTTGAGTGATTTGCATATGTTTTTGTCCATTTTTGAGGGATTTTGTTCATGAATTTGTTGTAACTAGCCCATAAAATTTTCTTGTAGTGCTTCTAGTGTCATTTTGTGCATGTTTGATTGAGTTGTAAGTCTTTTTGAACTGACATTGTGTGATACAATTGATAAACCACTATTTTATGGTTTATCTTGTGCTCAATTGAGTAGTTTTTGTCTACTCTTTACCCACTTATTCATACTATTTGTATGGTTTTACATTTGCCTTCCTAATTATGTGCTTTGATTGAAAACATGCTTCTTTGATCTTATATTTGCTTATTATTAATCCTCTCTTATTACCATTAGATGTCTTGATATGTGTGTTAAGTGATTTCAGAGATTACAGGGCAGGAATGGCTCAGAGGATGGAAAAGAAGCATGCAAAAGTGGAAGGAATACAATAAGTTGGAGAAATTGCTAAGCTGTCCAGCCTGACCTCTTCACACTCAAACAGCTATAACTTTAGCTACAGAGGTCCAAATGACGCGATTCCAGTTGCGTTGGAAAGCTAACATCCGGGGTTTCGATTTGATATATAATATGATATAGTTTCCCTGACGCTAGGTGACGCGACCGTGTGATCGGCCGCGTCGCAGTGACGAAAAACCAGCGTGGCAAAATTCGAAACCAGCGAATTCTGGACTGTTTTCGACCCAGTTTGCGGTTCAGAAAACACAGATTAGAGGCTATAAAGTGGGGGAATGCATCCATTCATAAAGAGGCTCTCATAATTCACTTTTCATGTTTTAGATGTAGTTTTTAGAGAGAGAGGTTCTCTCCTCTCTCTTAGGATTAGGATTTAGGATTTCTCTTAGTTTTAGGAGTGACTCTCAATCTCAGGTTCTTTATTTTTATTTATTTTTCTAATTTAATTTATGAACTCTTCCATGTTACATTTGATGTCTTTATTAGAGTTAATTGAGGTATTCCAGACTTATGATTGCTTTCTTTAATTTATTAAAGTTCTCAATTTATCCAATTTATTTTCATTCAAGTAGAATTTCTCCCCTTTTGGCTTTGGTTAAATAATTGGTGACTCTTGAGTTATCAAACTCATTGTTGATTGAGAATTGGAATTCTTCAAGAATTAATTCATCCACTTAACTTACCTTCATAGTTAGAGGTTAATAAAGTGGGAGAAAAATCCAATTCTCATCACAATTGATAAGGATAACTGGGATAGGACCTCCAGTCTTCATACCTTGCTAAGAGTTTATTTTATTATTACTATTTTATTTTATTCTTTTTGTGCAACATACTGCTTCCTTACTTCCAAAACCCCTAATTTACAATCTTCATAACCAATAATAAGAACATACCTCCCTGCAATTCCTTGAGAAGACGACCCGAGGTTTGAATACTCGGTTATCAATTTCAAAAGGGTTTGTTACTTGTGACAACCAAAACGTTTGTACGAAGGGATTTTTGTCGGTTTAGAGACTATATCTACAACGCGACTGTTTTTATGACATTCTTTACTGGCAAAAGTCCTAACGTCAGCAATCAATAAATATTAGTCGTGTATTTAGTTTGTCTTTTGGTATATTTCATGTGAATTGAGATGTACTTAGTGTTTTTGTTACCTATTAACCTAATTTTTTATTCCTTACAGAAAAAATGACAATAAAAAAAAGTTACTGAGAGGAGTACCACAAAAAAGGACCAAAATATAATGTAAGCATATATATGTTAGAACAACTCATTTTTTTATATAGTTATGTAACATAATTTTTATTTATTTATAGAAAACTCATGATTTGAGATGCTCCTCGAGGTCCATTTATTATATATTCCACTACTATGATGCATATCCCAGCCTTTAATGTCCCGCATAAGCTCTTGAAAGAATTGGCATATTCATTTTATTTGTGCAAAAGAACATTGCACACACGGTATGGTGTAATCGACATCACCAGTTACAAAATAAGAGATGCCCTTGGCTTGAATGCATCTGGTAAAAATCCATTTTGTAATCTATTCTATAAATCAAATTTCAATGTTTTTTATATTATTTTTGTGTTATTGAATATTTTTGCTGTTATTGTAGGGTAGTACTATCCAAACAAAATTGTAAATAAAGAAATTAGAAGGACGTTATTAAAAACTTCAAAGGCTGTACTTTGTCATAATTGACAAAGTCTTTGATTGACATGAGTGTTGATGGGTCAGAAAATTAGCTAAAATTTAAGAGGACATTCATCCTCTTCATCCAGAAGTGCTTCTTGTTGTTGATAACAATAAACAAAATTTCTCCGATTCACATGCCACATATTCTTCATGTGGACACAATACAAGAATGGATTTGGGCTGCTCATATGCTCAACTTTCTCATCAAAGGCATCAGACGACACAAATTGGAAAACAAATTTGCAGTTGATGGCTGCCTCTTTGCACTGATGATTGTATATTTTCATGAATCCATAAACAAGAATAGGCCGATGGATAGAATTCCTGGACCACCGTGGGTGCGACGTTGGACTAGGAAGAAGCTGGTTAAAAGAATAGAAAGTGAGGGGAAGGATGAAATGGTAACTCAAGAAATTTTTTCTTTAATTTTAGTGCATTTGATTTAAATATATTGCTAACAAATGTGTTTTCTATTTTAGAGCCTTGTGAGAAAAGCACAATTGAGAGACCAATCAAAAGGTGAAAAATAGAAAAAAGAAAGCCAAAAAAGAAGCAGCAAAAGAAGCAACAAAAGAAGAAAACTGTTATATTGCACTCATCTTTGGAAAGTGAAAGTGATTCTGAGTATGAGTCTGATTCTGAACATGATTCAAAGGAGACCCCGAAGAGAAGAAAACAACATGAGAGAATGGCAAGGAAGTGCGTTATTATGGATTCATCTTCCCAAACAGAGGCCGGATTTATTGATGAGTAAGATTTAGAAACTATCATTGTAATCCTATGTTTTGGTTTTTCATCAAACTTTTTTTATAAACATAATTTTTTTGCATGTATTGTCAAAAGTGAAGAAATACAAGAAATAACAAAAAAAAAAAAAGATTGAAGGAAAAAATGATAAGCTTGTACAAAAGTATATGTTAATTTTTGGTATTCTTTGTCAATTTTATTGTGTTTATTTACATGATGATTATTTGCTTTTCTAGGATGAAATCCAAAAAGAGGAAGCATGTTATTTTGGACTCTTCTTCCCAAATAGAAACTGAATTTGATGATGAGTAAGATTCAGAAACTATCATTATAATGCTATATTTTGTTTTTTCATTAATTTTTTTTATAAACAGAATTTTTTGCATGTATTGTCAGAAGTGAAGAAATGCAATAAATAACAAAAGCAATATTGAAGAAAAAAAATGATAAGCCTGCACAAAAGTAAGTGTTAATTTTCGGCATTTTTTGCCAATTTTATCGTGTTTATTTGTTTGACGATTGTTTGTTTTTCACTATGATTCTTCACAAATGTAAGATTTAATATCTGAAATTATTTCTTTACTAAAATTTCCTAAAAACTAATGTAATTACTCTAGTTTTATTGAATAATATTTATTTTGTCCATAGAATGCCGCATGTAAATTTTTCGAGTGAAAATGATATTGTGTTTCAAACACAGTCAAGCTATCAGATCTCTGTAAATCAACTAAGTGATACCATATAATTTCTATTTTTCTTATCATTACTTTATTTCTTGTGCTACCATAATCTGCTTCTAATTATGGTTTTATTCAATGCTTAAGGTGCTGGGGTGGGATGATTTTTGTTCATTACAGGTTCAAAGAACAATAAGAAACACTAGATGAACTAAACCCTGTTCAGGAAGCAAGAATATAAAAAGAAACCCAATTGTAGGAAAGGATGAGTAGCCCAACTGTTGATATCAATAATGATCCTAAAGAACAAATGATTATTCTTCAAAAACAAACTCATTCTCAATCTGAATCACTGGACAAGCGAGTTTTCCAATTCACTTTCAATCTTCTAATCATTGAGTTAGTCATTTGCACCTGAATGTTTACTGCATATTAACTTCTTCATTGTTTGTCTTCATTAGAGTTCCACTTCAAGCAGTTTCTCCTTCTTTGGAAACCCATGTCTCAAGCTCTCTGCAAACTTAACAACTTGCTACAAATTCTCCCAAAGAGAAATATATGGAAGAAGAACCTAGTAATGCATAATGTAATACCCTACCACACAGAGCTTTACGTCTAGGATGTAAATCAGAGGTAGCAAGGCACTACGACCTCTAAAATAAAAATATGTATATAAATATAGTCAAAAGAAATTATAACTAGGAGCCTTGAGAAAGAAGTTGAACAAAACATCAACAGAAAAGCGCATCACTCACGATCGGATCAATGCAGAAAGGTAGATAAGATCGGATGGAAAAGGATAATATATTAAACCAGACTTCCAAAAAATACAAATAACAAGCTCTAGACTTGACCTGCGAAGTAAAGGCCAACCAGAGTATACATATATACATATATACAACCCTAAAAGTGTTTACCAAAATACAGAATTTAAACCCTGTTTCTCCAAGTCAACCTCTAGGAGGGACAAAATACAAAATATACAAGGCAGAGAATCTATATACATATATACATAAACAAAATACAAACACTCAGTCCCAAAATAGTTTTTCGCTTCCAAGAGTCTCCAGAATGCTCAACGAAGTGTGTCTCGACCTGCATCTGAAAACAACATAATATATATGGAATGAGAATCGGGAGTTCTCAGCATCGTAAAGGTGCCCACGTTGTTAATATAAAAGGTCCCGGAAAAGCCAGAGATATTCTTAGAACTTCAACACTTAGATTTAAACTTAAGATCCAACTAAACCAGAAATTGGGTAAAACTATCTAAGGTATTCAAGTTCTAATCTAACTTTAATGTAACATTTTCCTTTCTGTCTCCTCCAACCCTCTGAATCACCGGTGGAACTA
Organism: Arachis ipaensis; assembly: GCF_059453495.1. Taxonomy (NCBI): domain Eukaryota; kingdom Viridiplantae; phylum Streptophyta; class Magnoliopsida; order Fabales; family Fabaceae; genus Arachis; species Arachis ipaensis. The sequence continues at coordinate 18,799,859 of NC_142443.1, read as the reverse complement.
CCCTCAGCGTCATCTCCGCCAGCATGATGGATCTTTCAGTTGTAAAGACATACAATACAATCAAGGAAAACATAATTATGGATAGTAAGTACAGCAGATAGGACAAATAACAGTTAATTATAGCTAAACAATTAGGCAAGCCAAAATAAAGCATACTCAAACAAAATATACAAATGCATATGATGCATGTCTACCCTATGACCGATGAGTCTCGTCTGTCAGTTATATAGCCAAACCCGACATGTCCAGTAGCTAAGCCTGGATAGAACACCATACACAGAGCAAGTGGCACCAAACCGCAACCCTTGTATCTTACCCGTGTACCCAGAGCAAGGGGACAACCTCACCCTTCTCTTTTACCCAAGTGGTGTTACAATTCTCAACTTAGAGCAAGCGACGGCAGAATTCAACCTTTTCCTCTTACCCGAAGTCTCGAACTCTTATCCAAAGCAAGTAGACAACACCACCACATCTTACCCGGCTTCTCAACTCTTATCCGGAGCAAGTGGATAACACCACTGCATCCTACTGGAGTCTCAACTTATACCCGAAGTAGGTGGACAACGTCACTGCCTCTTACCCAGAATCTCTTTTTCAATTAGATTCAATCTCATACCACATTCAATATTTTCGCACCTCATTAATTGATCTCTTCTCTTCACAGACCTCCTTCCACTTCAATTTAACTTCCTCAATAATTTCACTCTTCTTCTATAATCTAAAAAATAGATTTCGAGCCTTAAATAGTAGTTACTGAGATTTGAAAAGATAGAGGGATGGTTTTAAAACTCAAAAACACAATTTTCAACAAAAATAGAGTTCTGCGTACGCATGCCTTCCGCGTACGCGGATGTGTGAAATCTTCCATTCTTGCATACACGACCCTTGTCTGTGTACGCAGGACATCTGAGCAGAGCGCATGATCCACGTCGTGTGCATGTCCGCGTACGCATGGGCTGCAGAATTGGCAAAAAGCTGCTAAGTTCATAAAAATAAGTTCTTTACACCCAACTTTGAACTCGCATCACTTTTTTGTTAAAAATTATTTTTTGCCAGTTCTTTGAACGGCATGAACTTCACAGACCCAATTATCATTTAAAAAGTTTTATGAAATTTTAGGGTCCGAAAGCCAAGTTATAACCTGCCAAAGTTGGTAAAAATTCAACTTTTACCAAAAACACCAAACCTCTAATTTTTCCAAAGTTCTCAATTTTAAACGAAAGTTCCATAACCAAAATAGTCCCAAAACTCAATTCAACACTTTCTATTCATTGCACAATATACTTACATCTAAAACCCTCAATCTATTCAATAATTTCCATACATATCTCCCATAATTACTCAACCAAATCAACACCAATCATATTTACATACATCACATTCATGCCTCAACATGCCAACATACAAATTCGTCCAATCCAAATACAAACTGCACCAATCTTAATTTATTATACTTACCCGGACTTACTGGTCACGGCCTTGTGCCCAAATCTCACCAATACTCATCGTCACAATCATCATACATCACATTTTATATCATCAACAATCATCATCATACTCAATCATACAACACATATATATACATTCAACAACGTCACCCTCATTCCAACATTTATCCTCTTCAGTTTACATTATCATACTCATCATACATTATATACATATACACATTTTATCAACCAAACTCAACAATTCAAAGCATTCAAGCCTATCTTATGGCCACAAGCCTAAATTTTCACACAACATTATACATTAACTACGAGAAACCAAAATCATACATTGACCGATTCCTCTCTAAGTCTGGAATATCTCAAATGCCTCTCCTTCACAAGTTCCAAGTCATAATTTCAAACTCCGCAAGCTCCAACACTGGAATCTCATTCTAAACCGCAAAAATTGGACTCCAAAATAACAAGAAGCACAATATAACTCACACAATATCACAATAGTCAATATAGGGCTCACTAAATCACCAATTTACAAGGGTTAGGATTCTCTTACCGTTATCCACGGGTCAAAAGGAATAAACTCAATGATTTTTCGCTGCTAGAGTTCACTTAAATCATCAAGAACACCAAATTCCTCAACATCTAAAACCCAAAAGTACGAATTAAAGAGGGGTGAGAACTGAATACAATCTCAAATTTCTTACCACTTTGTTCAAATGATTTTAAAGAGAATTTCAAGACGAACACGTGGCCGCTGACGGCTCATCAATTGGAGCTCCGGATTGAAAGTTATGAGCGATAGAAAATTGAATTGGAACATGGGAATTAGGGTTCTTCCACCCCCTTTCCCTTTCAGCGTGAATCCATTTTGAATGAATGGGGAGTGGCTGTGTTTGGTTTATATATGTTGGGTCTTGGGCCCAATATAGACCCGGTTCAACCGGTTTGGTCCGTTGGCCTAATTTTGGGACAAAACCTTAAAAATTAGTGTTAAAATTTGTATTTTAATTATTTCTACTCTTTTAAATTATCAAATATATTTTTAAATTTCTTTAAATAATAATTAATTTATTAGTTAATTATTTACTAATTACCCAGAGTTTACACATAAGTATTAATTAAATTCTTTTTCTGATAGTTTCGCAGCATAATTTTTTTTTATGTATCCTGCAGTCCTCCACAACCTCAACAACCTGCTGCGAAGTCTCCCACAAAGGAATATACGAAGAACAACCTCAACAACCTCAACAAGAATCTCATGAGGAAACTTTCCAAAAAGAAACTCAGCATGTAGCTCCTCCTAATGTGTAAGTTCTACTTAATAAAATTCTTTTTTAATATTCTTTGTGCATTCGTAAACTATTTTATGTGTCACCATGCAGTCATCTACCGGCTCAAGACTTGAAAAATAAATTAATGATGGTTGCTAATGCTGCATTGAAGGTTAACTTTGGTACACCATCATTTAGCCTTGGCTTTAGTCAATCAAGTGATAAAGCTACAGTTACCTAAAAGGGTGAACTACCAGCTAAAATGAAAAAAAATCTCAAGACAGCCCAGTGATGGTGAAAAAGTTGAAAAACTTGGTTTAGGATGGAAACTGGGATTGTAGCAGTATTGAAATATGCTAAGGAGGAAAGTTTCCCACGAAAAAAATTTGTAGCCTAGTCTAAGCTTCTTTGAGAAGTTCAAAACTCTAGTAAAGGAAATATCAGAGGAACTTAATGAGAAGTGCCATCACTGTGCCACTGATGCTCGACTTCTTGTACGGTATAGAATTTTCTCAATTGAAATCTCGTTGCAAGTATAGTTCTACACCAACAAAGAATCCTCACATGCAAAAATTTGGTTGTCACAAAGAACAAACCCCAAATAAGAATTAACCGAAGTATTTAGACTCCGGGTCGTCTCACAAGGAACTGCAATGAAGTGAGTAATTATTGGCTATGAAGGACAATGGGGTTTGATTTATAATAGGACAAGAAAATTAAATCAAACAAGCAATTAAAGAAAGCAAAATAAAGAAAGCAAAATAAAGAACTATTGGCTAAGACATAGGTAATTGAGACCACCATCCTTGTCTACAATGCAAGTATTGATAATTATGAGGGGCCAACCTATTAAGTCTACCTCCAAAAGCCTTAAGCACGTAACGTCTACTCCTAAGCTTGAAGTACGTCAAATAGATTTGACCACATCAACCCATAAGTCCCAACCTAGCCACTAATTGACTTAGTAGTGGGTTAGTGTCAATGAGTATCAAATTGATCACCAAGGATTCTCAAATCATCAATTCAATGAGACCCAATGACTCAAGGTCACTCAATTCCCTTAGCCTAGGCCAAGAGTCAAGAGAACTACTCAAAAACTAAAGAAAATATTTCATCAAACATCTAGAGTGCAATAAAAGTAAACATCATAAATTGCAAGAATTAATAAAATCTACCAACTACCAATTGCAAGAAAAGTAAGATCACAACTCAAATCATCAATAAAAGAATATCAAACATTAAATTTCATTAAATATAAACAAAATTCAACATGAGCATTCATAAACATAAAAGAGACATAAAAGTAAAATTGACAAGAGAACTAAGGAGAATAGAGTAGTAGAACAAGAAATTGTAAAGGAAATAAGATGAGAACATGGAATTAAGCCTAGATCTAAGATGGAAATATCCTAAGAACCCTAATTCTAGAGAGAAGAGGGAGCTTCTCTCTCTAGAAACTAACCTACATAATGCTAAGTTACAAACAATTTCTCTCCCTTGCTCTAGCTTCAATTCTGCATGAAATACCCTCAGAAACAAGTTGGGTTTGGGCCTGGACAGCTCAGAAATTGCCCCCAGCATTTTGCCTTTAAGTGAGTGACGTGCGAGCATCGACGTGTACGCGCCATGTGCGCGTGCGCGTCGCTTGGCCATTTTTCTCATCCGTGCGTACGCGCATGGTACGCGTACGCGTTGCTATGCGACTCCACTTCTGCGCGCGCGTGCCTTTTACGCTTGCGCGTCCATTGAGGTATTCCCAATCTTTGTTTCTTCATGCATTCTCCACTTTGTATGCTTTTCTCCTCATTTCTTCCATCCAATACTTGCCTTATGAATCTAAAATCACTCAATAAACACATCAAGGCATCGAATGGAATTAAAGTGAATTAAAATCACCAATTTAAGGGCCTAAAAAGCATGTTTTTACACTTAAGCATAAATCAAGGGAGAATTACAAAACCATGCTATTTCATTGAATAAATGTGGGAAAAAGGTGATAAAATCCCCTAAAATAAGCACAAGATAAACCACAAAATTGGGGTTTATCAGCCACATATATCAAGACTTACAAAGATGACACCAATAATTAGTGGAAAACCATATTCAAGCTAGATCAAGAAGCTCAATTGGAGAGAACTATAATGCACTTCGCATCTTTAAAAGAAGAATCATATATAAAAAATTTGGTAATCCTAGATTAACATTAATGATTTTCTTATGAGTTGTTTTACCAAATATGTAATAAGTTTTGGTTTTTTGTTTTCGTAGGTGGTTTCTACAATGTGTCTAATTCTGAAAGGATAGAAATGTTAAAGATTTAATGAACTAATATATTGTGTCCCACCTGATATTGTAGTAAGCTTTACTACTATTGAATTTTTGGTGCATTTTGAAAATATACTTTGTACTAAAATTGATTCTTTTGGTGTTATTCAAATATTGCAGAATAATATGTTGGTCAAATATAAGGAGGTCTACACTGATCCAAAAACTAATAAGCCCTTCCATATTGATGAATATAAGGAGTACCTGCCATTTTTAGACAAGAAAAAGCTTGCATTCCATCTATTTATAAGTTGTCATTTCTAAAGCTTCTTAAATAATTCTTTCATTAAGTGCCACTTAGACTAAAATATTATTCTCTCTAGCCAAATTTCAAATATTTTTCCTAATTTGCTATGCAAATCATTTGTGGCTTTGGATTGCAGATGTTCGAAAACAAAAATTTCATATCCTTGACCCATATCATAAAAAATCTCCTTCTGATACTAGAACACAAATTAATAAATTTTTTGTAAGTTTTTTATGTGATACATATTTGTTGTATAAATTCTCTCATTATATAAATTCGATGCACTTCAGTTTAAAATAAGGTGCACTGGTACTTGTTTGTCTGACGTTATCTTTTATTCATTTAGGTTTGAAATATAGAGCTTCTTATATTTGGCTTTTTTGGGGTTTTAAAGCTTGATGATTTAACAAATGAAGGTGTTTGCCGGAGCAAAACCTTTGATAGACAAGGATGATGGCGTCGAAGCACCATATACTAACATTAGTAGGCAACGAACAAGGTATCAATCTTTCTATTTAATAAATTTTATTGTATTTTTTGTCACTGTCCTTTTTTAATGTGTTATTTCATTTGTTTTTAGCTGGGATTATGCAATATATGTGATGAAATGGTTGGAGATAATTGATCCAAAAAAGATCAAAAAAGAAAAATACGCATGGAAGAATTGAAAATATGTAATTATCGTTAAAAATAGATAACTCTCTATTACTAAATTAACATAGTTTAATAAATAAATTTATTTAAACTGTAGGAACAAGTTGATCGTTTCAGACTCGAATATGCTTCACTCATTCTCTTTGATAAACTAAATCAACTGAGAGGTAAAGTTATTAAAGAATCTGAAGCCATCAGACTCTCCAAGCCATCTACTGCATTAATAAGTCCTTACTGTAGGTTTACATCAGGGGATATAGAAATTCAATAGATTGTATAATGTAAACTGTTAACAATATCTCTTCAATGTTATTTTGAATTTTGTGTACAATTTTGAATTAACAAACACATATTTTGTATCTTTGCAAATATTCAATCCAAGCTTTTCATAAAATTTTTTTGCAAGATTAAACTTCTATGAACCTGTTAATCTAAATGAATCTAGGTTCACAAAATTGTAGAAAAAGATGAAAATTTTCTGTAATACACTGAATTACTAACCGAAAATACCAAAATTATTCAAATAAACACCGAGAAAATGCTTACAATTTTTTATGTAAATTTTCATGATAAGATATAGAAATTGTGTAGATTAATTTTTTACAGTACTTAACTATAGAATTATCTGTATACTGTATATTTAAAACGAACAAACACTACAAGAAAAGTGCTGAGTGCCGTCGAATTTATCATCGTAGAGTAGCGACAGATTTACCATTAGATTTACTGTCGATAATGGCGTCAAATTTGTAAGGTTATATAATTACCGGTGGATTTAAGTTTCTAATGGTAACTTCGTCGGTAATATTTGGAGGGAAACAAAAAAATGGTGCACCCTTTAGCGTTAGATTTACCATCCGAAAAATGCGACGGTAAATCAATTAAGTGAAACGATGCATTTTGGTGACCCGCAATGGTTTACCGTCAGATTTTTCTGACGGTAACTGCGCCGTGAATTAAAAGTGTGAACCCTCTTCCTCTCATTTGAATTTTACTCTCTCTCTCTCTCTCTCTCTCTCACTTCTTCCACTTTCCCCATCACCACCATCTACCACCATCATAGCCCCTTCTTCGTTGCTGTCAACCCACGCCGACCCCTCCCTTCTATTTCTTCTCCCCTTTTTCTCCTTTCTCCTTGTAGCAGAGCACCACTCTCCCTCTTCTCTCCTTTCTTCTCGGAACCACTGCATCACAAATCCATCATCATCGCATCGCCGCTGCCAAGTTTCACCATGAGTCCAGCCTTCAGAGCCGCCACTGCCTAGCTTTGCCCATGTCCCAGTCTCTCGGTGAGTTTTCCATCCTTCAATGCCATTGCAACCCCTCTATTCCCTCTCCTCTATTTCATCTATTGCCTTACATCACAGGTTTTTTTTATTAAACTCTTTTTTTTAATTCTATTTAGTTAGTATTGGTTCATTATTTTGGTTTTAGTTAGATTTAATTTTCTATTTTAGTGGATTTTAGGTTCTTAAGATAGGTTAGGTGTAAATTACTTGGTTTTGAGATTGCTGAAAGTGGTTGGATTGTCTGATTATGTTGATTCACCGTGTTACGATTAATTTTGCTGAGATATGGTTATTAGAATTGCTGAATTTTGCTTGATTGCTGCTTGTTTTGCGTTAATTATTTGCTGGTGTGCTTGTTGATTTAGAATTGGGATTGTATATTGATGCTTGGTATTGATTTTTACTTGTTTGATACTTTAGCATGGCAAGTGTTCGACAATATGCCTCAAAGAGTTCTAGATAAAAATTTGGTTCAATCTTTAAAAGCTAATGCTTGCTTTTACATGATTAGTGTTATTATGCATTGATGTGAATGTGAATGTTTCTAATTTACCAAGTTTAGTTTGATATGATGGATTGCTCGAGATGTTATTTCTCATTAATTGAGTTTTGAGTATATGTGTTATGTACAATTGCCATGATTGAGTTATTTGAAAATTGAGTTTCAATCACTACATCACATACTCTAAAAATCTTCTTTTGCATAATCCATCACATTATATCAATTCTTGATTGGCCAAAGTGATTATTGAGCTTCTTGTTACTTGTTTTCTTATTTGTAACTCGCAAATAATCTTAGGCGCACTAATTGAGTTGAATTTGAACTTTGAAAAGTGTTTGGATTATCAAATCTTGAACTTACTTTTGTGATATTAGTTATAAGAATTACATTGGTATTATTATCATTTATTTTTTATTTGTTGTTCTAAATTTCTGTTAATTAGTATGCTATTTGCAGACATGACAACATATAGAGGTGTTGCGGATCAGGCTATTGGTCGTGGACGTGGTCGTGATCATGGTAGAGGAAGGGTTTCTTCTGGTACCCCTGATAATTCTAGATCATCTTCTGTTCATCATGGTCCCTAACCCCATGTACATCCTTCCGTCTATGACGAGGACAACGCCTTAAACCACTTAGCAGCCCGCTGCCACGGCAACGCCGTCTCCAGCGACGGAATCCATGGTCCCGGAGTCCTCTCACGGAAGTGAGGCAGCTGATGCCCCTCTAGCACCTCCCATCATATGGTTGACGATTTGGCCTGATGACAGAACGGGGTAAGTATCACTTTAAGTCTTATATATTTCATAATTATTGAATTGCTAAAAGTGTCTGATTACTAATTCTAGTTTAGTGGATTTAGTGTTGTAGATTTGAATGGCTGAAAGTGTTTCAACGTTTCCTAATTATTGAATTGCTGAAAGTGTCTGATTATTGATTTTTGTTTAGTGGATTTATGCGTTTTGATTCTTGATTATTGAATGTTGTTCATTGATTGTTGACATTTGGTACTATTTAAGTTAATTGTTGATAGATAGAGTTTGTGGTACATTCCAGTTATAGATGAAAATTTGCCAAAATTTCTATAAAAATCTCTAGATATTATATTTATTTGCTTCTGAAGTTTTAATTTATATTGCCATATTGGTTTGTTTGTGGATTTTTGATAGGTTTACGTTAAACAACAACGCATGTACTTAGGAGATGACCAATGTCATCAAGATGATGTACGACCATCCATGGCCCAGCTACAAGAATATCCTTTCTGAGACCTGAGAGCGATGGTTTCAGAAATGGGCAGTAATTATTTTTTTTTAGTTTCAAACCTTCTTAGCTAGTTTATATCTTCTATTTTGATTAAATAATTTTAAAGTTTATTTGTGCAGCTGCACTTTATATGGGACACTGAGCATGATGTCCTCATTTAAGACATACAACCATCGAATGGGTTCGGCGGCTACAGTAGATGTTGGAGGATGTTCATGAGGGGCGGGACCACCTGACGACCTGGCTTCGCCTGGAAATAAAGAAGGCTCTGCTAGTTCACTGGGAGATCGATGAGGGGTTCAAGCATTAGCATCTCACCAACAGAGCTAACAGGGCATCGACCAGGTCGTCCAAGTATACTAGCGGCTTAGCGACCTTCATGAAGACTAAGGCTAGGCTAGTACGTAGTTTTTTAATTTTGTTATTAACTTAGTTATATTCTTGTACATATCATTAATAGGCATTCTAATTATATTGTTTCAATGCCACATGTGAAGTTGAAGTTGTTGGATCGCGAGGCGACATTGGCAAAGACATTCAAGTACACCCATACATTGAAGGAGAACAAAGCGAGATTTGCTTATCAGTGGTCTCAAGATCATTATGTGAGAAAATATACATATGATATTCTGATATAAAATTAGAGATTAACTGTATAGATGTCGTACTAATCATAACAACATGTGTTACACAGGAGTCCTACACGCAGAGACTAGAGGTCGCGACTCAGCAATCTCAGCAACGTGGGGAGGACGCCGATGGCTCTGCTGCTTCAGTCGTTGATCCCGGTGCAGATTGGCATGAGACCGCCTCAGCACCGTACAAGAACTGCGTATACGGGCTGGGGTCGTTCTTCGCCAGCAGCCTCCCGCACCTCCACGTTGATGCCATCGTCCGCCTCTGCCACCAATCGAGCTGTCAAGCTCAAGGAAGGCCTGGATTTGAGATTGTAGGTGTAGGAGCTCACCTGAAGCCTTCACCAGCAGGCTCAAAAGCTGAACGATTATTGAGAGAGGTATCAGGAGATCCTCACACGTGTGAGGGACATGAATGACCTCAGGCTGGAGTGGAGGGTGCAGCTGGAGCGGCTTCAGCGGATGGAGACTCAGATAGAGGTGTTTCAGGCTCAGATGCAGACCGCTAGTATCATCCCTACTGGTAGGCAGCGGTTCTGCTGGTGGCACACAAACATCATCGCTTTCTACGCCGCCTCACAAGGGCCACAGGAACGACGATGACGATGATGACAACGACGAGGACTACCTAGATCTTTAGTGGTTAGTGATTGATGGTTATCAGTGGCTAAGAGAAGGGGGTTGAATCTTGGCCTCCTTTTAATTTTGCTTTCAACCTTGAGTTCTGTTGAAGCACTTTGAGTAGAAAACAGTAGAGACTGAGATTTTGTTTCTTAATGTGGTAAGAGCCAAAACAGAGTTACGTGCTAGGTATGATACAGAGAAGTGTAACTAAATAGTAGAATCAGGAGATACTTTAGTTTTGTCTCCTATAACCAGAAACAGAAAAGAGAAAGGATAATAACACACATATGTATTCTGGTTTAGTTACTCAGTGCAATGCAGCCTACATCCAGTCTCAATTACAATAATGACGGAATTTCACTATCTTTCAACATAATTACATTCACTAATTCTCCCTAGGATTCTACCCAATTCTATCTGGGACAAGTCCAATTTCTAACGCAAACTGAACTTGACTAGGACTCACCCTAGCTTTCAACAGCAAAGTGCTAATCCAACTTGCAAGGGAATCCCATCAAGATCATGACAACAAAATAGAAAAACTTACAAAGAATTTCTGATATAACTATGACTTTTTTTTCCAAGTTTAACTCTCTGCCTTTTACCACTCAATGGTTTTTACTTACAAACTTCACCAATTTGCCTTTTACCATTGAAACTCAGACAGATTAAACTGAGAAAAAGAAATACGCAATGAAAACCATGAAGGAGAAGAATTAATAGCTCCTTGAGCTCTGAGAACCCAAACGTGTGCTCTTACTCTTTGCTCCTATCCTTGGCCGTTCACCCTTATTATAGAAGAGTGAAGCTTTCTAGGCTTGAAACCTTGCTTCAGCACATGTTGGTTTTTTTTCTCCCAAGATCAGAATCAGCAGCGGCGTTCTTAGAGGAGAGAGAGGGCAGAAGCAGTGACATGCAACCATACCTTTAATTTTCTCTTTCAACCTTTTTCATCTTGTTTCTTGAATCTGAGCCGTGCATCTTTGCTTTGGCCCCAAGTATGATTTTTAATAGTTGATAAGCAGCAAAGCACCATTGACTTTATTTTCTTCATTTTCCAATTTGGTGCTTGTTTAGAGTTAATTTCTTCACCGTTCCTTGATTTTCTTTTCTGATGAGATCTTCCCTTTTGTTCTAGCCCCTTTTACCTTCTCTTCTTTGCTTGAAAATGAAAACTTGCTTTTTTTTTATTTTTTCTTTGCCTTAACTTCAAAACTTTCCTTTTCTTTCTTTTTGTTTCAGATTGATGTGATGGAAAAGAAAGAGAAGAGAGAGAAGAGATTTTTAGTTCAGTGGGTGAAGTGTGTTCAAATGAAATGAAGTTTGAATTACTTGGCTAGAGACTTAGTGGAGCTAATGGATTTAGGTGTGGCCACCGAGTTGGGCTTAGGTTTGTTCTAGGGTGAATTTGTTTTCTTTCTTTCTTATGGTTTCAATCATTCAATCTTTGGATCAAGATTGTTTGGAATGAATGGTTTGTTTAAGCTGAACTTACTATTGGGCCAAAGTGTGTGTATGTGGGCCTGAGCATTTGCTTCTTGGGCCAGTTTCAATTCATTTTATTTTCTGCACACTAAATAAAGTTAATCATACAAATAATTTGATATTAATCCAATAATGTTTAGTCATCATCTTAATCATAGTTTAGTTCTCTAAACTCAACATTGCTTCATTTTATTGTTTTATTGTATTTATTTAATTTACTTGACTTTTAATTTATTTGAACATTAGATCATTTATTTTAAAATAATAGGTTTCTATTATTTATAAATTGATCATTAATTGTGTGAAAAATAAATTTAAATAAAAAAATTAAAATTGACCCTTTTTTTCACAATTTTTTTTTAAAATTTGACATTAACGTCGGATTTATCGAGGGAATAATCCGACGGTAATAGTGTCAAAAACAACATATTGTGGCCCTAACATTACCATCGAAAAAATTTGTCGGCAACCAAATGGTTTTTCGAGCAGGTAATCCGTCGCAGAATCCGATGATAATTACCGTTGGACGACAAAAATTCAACGGTAAACATTTTTACCGGTGAGGTTTGTACCATACAATTCCTTTTGACGGTAAATCTGACAGTAACTTGATTACTGTCAAATTTTGTTCATTTTTTCGACAGAAAATCTGACGATACTCAGTGATTTTCTTGTAGTGAAATCCCTTGAAAAAATTGAAGAAACTAATTTCAAAATAAATAGTAACATGGTAAATGGAACAAAACAATAAAATATAAAAAGTAAATCTCATTTCCATCAAAAAATAAAAATATTACATAGGTTGCACTGAAACTATATTGCAAAACACCGAAATGCCTTCAGATAAACACCGAGAAGTCTATCTTATGCTCTTGAATCTTTGAACTTATAATTCGTTATTTGTCCATGATAATGGCTGAAATTTGATTGCACAACTAATCTGCCATCTAAAAGGTTCAACTGCAAAAAGTAAATCATATATTAGCACAACTATTAACATGTACAAACTCAATTTTTCCTATTTAAAGCACATCAATTTTATCTCACTCAGAGCTTTATTTTTCTTTTACTTTGAAGCATTTGCAATCTATTTTTCTGTATTTGATCCCAATATATTTTTGGAACGTCTTCTTGTTCTCACGCGTGGAGGGCTTTGGAGTTTGTTAATATCTTCCAAGGAAGCATCTTCGTAAGATAACGGACATTTTTCTTTGATTTTGGCTTTATATTCTCACATCTTAGCCATCGCATTATCATAAGCGTGGTGAAAAATCGCACTCAACTCCTCAGATTCTGATGAAAATTTACAAATATTTTGTTATCGAAACACCAAATCATCAAATCTCCTACTTCTTGGCTCTAATAAAGGCTCGTCATGGCTGCTCTTGATATATGTGTGCCTCCTCTTTATGTTCTTACTTCATCGTTCCAATATATATCTTGGTGCCACTTTATCTACTCGCTCAAAGCTTAACGCACTCAGAGAATAATGGCAAATATCCATTTTAACTCAAATAATAAGCATTGACATTTAACTTCACCTGATATCCCATCATATGTAACTCCAAACTTGTTAAATATTGAGTTAGAAACCTATTCTACAACTTTATATACCGTAAAACCTAGAGTGGACTATGTTGATGATGCAATTCACATTTCCTCTAAATTGTGCTTGGGCTTCCCTGAACTTCTCTTTAAGTATACACATGCTGAAATTGAGCTTCCATTAATGATTTTATTGTACACAGTATGACAGTATGAAAATCTACAGCATCCGATTCTCTTTCTCTCTCTCTCTCTCTGCTCTTTACTTCCTAGAAAATTATCATACTATTTGACAAATTGGATAAGTGAGCAATTGCACGTAATAACCTTGTTAAAAAAAATATGCATGCTCTCACTCCTTTGTGTGCTTCTCATCCCGGTCCAGAAGTGGTGATCAAGATAAACTGGGATTTATAAATTAAAATCTTCAAAAAGCTATGAAAAAATAAGAAAATACCTAAATCAGAACCAAATCCACCAAAAGTCATACAAGTTGGCACCTCTACTACACAAGCAAAACACATAAATATCCAGTCACTAAAAGTAACATCAGTTAATCCTAATAAAGACATCATTATCTAAAAATCACTTATTATCGCCAATACCATACTTCATCAGAAAATCATTCCAATTCCTATCAAATGATTCTTTTGTAAAAGAGTTCCAAACAACATGACTCATCTCGTGTTCAATTTTTTTGTGTCGCTTGTAGCCATTTAATTTTTATGGAATCTTCGTCATAATATGCCAAATACACAACCTATGAATTGTTGTGGACATACAAGCCTCAATAGCCCTTACATCGATACACATTGATTGGTAAAAATGTCCTTTAGAGCATTTTCTCCCATACAATGAAGCCAACATTCAAATAATAATTTGAATGATTGAATATCCTCATTTTTCATCAAAGCACATCCCAAAAGTGTTGAATGACCGTTGTGATTCACATCAACAAAGAAACCAAAAACTAAATTATACCTGAAAACAATAACACGGAAACAAATCACGTATACAGATATCAACACCGAAAGTAGTTTCAAAAAACACATAAACCAAAACAGCAAATTACCTATTTGTATTATAAGTGGTATCGAATAAAATAACATCCCCAAAATACTGACAAGCAGTCCTGCTTCTTGCGTTGGCTCAAAAAACAATCTTAATTGAGCGATCAACCTCAACTTCAAGCTCAAAAAAGAAAGTCTGATTCTTCTCTTTCATTCTTAATAAGTATTTTTCAAATTCTTTTGCATTCTCTAGTTCCAAAACATTATGCACTTCTCTCGTAATGTAATTTCTCACACCTTTTTCAATAAAACTTAATTCACGATGATCTCCTGTTGCTGCGACAAATAATTAATATGTTTTGCTTGGTCTAATTCTAGCTTCGTCGTTAATTTCAATTGTATGACGTATAAACATGCTTAACTTCCTGTGTTGTTTAAGCATCTCTGCTTGATTTAGACAGTACGGATGTGAATGATACAACACAACCTTCAAAATAATCCAAACACTAACGTCCTTCAATATATGTATATAAATTTTTGCAAGACAATTTAATCCAGTTTAGGGATTTACCTTCTGAGTTGGAGATATGTTCGATTTTCATTTCCCCTCTCTGCTATATGTAATTAATTGGTTCTTAATTTTATTTTCCTTCTTACTTGTGTTCCGAATTTCACAGAAAAACCTGCAAGTTTAGAATAATCTTTGTAGAATTGTCTAACTTCTTTAAGTGTGTTAAAAGTCATCTCAATTTTTGGCACAGACTACTCATCAGCATCATACAGAAACTAAAAAAACACCAAAAGTATTTCCTAATAAACCAAATTATAACTCCAAATGTACTGAAATTGGGAACGAAACAAATTCATCAAAATAATAATTCAGATTCAGAACTCTTACATTACATTCAAATTCAAACCATCAACAATGAACAACAATTTTCACAAACAAAAATAAAATTATTCATCAGCTATAGAATCATAAACTACTAACGAACTATATTAGCTAGATTCGAACCACACCTCAACCACTTGATTCAATTCAAAACAATAATCCAATTTTTCCTGGTTCAATTGACGGTCTAAACTTGAATCATTAATTGTCTTCGAAAATGAAATACCTGTTCAAACCTGATTTCACTACTTAATTTCAAAAAATTTGATCCAAATCTTCAAATAAGATAAAAGAACATTGCTTTTGAACAAAAAAATATAGAAAATGAAGAGAATACAGAAAATGCATAGAAGGAAGAGAATGTAGAGAATACAAAAAACAATGAAAAAATTCAACATAAAAAACAAAATTCACATAAAAAACGCAGTTATTTTTCACGCATTAAGGTAAAAGTTTGTTAGAAGTAGTAGCGTGTGAAAGTAAATTAGATTATAACAATTTGATTGGACTTGGTTGATTAAATAATTTCGATATAAAACTTTATTGTAAAAATAATTGATAGAAGTGAAAAAAATAAAAGTTTATCTCATCATAAAAAAATATAAAATAAATAATACAAATATTATTTTTTCCTATTTTATATATATATTATCCTCTTCATTAGAAGATCATTTTTAAAAAGGAAAAGGAGTTTGTGCCAAATGTCCTCCTAACGTGTAGCATCTGGACATAGTGATACCGCCATTGTGAACTCGATAGTTACATTAATCCAACACCAAATATATAATTAGCTTGCTGTTTGATTGGAAAATCGGAACCAATAAGATACAAATGGTCCTAAAAAAAGGAACAAACAAAAGCGTATACATGTCATAAAGCACCACAACCATCACTACCATAATCACTTATACATCACAAGCCTCAATTACTCGCTTTAATAATTCGTCTCCAGTCTCCAAATTTTTGGACCACAAGGCAACTGAAACATAGAATTTGTAATATTAGCTTCACTCATGTTATATATATATAAGGGTTTTATTTGCATATTGCAATTGTGAATATTACAACTATTAGTTTATACTTTGAAACTCAAAAGATTTTTACTTGTATTTATAATTTGAAAATTTTTCCATACGGCCTATTATTATATCTTAATACGACTCTTATATTGGTAGATATATAATTATTATTTATGTGTCATTATTTAATAGTTTAAAAGTTTTAGACAAATAATTTTATAACATAATACTAAAAAAATTTTAGAATCCGATCGTTGTTATATTTAAAACAAAAAATTCCATTTAAACTTTTCCGATAAACAATTTTAAAACATTCACATTATTATTTATTGTAATTACGTTAAAGTCGATTTGCGTGAATATAAATGTAATATCATAATCATAATATATAACTAAATAATGCGGTAGCGGATCAGACCACACTTAAAATTTAAATAGTTACATAAACTAGCATGCTAGAATGTTGACATGTAGTAGTTAATTAATCACACGGGGCAAGCCAGATGGTGCGAGAGGATGATAATGTTTCTGCATGAAAAGGAGAGACAACTTGGGATAATGTTTTCTTTCATAGTGGTTATGTTCCTAACAATGCAAGTGTCAGCTCGCACAGAGGCACAGATTATGTGGTAATTAAGAAGCAGTAGGGTGAAAGCGATAGACGCAAGAATAATCTCTCTGAGTTTGAGGCAATCTACTATTCTATTGATTTAGAAACTTCAAGGCTTCACCTAACCCTAACCCAGGATTTTATTTGTTTAATAGAGAAAGAGATAAGATTGTTATATAGCAATGACACCAATTGCAAGGCCAGTGCCATCGGTCATCACTCATCACTTTGTTTCATCTCAAGTGCGGTGTGTAGCTTTTATTAGGACCGCTATAGCAGACTTAAAAAGGTTTCTTCAATTTTTTAATGGCTTCAAGATATTGATATTAATATTCTGAGTTTAATTTTGATACATTGACAATATAAAATATTTTATATAATTATATAATTATATTTTTTATAATTATTCATGTAATTAACATAAAAAATAATTATTTGTATTAATATAACATTACATAGTTGAATACACCTATAAAATTATAATATCATATACTTCATCCAAAAACATTTACATGTCTTTAGGATATATTCATGGGGTCAAGTTTTGTTCATTTTGTAAGGGGTAAATAAAAAGACTGTTTAATATTGTTATAGGTACAAAATTTATACAATTATCTAATTAAATTTATATTTTTAGATAATTTTTTAAATAATAAATATAAAATTAATTTTGTTGATGTATTAATGTAAGATAAAATATATTTTTTGTCTTTAAAATTTGACAAAAATTTTAAAAATATTTTTAAATTTTATTTTGTTTTAATTTTGTCTCAAAATTTTTCGATTTGTATTAAATATATTCTTGACAGCTAAATTTTCAAAAAATTTAAGACTAATCTAACAATAATGCATAAAAATTATGCTTGATTTGCTTGTATTGAGGGTTGTTCTTATGAAATTGTTGTTGAATTAGTCTTAAATTTTTTAAAAAATTAGCAGTCAGAAATATATTTGACGTAAATCGAAAACTTATGGGACAAAATTGAAATAAAATACAACTTAAGAGTTTTTTTAAATTTTTGTCAAATTTCAAAAACAAAAAATATTCTTTACCCATTAATATATAATTGGTTCTTTGTGTAAAAAAAATTATACTAATAGTATGAAAATTAAATTCTAAAAAAGATTAAGTATAAAGTCAATTTGATAAAGAAGATAGAAGAAAATTAAAAATTTAGCAGATCAGACCAAGTTGAAATTTTCATATGATTATATGAAAAATTTGAAGATTGGATAGTCATCACCGTTTTTCCTTGAACAAGAGGCTCTATATCTAGACATATATTTAACATATTTAATGATGTATGTTTGTTAAAAAAAAATGTAATCACTTATTCTTTATATTTTTATATAATAACGCCTAACGTCCAGTTTAGATAAATAATTTAATTAAATTTTTTTAAAAAAATAATTTAAATAATAAATGATTATATTAAAAATAATTTATAAATAAATTATTTTGTGTTTAAATTTTTAGTTTTAAAAATATTTATTTTATAAAAATATGATAAAAAAATAATAATATTATGAGAGAAATTATTTTTTTTATTTTTTATAAACTTTTAAATAATTTTTTAAAAATTTGTAATTTAATTTTAAAAATTATACTAAATATTAATACTATTACTTTTTATAAATTAAAAATAAAAAAAATATTTT
Organism: Arachis ipaensis; assembly: GCF_059453495.1. Lineage (NCBI taxonomy): Eukaryota > Viridiplantae > Streptophyta > Magnoliopsida > Fabales > Fabaceae > Arachis > Arachis ipaensis. The sequence continues at coordinate 18,781,381 of NC_142443.1, read as the reverse complement.
TGAAACTTTTCCTACAGGAGGCCTAAATGTTATAAAACAAAAATATACAATTATAATTACTATTAAAATATTCATTAAATATATTTCCGAAGCTACAATTATTTCTCAACTTAATCTGGTGACGTTATCTACTCTAAAATGGTGATTGCATGCAAGTTTGCAATAGTCTTGATGTGTGTGACACCCTAGAATTCAACCTACCTCACTGCATAAGCAAAAGATTTTCAGGGGGCACATGGTCTTAGAAATCTCTGCCAGAGATATTATTGTTTTACCATCACCATCCTTTCATGTGTATAAACAACATCGACAATAAATTGCCCAAATCGTCGATTGAATAGTCAATTTCTTGCGTTCATATAACAAATCTCTTTATAACCCGTGTTTAACGAAAGTCGGATTGCTTCGTTTGAAACTCCATTTTTCAAACTGAAATCCAAAACACAAACTGATAATTGTGGTTGTTTTGATTTAGAAAAAAAAAAAAAAACTTCCCCTGAAAAAATTTTGAAAATTAAATAGAGTTTAATTATAAAACCAACTTTTGTAGCTAAATTAATATCGGTTTACTTTGTAAAAATTATTTTTTATTTTAAATTTTAAATTATAATTCTTAAATCATCAATATTAAACCATAAATTCTAAGTGATAAATCTTAAATCTTAAAAAAAATAGAATTTTTATGATTAATAAAAGGTTGATTAATATTAACTGATAAAAAAAATAGTTCATTCTTAAAGATTTTTTTACTGAATAAAAAGTACAGATTAACTCAAATTTAAAATTTAGTATTTATAATTTAAATTTTAAATTTTAAAATTTAAAGAACACTCCATTCCTTAATTCTTTTCGGCTCATCCTTAAACGCTCCTTGCTAAGTATGGAGTGCTGCACACCTTGTGAATTCGTAAATCTGAACTCTTCATTTATTGTATTTTATTTGAATGGTTTGGATTTAAAAAGGTAACCTGTTAATCAGGTTAATCATTTTTTGATAAGTTTTAGATTTTTTTTGTAAATCTCAGATATTGGGCTGAAGTTCAAAATAAAAAATAGTATATAAATATTAAAAATATGTCTGTAAAAAAAATTATTGGACTTTAGAATTAAAATAAATAATACATAAAAAATAAATTAAAAATTCATGTACTAAATCTAGAAAAAAAGATATATTAGAATCTTAAAAAAAATAATATTAAATATATATTATGTATATAATATTAAAATTTAAATAAATTTTGTTTTGTGTGAAATAAAATTATAATATTAAATATAAACACAATACTAAAAAATTTTGTTTTATGTGAAATAAAATTATAATATTAAATATAAACACAATGATAAAAAATTTTGTGTTATATATATATAATTTTATTTTGTGAGAAATAAAATTAAAACATTAAATATGAACAGAATGATAAAAGATTTTGTATTATACTAATTTAATTAAAAAACATATATACAACGTAAAAAGCAAACAAACATATAATAATTTTATTTTGTGCGAAACAAAAATTCATATAAGTTTTTATTAATAATTTTTTATTGAAATATGTCATTTTACTATATTTATAATATATTATTTGGGATAATTATATTATTTTAGTTAATATATATTATTTAAAAAAATATTTAAAATTTATTATTTTGTATTAAGAATATTATTAAAAATATATTATTAGTTTTTCTTAAAATAATACTTTTTTTTCTTTGGTTCAAATACTATGACAATAAATTTTTTTTACGTAACTGCGTCTACTCAATAAATATTATATTCATTTATTTCTATATTGTATGTAAAATAAATAATTAATGTTTAAAAAAGTTAATAAAAAAAGTATTTTTTTTACCAACTCTTAGGTGAATATAGAGACTATGTCATTTGAACTATAACTCGTTGGCAAAGAAAGAAATACTCTTAATTATATATTAAATAAAATAATTATTTATTAGGCTCATTCTTATACAAATAAAATTTTTCTTAGTTTTATATATGTAATATTTTATACCAATTAACTTCAAAATTTAATTATTTTTTGAATAAATTAATAAAAATAATACAAATAATTGTTTAAATATAATTGTATTTTAATTTTTCATTCTATTACGTACGCGTTGAGGATAATTTGAAATAAAAGATAATGGACTTGTTGTAACTGTCATGTATTGCGTTGTCATCTGAGAATCATGGCGCCTTCATGGAGACCGGGTTCTTCTACAGAATCAGTTTTACGTTTGGAGTTAGCCAACCAGCAACGGCGACAGACAGCGTCTTCCTTTTCTATGGCAGCAATTTTTCGAGCTTTGAAGGTCCATTTATGGTAGATGTGGAATGGGGTGGGTTCAAGAGCGTCAAAATCTGTGGCTAGACAGAACAATAGTGGAAGCACCTGCTAGCAAACAAAACAGTGAAAATGTATGAAGACATCACATCAACAATAACAGAATAACAGAGGAAGTCGATCAAATTTTTCTGAGTAATTTTCTGGTGTAAAGATAGTCCTGTGTTAAACGACCGAATTAATTTTTTTTGTTAGTGCCGGTTTGTTTGTTCAGCCCATAACAAAAAAAATAACAATAATAAATAAATTTAATTTATCTAATTACTTTTGATAGCAGGTTAATTTTTAAAGAGTGCTGCACTCCCTAGTTTACCTAGAGTGCACTAGCTTTCGCCATTCTTTTCGGACACATAATTAACATTCGCCTTAAAAGTTAGTTCTTATTGTTCCCATACTTATTTATAAATAAATAAATAAATCAATCCCATTCAAATTACAACCAATTCCACTCCTCCAAGCTAACAGTTTCGTCTCCTCCTCTAAATGGCAGGAAAAATCAATTACAAATAACTATATATAGATGCTATAAATTAATTAAGCATCATCATAAGATTTAAAACAGCTTGCAAAGTGGTGTCATCAACTAAGAGACATAAAAATCTCTCACCTAACTAAACGGCTCCTTGGAATATTGAACTTTCATTATTGCCAACCATGATCATCATCCAAATGTTTATATTAAAAGACATTAGACACAGTGGATTAGTTATTTAAGGAAACATAATTAATTATTGTTGCTCAATGATTTTTTTTTTCTACAGTACGATATGGTCCATTCTGTCTGAAAAGCCATTATTTAGGCATAGTTATTCTCCTACTATACCGACTTTCCCTGCATTGGAACAAGTTTTGTTTGGCACAAGTTATTATGATGAGTTATGCAAATCAGTGGGAGTTTCGAATAATTTTGAGGGTGACAAGTAGGCTGCGAAGGCGGTAGTAGTGTATACACAAATGGACTTGCACGTTGAATTTGGGATAGTTTATCTCTATAAACCAAAATAACTTTAAAATCATCTGAATTCCTCAAATACAAAATTATTATCTAAATGTTTCGTTCAATAATTTTATGTAAATCGAATTCATTAAATTTAAATTAGACTTTGTTAGTAGTAAATTGAATCTAAAGCATTTGAATTATTTTATTTTGGATTCAAACGTAAATCGAATTTAATAAATTCGAATTAGGTCAAGAACTACTAAATCAAATTAATGAATATCAATTTTTATGCACACTACTAAATCAAATAAAAAAAACTTCGATTTAGCCACCTTAGTAAATCGAATGGATTGAATTCGATTTATATTTGGTACTGGCTGATGGTAAATTGACTCCATTAGCTTTGATTTACTATGAATTCTACTATATATATAAATTGAAAGGAGTTAATTCAATTTAGTATATGCCTAACGTATATAAATATGAGCTGAACGTGAAATTTTCACCATAGTGAGATTTACAATGGCTAGTGATGAGAATTTTTTAGCTTTGGTGCACTATAAGGGTCGATTAAGAAAACGCGATCAAGAATTAAATTTACTGATAAGGACCCGCTGAGTGTTTTTCTCAAACATTCGACGAGTTTCACTGAGTTTCAGAATACTATACTCCAGAAACTGGGGTTGCATGGCATGAAAAGGGTAGAGAAGTTATTCTATAAAATTTCGATTTTCGTGTTGCGCAATAATGTGAAGTACGATTTATTCGTCATAAGCAGTGACGAAGATTTGCAAGTTCTGTTTCGTTGTCATCGACACTTTTTCGAGGTGAGAACTCCAGAGCTATTGGCGAAGCTTGTAGATGTGGTATGTAGTTCTGGAGGTTCGAACCGGAATCCTCAATCTTCAGGATATCTAGCCTGCTCTAGTTCCATACCTGTTGGTGCCTCGTCAGCTGTGCTGGTGATTGTACCTGACGTAGTTTTAGTTGCATTTCTATCCTTTGCAGCTAATCTGAACCGCAGTGGTGACGCAAGAATTGGTGAGACCGGATCCTTGGGGGAGGTTGCGATTGTGACGCCCGATACTCCTATTATGGTCCCAGTTTTCGGAGAGGGTGGAGTACCGGATGGGATTGAGGATGCACTGCATGATGATGATGATGATGATGATGATGTGGAGCCCTCCACAATAGCTGATGATAGTGACGATCACATAGCAAGGACCACTCCAGTTGTGGGTGGAGGAGCATCTAGTTCAGGAACTCATCAATACCTCCCGCATTTTTCAACTTTGGACTTGGATACCATGGCACAACAGGGGGATCCGGGGGTACCTGTTGGTTTCGGGGGCCACAGATACACAGAATACAAGAGCTATATCTGAATTTCAAGTTGGTCAACAGTTTCAGGATAAAGAGGAAGTCGTGTTAAGCGTGAAGACTTATAGCATCCACCATGGGGTTGAATACAAAGTGATGGAATCCGATCATCGCAAGTACTATGACAAGTGTAAGGTGTTCGGCAACAGGTGCACATGGCTCATTCGGGTTAGCCTCCGCCAGCGCAGAGATTTCTGGGAGGTAAAACGGTACAATGGTCCTCATACTTGTCTAGCCACATCGATATCTAGTGATCACAGGATGCTTGATTATCATGTCATATCAGCCTAGTTTTTAAAAAAATTGTTTACAATAACGCTCAACAAATTGTTCATAGGACCCAATACAAAACACTAAATGATTCATGACCCAATTCTACAAGAAAATTTTTTATCTTTAATGTATAAAAAATATCGTAATACTTAATCAGCATCATGCCTGCAACAGTTGGGTTATATTGAACCCTAATCCTAAACTAAATCTTGCTAACTATAAAACTAATAACTTAAAATCTAACATAGCCTACAATCCTAACTAATCTTTTTAGGTACCATTTCAAGTTCTCAAAATCTAACCAACTATCAGGTTACTACTTCTACCCCACGATTATATTGTAAAAATTAATTTTTTAATTCCTAACTAACAACTTTAAACAACTACTACAAGAAGCATGTTAATATACTAGCATGACTAAATTATATTCAAAACAAAAAATTTTGTTTACTAATCTATTCATGGACGGCACCAATAATATGTGTGACTCCATTTAACTGATACAAACGATTCGGATCGTCCTCTATGTGTAAAGATTTGAATTTTGTGCGGGTTTTTCTCCAAGATTTAGGAGAGGGTGGTGGGGTTCGGTGGGATAGGAATGTTGGTTTTTAATTTGAATGAATTGAATTTGAATTGTGTATATAGGTACACATAGGTAAATTGACTCTATTTTATTCAATTTACTAAAGGCATGGATGCTAGTAAATCAAACCTATTGCATTCGATTTACTATTGGCTCTAAATCGATACCGTTTAATTTGATTTACTATGGGCAAAATTTAAATATATACCAACCCACTCTAAATCGAATTCAACCAATTCAATTTATAATGGAGGAAGCCAAATCGAATCGTCTTCATTCGATTTAATAGTGAATATGATCATTAAGTAATTTGAATCTTATAGATTCGATTTACTACTAAAACCCTTAATTTGGATTTATTGAATTCGATTTATATAGAAATGTAAAAAGAGACAATTACGTAACATTTTTGAATTTAGGAGATTTAGATAATTTTAAAGTTGATTTGGTTTATAGAAGTTATGTACCCTTGAATTTGGATGTTCAGATACTACAAGAATGCATTATTGAAATGGATTGAGATTACAATATTGTAAATATACATTAAGATTACAATGTTTTGAGTAATTTTATGCTTATTGCTGTATATATACATTAATATGGACATAGTTTTCTTTAGTTATAACCATAATTTTAAAACGTAACAATAGACGAAAAATGTTGTAGTAAAACTAATATCTCTCTGTGTATATATTATATATATAAATGCATGATTTATCATAATTTTAGTTTAACAGTCATATATGTTACAAATAAGGTGAAAATTCAAGTGAAGTCGACTTCACGTGAAGTTGATACTGAGAGTCGTTAGATGATTTGACTGATTTGACTGAATTTTCATCTAACGGCTCTCAGATATCAACTTCACGTGAAGTCGACTGCACCTGAGTTTCCACCTACAAATAAATGTGCTTCTTGTAAAAATTATGCAAACATGTATCTTAACAAATAAAGAAAATATGGATAAATTAACTTGAGAAATATTTAAGAGTAAGCAGAATTTATTTTTTAGTTTAATTATTTTATTAGTTTTTATAATTTTATCGAATTTTTAATTAAGTCTTGATATTTTTTTTAATTGAGTTCCTAAATCAATAATTTTTTAATTAAGTCCCTCTTGATAACAAACGTTACAAAAAATGTTAAAAAAGAGTAAATTTATCATTATACTCATTATTTACTCTTTACAAATTAAAATTACTCATCATATTCAATAGGATTATAACTATCTTCATCTCTTCCTAACCATTCTCCTCCTCTTATTAGAACTCACTTAGATCCCAGCGAAGGAAGTGAGAGTAAACCACAAACAAATTAAAACAAAGCTTAAACTAAACAAATCAAGAAACAAACATATAATAACATAAGACACACTAAGCTAAAAGCCTAGGCTATTGCACTAGTACCATAAACCTTGAAGGCACTAAGATGTCTAGAATCATCATCAGAGTATATAATCATCACGAACGAGGTGCCTTGTAACGAAAATCTTCAACTTCTATAATTCCAGATCAAGCAATTTCATCCAAAATATCATTTCATTGGCTAGGAATTGAATGTCGATCACACACGCCTCAAAGGATCTTTTCTTAAAAACCTTATCTGTGTACAAAATTAGAATAAATATCAATAAAATGATGTAAAAGAGAGGGAAGAGGAGAAAAAAAAATTTCAGTAACCAACATGTGAAAAAAGTCTACTCAACTTGTAGAACTCCGGTGGGACCCCATCTAAGAAATTATTGAAACCCAGGTTCAGACGGACCAGGTCCGACAGCCAAAACAACAATTTTAGGATTTCACCAAAAAGCAGATTACACTGCAAGTACAGTTTCAGAGGTTGATGCACGATGCCAGATCTGCGGGGAGGGGCTCTGTCAGCACGTTGAACCACAAGCTCAGGGTGAGGAGGTATGTCAGGTTCCCGAATATTCCTGTCGGAATGCGCTGGAGAGTGCCACGGCGGGCAGGTGGAGCTCCACTACCTAATCCTGCTCACATTACACGCCAGCACAGTTGTAAGGTTTCTGGTTGGTCACATTCCAGAAGAGGGTTCTGTCACCTACGGAGGACCATAAAGCCAGCAATGTGCACCTGCTCCGATGTTAGATCTGCCTTTCCTAGTGGAAACACGACCATCAGCACTAGCACTGTGATCATAATGACATTGGCCAGTGCCACCATTGCTCTGCTCTACTCTAGTTTTGTTTAGAACACACACAAAACGCAGAGAAACAGACAATAGAGATTGCTGAGGTGGGTTGGTGGGTAGTGGGTGTGAGTATATTTTTATTCTGTTAGACATTGCGCACGAGAGAGGGGATAATTTATCATTTTGAAAATAGAAGGGAATAGATAATAGAGATTTAGAAAAAGTTAAGGTATATGGCAAGCTCTTCAGTGTAGATACAGAAATTCCATCTACATGTGTAGATGAGTGTTGGCAGTTCCTGAGTACAACAAGTGTTGATAAATTTAAACATTTTCTGCAGGTTTACAAGTTGTTGCAGCGTTAGTTTACTATTTCAATCAAGTACATATTTAAATTAGACATAATTAGTAATATTGATTATGTCTTGGTTGGGCTTTTTCTGTATTTTTTATTGTATGAGATGTATAGATATTGGACCTATTGCAACAAAGAATACAACTAGTACTACGAATTAATGGCAATAAAAACAAAAAAAAAAGTACTGCTAATTTAGAAAAAAAAATGTGATTCGATGAACCGATTGAAAACCGGACCGAAAACAATGAAACGACGCCGTTTCACATTAAAGAAAAACAAAACAAGGAATCAGAAAGCATGCCTACACCCCACTAATACGCTACTATAGGTACAAATAATAATAATAATAATAATAATAATAATAATAATAATAATAATAATAATAATAATAATAATAATAATAATAGTAGTAGTAGTACTAGTAGTAGTAGTAGTAGTAGTTGTTGTTGTTGAGTTTGGAAAACTTGAGTTATTATGAAGATCAAATATTATTAAAATTTTAATTAATTGTTATTTCAATATTTACTTCCAATTGTTTGGTTAATGTGTTTGTTAGTGTGCAGAATTAATTTTGGGCCAAAAAGAAATATAAGCCCAACTTGATAAATGAAATAATTTACTTTGTGCCAAATTATATCACTCAAGTTGCTGAGGCTTGAATTGGAGATAAGCCCAAATCTCAGGCCCATTTTGATAAAACAAAATGATGAAGAAAATGACCCAAAGAAGCCATATGGTGATCATACAACAAAAAGGGTCCAATTTGTTGATGCACTCTTCGGTTACCCACTTTCATGAGATAGTGGAATTCAAATTTCAATCCAATTTAATGCATGCATTGGTTACTAGAACTTAAATTTCAATTTGGTTAAATGTTCACATAGGTAACCGAAAATCACAATTCAATTTCATTTAATTGTGCATTGAATATTTTGTTACTTCTCTCTCTTCTCTCTGTTTCCATTCGGTAACTTCAAATAGAAAAGAAGAAGATACAAGTTATTAGAGAAAGTAACAGTGAAGCTATGGAAGAAGAAAAGGCTAGGTTGATGATGGCTTTTGAAAAAGGAAGATCCGAAGCAAGGCTTGGCTATATCTTTGCCATTGAACACAAGATTTTAAAGAAGAGCTTCAAGATCTTCCATGCCAAGAATAGAAAAGATCCACCTCGGTCAGAGAAGAAGATCTCAGTGGCAAAAGCTCATTTCCATTTTTGTCCATCAAAGAAAGAAGATAGCTTCTGGAGCTACAAGATAGAAGGAAGCAAAAATAGAAAGCATGGAGCTGTCAAAGATCAGAGATTCATCAAGGATCAAAGTTTTTTCTTGGAGCCAAAGTCAAGATCAAGGGCTCAGAGTGAAGGAGCATGATGAGAAGGGTTGAGAGAGGTACATGCATGTTGGTTTTGTTTCAGTTTTCCCTCTCTCTTCTCTCTATCCGAATCGTTGCTATTTGTTGGAGAAGATGTTGGTGGCTTGGTTGAACCGGTTTCAACATTGGAAGCTTCCCCTTCTATAATAAGGGTGAACGGCCAAGGGTTGAGATCAAGGAGAGAAAGTGAAAGCACAGAGTTCTCACAGCTACCGAATCTTCCTGAGTTCTTATCCTTCAATGTTGTTCATTTTGTTTTCTTTTTCTTAGTATTGTCTGTCTGAGTCTCATGGTAAAAGGCAAACATGATGTGATATGTAAGAAAAAGTCAGTAAGAGGAAAAAAACAGTGAGCAATATTAGAGAAAAAGCCATAGATGTCTCAGAGTTTCTTTGTACATATGTATATTGTTTTTCATGATCTTGTGGGGATTCCCTTGCAAGTTGGGTTAGCACTTTGCGGTTGAAAGCTTGGTAGGTATCCAAGTCAAGTTCAGATTTGGGGATAGAATCTGGATTTGTCCCAGATAGGATTGGGTAGATCCTAGGGAAGAATTGGTGTATGTAATCTGATGATTATAGTGAAATTCTGTCACTGTTGTGATGGAGACTGGATGTAGGCTGCATTGCACTTACCAGCTGAACCAGGATACATCTGGGTGTGATTCTCTCTTTCTCTTCTACTCCTATTCTATTTCTGTTGCGTTGGAGACAAAAATGAAAAATATCTCCTAACCTGTTACGAATCGTAACAAAAAGAAAATGTCTCTTGACTTGTTATGAGACAAAAGCAAAAATATCTCTTGAAGTTTCTTTGAAAAAGCAGAAATTAATATTCAGAAAAGAGGGGCTAAGATTCAACCCCCCTTCTCTTAGCCACTGATTACCATCAATTGGTATCAGAGCTTGGTCTCAAAGAGATCAAGCTTTGTAGCTTGGAGAAAACATCCTGATGGCAATCAATAGTGGTTCAAATCTAGTGCCCTATACTCTGACAAATAGGCAATCAAGCAACAGACCTCCATTCTTCAATGGAAAGAACTACAGTTACAGGAAAGAAAAAATGAAGATATTTGTTCAATCTGTAGATTACATACTGTGGAAGATAATCCTAGAAGGTCTACAATTTTCAACCACTACAGGAGCTAATGGTGTGGTTACTCTCAAAGGTGAAGTTGATTGGAATGATGATGATAGAAAGAAAGTAGAGCTCAACGTCAAAGCTGTCAACTTGCTGAACTGTGCGGTCAGCTTCGAGGAATACCGACGGGTATCAAGATGCACAACAGCAAAGAAAATCTAGGACAAACTTCAAGTTACTCATGAAGGCACAACCCAAGTCAAAAGATCCAAAATAGACATGCTGGACAGAGACTACGAAATGTTCTCAATGAAGGAACGAGAAACAATTGATGAAATGTTTGAAAGATTCAACATTATCATCACTGGCTTGGATGCTATGGGGATCAGACATCTTGAATCTGTGCTTGTGAGGAGAAGATTGAGATGTCTCACTAAAGAGTGGGAAACCAAGGCCATAATAATAGATGAGAGTAGTGGTATTGATGAAATGAAATATGATGATCTGAGAGGAAACTTCATTGCTTTTGAAAACACTTATTTAAAGAGAGATACAAAAAAGAAAGGAGTTGCTCTCAAATCAGTCACTGAACCTCTGGATGATGAATCCAGTGATAATTTATCTGACGATGACTTTGTTTTGTTTGCTAAGAAATTTAGGAAAATGATGAAACTAAAGGAACGGAACAAAGGAGGCAGTTTAAGGAAACCAAAGAGGGACCTAAGCAAGGTGATCTGCTACAACTGCAAGAAAACTGGACACTTCAAGTCTGATTGTCCAAAACTGAAGAAGGAGGACAAACCAAAAAAGGAAAAGAGGAAATGACTCATGGCTTCATGGGAAGACTTGGAAAATGACACTGATGAAGAGGAAGAATCAGAAACCAAATCTCAAACTTTTCTCATGGCCGATCATATAGAGCAGGTAGTATTTCTTGATCCCTCCACTGAAAATCTTCATCTTATGATTGATCATCTTTTTGAAAAGATTAAATGTTTCTTAAATGAAAACCAAGATCTTGAATCTCAAATAGAAATTCTAAAAGCTGAAAATGGTTTTCTTAAAGATAAATTAAGGGAAGCCGAAACTGCTGTTGATCTTGTTGAAGAAAACAAGCGGTTAAAAGCTGAACTTAAGAGCTGTGAATATCATCATTCTGTGACTGCAAATCTAAATTATTTTGAGGAAAATGAGTGGCTGCATAAAGAGGTAAAAAGACTTAAAGAGGACTTAGCCAGCTTTGCTCAAAGTTCTGAAAATTTAAATCAACTCTTGGCTAGCCAAAAATCTCTTTATGATAAAACTGGTTTGGGTTTTCACAAATCTGAAAAATTTATTAAAAAATCTTTTTTTACCAACTTGGCATCCACCTCGGATGACATAAGGTTTCAAAACCCAACAAGCTTTAGAAAAACAGCAACTCAAAAATTTTGTAGATTATGCAATCGGAATGGACATTTTCATATTCAGTGTTTCATAAGTGAAAGGATGATTGGAGATAAAGTTTACAAGATTGTTTGTGATTATAATGGCTTGGGACAAAGGAGATGGTTTGACATTAAATGATCCAAAAAGATTTGGATACCTAAGGTCACTTAAGTGTTTTTGTAGGTTTGCCTAGCATCCAAGAGAAAAGACAACATGTGGTATATGGATAGTGGGTGCTCTAGGCATATGACCGGAAAGTCAACATTCTTCATTAAGCTTGATGAGTATGATGGAGGCTTTGTTACTTTCGGTGACAATGGAAAAGGAAAAATAGTGGCCATAGGTAAAGTAGGTAAGAATTTCTCTTCTTTCATTAATGATGTTTTGCTTGTTGATGGATTAAAGCACAATCTACTAAGCATTAGCCAATTGTGTGATCTTGGTTATTTGGTTATTTTTAGAAAATTGGATTGCTTGGTTATTTGTGAAAATTTCGGTGATGTTTTGTTTGAAGCAAAATTATGCAATAATGTGTATGGATTAACTCTAGAGGATTTAAAGGATCAAAAAGTAACTTGTTTTACCTCTCTTGAATCTGAAAAATGGCTTTGCCATAAGAAATTGGGACATGCAAGCATGTACCAAATTTCTAAGCTTGTTAAAAAGAATTTGGTTAGAGGAATTCCTAATATTAAATTTGATAAGGATATTACTTGTGATGCTTGTCAACTAGGCAAACAAGTAAGATCTTCTTTTAAACCAAAAGATGGAATTTCCACTAAAAGGCCATTAGAAATGTTGCATATTGATCATTTTGGTCCAACTAGAACTCAAAGTTTGGGAAGTAAACATTATGGTTTGGTGGTGGTGGATGATTACTCTAGATTTGGTTGGGTTCTTTTCTTAGCTCACAAGAATGATGCATTTCATGCTTTTTTCTCTCTTTGTAAAAAGATTCAAAATGAAAAATATTTGAAAATTGCTCACTTGAGAAATGATCATGGAAAGGAGTTTGAAAATCAAAATTTAAAAAAATTTTGTGATGATTTTGGTATTGCTCATAACTTTTCATGTCCTAGAACTCCTCAACAAAATGGAGTAATTGAAAGAAGGAATAGAAGCCTTCAAGAAATGACTAAGGCAATGCTTTGTGAAAATGATGTACCAAAATTTTTGTGGGTTGAAACTGTAAACACAGCTTACTATATTCTTAATAGAACCATCATTAGAAAAGGTTTAAAGAAAACTCCACATGAGCTTTGGAAAGGAACCCCATCTAATCTTAAGTACTTCCACATTTTTGGATGCAAATGTTTTGTGCTTAATAATAAAGAAAATCTTGGAAAGTTTGATCCAAAATCTTATGAAGGAATGTTTGTTGGATACTCCACCACTAGCAAAGCGTTTAGGGTTTACCTCAAAGAACATAGAATAATTGAGGAATCCATACATGTACCTTTTTGTGATTGTAACTCTATTCCAAGTGTTGTGTTAGATGATGATGCAGGTAGTGAAACTGATGTGAATCAACAAGCCAGTCAAGAAAATCCCAAATCTGTCCCTACTGTTGAATCTGTCTGTCTAGAAACGTCTCTTCAGAATGAATGAGACATTTCTGTTTTGTCTCCTGAACAAGCTAGAGAATCCAGAACAGAGCTGTCTTCTAAAACTTGTCAAGGTAGAAACTTTCCTCAAAGGCCGCGTGAGTGGAAATTTTTGAAGGGTTACCCTTATGAATTCATCATTGGTGATCCTTCACAAGGAATAACCACTAGATCCTCAAGCAAGAAGCAAATGGAACCAAGCAATATTGCCTTCTTGTCCCAATTGGAACCTCTCAATGTGAAGCAAGCTCTTGAAGACCCCTCATGGGTTAAAGCTATGGAGGAAGAGCTAGCACAATTTGAAAAGAATGAGGTTTGGACTCTTGTACCAAATCCAAATGGTAAAAAGGTAACTGGTACAAAATGGATTTTCAAAAATAAATTGGGTGAGGATGGTAGTGTGGTTCGTAACAAGGCTAGACTAGTGGCTTAAGGTTACGATCAAGAGGAAGGTATAGATTTTGATGAGTCATTTGTCCCGGTAGCAAAAATGGAAGCAATTAGGTTGCTTCTTGCCTATGCTGCCCATAAGGGTTTTAAAATATTTTAAATGGATGTCAAATGTGCTTTTCTTAATAGTTTTATAGATAGAGAAGTATTTGTGGCTCAACCTCCCAGTTTTGAAAGCAAAGAGTTTCCAAATCATGTTTATAAACTCTCTAAGGCTCTTTATGGCCTTAGGCAAGCTCATAGAGCTTGGTATAAAAGGCTTAGTGCCTTTTTGTTGGAAAATAATTTTCAAAGGAGTACCACTGATACTACCTTGTTTATAAAAGAATCTAATGATGATATCTTACTTGTTCAAGTTTATGTGAATGACATTGTGTTTGGTTCGGCCAATGTAGCCTTATGTGAAGAGTTTGAAAAACTTATGACTAGTGAGTTTGAAATGAGTTTAATAGGAGAATTAACCTTCTTTCTTGGTCTTCAAATTAAACAAACTCCTAGTGACATTTTTATTCACCAAGGTAAATATGCCAAAGAGTTAATCAAGAAATTTGGTCTTGAAAATTCCAAACCAATGGGAACTCCTATGCATCCAAACATAAAACTTGACAAGGATGAAAATGGCAAAGATGTGGATGAAACAAAGTATAGAGGAATGATAGGATCCTTATGTATCTTACATCCTCTAGGCTAGATATTGTTCAAAGTGTGGGTGTATACTTAAGGTTTCAATCTCACCCAAAAGAATCCCATCTTTCGGCCGTTAAAAGAATCATTAGATACATTAAAGGCACATGTGATCTTGGCTTGTGGTATCCAAAATCTAATGAATTTTGTGTAGTAGGGTTTTGTGATGCAGATTATGCGGGAGACCGAGTGGATAGGAGACGCACTTCCGGAATGTGTTGCTTCCTTGGAAGCTCACTAAACATATGGTCAAGCAAGAAGCAAGCTACTGTTGCCCTATCCATGGCTGAAGCTGAATATATATTTGCCTTGCATGTTGCTCACAATTAATTTGGTTAAAAACTCAATTAGAAGATTACAAATTGAAAATCAATAGTATACCTCTATTTTGTGATAACATGAGTGCAATAAACATTTCAAAAAATCGTGTACTACACTCTAGAACCAAGCACATCGAGGTCCGATATCACTTTATTAGGGAACATGTGTAAAAGGGTATTATTGATATCCAATTTGTAAAATTTGAAGAGCAACTTACTGACATTTTTACTAAACCTCTATGTGAAGATAGATTTTGTTCATTACGAAATAGTTTGGGGATGATGGACTTCAGTTTTGTTGAAAAAATGTGATTTTCATGCCTCTGTTTGTTTTTGTCTCGTAGGCAGCAGGAAGACAAATGTGGGCACATGATGAACAAATCATTAAACAGGGGGAGACTGAAATCTGATACTTTGGACTCAAGCCCATTCAACCACCTTTGAGCCCATTCCATGATACTGGCTCATTATTTTTTTGGCATCATGTTTTTAATATATTATTTTTAAATAATTTATTTTAAAAGGGGTTTCACATCATATCTTTTAAAAAGAGAGTTTTTGACAAATCAAATCTTTTTCCCATATCTTCTCCCACTTTTCAAGGAAAGGTCTTTTCATTTATTATTTTTTATTTTTAAATTCCTTGTTAGAACCGTTTTTCATTAAATGTTGATTGCTTTAAATGAGTTTTCTTTCACTAAGCATTTATGATGGTGTAACCTCTCTCCACCTTCCACTCTCTTTGGCCCTCTCTTCAACTTCTCCCTCTCCATTTCACTCTCTTCATCATGAAGAAGAAACTTGCCACTCGCCAAAGCACTCGAATGCCCTAACCAAAACTCCTCCATCTTTCAAAGGTCCACAATCCCATACACACATTCACATCCATTCTCATTGGTTCTCTTCACCGTCTTCTCACTCCACTGACTCCATGACAAGAAAAGGAATTCATGCAAGGGCTTCAACAAGGCAGGAAGCAGCATCATCAAAGAGAAGTTCAAAGGGAAAGGAGCAAGTGCCCGAAGAAGAAGAAGACTCACCACCTTTATCTCCTCGTCTGTCACCACCACCACGGCGTTCTACCACTCATCCTTCAGGTCGTTCAGCCCCCACTCAACGTTCAAAGAGACCTATCCTTCATGACACCAAAGACCCGTCCAACCTTGATTCATTGGATTTCAAAAATAAATATGGTAAAGCCACTCCCACTTTGATCCTTCCCGCTTTATATCATGTGCGGCTTATGAGTTTCACTCCCAAGTGTTGGTAAATCGGTATCTCTGTGCCTCTTATGTAGTTAACCTTGAAAATCTTTCTGAAAAAGGCATTGATTTCACTACATATTTTGATGATTTGAAACGGACTCCTATTTTCAAAATTAGAAAACCAGTTTACCCAAACTTGGTACGTGAATTTTATGCAAACATGATATTTCATGATGGTGCACTGCATTCATATGTCAAAAGAGTTCATCTTACTTTGAATCGTGATACCATAAATGCTGCTCTGGGGTATCAAGATGAAGGGGCTAGGGAATATATGTCTGGTAAATGGGATAACCATGCTGGTGTTTCGTTTCAAGTTGCTCTAACTTGGGTGTGTGAAAATTTTTCTGCTTTTGAAGGCACAAATCTCACCCATAAGGCTCTCGGTCCTATGCGACCCTTGATACACCAAATCATCACTCATGTGTTGATGCCTCAAAGTGGTTATTACCAGAGGGTTACTGTTTGTGATACCCTTGTCCTTTTTGCTATTCTAAATTCTGCATCTATTTCATCTGCTTATCTTATGATTAGACACATGTAGGACTGTGTCCGTAGTGATAATAAATCCAATCTGCCGTATGGTATGTTCTTGACATGCATCTTTGAGTATTTTAATGTGGATCTCAGCAATGAGCTAGTTGAGAACAGGGTCTCTACAATCAAAGGTGGAGGAGTTCCCGAATTTGCAAAAGGAAAAAAGGCCAAAAGTTCAACGGTATCAATGATTTCTGATAATGAAAGTGAAAGCCTTCCTCCTGAAGCTTCTCGGTTTTCTGAGACTATCAAGGATGTTCTCAATGAGTTCTCCAACATGTCAAGTTTAATGGTCAAGTCCTATAAAGAGGCTCGAAAGCAAGCCTATGAGAATGAAAAAGCATGGACCAAATGCCGTGAAAGGGTGAACTTGCTGATTAAGAGTTTAGAGACTACTGACAATGGCATGGCTCATTCTAAAGGAGAACAAGATTTTCTTGATTCTGATATCAATCTTTCTGATGCCTAAAGATTTGCTCACTGCTGCTTATACCTCTGGACACAATTTATTTTGTTACTTTTGGACTTACTTTCATTTGAACTGTTGCATTTTGGGATGACTGTACTTAATCACTTTGATACTTTATGTTTTAATATTTATGTTATGAATTGCTTTGCTGTTTCCTCTATTTTGCAGGTTCCCTCCTTGATGACAAAAGGAGGATAAAAAGATTAAAAAAGGGCTGAATTAGGGTTGAATTGATAATAGAATTGGGGCTGCCCCAGTTGCTCTAATTCTTGTGCTCTGTTTTTTGAGCCCTCTGTTTCTAATCTAATCAGATTTAATGCTCTGTTTTTGTGGTTGAACAATTTTTTTTTAGATTGATGCTTTGCTTTGAATATGCTACTTTGAACAGTGTGTTAAAACTTGAGCTTTGATCATTGTTTGATAAAAATGTTGCTCAAGTACAAATTTTTTTTTAAAATATGGCTCGGCTTCTTAAAGTTCCATGTTATGAAAATTTAAAGTTTGTCTTGGAACTTCTTGAGCATGCTTACAGGAATTGCTTCCATGAAAATTGATGGATAATAAGGCACATATTTAGGGGGAGCAGTTTGATCAATTGAAAGGGGGAGGATTCGGTCAAATCTTCAAGGGAGTTATCTAATCCTAATCTTTTTCAATTCATTTTTTAAAATAATGTTTGTCATCGAGGGGGAGATTGTTGAGTTTAGAAAACTTGAATTATTATGATGATAAAAAATTATTAAAAATATTAATTAATTATTATTTCAATATTTACTTCCAATTGTTTGGTTAATGTGTTTGTTAGTGTGCAGAATTAATTTTGGGCCAAAAAAAATATAAGCCCAACTTGATAAATGAAATAATTTGTTTTGTGCCAAATTAGATCACTCAAGTTGGTAAGGCTTAAATTGGAGATAAACCCAAATCTCAGGCCTATTTTGATAAAACAAAATGATGAAAAAAATGACCCAAGGAAGCCATATGGTGATTATAAAACAAAAAGGGTCCAATTTGTTGATGCACTCTTCGGTTACCCACTTTCATGAGATAGTGGAATTCAAATTTCAATCCAATTTAATGCATGCATTGGTTACTGGAACTTAAATTTCAATTTGGTTAAATGTTCACATAGGTAACCGAAAATCAAAATTCAATTTCATTTAATTGTGCATTGAATGTTTTGTTTCATTTCTCTCTTCTCTCTCTTTCCATTCGGTCACTTCAAATAGAAAAGAAGAAAATACAAATTATCAAAGAAAGTAACAGTGAAGCTTTGGAAGAAGAAAATGTTAGGTTGATGATGGCTTTTGAAAAAGGAAGATCCGAAGCAAGGCTTGGCTAGATCTTTGCCATTGAAGGCAAGATTTTGAAGAAGAGCATCAAGATCTTCCATGCCAAGAATAGAAAAGATCCGCCTCGGTTAAAGAAGAAGATCTCAGTAGCAAAAGCTCATTTCTGTTTTTGTCCATCAAAGAAAGAAGATAGCTTCTGGAGCTACAAGATAGGAGGAAGCAAAAATGGAAAGTATAGAGTTGTCAAGGATTAGAGATTCATCAAGGGTCAGAGTTCTTTCTTGGAGTCAAAGTCAAGATCAAAGGCTCAGAGTGAAGGAGCTTGATGAGAAGGGTTGAGAGAGGTACATGAATGTTGGTTTTGTTTCGGTTTTCCCTCTCTCTTTTCTCTGTCCGAACCACTGCTGTTTGTTGGAGAAGATGTTGATGGCTTGGTTGAACCGGTTTCAACCTTGGAAGCTTCCCCTTCTATAATAAGGGTGAATGGCCAAGGGTTGAGATCAAGGAGAGAAAGTAAAAGCCCAGAGTTCTCATAGATACCCAAGCTTCCTGAGTTCTTCTCCTTCAATGGTGTTCATTTTGTTTTCTTTTTCTTAGTATTGTCTGTCTGAGTCTCATGGTAAAAGGTAAACATGGTGAAGTTTGTAAGAAAAAGCCAGTGAGAAAAAAAAGATAGTGAGCAATATTAGAGAAAAAGCTATAGATGTCTCAGAGTTTCTTTGTACATCTGTATGTTGTGTTTCATGATCCTGTGGGGATTCCCTTGCAAGTTGGGTTAGCACTTTGCGGTTGAAAGCTTGGTAAGTGTCCAAGTCAAGTTCAGATTTGAGGATAAAATCTGGATTTGTCCCAGATAGGATTGGGTAGATCTTAGGAAAGAATTGGTGTATGTAATCTAATAATTATAGTGAAATTCCGTCACTGTTGTGATGGAGACTGGATATAGGCTGCATTGCACTTAGCAGCTGAATCAAGATACATCTGGGTGTGATTCTCTCTTTCTCTTCTACTCCTATTCTGTTTCTGTTGCATTGGAGACAAAAATGAAAAATATCTCCTAACCTGTTACGAAACGTAACAAAAAAAAATGTCTCTTGACTTGTTATGAGACAAAAGTAGAAATATCTCTTGAAGTTTCTTTGAAAAAACAGAAATTAATATTAAAAAAAAAGGGACTAAGATTCAACCCCCTTCTTTTAACCACTGATTACCATCAGTAGTAGTAATAAATAATTACATTATTCACTAAAAATAAATAATTTAACTATTGATATTATTCATATGTATGATATTAATAACATTAGTTATTACTATAATAGTAATACTTATGCTATTAGTAATTAATAGTAATTCAATTATTATACTATTGTTATTAGTAATAAAACTCATACAATTATTAATAATATTAATGTGAATAATACAATTTAATAGAATAATAATAAAATTACTATTTTTTATACTATTTACACATAATTTTTTTTGTTTTATATTTTTAGTGATATCACAATTCAATTTATAAAAAATATTTAATTGAACAATTTAATTTTGAATAAACTTTAGTCATTAAATTAGTCTATAACTTTTTATTTTAAATAATCTAATGTAAAAATTAATTTATCAGATATAATATTATTTTAGGAATTGAATTACTATTAATTTGTTAATGATTAAAATATTTGACTAATAATTTTTTAAAAATTTAGGGTATTATTCAATATTTTTTATAAATTTATTCAGACATTGAAAATATTGTTTAAAAATTAATATATATTATTCAAATTATATATTACTGAAATTGTAAAGAAACTAAAGATCTAATAATTAGCAGTACTAGTTGTATTCTTTTTTACAGTAGATCTAATATCTATGTAGTATCTCATACAATAAAAAATATAAAAAAGACTCGTATTACCAAAACATAATTAACATCGGAGTAATTACTAATTACTGTATAATTTAAATATGTATCTGATTGGATCAATAGACCAATATTACAATAACCTGTAATTTTGTAGAACTTATCTACACATGTAGATAAAATCTCTATATCGGAAAGCTTGCTAAGGTATATATCTTTAATTTAAAAATGAAATATTTTGTTAAATTAAATATTTTTGTCATGATTGGTACTTAATTGAAAAAATAAATGGTTTAGGAATTTAATTAAAAAGAAAAAAGTGTAAGGATTTAATTGAAAATTTGATCAAACTATAAAAATTAATAGAGTAATTAATTTTAATCAGTAATCCAATTTTTTTAGTCTAATAATCTAATGATATACTTTTAATATATACTTTTAAATATTAATGACTAACAGCTAGTCAAAAATACTAAATTCTGCTTACCTAATATTTCTGAGAGAAATTTAATTTCATTGTATAAAAGGAACAAGAAAAAGACATGAACATGTAGATATGATATAATTTAAGAAAATTTTTTGGTCTATAGCATTTCTCATATAGTTTATAGCAAAATATTTTTGGACAGCACATGTTATTTCAAATTTATAACACGATGATAATTGTTTTTCAGGTCATTTTTTTCCCCAACAATGGGTCTTATTGGGCTATAGATGGGGAGCATTCATATTTTCGCTATTAGCAAGAGCCCATTCATAGAAGTGGCAAATTATCCGACCGAAAAAAAAAATTTAAAACAAAATCCATATATGTATTTGGTTTGTTGCTTGCTGAAGAAGTGTAGATCAATAAAATTAAGGGCTTGTTCGGAATTAGGAATTAGATTTCACTTTAGTTTTTTTTAGAACAAATAAAAATAAATAATTTAAAAAATTTAATTTTAACTTTTCTATTTATAAATCAGATGAAAAAAATTTAAGTTTCAAATTAATTTTTATAATTTTTAAATTTAATATTCTAAACATAAAAATATCTCTATTTATAATTATTTATTTTGATTTTGTCCAACACTTATTATTATCTTTTTATTTCAACATCATTAATTAGTACTACTTTATTATTTGACCAATTTGGATAAATAACTCAATTAAATTTTTTTTTAAAAGTACTTAAAATATAAAAATTTATATTTAAGTATTGGTTTAGATTGATTATTTTTGAGAGAAAAAAGTACTCTTTTTTAAATAGAATACTTTTATTCAATTTAAAATGTATTTTGTATACGCCTTTTTAAAAAAATTATTTTATTAAAAAATAAAAAGTGCCTTTTAAAAAAGGAGAAACAAAAGACGTTGTTAATACTTAAAAATTCTTTTTAAAAAATTATTCAAATATAAAATATTTTTTGTCTATTAATTTTTTAAAAAAAAATAAAAAAATAAGTATTTTTCAAAAGTCAATGCAAATTAATTCTAAAAATAATTTATAAATAAATGAGTTTGTATTTAATTTTTTAATTATAAAAATATTTATTTTAGGAGAAGAATAACAAAAAACTTTTTATTACAGAAAAAAATTATTTTGTTAACTTTTGAGTTTTTAAAAAATCATAAGTTAATTTTAACAAACTGTACCAAATATTAATGTTATAATTTTTTATATGCAAAAAAAATCATTTACAGACCTATTTAAACGGATTCTACTATAGTACTATGCATTCACTTGTGTTTCTTCAATTTATGTGAAGTTTTCTTCCATTATATTAATTAATGTATTAAAATTATTTTAAATTATGAAATTAAATTTTAAATAAAAATAAAAATCATTTCTCGTATTAAAATAGTTTCCAAACAGCACTCTATACATGCGGAAATAAAAGAAAAGAGAAGCGAAAGATTGTGGCCTAAAAAATCTAGAAAGTGTAGTCCCAAATTAAAATCATAAAACACTGAAATATAAAGATAACATTTGAAGCCTTGAACTAGTTCCTAATATCCACATGAAAACTAATAATAATAATAAGAATGCTAGGTAGTTACTGTTACTGTTGTTGAGAATAATGATCAATGAACTGGGCAATTACCAACAGCAATGCCAGGGGCGGTAGGGCATGTAGCCAAGGGACAGCCTTCTCCGCTATTCCCCCACCATGAAATCTGCGTGGATCCTAACAAAAAGAACGAGAACATGGCCATGAAGGCAGTTCCGGCATCAAGAGCACCGGACAGGACGTAGTTATAGCGGCTCCACCACTCCGGTTTGTACCGATACACCACGAACCCCGACAGGAACGCCAGTATTAACCAGCTATTGAAGTTAAGCGATGAGGCCGGCGGCATCATTGCCGTCGCACCCAACAATACGGGGAAGTGAATTTGGCCGATCCATTTCACACCTTAATCAATTGGAGTATATGCAAGTCTGTTAGATTGTTATACATGCCTATATGCTGCGAAATTGAATGGAGAATGGTGATGAGTGAGTTACCTGGGAATGCCTTGTGAGCGATCCATGCAAGAAGGGGTAAAATGGCACCGCCAAGAAAGAACCAGTTAACCTTTGCGTACTCACCGAGATTGCCGAAGATCCTGCGGGGTCCAATGAGTCCCCAGATAACAGATGCGTCGTAGAAGACCGTGTCCATTGGGCATGTCCAAGGGCTATCTGCCGGCAGTTTTGAAACGTCGCAAAGGTGAGGAATTTTCTCCATCATCCACCATGCTGCTAGTGTGTACACTACCACTGCTATCAATGTTCCAAGTACCTGTAATATTACCAATCAAATCAGAACCATTTAATTTTCTTATATGCCTTGTTTACTCACTAACATATTATACTAAAATCGAATTTCATGGTGAGCTCATTATTATTATTATTATTATTATTAATCACATTTCATTTTTTATGATATAGAGTAATGAGTATACAATAAATGCCAAAAAAACCATTTAAGAGGTAAGTTAAGAGTTATAATAATAATAATAATAATAATAATAATAATAATAATAATAATAATAATAATAATAATAATAACTAACCTGTGCCATAAACATCATTCTTGGAGGAATCTTCATATAGTGGCCGAGTTTAAAGTCTTGAACAAATGAGAGTGCTTGCATCATGCTAATATACCCAAATACTTTGAAGCACATGTTTGCTACCGGACGTTCTGGATACATATATCCAATTATGTATTCTGTTATGATATTTAAACCCGGTGTCTGCCAAAAAAGAAATTAAGATAAAGAAAAAAAATTATTATATATATTTAATAATATTTCAAAATTATATTAAAAACAAAAAATGTGTAATTATGAATTATTCTTAAATTCACATTAAATGTGTTAAGCAAGGATAAATTTGGGAAATAATAAAAAATACATTTAACTAAAAGATAATCTAAAAATGATCATGAAAATAATGAAAGTGAAACTTTTTTATTTTTCCCATAAAAAGAGAAAAATTAACATGTTTACGTTTAATTTACTTTTTAACCGTAGTATCTTTTAAAAGATATCATTAAACATTTGTTAGCGACATCCGAAAAAAAAATTACTACTAATTAGCTAATACAAATGTTGGATAGATAGTTTCTTGGAAATAAAAATGTTGAAATGTATCTATTGTTAATTTATTTTCAATATTTATTTTATATTTTAATATATATTCTTTATAAATGGCTAATATAATAGCTAATTTTTTTTATATAGGTAGCATAATTATGTAAAAATTTATTATTAGGTAATTTGAAATTATACCTGATTTGTAGTGGCAGAGATTATACCAATTGGGAGCGTAAAGATAAGGGATATTGCGCAAGCTAGTAAAACACCCCACCATGGCAACTGAAGTGCCTCATTGTAGTATTGGCAAGCAAAAAGGATGAGAGCTAAGTTAAGTACTGCGATAACCAAAAACCACCACATTGGGACTGATTTGTAATTCTTCATCAGTTTTGTGTGTATGTCCATTTTCTTATTGCTTCCGAACGCCTTTTTGCTATACTTCCATATATCTCTGCATCATGTGATTCAAATTAATTAGCAAGATTCCAAATTTCCAATACATGAGAACCAATTGTTATATCTAGTCAAATACAACTCATTCCCAAATTGTGATTTTTTTTTCCTGAATATTCTTTATTCTCATTATTTTAGTTTTCATAGTGATTGATAACACTCTTCAAGTAATAATAATAATAATAATAGAGAAGTGACATTATCTATTAAATAATGACAATATTTATTCCCAAATAAATATTACTGTGTGAGTTATATGACTAAAAAAAAGTTAAATGTTATATTTTATAAAATACAAGAACACCAAGTATATTTTCATATAAAATTTTGAGCTCAATATAGATTATGAAAAAAAAATTAGAAAAAGCTCAAGCCAATATTTGTCCTAAATATATATAACCATAAATGAAAATACAATTGCAAAAATATTTATATTGATTATACCTTCCATGGAAGAGAAGAACATGCATAACAGTGGCAGAAAGTGTAGCAAATCCAATACCATATGTCATTGTAAAGAAAGTGCTGAGATGAAGATTCCCAATCTCCGAATAAGCCACCGTGTCAAGATGGAATTTAGAGTTGACAATCTTAGAAACATCATATTTTGTCCCATTTTTCATGAAAAGTCCACTTGAGAATATTGGGAAATTCTTGGCACTATAAACATTATTCCAGTAACAGATTGGTGTCATCACATACATAATTAGAAAGAATCCAACAGCTACATTGCAAGTGGCAAAAAATGGGCTGACTAGTGGGCTTTGAAGGTAAGAACTGATTGAGGTCCAATCAAGTCCAAATGAGCCAAGCCCAAGCCCATGCATGCCGGATCCCAATTGGTTAACCAAGACGGATTTGGAGCCCAACCAACACACCCAAGACATAGTTGACAATGTGTTGAAAAGGTAATCTGGGAGGACATAATAAGCAAAACCAGTGGCCATAGCAATTAAGAAAAATTGGTTCCTGGTTGTGCCGTGTTTGGGTCTTTTTTCCTTGTCATGTAGAGCCCTAGAATATTTCACAAGAATCAACATATTAAATCAAGAAACAATATTTGTTATGGATTTTCTCAACTTAAAAAGGATATAATATAAACTTGTGATGAATTACCGGAACAGAGAGACTTGGACCATATTTGCAGGCCACCACATTTCAGCTGGTTCAACCAAATGCTTCCTAAAAAGTCCAGCCCAACCAAAGCCTAGTACCTGCAAAATTTCACCAATATTCTCAATATCTTTGCTATTAATTGAACTTACCAAAAGGATACAATTTTGTTTCTTAACAATACATGAATAATTATAAAAATTAATTTTGTTGCACTGTTAATCAAACCCTAAATATAATTATGTAACGTAGTTCGTGCATCAAATTTTATATCTAATTCATTCTTCACAAAAAAATCTCCTTTAAGAGGTTGAAGCATAAATTATGTATGCTTTCCTTTTTATATATCCTATGTTAAAAATTTTTATTTAAAGAACGATAAAAAATCAAATTCCGAAATTTTTAATCATAAAAAATCGAACTTACGGTATAAAATTATTTTATAACAAAAGTTTATATTACAATTTTAAAACAAAAGTTGATTGAAGAGAAACAGAACAAACCTGAGTAGTGAGCATAACGATGAAAGCAGGAATAAAAGGGAGAGACTTTTTAAAGTAAATCTTGACCGCAGTCAAAATATGAGTTGCATAGACGCTTCCAGCACCAGCATTGGCAAAGATAGTGATGAGAACGTGCTCTTTCACATTGAATGGTCCAGGATTCATCGTGAATTCGAACATGGTACCTTGGAATAACCGCCGAGTGGGCAAAATTCTTGCCATTAAATGGCCGATTGGAACAACGGCGATCTGAACACATATTGGCGTAACCGATAGAGGCTGTGTTCTGTACCAAAAGAACTGGTTCGCCAATGCGAGTGCCACGCATGAGATGATTCCTAGGAACCACATTCTGAATGTCAGGATAGGTAAGGTTGGATCGTCAGTCTTCGAAACGGTTACGTCCACTTGTTTGATTGGGATTTCTTCTAGAAATTCATTCATGATTGAAGTTGACGCTTTAACTCTCTTATGCCTTCTATTCTCAAGAAAATTAGAACAACTAAAAGGAGCGAAAGTATTTGAAATTTTTATGACTTGTTATTGTTATTTGAAACTACAAAGTATCATAGTTAAAATTTAAAAGACGAGGATGTCTACCTGTTTATTATATATGGAAAGAATCACAGGAGTGATGAAATCTAAACAAATCTGGCATTAGCTAGATAGAGAGGATAAAGAAAGTTAGGATCTGCTGAAGCAAATAAGAAGGAGAAAAGTTCTGCAATTTTGGTAAGATTGAGTGAAGCTGTTATGCTGATATATATATAAATTATTTTGATTTTAAATTTTAAAGATAACAAGTAAGATAAGATTAGTTATCATCTTCTATTTAATTTTAAATTTTAAACTTTAAATATAACAAGTTAGATTTTCTTAAACTAAAATAACAAAAAAAAAAACAAAGTAAATTCATGTTTTGTTTACGTTGTCCCTCATATTTCACGGCAATTTTAGTTTATGGTCTAATTTGTTTAATTTCAGCTTAGTCTTTAATATTTATAAAATATTAATTAGTGATTAATATAAAAAATTATTAAAATATTTTAATCTCTTATTATTTTTATATTCAAATTATAAACTCAAAAAACTATATAAAAACTAAGGTCTAATAAAAGGTTTTGAAATCACCAGATATCTTTATAGAAGTTAATTTATATCTCTTAAAGTATAACATAACCTTATGTTAATGAACCTTTATATTTATTGTTATTATTTATTAGTCTATTAACATCATTTTAATTATTAAACAATTTTACAAATATAATTTTTGTAACTCATATTAATTAAAAGTTACTTTTATTTCAATTTATTGAATATAATTACTACAAATTTAAAAACTAAAAATTTTATCAAACTGAACCTAAGTTATTGTTCCTAATAATGATATATTTATTACTTATTTGCATCACTAACATTGTAATTTTATTCTATCTATAGTTAGTTTGCAAGTTTATTATTGTAGAATGGAATAACAAATACTTTTATAACTATAGAAATTCTAAAGATATATTTGTTAGAGAAAATAAGTGGAAGAGAAACCTTTATTTTTATAGAATTGAACTATCAACTTGGTTTCTGTCCATTTTTTAGAATAATAACACAATTATTTAAAATAAAAACGATTCATTTTGTTCTCTATTCATTACTTTCGTGACACAGCACGACTTTTATGGATGTTTTTTCGTATTCTAAATGAAAAACAATGACGTAACAAAAAATACGACATATCAAGTTCACAGAAATGGACATAAAGGGTGGAAACTCACCTGCAGTCGACTGTAGATGAAGTTGCTTCTGGATGGTTGACACGTGTTATTATATGGTTTAAAAAAAACCGATTTATTTTATATAAATAGTTTATTTAAAAAAATCGGTTTAAGTAGATCAAATAACTACCTTTAAAATAATTTCAATTCTTCTGCGTGTTATTCCTAAATTCCTAACAGATGAATTTGGTATGTTCTTCTTCTTCATTCTTATTGACCAATTTTTCTTTAAATTTATCTGAAACTTTTATTTAGTTAATTTTCGTTAAATATATGTATACAAATTATTTGAAAAAGTAACATTTACTATTCTAAAATAACAAAATTCACTTTTTTTTTATAGGAATGACATAAATGGTATCATCTGTTCTTTTTTGTGTCTCTGTTTCTGAAAAAGGGATTGGAAGAGAACGAACGTGTGAAAACGAAGAAGAAGGGAATAAAAGTAACTGTTTGGTCCAATTTAAACCGGTTTTCTTAAATAAATTAGTTGTATAAAATAAACCAATTTTTTTTTAAACAATATAATAACACGTGTTAGCCATCCAGAAGCAACTTCACCTATAGTCGACTGCAGGTGAGTTTCTGCCAAAGTGTTATTGTCTCTAAATTCAAATTGATTAGAAGTTTATTTATCTTTATTTTTTAAACAATATTTTTTTAATTATTTTTTATGTATTATATTAATATTTTTTTAATAAATTATTAAATATATGATATAATAAGTACAAACTAATTAATAAATTATTTAAATTTAAAAATATTATTTATTATGAAATTAAATAAATAATTCTCAAAGTTCAGCTATTTTAGTAAGATTGAGTGAAGCTGTTATGGTTGTACGTATAAATTTAAATTATTTTTATTTTAAATTTTAAAGATAAGATTAGTTATTATCTTTTATTTTAATTTTAAATTTTAAATTTTAAATATAACTAAGTTAGATTTTCTTAAACTAAAATAACAAAAAAAAACGAAAGTAAATTCATGCTTTTTTACCTTGTCCCTCGTATTTCACGGCAATTTTAGTTTATTGTCTAATTTGTTTAATTTCAATTTAGCCTTTAATATTTATAAAACATTAATTAGTGATTAATATAAAAAATTATTAAAACATTTTAATCTCTTATTATTTTTATATTCAAATTATAAACTGAAAAACCTATATAAAAAGTAAAAACCAAGGTCTGATAAAAAGTTTTGAAATCACCAACATATCTTTTTAGAAGTTAATTTATATCTCTTAAAGTTTAACATAACCTTATGTTAATGAACTTTTATATTTATTGTTATTATTTATTAGTCTATTAACATCATTTTAATTGTTACACAATTTTACAAATATAATTTTTGTAACTCATATTTATTAAAAGTTACTTTTATTTCAATTATTGAATATAATTACTACAAATTTTAAAAACTAGAAATTTTATCAAACTGAACCTAAGTTTTTTTTTTTTTTTTTTTACCAAAGATAGGAGACTCGAACCCGCAACCTCTTAATTGAGTATGGGGAGACTATGCCATTTGAGCTATTACTCATTGGCAACTGAACCTAAGTTATTGTTGCTAATAATGATATATTTATTACTTATTTGCATCACTAACATTGTAATTTTTTTCTATCTATAGTTAGTTTGCAAGTTTATTATTGTAGAATGGAATAACAAATATTTTTATAACGATGGAAATTCTAAGGATATATTTGTTAGAAAGAAGTTGAAGAAAAATTTTTATTTTTATAAGAATGAACTATTAATTCGATCTTTGTCCATTTTTTAAAATAATAACACGATCTCTCAAGGTAAAAATGATTCATTTTGTTTTCTATTCTCTATTTTTATGACACAATGCGGTTTTTATATAAATTCAACAAACTCAAAGTAATCAATAATATTATTAATCTATTTATAATACATATTATCATAAGGTTACAAATCGATAAAAATTTATCAATATAAGAATAATATAAATTAATTAAAATTTTATGTATATTAAAATTTAATTAAATTTATATATTTACTCAAAATATACTAGTAAATTTCTAACAGACAATAAATAATTTTTTAAGATGTAATCATAATTAATTTTATATTTATTGAATTTAAATGATCTTTAGTTACATAAAAAGATAAGAAAACTAGTTTTTTTTTTTTTAAATTCAGTACAAAATCAAATTCAAATTAAATTAAGTAGATAAATCAGTTACAAATTCATAGTAGAAAATCGCGATCTAGCCAACCATTCTGGTATACTAAGCGTATTTCGTGAATATCTTAAACTGTGGTTATTAGATTTAGACTTAGTTTGGTAAAACTTTTATTTTTCAAAAGAAGCTTATAAAAGTTAACTTTTAAAAGATAGCTTTTTAAAAGTTGTAGCATTTATGTTTGGTAAATCAAATTGAAAATAGCTTTCAATAAACACAGGCAACAACAATTGTGTTTGATAAAATAACTTTCAAAATTTAAAAATACTATAATAGACATAAATGCAAGCATTAAATTTGAAAATTACTAAACAAATGAAATTCTATTAGACTTTTAAATTTTGAAAAGCACAAGTCAATTTTAAAAAGCTCTTAGGTGCTTTCAAAAGTACCCAATCTTTTTTATTTATCAAACACAAAATGAGGAGCCTGAGTTTTTAAAAAGCACAAACACCTCTTTAAAAAGCTTGACCAAACTAAACCTTATTTTGTTTAAAGTTCGTTTTAAAGCTAACTTAATTCTCTATAAATTTGGTCTAATAGCTGTTTCTAAATTCCAAATATAAAAAATTTGATAGGACTTATAAAGTGATAATTCAGATTGAAAATTTCGCCTAAAAATTATTTGAATTATTCATTTCTTATTCTATTTTTTTAATTATATTTATTTTATTTATATAAAAATTTCTAGTGTTGTTTCATAAATATATGCTTACACAAAATAAGTTTTATTTAAAAGATAATTTTTGTTATTTAAAATTCATTACAAACTTGTTTTACTTTTTTGTAATTAAATTAAAATTTTAATTTAAATTAAAGAAATTTAATGTTAAAAGATATTTGTCTTTTAAATTAATTTAAAAGAGTATTTTTATCTTTTTAATTCTTTATTTTTTATTTTGGTATGATTTTGTAATAATTTATATCAATAAAAAATAAAATAAATTTAAATTAAAATAATAAAACAAAAAAGTTTTGGTCAAAACATCATTTTAATGCTCTTTGTTCTTTTTTTAGTACGGAATATTAAAATTAGTATACAGTTTTTTTTTTCTTCCAATCAAGGAGTACTAAATCTCGATAGAATTTTGGAGTACTAAATCACATATCAATGAGGTTTTAATAACCTAAGGTAATTATAATAAGTGGTACTTAATCATATATATATATATATATATTTGAAATTTAATTTTAAACATAATAACTTTATGTAATTAAGTTACTTATTCCAAAAGTCTCTTCTTTAAACTACTCACTCTCTTTCATCTAAAACATAAATATTAGACCATTGATATTTTATAATTATTTTGTATTTGAAATTTTGAATCAACATTTTTTTGCTAAAGATTATATACTAACCTCCTAAGATTCTCTGTTTGAAGTAAAAAAATATTAGTGTAACCAAAAGTTGTTTGAATTTCCAGTTAACTTTATATATTTTTTTATTTTTTTTATTTTATTTTCTTAAAAAATAAATATTTTATTAATATTTTAAAAATTTTAAATAATACTTATTTTGTTAATAATGTTTAAATAATATTAATCTTTTAGAATTTTATCCCTAATAATAATAATGATTAAAAATTGCATTTCGATCTTTTCTGTTTTATTTTTTATAGAAATAATTCTGTTTGGTTATATAATTTCTATTATACTTTTTAATTTATGTATTTTTTATTTTAACATAATTATTACGAAAAATATAATTTTGGTATTATAAAAAAATTTACATGATCATCTTGTTATATTTATATTTAAATGATTTTTAAAAATAATTTTAAACAATAAATTATTTGTATAACTATTTTATATTGAGAATGGCATAAAACTGTATTAAATTTTAAAAAATTATTTATATACTAAAATTAATTATTAAATTAATTGTAAATTTTTTTGATAACTAAAAATTAAACAGAAAATAAAAAAGAAAAAATAACAGAAAAGAAAAGAAAAGGAAACTAAAGCCTAAGTCATGGTAGCTAGATCCTTTGCTCCAAGGCTGATTCCACTCCAATTGCTCAATGTTGTTGGATACTGCAAACTTGGCCAGAAAATTTGCAATGCAATTATATTTTCTTTGAATAAAAATAACTTTTATTTTCTATCTCCATTTTATAATTTTTAGATAGTATTTAAAAAAAATTTGAGATTAAAATTAAAATAATAAAAATATAGATTGAAATAAGTCCTAATATCGTATTTGATATAAAAATATACAAAATTAAATAATATCTCAATATTCTATTTAATTTATAATAAAAATTGAGACTAAAATATTTAAAATTACAAAATTACTCCTAAATTTAAAATGAAACCTAACCCAAAATTTGTTTCAATTTTCAGCTCCTTTCTCCTCCGTTCGTTCGAATCTGCATATCAACTCCGCTAATTTTCTTTTCGTCTCATAATCTTAGTCAACATCATCTTCTGGAAGCATTTTATCTTCAAAATCATCTCTTCCAAAACCAAGAGCACTAGGTTCATCAAAATCATCTTCTCCATTGTTTTTTTTACTTAGTTTCATGTTCAACTGTTGTTCTCGCCCTTGCCAAACTCATCAAGTCATTCATCTCCTTCACCAATTCGCTTATCCTTAAACACCGACTTAGTACTCTGCTCGCACTCCTTCAGTAGCGTTTTCTTCCTCTTCTCGATGGCGAGGGAGCGGGCAAGGCCGATGCAGCGGTTGTCCCCTTGCGCCTCTGTCATGTCAAACTTCTTTCGAGACTAGATGGATTGACTCAAAAGGGTTGTCAGCGCCCTTAGAAGATGCTTTCAGTTTCATGGTTATGGCATCCGCCATGGATTTCTTGTTGCTCTTCTTGTTATTCTTTGTCTTCCCCATGGTTTGGCGATAGTGTGAGAGGGTTAGGGAAGTACATTAAAATTGGAATTAATTTGATCAATAAGTGTTACATGTTTTTTAAAATTCAGTCTTTGATTATTATTTAATTAATTTACATAATATCATTTTTACGTATTAGTTGTTCAAAAAATAAGAGAAGTTATTTATTTTTTATTTTCTCTCTCTTCTGAATAAAAGACAATATTTAACTGATATCTAATCGGACTGATTTCCATCTTAAAAAATTTAAGTATTATGTGTCTCTACTTTTTAAAGATACTAAAATACTAAAATTTTGAGAACAAAATCTAAAATTTTAGTATCAATCTGAATTAACAAACATGATAAATGTATTTAAATAATTAAAATAAACGCTGCTTGTAACACCCTACTACACAGAGCTTTACGCAGTCGTAAAATAGAGGTAGTATGGTGTTACGGACTTCTAATCAGTAAATACATACGTATAATAGCGGAAAAATATAATATACTAGGAGCCTTAAAAAGGGGTAAAGCAAAATCGCAAAATAAAGACGCAACGTTTAAGAAACGAAATTACTTGCGTGCTAAGAAACCTAAAGGTTATAGATATGAATAAGCGAAAAAGTGAATAGAGAGCCAAGAATGCAGCATAACTAGCTCCTGACTCAGCTTGTGAAGTCAAGGCTGGTCGGAGAATATTTACACACATATACAAGTATCCCAAAACCCCCAAAATATAGAAACAAGGCCTTAACTCTCCTATAACCTCTATGAAGAACAAAATAATTAAGTTTCTTAGAGAGAAAGCTAAGTACATATATACATAAACTGATAAACACAAGAACCCAGGAACTGCTCCGCCTCAGGGATCCAGACGCCTAGCGAGGTGTCTCTCGACCTGCATCTAAAAATAACAACACAGTATGGGGTGAGAACCGGAGGTTTTCATCATGGTAAAGGTGCCACGCATATAATATATAAGGTCCTGGGAATACCAGAGGCAATCCTAGAACGCCAACACTCAGATTTTAAAGCTTAAAGTACTACACAACAACCATAAAAAGGTGGTCTTCTAAGAATATCTAAGCCTAGCTTAAACCTGACCTTAATACTAAGTCTTTTCCACCATTTCCTCCGTCCCTCCATCTCCGATTAGTTTACACAGACAAATAAGCAAACAAGGCAAACAAAAGTAACTTACAAGTAATACAGATAACAAGTACAACAAATAGCATGTTATAATCACGTAGACATTCCCAAAAAGTTCACAAATAAGCAATTCAAACAATATGCACATGATGCATGTCTGTCCTATGGCTGTTGATATCAAATGTCGGTTACGTAATCATTCCGACATGTTCTCAAGCTCAAAAATACACCATGGGGAGAATTCCCAAGCTGACATGGGGAAAAGAACACCCCTAATCTCAATAATATCCATGGGATGAATCCCAAGCTGACATGAGGGAGATAACACCCTCAAGCTCAATATATTCAGTCATTTCTCATAGTTATCAGTTTCATTCTCGATACTAATTCATATCTCATCTCATCATTCTCAATTTTACTTAACCCATTGATCATACATTTTATTATTCGTGATTAATTAACATCATCAATTCTCAATTTCTTACATTACTCTCTTACTTGCCTTACACATTGCATAATGTAGAAAATCAATCATTCAAACCTTGACGTCATAATTCATTCATATATACACCTCCTTCTTATACAATTCATCATTTCTAACCTTTACTTTATTCCCAAGTTATCTCTATTTCCTAGCTTCAACTAATTACTAGGTTTAATATCACTTTATATGACTAAAAGAATGAAAATAGAGGTTTGGAAGTCTGAAATTTGATTTTAAAACACATAAACCAGTTTTGCAGAAAACCAAGGCCATGCGTACGCGTGGGAGTATAAAAAGGCAGCTCGCGCGCGCATTCTCTTATCATGCGTACGTGTAGGTGAGAACATCATGTCACACGTACACGTGGGCCATGCGTACGCGTGGTTATGCATGTTGGATCATTACGCGCACGCATGGATTACTCGCGCACGTGCAGTTTAAAATCCCATGCCACGCGCACGCTTGGGCGTACGTTTTTCCAAAAAAAAAAACATCAGATTACCCAGAAGCTGCAAAACCAGGATGTAGTCACTTGCATAATACATATTTCACACCAAAACTTCCGACGTCCATAACTTTCTCTACAAAATTCTATTTTTCACAAAATTTATACCGTTCAAAAGCTTGTAAAACCATCTTTAAATTGAAATAAATTCCATTTTCAACCAAAATTTGAGACTCCAGTCATGAACCGCCGATGTTCGGTCAAAAACCAAATTTTACAAATACTCCAAAACCTCATTTTCATTAAAAGTCACTTTCAACTCAATACCAAACCTGCAAATCATTAATAGGCATATCTTCCTCAACACCATAACAATCTCCATAATATACCATATCCCCAAATCAACAATATCATATATACACTTCCAATATACACCAACAAAATCATAGTTCACCGATTCAAGATATATATATATATATATTCATGTCCTCAAGTGATTAATCATCCAAAACTTACTTCTTCTCAAGACCACTAAGCAATAATTATACACATACGTTTCAACCTATCTTATAGTCACCTAACCTAAGTTTTCACAGAACATTACATATTAAATACGCAAAACCTAAACCATACCTTGACCGCTTTTACTTATTGTCCAAAGCAACACTTAAGCCACACACCCAGCCTCTCAATTCACAAAATTACCAAGACTTGACACCAATCTAAGGCCTCCAATGTCCACGATATCAAGTTCCAATTACAAACACACCACCTAATATAAACATACAACACATATATATACCCAACTCAATATCTATTGCACAAATTCAGAATTTAGATAGGGTTATGGTTTCCTCACCTTACCCGAGCTTTGTATAAGTAAGAGTGAACGTGTTCCTCAAGCTAATTCGAACATAAACACCGAAATTGAACAATTTTTAACATAATTACTCATAAATTTTCGAAATTTGGGGAGAGTGTCTAAGAAGAGAATAGTAATTTACCTACCAAATTGTTCTATAGGTTTTGTAGAGCTCGTCACGGTGAACGCGTAGCCACAAACGGTGCGGCGATCGGAGCTCGGAGCGAAAAGTTACGGAAGTTGGAATGAACTCAAGGGTTTAGAACCTTCTTCTTTGCTCCCCCTTTTCAGGAACATGTTTCCTTGGTTAGGGATGAAATGAGCTTCATCTCATTTAGTTAAGGGAAGGTGGATTGGGCCTTGGGTCCATTTTGGTCCCGGTTCGGCCCATTTGACCCAATCTTGGGCCAAATTCTTTGAAATTAGTATCAAAATTTTCGTTTTAATTAGCTCTATCATATTTTAATATTAAATTTGCAGTTAATTTATTCACTAATTTTTTTCTAATTTAGTAGGGTTTACATCCTACCCACCGAATTAGGAATTTTGCCCCCAAAATTCAAGTTTAGTAACCTGAGATAGGCGCATCGGTCGTTTCTCCTTTTGGGTTCAAGTTATCGGGTGTGTTCTCCCATTCCAATTCTTAATCTGTATTAACATTATAAACAGTTCAATATATCCCAGTTTTAATTCTTTAATTTTAATTGCGCACTGACTGTCAAAGTAATATTTAATAATGCGTAACTAGTTTCTTTCGAGGAAGTTCAAAATCGTTTCCGCTCTCAAGCGTCTAAACAGTAATGTTTTCTATGGTATAGAAGAATATTAAGGGACCGACATTTCTTAATGGTTACAGTTAGGCGTTATACGTGATGCTAACTCAAGCTTGAAAAAATAATAAACCCAGAAGTGATTGAATTATTGGAACGGTGTTTGTTGTAAAATAAAGGGATGCTCTATATGGTGGTACAACAAGTTCTAGAGATTAACAAGATATACAAGAAGGAGTTAAAGTGCACTCTCAGAGAGGAAATGGAACTCAAGCTGGTTGAGGAGAAGATAAAGCACACCAAATTAAATAAACCTTAGCTAATGTCAACAGATTACCAGTTTTACAAAAGAGAGCAATCCCACTCGCGGCAAGTTCCTAAGATTCACAAATTTACATTATTATGACAAGACAAAGTCGGATTCATTTGGAAGAAGCGAGATTCGTGCAAGTCATGGATATGATTAGGAGTTGATTCATTTATTATTTAAGAAAAAGTTCAGGTAGAATTCTATTGTAAGCTACAAAAGAAGGTTAGGTCGACTCGGAAGGATTCATTAACGTGCTCTCCGGTCCAATTGGTATTTCATACCGGGAATACTGATTGAACGGATCTCATCTTCTATTTTATAATCCTTTAAGCTTCTGAGTTCCATCGATTCTAATAGTGTCGTCGCACCACTCTCAACACTCTCGACCCCTAACCTATAACTCACATTGTATGCTTACTCTTCAAATCCTCTTTTACTACATAACTTTAGTTATTATTCTTCAAGAACCTAGTCACTCCCTCAAAGTCAACCAAATGCCATTTTGTCTCACTAATTGAAAGTCATTTTTCGATCATTCCCCTGGAAGTCACAATTCTCACAGCCTGGTGGTGAATTATGATAAGTGTTACTGGTCATCATCATGCAAAGCAGTCAAAATTTTAATTACTAGTTCATCATTACCTCTAATCGGATCATCTGTGCCCTCAGCACCATCCGCCATCATAGTGTACACTCGTCCCGCCTACGGAGCTCTCCTAGCATCCTGACTTTTCTTTTATGGGCAATTCCAGGATATATGCCCGGCTCTTCCATAGTAATAGCAGACATTCCAACCGGCCCTACACGGAGTGTTCGGGTGGTACCTTTCACACCTCCTACAAGTCAAGTTGTCCTGCGGAAATTGAGCCTATTTTCCACGTCCTCTTCCTTGGTTATTGTTATTATTAAACCTCCAGAAGCTATTATGGCCTTGATGTTACTGTGGAATATTGCCGCCTCGCTTGAAATCTTGACCTCTAGGCGCAAAATTTCTTCCGTGGTCTTCTCTAACAGAGCTTCGGTGGTCACTCCTATCTAATGTCGCCTTTCTCAGACATTCTTCAGCAACTTTGGTTTTGTTTACCAGTTCGGAGAAGGTTTGGATCTCCATCGGTGCAACGGAGCTCAGAATATCGCTCCTAAGGCCTCCCTCGTATTTGATACACTTCCATTCAGCAAAATCCTCTGGAGCACCTTGACAGATGCAGGAGAATCAGCACAGCTCTTCAAAGTTACTAGTATACTTTGTGACAGTCATTTGGCCTTATTTCAGCTGAAGCAGTTCAAGTTCTTCGGTATTCCTGACTGAATTGGGAAAGTACTTCTTATAGAACTCTGTTCGGAACAATTCCTAAGAAATTACAACCCCATCAGGCTGCAGAATACGCCTCGTGCCCTGCCACCAATGCTGAGCCTCACCTTGCAGCTGATAGGTTCCAAACTCAACCCACTATTCTTCAGGAACCTGCTGAGCCTATAAGGCTCGCTCTATGGCTTGAATCCAGTTGTCCGCATCGGTAGGGTTCAAGGTTCCTTTGAAGGTCAGAGGATGAACCTTTAGAAAGGAGGAAAGTGTCATCGGACCCTCATCGCCATTGTTGCCATTATTTCCATTATTTATTTGATTTCCCAGGGCTTCGGCTATTGCCTGCATAGCTGCAGTCATGTTTTCCAGGGCAGCCATAAAGTCTACAGGGTTAGGATTATTCCCTGTTGCTTCAGCCATGGCATTTCGTATTCTGCCTTTACCTTGCCCGCGTCCGCGTCCGCAACTCGACATCCGGTCCCTAAACACACCAAACAAGTGATATCAAGTTGATCAATCTCAATATCGCAAGTCTAGTGCTTTAAGTCCCAAATACATGCTCATGAACGTTTATGCCACATATATAAGTTGGATATCCTAATAGCATATAGACACAAACACAGAGAATGCACAAAAGCATAATCAATCTGTCCCTCAAGCTCTACAGGAACGAACTGCTCTGATACCATAATGTAACACCCTACTACACAGAGCTTTATGCTTAAGTCTTAAAATAGAGGTAGTGTGGTGTTACGGACTTCTAATCAGTAAATACATACGTATAATAGCGGAAAAATATAATATACTAGGAGCCTTGAAAATGGGTAAAGCAAAATCGCAAAATAAAAACGCAACGCTCAAGAAATGGAATTACTTGCGTGCTAAGAAACCTAAAGGTTATAGATATGAATAAGCGAAAGAGTGAATAGAGAGCCAAGAATACAACATAACTAGCTTCTGACTCAGCCTGCGAAGCCAAGGCTGGCTGAAGAATATTTGCATACATATACAAGTATCCCAAAATACAGAAACAAGGCCCTAACTCTCCTGTAACCTCTATGAGGAACAAAATAATCAAGTTTCTTAGAGAGAAAGCTAAGTACATATATACATAAACTGATAAACACAAGAACCCAGGAACCGCTCCGCCTTAGGGATCCAGACGCCTAGCGAGGTGCCTTTCTACCTGCATCTAAAAATAACAACACAGTATGAGGTGAGAATCGGAGGTTCTCAGCATAGTCAAGGTGTCACGCATAAAATATATAAGGTCCTGGGAATACCAGAGGCAATCCTAGAATGCCAACACTCGGATTTTAAAGCTTAAAGTACTACACAGCAACCATAAAAAGGTGGTCTTCTAAGAATATATAAGCCTAGCTTAAACCTGACCTTAATACTAAGTCTTTTCCACCATTTTCTCCGTCCCTCCATCTTCGATTAGTTTACTCAGACAAATAAGCAAACAAGGCAAACACAAGTAACTTGCAAGTAATACAGATAACAAGTACAACAAATAGCATGTTATAATCACGTAGGCATTCCCAAATAGTTTACAAATAAGCAATTCAAATAATATGCACATGATGCATGCCTGTCCTATCGCTGTTGATATCAACTGTCAGTTACATAGCCATCCCGACATGTTCTCAAGCTCAAAAATACACCATGGGGAGAATCCCCAAGCTGACATGGGGAAAAGAACGCCCTAAGCTCAATAATATCCATGGGACGAATCTCAAGCTGACATGGGGAGAGGAGACAACACCCCAAGCTGACATGAGGGAGATAACACCCTCAAGCTCAATATATTCAATCATTTCTCATAGTTATCAGTTTCATTCTCGATACTAATTCATATCTCATCTCATCATTCTCAATTTTACTTAACCCATTGATCATACATTTTATTATTTGTGATTAATTAACATCATCAATTCTCAATTTCTTACATTACTCTCTTACATGCCTCATACATTTCATAATGTAGAAAATCAATCATTCAAGCCTTGACGTCATAATTCATTCATATATACACCTCCTTCTTAAACAATTCATCATTTCTAACCTTTACTTCATTCCCAAGTTATCTCTATTTCCTAGCTTCAACTAATTACTAGGTTTAATATCACTTTATATGACTAAAAGAATAAAAATAGAGGTTTAGAAGTCTGAAATTTGATTTTAAAACACATAAACCAGTTTTGCAGAAAACCGGGGTCACACGTATGCGTAGGCCACGCGAACGCGTGGGAGTATAAAAAAGGCAGCTCGCACGCTCATTTCCTTACCATGCGTACGTGTGGTCATGCATGTTGGCTCATTATGCGCACGCATGGGCTACTCGCGTACGTGCAGTTTAAAATCCCATGCCACGCGCATACGTGGGCGTATGTTTTTCCAAAAAAAAAACATCAGATTACCCAGAAGCTGCAAAACCAAGATGTAGTCACCTGCATAATACATATTTCACACCAAAACTTCCGACGTCCATAACTTTCTCTACGAAATTCCATTTTTCACAAAATTTATACCTTCAAAAGCTTGTAAAACCATCTTTAAATTGAAACAAATTCCATTTTCAACCAAAATTTGAGGCTCCAGTTATGAACTGCCGAAGTTTGGCCGAAAACCAATTTTTACGAATACTTCAAAACCTCATTTTCATTAAAAGTCACTTTCAACTCAATACCAAACCTGCAAATCATTAACAAGCACATCTTCCTCGACACCATAACAATCTCCATAATATACCATATCCCCAAATCAACAATATCATACATACACTTCCTGTATACACCAATAAAATCATAGTTCACCAATTCATGACTTATATATATATCATGTCCTCAAGTGATTAATTATCAAATTCATCATTTATCATTTGGTCAACAAGCACTAACACCAAAACTTCTTCTCAAGAGCACTAAGCAATAATTATACACATATGTTCCAACCTATCCTATGGTCACCTAGCCTAAGTTTTCACAAAATATTACATATTAAATACACGAAACCTAAATCATACCTTAGCTGCTTTTACTTATTGTCCAGAGCAACACTTAAGCCACACACCCAGCCCCTCAATTCACAAAATCACCAAGACTTGACACCAATCCAAGGCCTCCAATGTTCACAATATCAAGTTCCAATTACAAACACACCACCTAATACAAACATACAACATATATATATATATATATATATATCCAACTCAATATCTATTGCACAAATTTAGAATTTAGATAGGGTTATGGTTTCCTCACCTTATCCGAGCTTTGTATAAGCAAGAGTGAACGTGTTCCTCAAGCTAATTCGAACCTAAACACCGAAATTAAATAATTTTTAACATAATTGCTCATAAATTTTTGAAATTGGTAGAGGGTGTCTGAGAAGAGAATAGTGAGTTACCTACCAAATTGTTTCATGGGTTTTGTAGAGCTCGTCGCGGTGAATGCGTAGCCGCAAACGGTGCAGCGATCGAAGTTCGGAGCGAGAAGTTACGGAGGTTGGAATGAACTCAAGGATTTGGAACCCTTCTTCTTTACTCCCCCTTTCTAGGAACATGTTTTCTTGGTTAGGGACGAAATGAGCTTCAACTAATTTAGTTAAGGGAAGGTGGATTGGGCCTTGGGCCCATTTTGGTCCTTGTTCGACCCGTTCTGCCCAATCTTGAGTCAAATTCTTTGAAATTAGTGTCAAAATTCTCGTTTTAATTAGCTCTATCCTATTTTAATGTTAAATTTGTATTTCTAATTTCATTTATTTAAATTTAATTTACTGACTAATTATTTACTAATTTAGTGGGATTTACACTGTTGCCTTAGAATTTTGCTCACCAAGTCATAATTTGTGCTTCCGACCATGTTGGTGTTCTTTTGTACTATAATAAATGTATTTAGATCATCAATCTCACAAAGAGGTAAATATCAAATTGATATTCGAAAGATTTTGATATTGACAAAATAGCATAGTTGTCAAAATTGGACCGGTAATCGAACTGGTCAAGTTACTAATTTATTGGTTTATTGATTCAATCAATAAATTATTGGTTAAACTGATAAAATCGGTCTCATGTAAATATAAAATATAAAATATAAAATATAAAATAACAAAAAATATAAAACTAAAATTTAAAATTCATATATTTACTAACATTTTAATATGTAAATATATATTTAAAATTATAAGTTAAATGTAACTTAATTAGATTATAATATAATATAAGTTTTTATATAATATATATAATAAAAAAATTCTTTAAGTTACACTAAGTAGTGAATATATAAAATTATAAACACAACATGTATTAAGAAGATAGTTGGCCTAGTGGTAGAATCATGTGTAGGAAACATTGAGGTGCAAAAACTACTAAAAATTGCTGGCCTCCAAGAATTTCTCTAAAAAAAAGCATTAGGTTTTAAGAGAGAGATATTTTGGAACAAAACCTACTTTATATAGGACCAGTTTGTTTTTAAGAAAATCCTAGACAAACTCTCGTTTTAAGTCAAATGCTATTGTGCAAGAGACATCATCACACAATAACGCAAGCTGGTTATTGCTTGGATATGGATACGGAGTGTGTTATACATTGATGTGGAGGCTACTTTTTTTAAATTGACAAAATAGAAATTGGATCGTCTGATTTTTGTTGATGAAGATTGATACAAATTGGACGGTCAGATTTATTTGGAGGGAAAAAACTTTAAAATTCTAAAGTACTGTAATAAGTAAGGCTGAGTTTAGTGTTTACATTTTTTTTATTTCGAGACGCACCAAATTGGACTGTTCGATTTGCATAGTTAAAAAAAAGTAAATGCTTAAATACAAATCAAACTATCCGATTTGTACCCTTATATATACTCCCACTCTAACTCAATTAGTAAAACTCCCTCTTCTTTTTCTTTTCGTCGTCCCTCACCTCTCAAAAACTATCTTCCTCTAGTCATACCCTCCTCCTTTGCTTAAAAAAATTACAGTGAGCTTGAATATGTTTAATGTGAATTAAAAAGATAAGATGGATGATAGAGTTTCGTTAAAAGTATATTATCATTGTCAAATTTTGCTACAAACATCTGAATGAGTGAAATTTGTATGTGAAAATTCATTGGATATTGTTATTCCATTGACACTCTCATTTGAAGAACTGAAATGTGTGATTTCTAAGAAGATTGATCCTCAAATGTCAAAGAGAGTGTCATGTATATTTTGTACATATATTCTATATCAGTTTGGTGAATTCGTTCAATTTCAAACCAAATATGTGATTGATGAAGCGAGCATGCAAGAGATGTTTTCAATTGAAACTCGCTCTCATATGTCGTTCATTGAGTTATATGTTGAGTTTGAACGATCTGAAGTCGACCGACATATTGAACGGAAAGATTACAATAGTGATAGTGAAGAAGAGTTTGAAAGTAACTATGAGATCATTGATCCAAATGGAGATGAAGATCAAGATGATGGCATTACGGAAGCATATGTCGCGGAGGTGGCAAATGCATTACCAAACCAGTATCCGTTTGAAGATCCATTTTTCATGTGTGCGTTTGATTTAGAGGCCATGTATCAAACTTTCCTGAATATACGAATGCAAGTATGTAATTTGGATATTTGTATAAGAGATTATAATTTTTGTATTTTTAATATTGTCGATCGATTAATTACTTATGTGACATGTGAAAATATAATTAATTAGTATTTGTTTATGTATTTCTTTTGGTTAAATTTAAGATAATAACCTTACTAGGTTTGAATAATTTTTTTGTTAAATTTGAGATAATTACTTGATTAGGAATAAATATATGTATATATTTATATTAATGTTGTAGTAGAAGTTTCTATTGTGGCAGATGGTGAATTTGCTATGGGAATAGAATTCAAATCCAGGAAAGCTGTCATTATGGCAATGAAAGTTTTTACCACCCGTAGAAGTGTAGACTATCGGGTATAT
Organism: Arachis ipaensis; assembly: GCF_059453495.1. Classification (NCBI taxonomy): domain Eukaryota; kingdom Viridiplantae; phylum Streptophyta; class Magnoliopsida; order Fabales; family Fabaceae; genus Arachis; species Arachis ipaensis. The sequence goes on along the minus strand of NC_142443.1, from coordinate 18,737,274 downwards.
GAGTCAGAATCCGATGACATTTTATGCCAAAAGTACATAGTACTGCTCAGGCTGTGATTGGTTGGTCAGGATTAGCATGATCTACAGGAAGTACTGTTGGGTTATAAGGAGGTACAATGGTAGTCATACTTGTACCAGAGACACCATTTTCCAGGACCATTCAAAGCTAGATTCTAACACAATTGCAAAAGTAATAAAGCAGTTGGTAGAGGCTAACCCCTCCATAAAGGTGAAATCAGTTATTGCGGAAGTACAGTTGAAGTTCAGTTACACCATCAGTTATCGAAAAACATGGTTGGCAAAGCAAAAGTCAGTGAAAAATATTTTCAGAGGTTGGAAAGCATCATACGAATGCTCATATAGTTTGAGGCCATGTGTCACAAGGAACCATCAGTAGCCGTCCATTTTAAAACTATGCTTGCATATCAGGGCCATGACTTTGTAACTGATATTCGGGTATTACATTGAGTCTTCTGCAGTTATTACCCTTGCATTAGAGCATTCAAACATTACAAACCAATTCTACAGGTAGATGGGACTCACTTGTATGAAAAATATAAGGGTTGTCTTTTGGTTGTAGTTTCACAGGATGGTAATAACATTATTGTGCCTATTGTATTTGTCATTGTGGAGGGAGAGACTTCTGATGCATGGTACTTTTTTCTCAGTAACTTGCAACAACTTGTGATGATTTGAGATGGTGTAGAACTTACTCTGACCGACACAACTCCATTAGTTCAGCTATTGCTCGTAGTAACGGTGATTGTGACTGCTGCTCTTGATTCTCATGATCACCTACCAGATTTCCCTCTTGGTTATCTTGCTCCACAAGATTCGATAAGTTCAAGTGGTCGTCATATTTTACGTGGTACCAATATATGTAAATCTCTAGGGGATGTTGTAGTTGCACGAGAAGCTCAGCAAGAACATAATTATACATGTTCGTCCATTGCATTACCCAAAACAAATGGGTGGTGGATCAGTCAAGATTCCTAGGGTCAGTCAGGACTTCTTTGTGTGGTCGGTCTAGATTCTATGGCACTCTGCAAAACTGAATGTTGACGGATGTCTGTTGGAATCACGTCTGGCTCAATTAGACCAACACCATAAGCCTCCCACACAAACTGGACACCTATAAGAAACACATGATTACACACTAAAAAATAATAAGGTTCAACCAAAAACAGACACTTATATCATGATAACATACTCGGCCTTTTTACCGTTCATCTAATGACTTTGTAAAGTGAGTAAGAGAATAAAATCTATAGTGTCGGTTAGCACGCTCCCAATTACACATTTACACCCGCTAATTTCATTTATTTCGTTAACAAAATTTCACCGAAATATTAAAATACAAAGTGTAATACTTATTTGAAGTCGTTACTAGATAGTTTGACCTATTTGCAAGCGCAAAAAGTCAAGGCTGTCGGGAATCAGCGCAAAAAATGATAAACGGATCCAGGCCGAAGTCAGGAAAAGTGTTGACCATCGACCTCCTTTCAGTCGAAATGAGATGCCTACAAAGAGCTGTACAAGTGCGTTAGGCACGCTGATCCCTAACTAAATTCTCTAATACTGGTGAAGTCGCACAGCAAAGGCAAAAATTTTCAATGCACCACTCCCTTAGACTTGTCTCCAAACAGGATCGTTCCGAATAATAACATGATGTGACACTTTACGTACTTCTGCATCCCAATTTCATCAGTCAAGACTAAACAATCTTTCAAATTCCATAGCCACGTCAACTTTATAAAACTTTCCCTACAATCTACCTTCCTAGGTACAATCCCAAACTGGTACAAGCATTTATCCTCTAAGGCATCGAAACTACTAATGATCACTCCTGTCACTAGAAGACTATTAGTCGGAAGACCAAGAATTATAGCCACATCTTTCAATGTAACAGCACGCTCACCAACCGAAAGATGAAATGTATGCGTCTCAAAGTGCCATCTTTCGATCAGTGCATTAACCATTGCCAACTGACACCAAAATTACTTTAATCTAAAAAATGTGATTATATATACACTACCACAAAAACGGAAGATAGTGGCGAATAATTAGTAGCTGTTTTTGACAATAGCCGCTATCTAATAGTTTTTCAGCGATTTTAATGGGGAGCGCTGGAAGAGCAGCCATTTGATTCGGTTTTGCTGCGAATTTAAAAAAACTGCCGTCAATCTATCTTGGCTGTATTTCAATCTCTCATTCTCTTAGTCCCATAACCCCATTTATCAGACACACCTTTCTCCCTCTCTCCTCTCTTTGCAAAAATATCCCCAAACCCTGCTAACCCTAACCTTCTTCTACGAGGTACCATCGGCGATAGATTTCTGCCTCCGTCACCTCCAACCTTCATCGACGCACCCATCGCAGGTTCAGATCTGTTCTAGCTACTTTCCCATGTCTGCTTCTTCTGATTCAGATCTTCTGTCAAAGCTTCACGTCGGACGAGCCTCTCGACTTTGGAGCTGCAGATTCAGACTCTGCGTGCCTCTGTTCTAGCTTTTGCTTGCTATTGGTGCCTCTTTCTTTTTGCTCTGCTCATTACTTCTGGTTTGTTCTTTTTGGTTTGATTTAATTTGTTCTGAACTCTCTTTTTATGCATTTTGAAATTGGCTTTGCTCATTTTTTTATACCCAGTAATTGCTTTGCTTCATCCATGGTAATTCAATTCAGTTCTTCGAATTTTAACGCATTCCTTGTGATAACCATTCTCATTTTTGTTCCTATTCCACAATTGTACACCTTTACTACTACCGTAATTGAAATTATTATTATTATTATTATTATTATTATTATTTGTTTAATTTTTAACCTTCTCTTCCAAAGTATGAAGTAGGATTCTGATTGCAAAATCGGCATGGTATTATTGTGTTGTGTTGTGTTGTGTTGTTGTTTCATTCTAAGCCCTACTATTTTGCATGTTTTTTCTAGATTCTTCTACAGCTAGATCTGTTTCTCAATGAACTCACCAGCATGTTCGAGCAAAGCACTGAGACGGGCTCTGTTTGGGTTACACTTGAAGATGTGTGTATGTTTGTATTAATATTGACTTTATGGTCTGATCAAATGCTTTAGGTTTTATTTTTTCGCAAAGTGAGTTCTAACTCCTTATTCTTCTTGTTCATGTTCTTGGTGGGCCTTTTAGCATCCTTGAAGTCTCAAGCCGTTAGGAATTAAATGGCAACTGCTGGTGAAGCAATTGAGTATAAATGCCTTATCCATGCCACCAATGGAAAAAAGACAATCTCTACTTCGGTACGTGTGTATCTTATATATTATGAGCTTATCATTCTCATTTCTCAGTGTGCTTTTAGGAGATTCATGTTAATTGGCAATTTTTGAGTAGTACAAATTTATATCATAGATAATCTTGTGACTAGTTATAGGCATAAAGTTCCTAATCTAACTCCATCATGTGGCATGATATTCATCTGCCCCACTTGTAATGATTAAGAGCTCTGAGTTAAATCATACTGATTCTGAAATGGGGAAAGTGAAAGGAAGATAGTTGAAGCATCACTACTAGTGTTTCTTCATTCAATTATTCTCTTTTACCCTTTCTTTTCATGATCTTTTAATGGCATGGTTTACAGTCTCGTGTGTTTATAAATTACTCAAATTTTAAAACCCAATTCTTGTTTGATCATATTTACAGTCACAGAGATCTCAAATTTCATCTACCATAATTGATTTTAAACCTGTAAATTTATAGAAATAATAAGTCTTTCAAGAAATACTAAACAATATTTGATACCAAACTAACTCCCAAGAACAAAATAGTATTCAGCATGAATTGATCTAAACTAACTTAGTTGTATATGGCCTTATGAAAATTATCTGACACATTTGTTATAAATATGCCCATGTTTCCTGCATCAGTTCTTTTCACTATTAATAACTTATTTTTTAATTGAAAAAATGAGTCGGAGGTGCTATTGTGCCGGAAATTTCTTACTTCTGAATCTTGTTTTATTCATTGCATTACTACTTGCTTGTTTTTTTTTTTTTTTACTAGAAAAAAGTTGCTCTGCAAAATTTCAGGGACCAAGTTTAATGCACTCAAGTCAGGAATATCATATAGTAGTTGAAATATTGATAATAGTTAAGTATTTGCTCCTTTTAAGAATAATTTTGTTGTACGATGTTCAACTCTTAAGTCTTTGATTATCATTTATGTTTATTCATTTTCAAGTAGGGATACAACAAGACCAGGGATTTAGATAATGAGGAGTTCTTGGAGTAGTTGCCTGCTCTGCAGCAGCTGCTATATAGACTTGTTGGTTGCCAGGTAATGTTTTGAAACATCTTGATATCTATTGTCTTTTGGTATCATAGTCATAGAAACTGATTGTATGCTGATCTTTATGCCTCATTACTTATTTTCCCAATAAAACTGGTAGAAGAGGCTGGATCTCTTCTTATTTTTCCAATCTTAACTGTGATGTGATAGCTTCATTTGTTGTTATATACGGTTGATAATGAGATTGGAAGTTAAAATGGAAAAAATAAGAAGCTGCAAAGACTTACTAGGATTCTCAGTAGTAACTATAGATGTTTCATCAAAATCACAAGTTCCCTTCACCGTAATAACTTTCTCTTTGACTTGAAGACACCACATAGACCCTTCACCATAATAACTTCCTCTTTGACGACTTTCCATTTTTGAAACCATAAAAAGCATGAGTGCTGATGACTGATGTGCCATTCAATTTTCAATTTTCAATAATTTATCGTATTATTGTCTAAGTAAAGCATAAAGTCAGTATTTTGCTTCTGTCCTTGATGGGGTTATTAATTTATAGTTTAACAATTCTCATAACTGGGAGCACTTGAGGGGTTACCTAGTCAAATTTGAAGACTGCAGTATACTTTTCAAAAAATAGAAGGTCTATAGCAATCTATTTAATTGTATTATCAGCTATCTTCTACATAACTCTGATTACAATTTTGTTAATATTTTGCAGACTCTTAAACAATTACAGTTTCTTACCTTGTAATAGTTAGATTTATAATTATGCAGTTTTTTAAAAAAAAAAAAAATTATAGTTGCATTTAACTACTTGTCTATTACTCCATCTTTAGGCTTTGTTACAGGCTCTTGGTGATAGGAAGGGTATTAATCGGTTTGGTGACTTCTCTGCTCCACTTGATGAAGCATTAATACACACTTCACTGGTAATTTGCTTACCAATTGTAGAAATGATCATTAGGCATTAGTCAAAGTTTAAATTTAAATGGTGTGAATATGATTTCATTATAGAACACGTTGATGTTAATCCATGTATCAATCTCGTATAGTGGGACAATGTTTAGTTGTTTCTTATTATTAGGGGAGAAGGTGTGATTTTTTCCTTGCTTAGGTATATGATAATTGGAGTAGGTTTGGTATTACATTTAAAAATTCAACAATATGATATTTTCATGCTGATTAATGTACATAAAAATAATTTGGGACTATTGAAATTAAGTTAGCTTTTGTATTAAGGCTCATGCATTCTCAAGCAATGAATGCATACAAGGCTACTGAATTGTAATTAGAAATTTCAAGTGTGAATTACATTCACATTTGTTGTAAGCTTATTTTCTCAAATAAATTTTGTTTGTTCTTAACACTTATATCTTTCTTCTTAACCTTGTCCAGGATTTATCTGGCCGGCCACATTTAAGTTATAATTTGGATATCCCTACCCAGAGGGTCGGGACATATGATGCTCAGGTAGTGCACTTTTATTTGATTATTTCATCACTGAGCTTAGAATTTTATTGAATAAGCTTTAGACTGTTGAGCCCCTAATTTTTCCAGCATAGATTTATTTTAATGTGACACTCTTATTGTATTTGCTGTTGGCTATACTATTCCCTTTATTTGTATCTTCATTGATGAGTACTCTTGGTATCCTGTATGTAGTTAAAATTAAACACTGACTTTGCATCTATAGGGTGTCCAGAAACAGCTTCCTGTGGGGGCATCATGAGTGACTCTGTTGGTGAGAAATTTGAAGAAAAAATCATTGTGGTCCAGGATTTTGGAGGAGGTAAGAAAACTAGTGTATTTACTGATTCTTGTGTTTTACTATGATGGGAGATCAAAATCTAAAATAAAGATTGAGAATTTGTTTGTGCTGCACTGTCCGAATCCTTTGAATTATAATGACTTCCTTTTATTGTTTGGTAGTTTCATTTGGGTTGGTGTTTTCAATAGTGTAGTTTAACTCTTTATATTGTAATAATTTTCATCTTTTACAATAAAAACAGAATGGTCCATAGTCTTTTCAACCACTTTATATTGAGTATGTTTTATTTTTGTAGAAATATAAAATGTTATTGTGGACTCTTCAGGTAATGGAAAAGCTTGTAGACATTGTGTATTTTTTACATTTGGAGATACATGAAGCATTTGGCAATGCTGGTGCTTCTCAAGAACTACAAATAATTGATTATGAGCATTTGGTAGTATGGAATATCTCCTTAGGATTCCAGTTTTTGCACTCAATCTCTGCTACCTATCCACTAGGGAAGACCATTATTAAAATGTGCATTTTGCTTCTGGCATTTTGTTTTGGAGATGTCATTCTTGTGATTTGTTACTACTTTATTCTTGTGATATTTTAGCCATCTTTAAGTTGCTCTTATTTTTGTGTTTGTTTAGATGTAAAACATGTATGCGGTAAGAATCCTTATTAAACATTTTCATTTATTTTAATAACAAAGTTTACAAAAAAATCATGAAGTTAGATTTGATCATAATTGTGACAGGAAATGAAAGATCAAGGAGTGCTTTACAACTGATTTGTTATTATTTACTTGTGATATTTTAGCCATTTTTAACTTGCTCTTATTTTTGTATGTCTTGATTTAGAAGCAATATAATTGAGTAGCTTTATGAAGCTAATTTTTTTTAATGTAGTTTTGCAAATTGTGGGGGTTATAAACCTCCATAATATACATTTTTTTTTAAACTGCTTTCAAAATTGCAGCGGTTTACCAATGGCTGCAATATTTTTAGAAAAACCTATTAGCCAAATTGCGGCGGTTTAAAACCGCCGCGAAATCAATTATCTGATTTGCTGCGGTTGTGCCAACGGTTTTTCAAAACCGCCGCAAAATAAAATCTCCACCCCTTAATAGGCAACGCTTGTGGAACCGCTGGAATTTCGTTTCGCGGCGGTTTAAAACCGCCGCTAATCTTTAAAAAAACCGCCGCTATTCGGCGTGTCTCTTGTAGTGATATATGTCTATCCAGAATTCATTAATTAATAAAATTTAAATTATTTTATTTTTATTAGCACATAATTAATATAATATAATTATAATAATAACAATCTTATCATTGGCTATTCAAAATATATTAAATCTACCTTTAAAAAATTCTACAATTATATTTAACTTCTAACAATAATTAACAGAACTTAAATATATCTAAAATATAATTTAAATAATTACTATTTAATACATTAAAAATATATTTTTTAATATCTAAACCTATGTAATAATAATAATAATAATAATAATAATAATAATTAATGACTTATTATTAACTAATTCTATAACCAAAAATTCTAAAACGTATCTAAATTACTTTAATATCACTATAATAATATTTAACACTAAATTTATTATAATAATATTTAAGATAACTAACTAATTCCTTCTTCATGTTCACGTACGGCAAAATAATATATGTTAATTACTTAACTAATGTTATTATAATGATAACAATAATAATATCCAAAAATTTAAAAACATATTATAATACAATAAATATATTAATTAAATCGTTCAATAATATAATATGATAACATATTATATATTTTTAAACGGTCTAATTTGTATACTTTAATTGGACTGTCCGATTACTTTTTTCATTAAATCAGACCGTCCGATTTGTCTCTTCTATTATTATAACAGCATAAAATATCGTATTCTCCAATAACGCTGCCACTCTCCTCACTATTTCAAAGTTAAAAAGTGTGAAATAGTGAGTGCAATAATGTATATATACTAAGAAATTAATTTACTTACAATATTTGATTCATGCATGCAATTAGAGAGAAGTTAATGCGTTTAACCACCCTTTTATGAACAAGTTGTAAATGAGATAAAAATAGTATAAGAGTAAGATAATATTTATATTAGGAATGAATTCTCTCCATTTTTTTGTTCAATTATTTAGTAAAGTATGATCTTTTACTTTATATTCTTTAAGTGAGACTAAAAAAAATATATAAAAAATATTAAATAATAAAATATCATACTTTATCAAATAATTGAAAAAAAATGAGATTTATCCCTTCATATTTGGTAATTGAAATTTTACCAATGTCTTAATTTGGTCTTTCAATTTTTTTATTTTTTATTTAATTGTATGTATTATTTAAGAAAATATTTTCATTGATGTTATATTTTTTCATGCATTGCTTCTTAAGGTCTCAAAAACCTAAAAGTTAATTCAGCACAGTATATGAATGGAAATAAACTTCACATGCCAAAATATTGATAGACTTTTTTTTTCGTTGTCCTCTTATATTTGGTGAAGAGTGAAAAAGAACTAAAAAAGAAAACCATAAAAAATAAGAAAAAGAAGTGAAAAAATACACTCAAACTTCTTTTAGCCGCAATTTATTTTTAATATGGGTGTAAGATTGGTGTAATAATATTGAGATATTGATAATGATATATAAAATAGATAGAGTAATTAAAGGAATGAGAGGAATAGATAAATGGAGAGAAAGGATGAGAGAACTCTTTAATTTTGAAGGGAAAGATTTGATTTCAAAAGATTTGATTTCAAATGCAATGAGGGAATAACATGCGGTACATTTTGATTGTAAAATTAGTAGGGAGAAAGAAAGAACTCTTTAATTTTAAAAGGGAAAGATTTAATTTTAATTGCAATGAGAGAGTGACATGTGGCATATTTTGGTTGTAAAATTAGTAGGAAAAAGAGTAAAACTCTTTAATTTTGGAAAAAAAAATCTAATTTCAATTACAATAAAAAAGTGATATGTGACACATATGAATTTGAAAAGTCATTTTATACAAAATTACAAATCGTGAATAACGATTAGTTTTTGTTAGCATCAAATTATGAGTCACCATTTACCATTAATAGCTCATTGGCTTTTTTTAATAAATTTTTTACTTTCAAAATTGTAAGCCACGATTTACTACTACTCCCATATTTGATAAACTAAACAAAACACATCCACATTTTTTATCCTGCAGTATATTGTTATGATGCTGAATATATTATTTTTTGTACTTAAATTTTTAATTATTATTATTATTATTATTATTATTATTATTATTATTATTATTATTATTATGCTTGTCTTGCTCTATTTTAATTAATAAAAATTAAAGTTTTATTACTATAATAAATTAAAGATAATTAACAAATTTGTTAGAATAATATTTAATTTTTGTTATCATTAACATATTTTCGAACGGATTTGTTACTAAATTAACAGATCTAGATAATCTCAATTACACCAAAGATATATCCTTTTCATATAAATTACATCCAAAACAAATCATGAAACATTACAAAGTGTACCCCTCATGTGTACTGCTCACTGTATCAACACCATGGGGCAACCAAAGATAAACAGGTAAAGAGATAATATGATTATCAGCATGGTTACTAGAAGAATACTTATTACTACCACTACACACTACAACAGATGCGGAACCTAGCGGCGGAGAAACAACGGCCCATGCCAAAAACGACGCTAGTTGAGAAGATCCCGGCAAAGATCATTGGCGGTCTGGCAGGTACCGCTAAACCTTCCTGGATATCGGCCGTGTAGTCCGAACCGCCTCGAATTTGGTGTATATATCTTCATACTAACCCTCCTGATTTCACTTAACCTCTTGGCGCGAACGAAAGCACGAGCAGAGGCGCGAAGAGCACCCAACCTCCCTCTGGCGCAACCTACCCGCGAGTACACCCAGAAACTTCTGCCAGGTGAGATTCAATTCCTTAATTCAATTCCCCCATTTACTTTACTGCCATTAATTGAAACCCTCCTCCCCCCAAATTTGCAGAAACCCGTCACTTCATTTTGGTAGCAAGCCAAACACGAGCGGGAGCAGAGCCGCGTACCATCTGCTCCACTCGGCGCTTCCGTCTTCGCCGTCGAATCGCGCAGCGGCCAACCGTGGTTCCATCACCAGCGACGAAGTTGAGCATCTCACTGGCGGTGCGTGAAATCCCAACACCGTCCTCTCCAGTGCGCGAATCCTAGCTATCGCTACCTCCCACTTTCACCGGTTTGTTCTTCCACATTGAGCTTTTCTTGTGGTTTTCATTATTGGTTCAGAGTTCTAAACATGGATTTGGGTATATCTTCTATAAATTGTGGCTAATTGAAGCGATTTCGAGTTAGGGATTTGATTCAGTACGATTAATTAGCAGATTGCAAGTTTATCTTCCAAAAGATAACAAATATTATAGTATAATACCTCTGTCCATCATCATCAACGATGAATTCCTCTGTTATTCCCTTGTATTATTATTTATGTGAAAGTTGAAATTGGTACTTAATTAGTTTTTACAGTTAGATACCTTGGCTCGTTTATATACTAATTATTCTTAGAGAACTTGATTTACATAAGATAGGATTTTGGGCAATTTTCCAAGTATGAAAATTGATGGAGATATTATATATGGACTTTGCGTGTTTACTTATATAGTTACATTTTTTTAGAATTTGTAGTTACTAAGCTTAGCTTCTGTGCTTTGTTAATCACATTTTTTGTTTCTTATTGTTCTGTTTAAGACCTTTGCACAAAAAAAAAGTGCTCTGTTCAAGACTTTATTAAGTTTCTCTTTTTTGTTACTTCATTGACCGAGTTTGTTCCCTAAGATTGTGTTGAGATTCTAGCACTTTTTATATTTCAAATTGGTTCATGATTACTTTGATTTGTACTATTTGGTTTGCTTTAGTATTAATCTTTTATTGGGATTATTTGTAACAATAAGGGATAGAAAGAGAATTAAGAAGAATTAATTGTGTGATCGAAATCTTCTATTGTGCATCCAATTAATAAAAATTTGATACTAGTAAAGCTTATCCTTCTCTATATTTTGCTACTTCTGACATATTTATCCTTTAATATTACTAGTATATATAAGCTCATTTAATTTTTCAACTATAGATGGAACAAGATTAAGTCAATTATTGATACATGTAAGTGAAGGTCTCCAATTTTTTCCATAACCACCATGCATCATTAACTTGTGCTGATCAAATAATTCAATGTCAAACTAGACCAAAAGAAGGGTAAAAATAATTAAAATCATGCATGTGAAAAAACTCTACAGTTTTCATAACGATCTCCATTGTGCTCTTTGCATTCTATCCTGCATCTATGGTCTGCCTCTAAGCTTGGAAATTTGAAATCCATTATGATAAATTTTATTTATTAATATTGCATCCATTCATCTTTTGCATATGTGAGTAGTGGAATTGATCATTTTCCTAGTGAGGCGAGGGTTATAGTAAGAAGTATTTGATCCTGATGTAACCTTATTTTTGCCTATGTGTTATAACCAATACTTACCTGCATTGACAACTTCTCACCACTGCATCTTTTGCCTGTTATTAGTAATATTAATTTGAAATAAGCAATATTATGTGAGTTTTGGATAATGTTGGATAATTGATAATATAGTATATTTGGTGACATTCTAATTTCCAAAAACTCTGACTTATGAATTAACTGTTGAGATCAAGAGGAATTACTAAGTTATAACAAACATATAGATACATGACTCTTTATTCTATTTTCAGTTTGACTGATTGGTACCTGTTATGTTCAACAGATTGCAACAGAATAATTAATACATTTATTCATTTATTATATATTTCTCTTCATTTGCCTGGACGGAAGAATGAACGAGCTAATTTTATTCTAGTTGTGGTCTATAGAAATATATGTTATGTCACTTGTTGATTCATATACTCAGACATAGCTGCTGGTTTCACCCTGCATGATTTATGCTGTCTCATTTTATCTGCTGTTATGCCATAATACAAGCTGCAAGGCCTAGTTTCTAATATACATTATTATAAAAGGAAACAGATCAAAGAGAGATAGAGAGGGAGCAGATAAATCAGAATATATATGACAGTCTCTTTATGTTTACATGTCACTAGAAGAGAAGCAATTGTTAATCAGATATTATTTCATATATGTATCCTATGAATGGATGATTGACCATTCTTTTAGTTTATATATTAAATAAATTAAAATAGTATGTAACCATATACACATAACGATTAATCAACGAGTACAGTATGCACTTAGAGTTTTTAAGTAATAGTTATAGTAGGAAGTGAGATTTGACTTAATAATCTTCAATTAGAGAAATAATTTTAATGTACTTATTTTTATTACTTTGAATTTTTTTTAAAAAATAATTAGTGATTTCCTTTGTATTATTATTTATGTGAATATTGAAATTGGTACTTAATTAGTTTCTGCAGTTAGATATCTTGGCTGGTTTATATACTAATTATTCTTAGAGAACTTGATTTACATAAGATAGGATTTTGGGCAATTTTCCAAGTATGAAAATTGATGGAGATATTATATATGGACTTTGCGTGTTTACTTATATAGTTACATTTTTTTAGAATTCGTAGTTACTAACCTTAGCTTCTGTGCTTTGTTAATCCCATTTTTTGTTTCTTATTGTTCTGTTTAAGACCTTTGCACAAAAAAAAAAAAAGTACTCTGTTCAAGACTTTATTAAGTTTCTCTTTTTTGTTACTTCATTGACCGAGTTTGTTCCCTAAGATTGTGTTGAGATTCTAGCACTTTTTATATTTCAAATTGGTTCATGATTACTTTGATTTGTACTATTTGGTTTGCTTTAGTATTAATCTTTTATTTAATAATATAAAATGACTAGTAGAGCTGTTTATGTAGCCTTACAATAAATTGAAAGTGAGGAACTTTTGAGGGGTTGGATAAAAATAACGCAGCAAGATGTATCTAATATGATTGTTGGAGCTGTTTTGAATGATACTAATCAAATTGTGTTCACTTTTATGACCAAGTGAAATCGTTTTTCCAATGGTATAGTTGAGAATAGTACAGCGGTATGCTACTTTCAATGAAATATTTTACATCAACTTTAGTTGATATTAATATATGCAGCATGATATAATAAAGCTGTCAACTAGACTTCTTACTATATTTTTCTTCACTTGATATGTTTCTTTATATTGTGATAGGACCTGAATTAATTATTCTTGAACTGTATCTGATATGTGTATTTACAAGTTAGTTCTTAGCCAGTGATCATGGTCATTGATTTTCTTTATTCAGCTGCTAAATGACAAATTTAAGGTGGAGTATTAGTTATACTCTTTTGGTAATAATATCAATATTTAAGCGCTGAAAAGGCCATTTTCATTTTAGTTGACAATGTACTCACTCTTACAGGAGCAATTATTTAAACCATATATGAAGAGAAGGATGAAGATGGCTTTCTTTATGTAACATACATGTGGCTACCATTTTTTTGGAAGTCTCACTTCCCACATGCATTAGCCATTTTCTTATATTGTTTACTTTGATTAATGATTTGTATGATGAATTCGTTACACTTCTCATATCAGGAATCGTGATTTATCTCACTGACATGTACCCTCAATGTATCTATAAAAATCATCATAAATGAAACATAAATCAGGATGTACCACTGAAACTCTAATGAATAATGATACCGCAAAATGAAAAGGCAACTTGGAAGATGGAAATCAAGTTTTGAAAAAAGAAAAGATGCTCACCAAAATATTTTTCAATTTATTTCACTCTCCACATGAAAATATTCAAAGGATTTGTTGTTTTTTTGGGCTCTGTGATCTGTTATTTATACTTTTGTGTTTTATATCTTTATACTCTAACTTCATATCCTCCCGTTTTTTTTTTAAGGAATCTCTTCTTTTCCATTCCATTTTTTGGCTTCGGAACCAGAAATTCTTCTTTCCAGTAATTTTTTAAACGTGCAGAATTAGACCATGAGTAAGCAACCTTCCTAATACCATTTATATTCTATCAATTAGCCCGGATACAAGTACCTTTATCTATGTTTTATTTCCGGGTTATTCTCCCGTTCTCTCTTTTGGATTACTTACTGCATTAATATGGAATATTACTCTCCCGTTATGAAGTTTTAATTATTAAAAAGGATATTTAATACTAAAATTATTAAAAATGACCAAATCTTTTTATAGTATTGGTGAAGAAGAACCAAATCTTATTATAATGAACTAAATATATTCTTAACTATACTTTTACTTATTTGTTATAATCTTTAACATATGTTGTTTGATTCTCAACACTATATAGATATGTATGAATATTCACTTGGGATTAAGTAGTTAATTACTTTTAAAAAATTTAGTCTAATAGATTGTTAGGGAAATTTCATTATTAAAATATTAATTTATAACTGTTTATTTATTTTTTTTAATTTTATATTAATTATTATTATATTTTTAACATTTTCAGTAATTTTATTATTTATTTATTTAATTTTTTATTATTTTTATAATCTTTTGTCTTATTTTTTGTTGGGTAAAGATCACAAAATTAAAAATTATTTATAAAAGATTTGATTCTAGGACTTAAACATTATAAAATGAGTTACTCCTTCTTAATAATGTTGGTACTAAAGGTCCTTTTTAATAATTAAATCTTCCTAACGGTTCTTTATAATAATTTTTCCTTTGATATATCCCGTTGAACAGTTTGTCCGTATTTTTTTTTTATTTTCTATTTGTGTTTCCTTATTAAATTTTTATGCATTTGTTTATATGAACATCATAAAAGTGGATATAGATAAGAGTTGGATCTCAAAGCCACGAGGTAGTGTCGAATACAAGGCCGGGTTGAACAAATTTTTGGATTTCGCATTTGCGAATGCATCATCCGATGGGATGATACATTGTCCATGTCCTTTGTGTGGGTTCCGGCTATTCCAAAATAGAGAGGATGCTTATGATCACTTGCTATTAAAACCGTTTCCTGCTAAGTATACTTTTTGGTTACATCACGGGGAGAGACGCGTAGGAGACAGTTCTACTGAGACACAAGAAGTTGACCCTGGTAGCGTCTACCGAGATCCACTGCGCGACATGGTTCGTGAGGCATTCAACTTTCCAGGTTCTGTTGTCGATGAAGATGACTCGGGCAACAAAGATGTTGAGGGGGATGCCGAAGAATTGCCTTATTTGTATAGCGAACCTAGTCAGGCGGCCCGTCATTTTGATGAGCTGCTTGAGGATGGAGAGCAGGAATTGTATCCGGGTTGTGCGAAATTCTCGAAGTTGGCTTTCTTGGTCAGGCTATACCATATAAAGTGCATGTGCGGCGTGAGCGACAAGGCATTCGGAATGATACTAGAGTTACTGTGTGAGTCCTTTGAGCATGCAAAGATTCCGGCTTCACTGCACGATGCCAAGAGGATCATACGAAAGCTCGGTATTGCGTACAAGAAGATAGATGCATGTCCGAATGACTGCATGCTATATCATGGCAGCGATCAAGAACTGTCTAGGTGCAAGATATGTGGGACCTCGAGATGGAAGCAAAAGAGTAGGAGGAATTCCGTTGTCCGGATCAACGTGGTTGTTAAGAAGAATGAAAAGCCGCAGGCGGCGAAAGTTCTTCGTTACTTTCCCCTTGTTCCACGACTGCAGCGGATGTTCATGTCCAGTAAGACATCTGTTGACATGTTGTGGCACAAGAAAGGTCCTAACTCGGATGGTTTTTTGAGGCATCCACGAGACGGAGAGGCATGGAAGGCATTTGATAGAAGATATACTCACTTCAGTGGCGATCCACGCAGCGTTCGCTTAGCCTTAGCTAGTGATGGCTTTAATCCCTTCGGAAATCTCAGCTCAAGGTACTCGATTTGGCCCGTGATTCTCATCCCCTACAACCTGCCCCCATGGAGTTGTATGAGACCCAGCTCTTTCTTGCTGTCTATGATTATCCCCGGTCCCAAGATGCCTGGTAATGACATAGATGTCTACTTACAGCCGCTGATAGATGAGTTGAAGCAGCTGTGGGGTGGTGTTGATACGTACGACGCTAGCGAGAAAAAAACATTCAAGCTGCATGCTGCGTTGTTGTGGACAATCAGCGATTTTCCAGGGTTGGGCAACTTATCTGGGTGGAATACGTACGGTGGGAGAGCATGTCCTACGTGCAACCTGGATGCCGAGTCTAAGCGACTCACGTTTAGTCAGAAATGGTGTTTCATGGGTCATCGGCGCTTTCTGAATCAAAGCCACAGATTTCGGCAGGACCGGGTCCGATTTGATGGGAAGGTAGAGGTCAGAGGTCCGCCTATAATATTGTCGGGTGGAGATATTTTGAGACAGTTGGATAATGTGCATGTCAAGCTTGGTAAGGTGCAAACGGAAGCCGGTAAAAGAGCGCGCGGACAACAGGCTGCATTACAAGATGAGTCTCCTTGGAAAAAAAGGAGTATATTCTTTGATCTTCCATATTGGGAGTATAATTTGTTGCGTCACAATCTGGACGTGATGCACATAGAGAAGAATGTGTGCGACAACATTATCTACACGATACTGAACGACAGTGGTAAGTCCAAGGACAACCTCAAAGCTCGAAAAGACCTCCAGCTGATGGGAATTAGGCGTGAACTTTGGCCACGAGAAGATGGAAAATATCCCATTGCAATATTCTCCATGTCGAATTCACAGAAGGACGTTTTTCTTAGGAACTTAAAGAATGTGGTCTTTCCAGATGGTCATTCGAGTAACATATCTCGCTGTATTGACCTACAACAGCGAAAAATTTCCGGCTTGAAAAGTCACGACAACCACATTCTCATGGAACATCTTCTCCCAATAGCTATCAGGAATGTATTGGAAGCCCCAGTGGCAGTCGTCCTGGCTGATTTGTCAACTTTCTTTCGACGACTATGCAGTAAATCTATAGACCCTGAACAACTTCCTCTCCTACAGGAACATGTGATCCTCACTCTTTGTCAAATGGAGATAATTTTCCCACCATCTTTCTTCACAGTCATGGTACACCTAACCGCGCATCTGGTTGAAGAGGTACGCCTAGGAGGCCCGGTGCATTATAGGTGGATGTATCCAATTGAAAGGTACCTATAAGACTAATTTTACATTTGAGTTATTTCAAAAGTTAACAACCTAACACGTATCTCGCTCGTAAAGGTACCTAGGTCGTCTTAAGCAGTACGTGCGTAATAAGGCAGCACCGGAAGGATCAATTGCCGAGGGCTACTTATCTGATGAGATTCTCACTTTTTGTTCGAGATATCTAGATAACGTTGAAAGCAGGATCAATCGACCATTGCGTGTCGATGATCGACCGAGTGAAGATGCGACTAATAACGCGACCAGCATGTTCCCACTAATTGGCAAAGCGGTAGGGGCTTCCGAGAGTTTGAATCTTTCACCAACCGAGAGACTTCAAGCACATCGTCACGTATTGGTCAATTGCGCAGGTGTAGAGAATTTCTTAGAGTAAGTGCAGTTATTAACCTTAGAATCATATTGTACCCGAAGGCAATATTTGTTTATACCTTTAACAGTACATCCACACGGTATACTCAGGGATTTTAGGGCTAGTAGAAAAAGACAGCTACGAAGTATTGGCAAAAGAAATGAAGCCTACATTGACAGGGTTGTCCATAGAGAATTCGCCGAGTGGTTCAAGAATGAGGTGAATCTTCTGTACGGCTCTTCCATTTATAGTTTCGTTAATATATTGCCTCCTGCCACTCAACTCTAAAAATAATTATATCATTGGTAGATACCACTGGGAAGTACGATGCACCCGAGAGAATTGCAGTGGCTCGCATGTGGCCCCAATATTCAGGCAAAGCGCTTTAAGGCGTACAATGTCAACGGATTCAAGTTTAGAACACTATCAAGAGAGGATGGAATGAGAACCCAAAATAGCGGGGTTTGTGTCACATCTGACACTAGAAGTTATGCAAGCGCTCGTGACAGTAACATGGCTGTTGGTGGCGTCTCCTATTATGGAAGATTGGTAGATATCATTGAGATGAATTACAGTGGCCAATTCTCTGTGGCCTTGTTTAGATGCATTTGGGCAGACACCACGTCTGGTAGAGGCATAAAACAAGACATTTTGGGACACACCTGTGTTAACTTTAGCAATCCGATTCATACTGGGGATCGTGAAGATGACGAGTCGTACATTCTTGCTTCCGAGGCTCGCCTTGTATACTATGTGGAGGATGAGGTCGATAAGGAATGGAGCGTAGTGGTCCATGTGAAGCCGAGAGATTTGTTCGACATGGGTGAATACAATGAACAATGTGAGGTCGAACTTTCCCTCCAACAAAGTCTGACTGATTTGTCTAAGTGTGATATTGAAGGTATCTCGTTGACAAGGGATGGCAACTTAGAAGAACCCACACCTAACACAATCGAAACCGGTGAAGAGGTTGCTGATTCATAGATATATTTGGCTACCAATATATGACATGCACACTTGTACCTTTCCCTTTATTATACTCTTGAAATTTTATTTATAAGCAAATAGCATAATAATAAAAATCAGTCGTCTGGATCGACTTTGATCTTATTTAATTTTGCCTTTTTTAAGTGTATGGATCTTGAGAATACGTTAGCAAGACATGTATACTTAGAGTTCTCACGCTCACCCTTTTATGTGTTGGGACTAAGCAGGAAAATTAGAAGAGAATGACCTCTTTATGTGTGCCAGCAGCTTTTTTTTCGTCCGCTCGATGCAAGAGGCATCTCCGTTCTCTTCACTTGAGCACACAATTTCATTCGCTAGAGATCTATGGTTCACCAAATCGCCTATTAGAGCATGGTTGGATGCATTCTCCGCACACAGTCACATAGGTACAGTTATTAGTAGGGCGCCTACTGAACTAATTTCGGTACGTATCCAAACTGACTGACCAATCAAGGGTTCTATAACCATAACCATAAGACAAAGCCAACTATCTGATGATTTATACTACTCTGAACGTTGTAGGATTTGTGTCAATTCGGAGCAAAGTATCGAAAGAAATTTGGCTTCGAATTCTTAACAACTACAAATGCTAGACATTCCCATAAAATACTGGAGGAGATCAAGGTATAAATCAGCTTATTAAATGTTATTATTATTATTGTTACTGTTATTATTTTGGATATCACTTTAATAATTTGCAAGATATTAAGTCTCAATTAATGTTAACATATATATTATTGGATTTAAAAAAAGTAAAATCAAACTATATATATATAGAGTACAGTTGCATGCTAGGGATAGGATAATTGGTACAATTATTGGTTTGAATATATAGATATAGTTTCTTTTCATTCTATTTTAAATATACATACTCCCATAAGTACCTATTTAGGTCTCATTACGTTATTAAATTTTTTTCTGATAAAATATATAGTTTTCTTGTGTTTAATAAAATTCAATAGTAAACATAAAAATATTAAAAAAATAAAAAAATATTTTTTTAGAATGTTATAATTTATTATTTTACCTTTTTTACATAAATTTTTTTTAACATAACATATAAACAAACAAATTTTGTTATGTTATTCTATCCAACAAAATTGTTAAATTAAAAAATATTTTTATACGAGCTATTTAAATACAGGGTTTTTTAAAAATCACTTAAAAGAATTGTTATTTTGTAGAAGTTCACCCAAATTGGTAGTAGATTTTATGTAGATTTCTTATTTTTAGTATTTTTCTTTAGTTTATAAAATATGATTTTCCGAGAACAAAAAAAAAAGTGAAGAAAAACTTGAGATTTTTTCTTTTCTTGTTGGTTATTAATTAGTTGCACGAGGACTTTTTCAACATGGTCAAGAATGATCCACAGCTGAATCTATATTCGATTTCAATGGTGACTGCAGCAATATAACATAACTATCAAAAACTACTAAGTCAACATATTTTAAATAATACTAATGACGAACGTCTTAATGATACTAATCTATTTTCTGGTTTGGTTATAAAGGTAATATGGGTATCCAACTTTTCATTAAATTTTGGTTAATGTTTTAAAACTTTCAATTTTTAACTGTATCAGTTTAATTAACGATTTAATTTTTAGAACCTTAAATGGGTTTGCATTATTATGACATATGCGGATCATCATCTTCGGCTATGTGCTGTGATTGCTATGAATGAACTTCTCCATAAAGCATATATATTTGAGGCAAAATCTTTTTTACTATATTCTTGAGAACTCAAGCAGAACGTAGTAAATAGTATCGGGTTAAAAGATAAAATTTTGGGATAAATCTTGCTGAATTTAGTCAACAAATCCCCTCCCCATGAACACTTTCAGAGAACTCTATGTAATGGCTGCGTAGTTTGTTGGAATGCCCAATTGTTCTGATGATTCTTTTGTTCTGATTTAGGCTCGATGCGAGAACAATCTCTTGGTTGAACTGGATATTGCGGCTCGAGAGAAATTCTATTTCATAGAAGAAGGACTCACAAAAATCTGGGAACGTAAGTCTAACAAACCTTGTAGAATATGGCAGCCAGACCATTTTCTCTGTAAAGTTTAGTAATGTTATTCAAATTGTTTTGTTGCGATTTAACTTTCAGGAATATCTCAAGAAGAGCTTCAAGAGAAATCAGAAGATTTAGGGGAGATAGTTCCAGACTCACTGGAAGAAGAACTCGTGCCCAGCAACAGTTCCGACGAGGAGGTTTGGATCGATGACAAGGCTACCATGAGAAATTATGATCTCAATAAAACACCAGACGAGAACCAGATAGAATGATCCAGCTCTCACCTGATTTCTTCTGATGGTGTTTTTGTCAAATAATATGACTCATTATTAGCTTATTTGCATCCTAGTAATGTTTTCGTTGTTATGTCTAGTTGTTTTTGTGTTTTTGCACAGAGTTCAACATAGATTCATTTCAAACACAAAGATGTTTAGCTGACCTATTCAAATTTTTTCGGTACATTTTTATTACTTTTACTATGGTTAAATTTTTATTGCCTACTTGATGCTAGCTATTCGAAGAATTTGTGGTGAAAATTGTATTTCCAACAAATACAGTAGTTAATTCTTGAATTCACTGCCAATATTCAATTAAATAAAACTAATACGTAAGTTAAAGGTTCTCATCCCACCATATCTCCAAATATGTTTAGAAGATTTGAAAAAGTATAATCTGTAACAAAATATAATGCGGATAGAGGAGTTTGGTATCCACTTCTTTTTTCCTATCTTACCCTTAATTTTATAATCTAAGATTGCGTCCTCAATCATGTATTCACATTCTGTAAATTCTATATTAATCCACTAGAGAATTATGTAATTGCTTCATTTAGGAGTACATATAATTCACTCTTAAATATAATCAACATAAAATTATATTTTTTCAATTTTTTAAAATTTACATTATTTATTAAAATAATGATATAATGAATGTACTGTTGCAAAAAAATGAAAATAACTTCATAAATATATTTTTTGTTGAAAGAAAACATAACTCAATAAATGTAAAGTCTAATTTAAATAACTATAGTTAAATAAAATAAATAATAAAAAACGGATAAAAAATTTAAAATTTTTTTTAAAAGAAATCATTATTCTCATACACAATGACATAGAATTTTAGCATTATCCTTTTCTATATGCATCTATTTTTTTAGTTTTTATCCATAGTTCTGTGCTTTATTTTAATAAACAACATTATTTATTGAAATATCAATTTAAATTTTAATATTGTCTATATTGAGAAGAAAGGTTTATTATTAACAGAAATTCTCTTGTACACTGTCAGTTACTTTACATAAAAAATAAATTCACCCATTTTAAAGCAACTTTATTAAATTCTTATGTAAATCATTGTTACGTATTTTGATAGAATAAAAACAAAATAGTTTACACATGATTTTTTTTAAATTAATGTATAAAGAATAATTTTTTCCTTTAAATTATTATATGATATTATTTTAATGTACTCTTGGTACCTATAACATAATGCTTTTAGTATTATACATATATTAATTTAAAATTAACTATTCTACATGTTAAAAAAATTGAATAAGTTATAAAAATTTTTATTTACTTATTCAATACAAAATTTTTGAATGCTTGAAGTCTTAATTTTTTCTTAGAATGATAAAATATGAAGTAAAAAGCAACTATGAAAAATAAGTGCCTATATAATATGTATACATCTAGATATCTAAATCAAATAAGAAAGTAATTAGTTAACAACTCAAAAGTTAATACAATGGATAGTTATGGATCAAAGTAGTGAACAAAAATAAAAGTTGGGATAATGGTATGATACTAATTGATTGCGATTGGGGTTAATAGAAGAAGAAACAAAAAAAAAGGAATTTAAATGAAACAAGGCAACATAATAATGATGACAGAACAATAATAGTTATACATGTAAAAAGAATAAAAAAATAATAGTGTAAAATAGGATGAGATGATAAAATCAAAATAAAAATTAATAACTTAGAAATAATAATAAAATTAAAGATAATTAAATATGTTCGATATAAGATTAAATAAATAAATTTTTTTATATATTAGAATTATGCATAAAAATAAGGTGAATTTTGAATTTAAATTTTTAAATTTGCTTCAAATTAAATAGGATTGAAAAAATCAATAAATTTTATATATAAATAAATGACTAATTTATAAATAATGTTAGTAAATTTTTTTCTTGATTTTATTACACATGATAACAACATAATTCCTTTTTATTATTTTTTAATTTAAATCTATTTATTTTATATTTCTTACAATTATTAAATACCTTAAAATATTTTATTTTTTTATAATTTAATTTTTAATTATTCAACAATTTATAATTATTGATATTAAATTAGGATAACATTTTTGACTTTTTTTACCTATATCTTTTTCCGATAACATATACATATCTTTAATGTGTGCTTTTATAATTTAACATTTTAAAAGTCTTTTATAGCAATTTTAATTTTAACAAAATATCATATAACTAAGGCTACGTTAATTTTGAAATGATGAAAAAAAAAACTTATTTGACAAATTTAAAGGGTGAATAATATATTAACACCAATACTAAAATACGATATAAATAGGATCATGTTAATATTAAAATAAAAAAATAATAATTTAATAAATTTGACGAAGTAATAATATATTAAAAATATTAAATTAATTTTTTAAAATAATAAAAAAGCGGCTATATAAGCACGTTAGTGTCTTGTTGAACCGCTAGTACATAATAAGGCAAATTATATTCGTATGTAGCATTTGTTTTGGTCTTTAATTTGAAATATTTTGGTAGAATATATATCATTATAGTCTTATTGTTTTATATATTGGGATTAGTGAACAAAATTAAACATTGATATATTATCTATGTTACAATTATGAAAACGTGATTTAGTGGTGTTTTATTTGGGGTTTCCATTAGTGAGTTTATATAATACGTGAATATAGGCTGAATTAGAAGTGGTGTAGTGGGTTTATACTAACTCAAGGCCCACACCACCATTAAGCCTCGAAGCAGTTAATGTAAAAAAATGAAAATCAAAATTTCCTCACATGAGCCCCTGTTGCGCACACATCTTCTCCCATAGCTGAACCCTTGTTTTCACTCTCCCTCCTTGGTTGTTTCTGAGCAGCACTTGCGTCGTTGGTGCGTCCTCGCTTCCCTCGCCTTCGTCAGTCACATCCTCTTCCACTCGGTCGTAGTGCTCGTTCAGGTAACAAGTTTCAGCTCTTTCATGCTCATAATTTTTTTTTTTCAATTAAGTTAACTTTAATTTGAATTCTATGTGGGTATGAACATTCACAGATGAAATATAAGTCATTTGGGGTTGCATGTTCTAATCTTCAATGTATTTGTTCAAGAGGGTTAAAGTATATGGCCACTGATAGTTCCTTCTAATTTCTAAGTTAAATATATTAAGTAAAAAATATTCTTTTGATTAAAAAAAATTGCGATTTGCACAACTGCTATGAATATGAACATTGATAACGGGAATGGTTAATCTAATGGAGTATATATTGTTCATGCAAATTAGGGAATATTAACTTTAGTCATATTTTCTTAATTAACTCTGTTAGGATTATTAATGATGGATGTTAACTTTAACCATGGTTTCTTAATTTTTTATAGTTATGATGGTTTCTTAATTAACATCCATCATTAATAATCAAAAGTTAATGATTATAGTTATGATTATTAATGATGGATGTTAATTAAGAAACCATCATAACTATAAAAAATTAAGAAACCATGGTTAAAGTTAACATCCATCATTAATAATCCTAACAGAGTTAATTAAGAAAATATGACTAAAGTTAATATTCCCTAATTTGCATGAACAATATATACTCCATTAGATTAACCATTCCCGTTATCAATGTTCATATTCATAGCAGTTGTGCAAATCGCAATTTTTTTTAATCAAAAGAATATTTTTTACTTAATATATTTAACTTAGAAATTAGAAGGAACTATCAGTGGCCATATACTTTAACCCTCTTGAACAAATACATTGAAGATTAGAACATGCAACCCCAAATGACTTATATTTCATCTGTGAATGTTCATACCCACATAGAATTCAAATTAAAGTTAACTTAATTGAAAAAAAAAAATTATGAGCATGAAAGAGCTGAAACTTGTTACCTGAACGAGCACTACGACCGAGTGGAAGAGGATGTGACTGACGAAGGCGAGGGAAGCGAGGACGCACCAACGACGCAAGTGCTGCTCAGAAACAACCAAGGAGGGAGAGTGAAAACAAGGGTTCAGCTATGGGAGAAGATGTGTGCGCAACAGGGGCTCATGTGAGGAAATTTTGATTTTCATTTTTTTACATTAACTGCTTCGAGGCTTAATGGTGGTGTGGGCCTTGAGTTAGTATAAACCCACTACACCACTTCTAATTCAGCCTATATTCACGTATTATATAAACTCACTAATGGAAACCCCAAATAAAACACCACTAAATCACGTTTTCATAATTGTAACATAGATAATATATCAATGTTTAATTTTGTTCACTAATCCCAATATATAAAACAATAAGACTATAATGATATATATTCTACCAAAATATTTCAAATTAAAGACCAAAACAAATGCTACATACGAATATAATTTGCCTTATTATGTACTAGCGGTTCAACAAGACACTAACGTGCTTATATAGCCGCTTTTTTATTATTTTAAAAAATTAATTTAATATTTTTAATATATTATTACTTCGTCAAATTTATTAAATTATTATTTTTTTATTTTAATATTAACATGATCCTATTTATATCGTATTTTAGTATTGGTGTTAATATATTATTCACCCTTTAAATTTGTCAAATAAGTTTTTTTTTTCATCATTTCAAAATTAACGTAGCCTTAGTTATATGATATTTTGTTAAAATTAAAATTGCTATAAAAGACTTTTAAAATGTTAAATTATAAAAGCACACATTAAAGATATGTATATGTTATCGGAAAAAGATATAGGTAAAAAAAGTCAAAAATGTTATCCTAATTTAATATCAATAATTATAAATTGTTGAATAATTAAAAATTAAATTATAAAAAAATAAAATATTTTAAGGTATTTAATAATTGTAAGAAATATAAAATAAATAGATTTAAATTAAAAAATAATAAAAAGGAATTATGTTGTTATCATGTGTAATAAAATCAAGAAAAAAATTTACTAACATTATTTATAAATTAGTCATTTATTTATATATAAAATTTATTGATTTTTTCAATCCTATTTAATTTGAAGCAAATTTAAAAATTTAAATTCAAAATTCACCTTATTTTTATGCATAATTCTAATATATAAAAAAATTTATTTATTTAATCTTATATCGAACATATTTAATTATCTTTAATTTTATTATTATTTCTAAGTTATTAATTTTTATTTTGATTTTATCATCTCATCCTATTTTACACTATTATTTTTTTTATTCTTTTTACATGTATAACTATTATTGTTCTGTCATCATTATTATGTTGCCTTGTTTCATTTAAATTCCTTTTTTTTTGTTTCTTCTTCTATTAACCCCAATCGCAATCAATTAGTATCATACCATTATCCCAACTTTTATTTTTGTTCACTACTTTGATCCATAACTATCCATTGTATTAACTTTTGAGTTGTTAACTAATTACTTTCTTATTTGATTTAGATATCTAGATGTATACATATTATATAGGCACTTATTTTTCATAGTTGCTTTTTACTTCATATTTTATCATTCTAAGAAAAAATTAAGACTTCAAGCATTCAAAAATTTTGTATTGAATAAGTAAATAAAAATTTTTATAACTTATTCAATTTTTTTAACATGTAGAATAGTTAATTTTAAATTAATATATGTATAATACTAAAAGCATTATGTTATAGGTACCAAGAGTACATTAAAATAATATCATATAATAATTTAAAGGAAAAAATTATTCTTTATACATTAATTTAAAAAAAATCATGTGTAAACTATTTTGTTTTTATTCTATCAAAATACGTAACAATGATTTACATAAGAATTTAATAAAGTTGCTTTAAAATGGGTGAATTTATTTTTTATGTAAAGTAACTGACAGTGTACAAGAGAATTTCTGTTAATAATAAACCTTTCTTCTCAATATAGACAATATTGAAATTTAAATTGATATTTCAATAAATAATGTTGTTTATTAAAATAAAGCACAGAACTATGGATAAAAACTAAAAAAATAGATGCATATAGAAAAGGATAATGCTAAAATTCTATGTCATTGTGTATGAGAATAATGATTTCTTTTAAAAAAAATTTTAAATTTTTTATCCGTTTTTTATTATTTATTTTATTTAACTATAGTTATTTAAATTAGACTTTACATTTATTGAGTTATGTTTTCTTTCAACAAAAAATATATTTATGAAGTTATTTTCATTTTTTTGCAACAGTACATTCATTATATCATTATTTTAATAAATAATGTAAATTTTAAAAAATTGAAAAAATATAATTTTATGTTGATTATATTTAAGAGTGAATTATATGTACTCCTAAATGAAGCAATTACATAATTCTCTAGTGGATTAATATAGAATTTACAGAATGTGAATACATGATTGAGGACGCAATCTTAGATTATAAAATTAAGGGTAAGATAGGAAAAAAGAAGTGGATACCAAACTCCTCTATCCGCATTATATTTTGTTACAGATTATACTTTTTCAAATCTTCTAAACATATTTGGAGATATGGTGGGATGAGAACCTTTAACTTACGTATTAGTTTTATTTAATTGAATATTGGCAGTGAATTCAAGAATTAACTACTGTATTTGTTGGAAATACAATTTTCACCACAAATTCTTCGAATAGCTAGCATCAAGTAGGCAATAAAAATTTAACCATAGTAAAAGTAATAAAAATGTACCGAAAAAATTTGAATAGGTCAGCTAAACATCTTTGTGTTTGAAATGAATCTATGTTGAACTCTGTGCAAAAACACAAAAACAACTAGACATAACAACGAAAACATTACTAGGATGCAAATAAGCTAATAATGAGTCATATTATTTGACAAAAACACCATCAGAAGAAATCAGGTGAGAGCTGGATCATTCTATCTGGTTCTCGTCTGGTGTTTTATTGAGATCATAATTTCTCATGGTAGCCTTGTCATCGATCCAAACCTCCTCGTCGGAACTGTTGCTGGGCACGAGTTCTTCTTCCAGTGAGTCTGGAACTATCTCCCCTAAATCTTCTGATTTCTCTTGAAGCTCTTCTTGAGATATTCCTGAAAGTTAAATCGCAACAAAACAATTTGAATAACATTACTAAACTTTACAGAGAAAATGGTCTGGCTGCCATATTCTACAAGGTTTGTTAGACTTACGTTCCCAGATTTTTGTGAGTCCTTCTTCTATGAAATAGAATTTCTCTCGAGCCGCAATATCCAGTTCAACCAAGAGATTGTTCTCGCATCGAGCCTAAATCAGAACAAAAGAATCATCAGAACAATTGGGCATTCCAACAAACTACGCAGCCATTACATAGAGTTCTCTGAAAGTGTTCATGGGGAGGGGATTTGTTGACTAAATTCAGCAAGATTTATCCCAAAATTTTATCTTTTAACCCGATACTATTTACTACGTTCTGCTTGAGTTCTCAAGAATATAGTAAAAAAGATTTTGCCTCAAATATATATGCTTTATGGAGAAGTTCATTCATAGCAATCACAGCACATAGCCGAAGATGATGATCCGCATATGTCATAATAATGCAAACCCATTTAAGGTTCTAAAAATTAAATCGTTAATTAAACTGATACAGTTAAAAATTGAAAGTTTTAAAACATTAACCAAAATTTAATGAAAAGTTGGATACCCATATTACCTTTATAACCAAACCAGAAAATAGATTAGTATCATTAAGACGTTCGTCATTAGTATTATTTAAAATATGTTGACTTAGTAGTTTTTGATAGTTATGTTATATTGCTGCAGTCACCATTGAAATCGAATATAGATTCAGCTGTGGATCATTCTTGACCATGTTGAAAAAGTCCTCGTGCAACTAATTAATAACCAACAAGAAAAGAAAAAATCTCAAGTTTTTCTTCACTTTTTTTTTTGTTCTCGGAAAATCATATTTTATAAACTAAAGAAAAATACTAAAAATAAGAAATCTACATAAAATCTACTACCAATTTGGGTGAACTTCTACAAAATAACAATTCTTTTAAGTGATTTTTAAAAAACCCTGTATTTAAATAGCTCGTATAAAAATATTTTTTAATTTAACAATTTTGTTGGATAGAATAACATAACAAAATTTGTTTGTTTATATGTTATGTTAAAAAAAATTTATGTAAAAAAGGTAAAATAATAAATTATAACATTCTAAAAAAATATTTTTTTATTTTTTTAATATTTTTATGTTTACTATTGAATTTTATTAAACACAAGAAAACTATATATTTTATCAGAAAAAAATTTAATAACGTAATGAGACCTAAATAGGTACTTATGGGAGTATGTATATTTAAAATAGAATGAAAAGAAACTATATCTATATATTCAAACCAATAATTGTACCAATTATCCTATCCCTAGCATGCAACTGTACTCTATATATATATAGTTTGATTTTACTTTTTTTAAATCCAATAATATATATGTTAACATTAATTGAGACTTAATATCTTGCAAATTATTAAAGTGATATCCAAAATAATAACAGTAACAATAATAATAATAACAATTAATAAGCTGATTTATACCTTGATCTCCTCCAGTATTTTATGGGAATGTCTAGCATTTGTAGTTGTTAAGAATTCGAAGCCAAATTTCTTTCGATACTTTGCTCCGAATTGACACAAATCCTACAACGTTCAGAGTAGTATAAATCATCAGATAGTTGGCTTTGTCTTATGGTTATGGTTATAGAACCCTTGATTGGTCAGTCAGTTTGGATACGTACCGAAATTAGTTCAGTAGGCGCCCTACTAATAACTGTACCTATGTGACTGTGTGCGGAGAATGCATCCAACCATGCTCTAATAGGCGATTTGGTGAACCATAGATCTCTAGCGAATGAAATTGTGTGCTCAAGTGAAGAGAACGGAGATGCCTCTTGCATCGAGCGGACGAAAAAAAAGCTGCTGGCACACATAAAGAGGTCATTCTCTTCTAATTTTCCTGCTTAGTCCCAACACATAAAAGGGTGAGCGTGAGAACTCTAAGTATACATGTCTTGCTAACGTATTCTCAAGATCCATACACTTAAAAAAGGCAAAATTAAATAAGATCAAAGTCGATCCAGACGACTGATTTTTATTATTATGCTATTTGCTTATAAATAAAATTTCAAGAGTATAATAAAGGGAAAGGTACAAGTGTGCATGTCATATATTGGTAGCCAAATATATCTATGAATCAGCAACCTCTTCACCGGTTTCGATTGTGTTAGGTGTGGGTTCTTCTAAGTTGCCATCCCTTGTCAACGAGATACCTTCAATATCACACTTAGACAAATCAGTCAGACTTTGTTGGAGGGAAAGTTCGACCTCACATTGTTCATTGTATTCACCCATGTCGAACAAATCTCTCGGCTTCACATGGACCACTACGCTCCATTCCTTATCGACCTCATCCTCCACATAGTATACAAGGCGAGCCTCGGAAGCAAGAATGTACGACTCGTCATCTTCACGATCCCCAGTATGAATCGGATTGCTAAAGTTAACACAGGTGTGTCCCAAAATGTCTTGTTTTATGCCTCTACCAGACGTGGTGTCTGCCCAAATGCATCTAAACAAGGCCACAGAGAATTGGCCACTGTAATTCATCTCAATGATATCTACCAATCTTCCATAATAGGAGACGCCACCAACAGCCATGTTACTGTCACGAGCGCTTGCATAACTTCTAGTGTCAGATGTGACACAAACCCCGCTATTTTGGGTTCTCATTCCATCCTCTCTTGATAGTGTTCTAAACTTGAATCCGTTGACATTGTACGCCTTAAAGCGCTTTGCCTGAATATTGGGGCCACATGCGAGCCACTGCAATTCTCTCGGGTGCATCGTACTTCCCAGTGGTATCTACCAATGATATAATTATTTTTAGAGTTGAGTGGTAGGAGGCAATATATTAACGAAACTATAAATGGAAGAGCCGTACAGAAGATTCACCTCATTCTTGAACCACTCGGCGAATTCTCTATGGACAACCCTGTCAATGTAGGCTTCGTTTCTTTTGCCAATACTTCGTAGCTGTCTTTTTCTACTAGCCCTAAAATCCCTGAGTATACCGTGTGGATGTACTGTTAAAGGTATAAACAAATTTTGCCTTCGGGTACAATATGATTCTAAGATTAATAACTGCACTTACTCTAAGAAATTCTCTACACCTGCGCAATTGACCAATACGTGACGATGTGCTTGAAGTCTCTCGGTTGGTGAAAGATTCAAACTCTCGGAAGCCCCTACCGCTTTGCCAATTAGTGGGAACATGCTGGTCGCGTTATTAGTCGCATCTTCGCTCGGTCGATCATCGACACGCAATGGTCGATTGATCCTGCTTTCAACGTTATCTAGATATCTCGAACAAAAAGTGAGAATCTCATCAGATAAGTAGCCCTCGGCAATTGATCCTTCCGGTGCTGCCTTATTACGCACGTACTGCTTAAGACGACCTAGGTACCTTTACGAGCGAGATACGTGTTAGGTTGTTAACTTTTGAAATAACTCAAATGTAAAATTAGTCTTATAGGTACCTTTCAATTGGATACATCCACCTATAATGCACCGGGCCTCCTAGGCGTACCTCTTCAACCAGATGCGCGGTTAGGTGTACCATGACTGTGAAGAAAGATGGTGGGAAAATTATCTCCATTTGACAAAGAGTGAGGATCACATGTTCCTGTAGGAGAGGAAGTTGTTCAGGGTCTATAGATTTACTGCATAGTCGTCGAAAGAAAGTTGACAAATCAGCCAGGACGACTGCCACTGGGGCTTCCAATACATTCCTGATAGCTATTGGGAGAAGATGTTCCATGAGAATGTGGTTGTCGTGACTTTTCAAGCCGGAAATTTTTCGCTGTTGTAGGTCAATACAGCGAGATATGTTACTCGAATGACCATCTGGAAAGACCACATTCTTTAAGTTCCTAAGAAAAACGTCCTTCTGTGAATTCGACATGGAGAATATTGCAATGGGATATTTTCCATCTTCTCGTGGCCAAAGTTCACGCCTAATTCCCATCAGCTGGAGGTCTTTTCGAGCTTTGAGGTTGTCCTTGGACTTACCACTGTCGTTCAGTATCGTGTAGATAATGTTGTCGCACACATTCTTCTCTATGTGCATCACGTCCAGATTGTGACGCAACAAATTATACTCCCAATATGGAAGATCAAAGAATATACTCCTTTTTTTCCAAGGAGACTCATCTTGTAATGCAGCCTGTTGTCCGCGCGCTCTTTTACCGGCTTCCGTTTGCACCTTACCAAGCTTGACATGCACATTATCCAACTGTCTCAAAATATCTCCACCCGACAATATTATAGGCGGACCTCTGACCTCTACCTTCCCATCAAATCGGACCCGGTCCTGCCGAAATCTGTGGCTTTGATTCAGAAAGCGCCGATGACCCATGAAACACCATTTCTGACTAAACGTGAGTCGCTTAGACTCGGCATCCAGGTTGCACGTAGGACATGCTCTCCCACCGTACGTATTCCACCCAGATAAGTTGCCCAACCCTGGAAAATCGCTGATTGTCCACAACAACGCAGCATGCAGCTTGAATGTTTTTTTCTCGCTAGCGTCGTACGTATCAACACCACCCCACAGCTGCTTCAACTCATCTATCAACGGCTGTAAGTAGACATCTATGTCATTACCAGGCATCTTGGGACCGGGGATAATCATAGACAGCAAGAAAGAGCTGGGTCTCATACAACTCTATGGGGGCAGGTTGTAGGGGATGAGAATCACGGGCCAAATCGAGTACCTTGAGCTGAGATTTCCGAAGGGATTAAAGCCATCACTAGCTAAGGCTAAGCGAACGCTGCGTGGATCGCCACTGAAGTGAGTATATCTTCTATCAAATGCCTTCCATGCCTCTCCGTCTCGTGGATGCCTCAAAAAACCATCCGAGTTAGGACCTTTCTTGTGCCACAACATGTCAACAGATGTCTTACTGGACATGAACATCCGCTGCAGTCGTGGAACAAGGGGAAAGTAACGAAGAACTTTCGCCGCCTGCGGCTTTCCTTTCTTCTTAACAACCACGTTGATCCGGACAACGGAATTCCTCCTACTCTTTTGCTTCCATCTCGAGGTCCCACATATCTTGCACCTAGACAGTTCTTGATCGCTGCCTTGATATAGCATGCAGTCATTCGGACATGCATCTATCTTCTTGTACGCAATACCGAGCTTTCGTATGATCCTCTTGGCATCGTGCAGTGAAGCCGGAATCTTTGCATGCTCAAAGGACTCACACAGTAACTCTAGTATCATTCCGAATGCCTTGTCGCTCACGCCGCACATGCACTTTATATGGTATAGCCTGACCAAGAAAGCCAACTTCGAGAATTTCGCACAACCCGGATACAATTCCTGCTCTCCATCCTCAAGCAGCTCATCAAAATGACGGGCCGCCTGACTAGGTTCGCTATACAAATAAGGCAATTCTTCGGCATCCCCCTCAACATCTTTGTTTCCCGAGTCATCTTCATCGACAACAGAACCTGGAAAGTTGAATGCCTCACGAACCATGTCGCGCAGTGGATCTCGGTAGACGCTACCAGGGCCAACTTCTTGTGTCTCAGTAGAACTGTCTCCTACGCGTCTCTCCCCGTGATGTAACCAAAAAGTATACTTAGCAGGAAACGGTTTTAATAGCAAGTGATCATAAGCATCCTCTCTAGTTTGGAATAGCCGGAACCCACACGAAGGACATGGACAATGTATCATCCCATCGGATGATGCATTAGCAAATGCGAAATCCAAAAATTTGTTCAACCCGGCCTTGTATTCGACACTACCTCGTGGCTTTGAGATCCAACTCTTATCTATATCCACTTTTATGATGTTCATATAAACAAATGCATAAAAATTTAATAAGGAAACACAAATAGAAAATAAAAAAAAATACGGACAAACTGTTCAACGGGATATATCAAAGGAAAAATTATTATAAAGAACCGTTAGGAAGATTTAATTATTAAAAAGGACCTTTAGTACCAACATTATTAAGGAGTAACTCATTTTATAATGTTTAAGTCCTAGAATCAAATCTTTTATAAATAATTTTTAATTTTGTGATCTTTACCCAACAAAAAATAAGACAAAAGATTATAAAAATAATAAAAAATTAAATAAATAAATAATAAAATTACTGAAAATGTTAAAAATATAATAATAATTAATATAAAAATTAAAAAAAATAAATAAACAGTTATAAATTAATATTTTAATAATGAAATTTCCCTAACAATCTATTAGACTAAATTTTTTAAAAGTAATTAACTACTTAATCCCAAGTGAATATTCATACATATTTATATAGTGTTGAGAATCAAACAACATATGTTAAAGATTATAACAAATAAGTAAAAGTATAGTTAAGAATATATTTAGTTCATTATAATAAGATTTGGTTCTTCTTCACCAATATTATAAAAAGATTTGGTCATTTTTAATAATTTTAGTATTAAATATCCTTTTTAATAATTAAAACTTCATAACGGGAGAGTAATATTCCATATTAATGCAGTAAGTAATCCAAAAGAGAGAACGGGAGAATAACCCGGAAATAAAACATAGATAAAGGTACTTGTATCCGGGCTAATTGATAGAATATAAATGGTATTAGGAAGGTTGCTTACTCATGGTCTAATTCTGCACGTTTAAAAAATTACTGGAAAGAAGAATTTCTGGTTCCGAAGCCAAAAAATGGAATGGAAAAGAAGAGATTCCTTAAAAAAAAATGGGAGGATATGAAGTTAGAGTATAAAGATATAAAACACAAAAATATAAATAACAGATCACAGAGCCCAAACAAACAACAAATCCTTTGAATATTTTCATGTGGAGAGTGAAATAAATTGAAAAATATTTTGGTGAGCATCTTTTCTTTTTTCAAAACTTGATTTCCATCTTCCAAGTTGCCTTTTCATTTTGCGGTATCATTATTCATTAGAGTTTCAGTGGTACATCCTGATTTATGTTTCATTTATGATGATTTTTATAGATACATTGAGGGTACAGTGAGATAAATCACGGTTCCTGATATGAGAAGTGTAACGAATTCATCATACAAATCATTAATCAAAGTAAACAATATAAGAAAATGGCTAATGCATGTGGGAAGTGAGACTTCCAAAAAAATGGTAGCCACATGTATGTTACATAAAGAAAGCCATCTTCATCCTTCTCTTCATATATGGTTTAAATAATTGCTCCTGTAAGAGTGAGTACATTGTCAACTAAAATGAAAATGGCCTTTTCAGCGCTTAAATATTGATATTATTACCAAAAGAGTATAACTAATACTCCACCTTAAATTTGTCATTTAGCAGCTGAATAAAGAAAATCAATGACCATGATCACTGGCTAAGAACTAACTTGTAAATACACATATCAGATACAGTTCAAGAATAATTAATTCAGTCCTATCACAATATAAAGAAACATATCAAGTGAAGAAAAATATAGTAAGAAGTCTAGTTGACAGCTTTATTATATCATGCTGCATATATTAATATCAACTAAAGTTGATGTAAAATATTTCATTGAAAGTAGCATACCGCTGTACTATTCTCAACTATACCATTGGAAAAACGATTTCACTTGGTCATAAAAGTGAACACAATTTGATTAGTATCATTCAAAACAGCTCCAACAGTCATATTAGATACATCTTGCTGCGTTATTTTTATCCAACCCCTCAAAAGTTCCTCACTTTCAATTTATTGTAAGGCTACATAAACAGCTCTACTAGTCATTTTATATTATTAAATAAAAGATTAATACTAAAGCAAACCAAATAGTACAAATCAAAGTAATCATGAACCAATTTGAAATATAAAAAGTGCTAGAATCTCAACACAATCTTAGGGAACAAACTCGGTCAATGAAGTAACAAAAAAGAGAAACTTAATAAAGTCTTGAACAGAGTACTTTTTTTTTTTGTGCAAAGGTCTTAAACAGAACAATAAGAAACAAAAAATGGGATTAACAAAGTACATAAGCTAAGGTTAGTAACTACGAATTCTAAAAAAATGTAACTATATAAGTAAACACGCAAAGTCCATATATAATATCTCCATCAATTTTCATACTTGGAAAATTGCCCAAAATCCTATCTTATGTAAATCAAGTTCTCTAAGAATAATTAGTATATAAACCAGCCAAGATATCTAACTGCAGAAACTAATTAAGTACCAATTTCAATATTCACATAAATAATAATACAAAGGAAATCACTAATTATTTTTTAAAAAAAATTCAAAGTAATAAAAATAAGTACATTAAAATTATTTCTCTAATTGAAGATTATTAAGTCAAATCTCACTTCCTACTATAACTATTACTTAAAAACTCTAAGTGCATACTGTACTCGTTGATTAATCGTTATGTGTATATGGTTACATACTATTTTAATTTATTTAATATATAAACTAAAAGAATGGTCAATCATCCATTCATAGGATACATATATGAAATAATATCTGATTAACAATTGCTTCTCTTCTAGTGACATGTAAACATAAAGAGACTGTCATATATATTCTGATTTATCTGCTCCCTCTCTATCTCTCTTTGATCTGTTTCCTTTTATAATAATGTATATTAGAAACTAGGCCTTGCAGCTTGTATTATGGCATAACAGCAGATAAAATGAGACAGCATAAATCATGCAGGGTGAAACCAGCAGCTATGTCTGAGTATATGAATCAACAAGTGACATAACATATATTTCTATAGACCACAACTAGAATAAAATTAGCTCGTTCATTCTTCCGTCCAGGCAAATGAAGAGAAATATATAATAAATGAATAAATGTATTAATTATTCTGTTGCAATCTGTTGAACATAACAGGTACCAATCAGTCAAACTGAAAATAGAATAAAGAGTCATGTATCTATATGTTTGTTATAACTTAGTAATTCCTCTTGATCTCAACAGTTAATTCATAAGTCAGAGTTTTTGGAAATTAGATTGTCACCAAATATACTATATTATCAATTATCCAACATTATCCAAAACTCACATAATATTGCTTATTTCAAATTAATATTACTAATAACAGGCAAAAGATGCAGTGGTGAGAAGTTGTCAATGCAGGTAAGTATTGGTTATAACACATAGGCAAAAATAAGGTTACATCAGGATCAAATACTTCTTACTATAACCCTCGCCTCACTAGGAAAATGATCAATTCCACTACTCACATATGCAAAAGATGAATGGATGCAATATTAATAAATAAAATTTATCATAATGGATTTCAAATTTCCAAGCTTAGAGGCAGACCATAGATGCAGGATAGAATGCAAAGAGCACAATGGAGATCGTTATGAAAACTGTAGTTTTTTCACATGCATGATTTTAATTATTTTTACCCTTCTTTTGGTCTAGTTTGACATTGAATTATTTGATCAGCACAAGTTAATGATGCATGGTGGTTATGGAAAAAATTGGAGACCTTCACTTACATGTATCAATAATTGACTTAATCTTGTTCCATCTATAGTTGAAAAATTAAATGAGCTTATATATACTAGTAATATTAAAGGATAAATATGTCAGAAGTAGCAAAATATAGAGAAGGATAAGCTTTACTAGTATCAAATTTTTATTAATTGGATGCACAATAGAAGATTTCGATCACACAATTAATTCTTCTTAATTCTCTTTCTATCCCTTATTGTTACAAATAATCCCAATAAAAGATTAATACTAAAGCAAACCAAATAGTACAAATCAAAGTAATCATGAACCAATTTGAAATATAAAAAGTGCTAGAATCTCAACACAATCTTAGGGAACAAACTCGGTCAATGAAGTAACAAAAAAGAGAAACTTAATAAAGTCTTGAACAGAGCACTTTTTTTTTGTGCAAAGGTCTTAAACAGAACAATAAGAAACAAAAAATGTGATTAACAAAGCACAGAAGCTAAGCTTAGTAACTACAAATTCTAAAAAAATGTAACTATATAAGTAAACACGCAAAGTCCATATATAATATCTCCATCAATTTTCATACTTGGAAAATTGCCCAAAATCCTATCTTATGTAAATCAAGTTCTCTAAGAATAATTAGTATATAAACGAGCCAAGGTATCTAACTGCAAAAACTAATTAAGTACCAATTTCAACTTTCACATAAATAATAATACAAGGGAATAACAGAGGAATTCATCGTTGATGATGATGGACAGAGGTATTATACTATAATATTTGTTATCTTTTGGAAGATAAACTTGCAATCTGCTAATTAATCGTACTGAATCAAATCCCTAACTCGAAATCGCTTCAATTAGCCACAATTTATAGAAGATATACCCAAATCCATGTTTAGAACTCTGAACCAATAATGAAAACCACAAGAAAAGCTCAATGTGGAAGAACAAACCGGTGAAAGTGGGAGGTAGCGATAGCTAGGATTCGCGCACTGGAGAGGACGGTGTTGGGATTTCACGCACCGCCAGTGAGATGCTCAACTTCGTCGCTGGTGATGGAACCACGGTTGGCCGCTGCGCGATTCGACGGCGAAGACGGAAGCGCCGAGTGGAGCAGATGGTACGCGGCTCTGCTCCCGCTCGTGTTTGGCTTGCTACCAAAATGAAGTGACGGGTTTCTGCAAATTTGGGGGGAGGAGGGTTTCAATTAATGGCAGTAAAGTAAATGGGGGAATTGAATTAAGGAATTGAATCTCACCTGGCAGAAGTTTCTGGGTGTACTCGCGGGTAGGTTGCGCCAGAGGGAGGTTGGGTGCTCTTCGCGCCTCTGCTCGTGCTTTCGTTCGCGCCAAGAGGTTAAGTGAAATCAGGAGGGTTAGTATGAAGATATATACACCAAATTCGAGGCGGTTCGGACTACACGGCCGATATCCAGGAAGGTTTAGCGGTACCTGCCAGACCGCCAATGATCTTTTCCGGGATCTTCTCAACTAGCGTCGTTTTTGGCATGAGCCGTTGTTTCTCCGCCGCTAGGTTCCGCATCTGTTGTAGTGTACACAAACACAAACAAATGCTTTCTAAAACTTAAATATGTTACCTACCAGAAATGTTTAAGTGGATCCTGATATAATTTAGATGTGTACAACATAACCTAGATTAATAGCGTATGCACAATCAATGGAACAGAGTATTAAGCAGTGAATGAAACAAATCAAATGCAGAAACAACACAATGGCCTCACCTCCAGAGACAGAGAGGCTGAGAATTGTGGAAGTGAACACCTCTAAGGCTCTAACGGGGCCATCATGCTCGTCGAACCTGTCGATGAGGGTTCCCATGCGGTAATCCCATAGTTGAATCACACCACTATGAAGACTCGCAAGGATCCAGGGCCTCTTGCTGTGGAAACTAAGCCCCTTCACTCGGTTACTCTTGGTCTCGAACTTGGTCAACATCTTCTTCTTCTTCCCCCTCTATCACAAACCACTCTTTCATGCCCTCTAACAAATTCAAATTACCAGAATAACTGGGAAGAAGAGATTTGAGTGATGAAGAGCGTGACCCTATAA
Source organism: Arachis ipaensis (assembly GCF_059453495.1). Lineage (NCBI taxonomy): Eukaryota > Viridiplantae > Streptophyta > Magnoliopsida > Fabales > Fabaceae > Arachis > Arachis ipaensis. Next base: position 18,697,968 of record NC_142443.1, on the reverse strand, counting down.
TCCGCATGAAAACTGGGAAGAAAAAAATTGTGTGATGAAGAGCAATCTTTGTGTGTACGTAATACCCTCTCTTTCCCTATATATATTCTACATCATCTATCATTTATGCACAACACACAAAATGGTATTAGTAAGGTCTGTTTTTATCTTGATCATCGTTACGTTTTTGCTCCTCCAACAATGTTCAGGAATAAGAGAACTCGCGAATAAGCCGCCGCCGCACTGTTTCTGGTGGATACCATTTTTACGTTGCGGTGGTATCGATGCCGTCCCTCCTGCCGGCAATAATTAAGATAATATAAAATTAATAATGTAAAACCCGCGCTAGGTGGGTTCCTTTTAGATTGGAATAAAGTTGCACACTATAGTGCTTGGTTATAACATCTATTTTTTTTTTCATTTTTACTTATGTTTAAAATTTTAGTAAAGTACTCCGTGCATGTATGATCTATGATAAGTATAATAAAAAAAAATTATTAAGATATTGTTAGATTAGATACTTAATATGGATTTTTTATATTAAATTAAATTATAAAAATAAAGATATATAATTTTTTCTATTACTTTTTAAAAGAATGCAAGAGTTTATAAAAAAAAATAAAAATATCGCTTAATTATAATAAACACAATATAATATAATTGTATAATAAAATTATGAACAAAACAATTTAAAAGTCTCGTAAAAAATTGAACTATAAAATTAAAATTTTAATGAACAAACCTTAATATAACAAAATATATTTGTTTCTACCATTTACTATAAAATTATAAAAAGATGACAAAATTTTATTAATAAAAAATTATAATAGAGTGTAATATAATTATCACCATATTTAGATAATAAACTTTTAAAAGTCATCATTTGAAGATAAATAATATTATTAATGAAACTAAAAAAATAATATTCATACGACTGGCAAGATTTTCTGCCAAACTAAAATCAAGTCACACGCTAAAAAAATTTTCATCAACTATCAAACCCGGTCAATTAATGAGACACTATGTAATAAACCAAAGTAAAAGTATGACCTGTAAATTAAAATCAATTACAATGACAAAATAAAATGTCTGTTTAGCACCAATTAATAAAAACAAAAAATCTAAAATTAAGATTTCAAACTCAAATTAATAAAAAAATCAACCAAGATGATGAGGATTCTATTAATTGGACCATTGTTTATTAATGACATGTATTTAATCCTTAGTCAAGGTTTAAGTCTATAAAATAATTCTGCTAAACTTGTTGATTCTCAATTAATTATGTAATTTTTTTTTTTGACTAAATTAATTATGCAATTGGAATATCTCAGAGAGACTAAAAAATAAAACACTATAACCATTTGAAACACAATCGCTCTATTTTTTAAAAGTAATTTATTAAATATTTAAAACATCTTATAATGCTAAAAATCTTTAGCACAGTTGCAACATATGAATGAAAAGAATGGTAAATACAGTGAATGGCATGAGGTAGTCCTGGTTCCATCCTTCCTGTCATCCTCGTAGCAAGGCTTGCACATATGGAAGGCATACAAACTGCATACAGTGAATGGTTCGTCGCGCATAATCTTTCCAACATTATCACCACAGATTGACACATTTGTTCATCCAAAGCTGTCATTGACTTTTCCTGAGTAATACCAAAAAACAAAGACATAATTAATGTTATTTAATTTATCATTTAATCACTAAGATATTTAAACTCATAATACCATAAATTGAAGAAACCTCTCCGTGCAACAGTATATGTTGATTATTTGAATTAATCATTATATGTTACATAAGTTCAATCACAAATAAAAAAATAATTTGAAAAGAAAACAAACATATATATACTCTAATGCATACTCTCACAGATTAAAACATGAGCAAAACTCTGCAAAAGTAATTCCAAATCTTATTCACTATGTCTAACCAAAACTTTGAAATGGTAGAGAGTAAAGGTAGTATTCAACTTGATTATCAATATTTGTTATTTTTCACAATTTTGTTATCATAAAAACTTTGACCTAATACCCTCCTGTGCTGTGATGTCTTTCAAACATACCATAATACACAAAGCAAACCATATAATTTCAAAAAGGATAAAAATAAAATACAAATCCTTATAACATATAGCTCGAATTTAACTAGGGGTGGCAAGCGGGGAAGCCCGCCCCGCCCCGCCAGAAGCCCGCCCTTTGGCGGGCTGGCCCGCCCCGCCCCGCCTAGTGAGGCGGTCCCAAAATCCCAGCCCGCTCCGCCTAACGGCGGGCTGGCGGGCCGGCGGGCTAAGCCTGCCAAATATCTTTTTTTTTTTTTACTTTTAACTATTAAATAATATATATAAAAGTATAAAAAAATCTCTTCTATTTTTTACTTTTAACTATTATAATTTTTAAAAGTATAAACAAATTATAATTTTTATATTCACAAATATTAAAGTCTTTGTAATTATAAATATCTAATAAACATAATTATAAACCAAGTTTTCATCCAAAACATAATTATAAATATTGTTTCCAAAGTAAAATAAACATAATTCAAAACATAATTATAAATAGTCTCTAAAACAAAATAAACATAATCCAAAACACTCAATTTTCATCTTCATTCTCTTGTAAGTTGGGGTGGGAGAAGTTGGATTTTGGCAAAAAAAATTGTAAAAATACCCCTTGATAAAAAAAATACTAAGCCCGGCGAGGAAGTCCGCCCCGCCCCGCCAAAGCCCGCCAAAACCCGCGGTTTAAGCGGTGCGGATTAGGCGGACTTTTGCTATTTGGCGGTCCTAATTTTCCAGCTCAGCCCGCCTTTTTTGGCGGGTTACGCGGGCCGGCCCGGCGGGTTTAGGCCCGTTTGCCACCCCTAGCTTTAACCATCCAACGAAAAAAATAACCTAAAGAACAATAGTCAATCAATCAATGATAAAGATGACAAATAGACCTTTTCAATGAAAATGTATAACATAAAAATATTTATCAGTAGGTGCTACGATGTTACCATGCTTTGATATAAAATTTTCAATAACTTGATTTCTTTTATAGACAAATAATAATAAAAGAAAACTACAAACTTCAAGATTCAGATAGATGAGAAAAACTTTATGTATCTTCATGACAGGATTTAGCAAATGACGAAAAATTTGAAGATAGCATTCATCCCCATAAGCTCATAAAACAATCCAATAATTAATAATAGAGGATAACACATAATAGACATAAGTGTTTTTTTTCATCTCACATCAAGCTTGAAAACCATGTCTATATAAGTCATATAGTACTTACTTGACAATTGTGCAAGGGTTGAAAGCATGCTATTACTCTAACAACCATTGTTGATCTGCCTTCAATTCCATTCACATGTTTTAATGCACCCCAAAAGATATGCCACAATAGAGTATACCAATGAAGGCACTAAACTAATAACTACAAAATAAAAAATAAACTAATGTGAGAATGGGTACGGCAGTGTTAATGGAACCTATGCCACCTACAAAAATAGAATAATCTGAGTTAGTTACGTTATTTATGAAATGAAATTGTCTCAATTTGTGGATTCATTCATATCCATCATATATACCTTATTTGAGGCACAACTGAACCAAGTATTAGAATATTATAATTAAGGAACAAAATCAGAAAAATATCAAAGAGGATTATCAATGTAATTTATTAAGATATTATTCCATAACGAGTGTACTCTTAGCGTACTCTTGGTCTATATATTGGTAAGAACCTTGTAATCACATATGAGAAACATGAATAATAAAAATAATACTCTTCTAAATAATTCTTCGTTTCTTTCCTAAACTCTTTGTACCATAGTAACATGGTATCAAAGCAGAGTTTGGTTCTAGGGATTCAAAATTCTGAGAAATTCACATTACAAATTACAAATATGCCACACAATAGTTTTGGCATGCGATAATCACAAACCAATTCTGACAATTTGTCAATTGGTTTTAAACTAAACGGATATAATTATCCATTATGGGCAACTCTGATGGAAAAAGTAATTGGTGGAAGAAGAAAGAAGAAACACACCAAAGAAAACTGCTTTACGATTGTGGGTTACCCAAATTAGTGGAAAAATAATTCCAAGTCATCAAGAAATCATAATAAGGGAGCCGCCGCTGTGAGCATCCCAGAGATCACCAGCAGCGGTGGCGAGGCCAAAAGAGATGAAGCAAGTCATGATGGCAAGGTAGTAGCGGCGGTAAGGGCAAGGACTACTGGACTCGTTGGCTGCTCAGCCCATACTGCGACTCAATATAAAAGGGAGACCCAAAATCAGAATCCAATTAAAAAGATAAATGAATGAATTTTTGATTGTGGGGCTACCGATACTATGACTCATGACCTTCACGATTTTAACAGCTTGACTATGCCCTCAAAAGCTCATATTGAAACAACTAGTGGAGAATTAATTGATGTTAAAGGAGGAGACTCTATTACTTTTTCAGAAAAACTAAAATTAAAAAATTACCTCTATGTCCCTGCACTATCATCAAAATTATTGTCTGTTAGCCAAGTAACAAAGGAACTAAATTGTGTGGTACTCATGTACTCTACCTTTTGTCTTTTACAGGACATTCTTACGAAGGAGATCATTGGGCGTGGTACTGAGCGAGAAGGTATTTACTACGTTGATGAAGTAGTACACCAGGGTCATGCATGCTTGCTCACTGAACGGTTACTAGGCAACTTTGGTTATGGCACAGGCGTCTCAGACATCCTTCATTTGGGTACCTCAAGTTACTATTTCCTAGTCTTATTAAAAGTAATACTGAACCCCTCAAATGTGAAACTTGTATTCGTGCAAAAAATCACAGAGTCTCTTTTTCTTCAACCAACACTAGAGTTAATTCCAATTTTTCTCTAAATACACTCTGATGTGTGGGGTCCAACTCCTATTTTCCATAATAATTTTCAATATTTTGTGTTAGTTGTGGATGATTTCTCACGCATGACTTGAGTATATTTTTTAAAACACAAATATGAAGTACCTGATAAGTTCTTTGCTTTCTACCAAATGATTCAAACTCAATTCAACAAGAAAATCCAAGTACTTCGCTCAGATAATGGTGGGGAATTTATAAACCAATCAATGCATAATTTTTTTATGAAAAATGGTCTTATCCATCAAACTTCCTGCCCAAATACACCCCAACAAAATGGTGTAGCTGAGCGGCAAAATCGTAAGTTACTTGAGATGACCCGAGCCATGCTTTTTGATGCACAAGTTCCAAAAAAATTTTGGCTTGAAGCTATAGCGACCTCTACCTACTTACTAAATCGCCTACCTACCCAAGTTCTTCACCACAAAACATCCTTACAAGTCTTGGCTACTCATACTGCAATCCCGCCTATTCTAACCTTACCACCTCGAGTATTTGGATGTTTCGTCTTTGTCCATATTCCCAAAGCCAATAGAACCAAACTTGATCCTTGTGCAGAAAAATGTATTTTCGTTGGGTATGCTACACACCAAAAGGGGTATAGGTGCTACAATCCAATCACTCATCGTATTCATGTGACCATGGATTGTGATTTTTTAGAATTTGAATTTTACTTCAGCCGCCAACATGGCATTCAGGGGGAGAACAATAATGAACCACCAAGTTGGCTAAATAATCTTTGTTGCCCAGAAACTGTTCAAACAGAGCAAGTAGATGGAGCCACCGAGCATACTTCACTCAACGTAGAAAACAACTCGGTACATACAACTAGTGAGAGTCCTTTTGAGAATGTCAGACAAGAGGTAAGTAATTGTCAATCTGATAATTTACTCCCTAATTTTAATGAGGCCACTAACAATAACAGTATAGCACTGGAACATGAAGAACCAGAGCCCAATACTTTTACTCTTCCTCCAAGAAGAAATAGAGGGATGCCTCCTGATCGGTACTCACCAGAACATGTTTTTCGTAACTCAAGATACCCGATAAAAGTGGCTAGAGAAGGAATAGCATATGTTGCAAAGGCTTTTTCCACCAGACTCTTAACAGAAGACATTCCAAGAACTGTTCGAGAATCCAATGAGAAAGCTGAATGGCAAAAAGCCATGAATACAGAAATGGAAGCTCTAGAGAAGAATGAAACTTAGGAGAAGTGTATCCTACCGACAGGAAAAAAGCCAGTCGGGTGCAAATGGGTTTTCACCATTAAACACAAGGCATATGTCACTATTGAACGGTACAAGGTAAGGTTGATGGTCAAAGGTTATACACAGATCTATGGTATCGACTACACTGAAACTTTTTCATCGGTTGCAAAGATTAATACTATCAAGGTGTTGTTTTCAATAGCAGCAAATGAAGATTGGCCACTCCATCAATTTGACGTCAAGAATGCTTTCTTGCATGGAGAGTTGAAAGAAGAAGTGTACATGGAAGCTCCTCCAGGTTTCTCAACGGGATTTAGAAAATATGAAGTTTGCCGGTTAAAGAAGGCTCTTTATGGACTTAAACAATCTCCACGTGCCTGGTTTGGAAGATTTACAAATGCCATGAAAAGGTACGAGTACAAGCAAAGTAACTCTGATCATACCCTTTTTTTTTTGAAAAAATGGGGAGATTTAATTACTTGCCTAATAATCTATGTAGATGATATGATCATAACGGGAAGTGATGCTGAAGAAATTGAAAAATTGATAAGAAACCTATTTACAGACTTCGAAAATGAAGGATTTGGGAAGACTAAAATATTTCTTAGGAATAGAGGTTCTACGATCCAACAAAAGAATCTTTATCTCCCAAAGAAAGTACATCTTGGACCTTCTGGCAGAAATAGGAATGGTAGATTACAAACCAATAGATATGCCCATGCAAATTAATCACAAGTTGAAGATAGTAGAAGGTGCCACCCTAGCAGATAAGGAAAGGTACCAGCGACTGGTTGGAAAACTAATTTACTTATCACATACTCGGCCTGATATAGCTTATGTTGTGGGAATAGTAAGTCAGTTTATGCATAAGCCACAAGAAGATCATATGGAAGCTGCCATGAGGATAGTTCGATATTTGAAGGGAGCTCCAGGAAGTGGAATCATTTTCAAAAAGAATGGCCATTTGAAGGTTGAGGCATACACTGACGCAGATTGGGCGGGCAACCCAAATGATAGAAGATCAACAGCTAGTTACTTTACACTTGTTGGAGGTAACCTGGTAATTTGGAAAAGCAAGAAGCAGAAAGTTGTAGCTCTTTCAAGCGCAGAAGCAGAATTTTGAGAGATCGTTAAAGGCATAACTGAAGTATTGTGGATAAAAAAATTAATGACTGAGATTGGGTTTCCACCACAATTGCCAAGCCATTTGAAATGTGACAACAAAGCCGCAATCAGCATTTCAGAGAATTCTGTACAACATGATAGAACAAAACATGTTGAGGTGGATCGACACTTTATCAAAGAAAAAATTGAGAATGACATTATTGAGCTTCCATTTGTGAGATCAAAAGATCAGTTGGCTGATAATTCTTACTAAAGCAGTTTCAAGACAAGCCCTTGCTAAAGTTCTAACCAAGCTGAGTATTAGTGATCCCACTACTCACCTTGAGGGGAAGTATTAGAATATTATAATTAAGGAATAAAATCAGAAAAATATCAAAGATGGTTAGAAAAAAATCAATGTAATTTATTAAGATATTATTCCATAACGAGTGTACTCTTAGCGTACTCTTGGTCTATATATTGGTAAGAACCTTGTAATCACAGATGAGAAACATGAATAATAAAAATAATACTCTTCTAAATAATTCTTCGTTTCTTTCTTAAACTCTTTGTACCATGGTAACACCAAGCACCATAAGCAGAACCATTAAAGCTAAACAAAAATTTCAATAATGATTTGATTTTCCATTAATCCTAGAAAAAGAGCAGAAATTAAAAAAGAGCAGCAGCACAAAATCAATTATTTGATTTTCCATTAATCCATCCACAATTTCACAAAAACAGCAAACAGAGCATAATAGGAAGAGAATAACTGAAGAAGTGAAAGCAGTGACGCTAACCTTCGATGGAGACACGAACAGCGACCGGCGACACGGCGGTGAGCTACTCCAAGTTCGAGAGAAGCCAGGGAGGACGAAGACAGGGGAAGAAGGACGCCGAGCTACAATAGAGGACACAGACAGCACGGACGGTGGCAGAATCGTTGCAGGGAGAACCTAGGGTTTTGATTGAGTGATTTTGAACTTTTCTTCAGAGTTCATAGGGATAGTGATTCACGATTTTGTGGGGGTGGGGGGCGTGTGTTGGGGGAAGGGGTTGGGCAAGTGAGGGCTGAATGTGGGTTTTTTTTAAATAAAAAAAACGACGCCGTTCACAAGAATCGGTCAGTTTCCGATCCGATCCAACTGGCCGGTTCACCAATTTCTAAGTGGTGTAGAAATTAGCGATTTTAAGAAGAGGATCAGACCGTTTTCCATGCCAGTTCCTGGTTGAACCGGTTTAATCGGCCAGTCTGATCCGATTTTTAGAATATTGCATATAATCGAAGTTGAGAATAAACCCGATAAATGACATGTAGGACTTTCACTATGAGAATAACCTTCTTTTCACTGTATGTTATAGGACTGAATTAACTATTTTTATTTTTTAATTTTTTCTATCTCCAGCCTCCAAAGATGATCAGCATAAAATATAAAGTGTGGACTACTGTTGTAACTTTTTTTTTTCTAAAGATAGTAGGTTATATTTCATTAATTATTGAAAAATGAAATACAAAGATGTCCAAAAACAGGACAGCATCATAAAAGGTGGAGATTTTTCAAAACAATACACTAAAGGTATTCATCCAATGGTGCATGGTTGAAAAACGAAAAAAAAATCTTAAAGAAGAAAGAATGATAAATCAAATTGAATGAAACCAAGAGTTTGCTTCATGGAGATGACAATCTAAACCAGGAGTTCTTTAGATTTCACAGAGCAACTTGACAGAGCTTGCTAGAATGGCAAACGGCATTGAAGTAGAACCTTCAAAAATTAACTGGTTGCGAGCTTTCCAGCAGTTCCAGCAAATGATGGCAAGCAATTGAGGATTACTGTCAGCATTCTTCAACGGGTTAAGCATCTCTGTTGATGCAGTCCACCATGTCTAAAAGTCATTAGGATTCTGAGGGAGAAGACAGTCACGAAGATAACTGTGAGACCATACTTCTTTAATTCTAGAGCAAATGATCAAACAATGAGTGATTGTTTTTGTTGCTTCATGACAATAGGGGCATATTGGTGATATAGATGGAATGCAGTGATGAATCTGAGAAAGCGCCGGAAGTCGGCCATGGAGAGCTTTCCAGATAAATAGCTTAATTTTGTGAGGCAAGTTCAACTTCCATAGATCAATCCACGGATTTTTCTGCTGCATATAATTAAGATAAAGCTCCAGAGGCTGATGGTAAAATAAATAGCCAATTCTGTAACCTGAAGTTGTATCATATTGCTTGAATTTGTTCAAATTCCATTCCAATTTGTCCCTACTCTGCTGAATTTTAACTGACAAAATCCTGCCAGTAACGTCTTGGGATATAATTCTTAAATGAGATTCTGATTCCAATTCCTATCTTCAGTAATTAGATCTTTAACTCTTAAAACTAACTCAGAAATAGCTTGTCTGTTTGGCATGTCAAAAATTATTAAAGGATATGGAGGTGGCAGCCAAGGATCCTCAAAGGTTCGGATATTCTTCCCAATACCCACAGCCCAGTTAAGACCTTTTTCAACAATCTTTCGGCCTTCCAGTATGCTCCTCCATCTCCAAGAAGGTAAAACTCTAATTTCTGCCGTTATAGCATTACCATTACTAAAGTATTTACCTCTTAGGATTTTGGATAATAGGGAAGTAGGCTGTGTTACGAGTCGCCAAAACTGTTTGCCCAAAAGCGCCAGATTTTGGATTATGAGATCTTTAAATCCAAGACCTCCTTCTCTTTGTGAGCGAGTCATAGTGTCCCAACTAATCCAAGCCATCCGCCTTTCAAAACCTTTTGGTCCCCACCAGAATTGAGAAAGTAGAGAGCGAATTTCTGAAATTAAACCATCAGACAACTTGAAGCAAGACAATGTATAAATAGGAATAACTTCTTTCGCTGCCTTAAGCAATACCTGTCTACCACCTGACGATAGAAGACTGCGCTTCCACTGTTGGATTCTTTTCTGAACCTTCTCTTTGATCATACTAAAAGAAGCCTTTTTCGATTTAGAGACTGTAGAAGACAAACCAAAGTATCTATCCTTAGCCCTAATATGATTAATATTCATAGAGTTATCCAGTAGCGTACGAGTAGTGGAGGGAGTGTTGTGGCTAAAGAATACAATAGATTTATTAAGATTTACCCTCTGGCCACTGATGCTTTCATAAGAATTCAATATATGCAAAATGTCTGAACATGCTTCACGATTAGCCTTATAGAATAAGATAGAATCATCAGCAAAGAGGAGGTGGTTGACCTTGGGACATTGCCTATGTATCTGAAAACCCTGAATTAGTCTGTTTTGTTCTGACTTGTGTAGCAAGAAGGAGAGATCTTCTGCACAGAAAAGAAAAAGATAGGGAGATAGAGGATCTTCTTGTCGAATACCTCTATTTGGTTTGAAGAAACCATAGGGCTGTCCTTCCACAATGACAGAATAAGAAACAATTGTCACTAATTCTCGAATCCACATGATCTACTGGGAGTCAAAACCAAACTTCTCCAATATAAACCAAAGAAAGTGTCATTTCACCCTATTATATGCCTTACTCATATCTAATTTTAGCGCCATTTCATTTTTGAGTCCCCTTTTTTGTTCTTCAAGTAATGCATACACTCATGGACAATTAGGATATTATCAAAGATTAATCTGCCTTTAATAAAAGCACTATGCATAGGGCTAATTAGTCTATTCATCATACCCTGAAGTCTATGATGCAAAGTGGGAGACAGAGATTTAAAGACTGAGATTGAGAGACAGAGACTGAAATAAATTTCAGTATTCTGTTTGGTGCAAAGTGGGAGACAAAAATTGAAACAAGAATGAAGCTCTAATTTAATTTGTACAAAGGGTAAAATTAGAATTAATTAATTGAAATGAGGGTATTTTAGGTATAAAATGTTATTAAAGTTTCAATCTCTGTCTCTAAAAATTTCAGTCCCATGTGTACCCAGTTTTTGGAGAAACTGAAATACTGAAATTTTAGGGACAGAGATAGAAATTTTAGTACTAGTCTTTAAGCCAACAAACATGATATTGAGTCTCAGTCTCCCAGTCTCTGTCCCAGTACCTCAAAACAAATACTACCTTAGAGATAATCTTGTAAAAGATTGAGGATAGGCTTATTGGTCTTACCTGAGTCATATCTTTAGCATAAGAAATCTTAGGAATAAGACAAATCTAAATGTGGTTAAAACCCTTCAAAATTCTACCCCCTGAAAAGAAGCTCTTAACTGCTCGAAACACATCATCACTAAGTATGTTCCAGAAGCTTTGAAAAAATTTTGCTGTCATACCATCATCTCCTAGAGCACTTTGAGGATGAATGCTAATTGTTGCACGTTTTACTTCTTCCATAGTCATTGGTCTTTGAAGCCTATGGTTCATGTGAGCTATAACCTTAGGTTCAAAATCAGTAAATAGGGGTTTAGGGTTCTTATGACAAGTGGAGGAGAAGATGTCCTTGAAATAAGATTCAGCCACAGAAGCAATATCAGCATTTGAAGTAGCCACTTCACCATCACTGTCAGTTAGTTCCCAAATTTTATTCCATCGGGTTCAATTTTTAAATTTCTGATGGAAGAAAGCTGTATTCTGATCACCGGATTTGAGACCTTTAACTTTAGACTTATCTTTCCAATAAGATTCCTCATTTTGCAATGCTTTTTCAAGTTTGTCCTCTATTTCTGAAATGATGTCACTTCTATGAATTCCTGCTAAACGTAGTTCCTCTAATTCAAACTGTAGTAAATCAATCTCCACCTTCGAATTAGATCTGTGTTCTTGCTACCATATGACAATCTTATGCCGATAACGCTTTATTTTTTGAGCTAGGATATACATGGATGAACCATCAATCTGTTCGTGCCAAACCTCTCTAACAATCTACCTTATTTCATCATTGGAACACCATCTTTCTTGGAATTTGAATTGCCATTTAGATCTCTCAGTTCTCGGATTAGAGTCTAAGAGAAGAGGGGAGTGATCCGACCCTAATTCTGACAGTCTAAGAACTGATGCATTGGGATAGAGTTGCTGCCAATCAACTCCTACCAGGAATCAGTCCAGTCTTTCCTGTATCAACTCATCACCAGTCCACCTATTCGACCAAGTGAATGGTCTTCCGACCATACCAATATCAATCAGGGAATTATCATCAATAAAACTGTTAAAAGCTTCAATAGAAGAAGGAGATTTAGCAGGATCTGTAGGAAGTACTATTGGGTTATAAGGAGGTACAATGGTAGTCATACTTGTACCAGAGACACCAATTTCTAGGACCATTCAAAGCTAGATTCCAACACAATTGCAGAAGTAATAAAGCAGTTAATAGAGGCTGACCCCTCTCTAAAGGTGAAATCAGTTACTACGGAAGTATAGTTGAAGTTCAATTACACCATCAATTATCGAAAAACATGGTTGGCAAAGCAAAAGTCAGTGAAAAATATTTTCAGAGGTTGGAAAGCATCATACGAAACTTTGCTCATATAGTTTAAGGCTATGTGTTACAAGGAGCCATCAGCAGCCGTCCATTTTAAAATTATGCCTACATATCAGGGCCATGACTTTGTAACTGATATTCGGGTATTACATTGAGTCTTCTGCAGTTATTACCCTTGCATTAGAGCATTCAAACATTACAAACCAATTCTACAGGTAGATGGGACTCACTTGTATGAAAAATATAAGGGTTGTCTTTTGGTTGTAGTTTCACAGGATGGTAATAACATTATTGTGCCTATTGTATTTGTCATTGTGGAGGGAGAGACTTCTGATGCATGGCACTTTTTTCTCAGTAACTTGCAACAACTTGTGATGATTTGAGACGGTGTAGAACTTACTCTGACCGACACAACTCCATTAGTTCAGCTATTGCTCGTAGTAACGGTGATTGTGACTGCTGCTCTTGATTCTCATGATCACCTACCAGATTTTCCTCTTGGTTATCTTGCTCCACAAGATTCGATAAGTTTAAGTGGTCGTCGTATTTTGCGTGGTACCAATATATGTAAATGTCTAGGGGATGTTGTAGTTGCACGAGAAGCTCAGCAAGATCATAATTATACATGTTCGTCCATTGCATTACCCAAAACGAATGGGTGGTGGATCAGTCAATATTCCTAAGGTCAGTTAGGACTTCTTTGTGTGGTTGGTCCAGATTCTATGGCACTCTGCACAACTAAATGCTAACAAATGTCTGTCGGAATCACGTTTGACTCAATTAGACCATCACCATAAGCCTCGCACACAAACTGGACACATATAAGAAACACACGATTAAACACTAAAAAATAATCAAGTTCAACCAAAAATAGACATTTATATCATGATAACATACTCGGCCTTCTTACAGTTCATCTAATGACTTCTTAAAGTGGGCAAGCGAATGAAATCTGTAGTGTCGGTCAACACGCTCCCAATTACACATTTACACTCGCTGATATCATTTATTTTGTTAACAAAATTTCACCGATATATTAAAATACAAATTGCAATACTTAGTTGAAGTTGTTACTAGATAGTTTTACGTGTTTGCTAGCGCAAAAAGTCAAGGCTGTCGGGAATCAGTGCAAAAAATGATAGACAGATCCAGGCCCAAGTCAAGAAAAGTGTTGACCATCGACCTCCTTTCAGTCGAAACAAGATGCCCTACAAAGAGCTCTGTACAAGTGCGTTAGGCATGCTGATCCCCAACTAAATTCTCTGATACTGGTGAAGTCGGACAACAAAGGCAAAAATTTTCAGTGCACCACTCCTTTAGACTTGTCTCCAAATAGGATCATTTCGAATAATAACATGATGTGACATTTTACGTACTTCTGCATCCCAATTTCATCAATCAAGACTAAACAATCTTTCATATTCCGTAGCCACGTCAACTTTATAAAACTTTTCCTACAATCTATCTTCCTAGGTACAATCCCAAACTGGTACAAGTATTTAACCTCTAAGGCATCGAAACTACTAATGATCACTTCTGTCATTGAAAGACCATTAGTCGAAAGACCAAGAATTATAGCCACATCTTTTAATGTGATGGCACGCTCACCAATCAAAATGTAAAATGTATGCGTCTCAAGGTGCCATCTTTCGATCAGTGCATTAACCATTGACAACTGACACCAAAATTACTTTAGTATATATATATATATATATATATATATATATATATATATATATATATATATATATATATATACACTATGTCTAGTATATGTCTATTCAGAATTCATTAATTAATAAAATTTAAATATATTTTATTTTTATTAACACATAATTAATATGATATAATTATAATAACAATTGTATCATTGGCTATTCAAAATATATTAAATCTACCTTTCAAAAATTCTACAATTATATTTAACTTCTAACAATAATTAACAGAAGCTAAATATATCTAAAATATGATTTAAATAATTACTATTTAATACATAAAAAATTTATTTTTTAATATCTAAACCTATGTAATAATAATAATAATAATAATAATAATAATAATAATAATAATAATTAATGACTTATTATTAACTAATTCTATAACCAAAAATTCTAAAACGTATCTAAATTACTTTAATATCACTATAATAATATTTAACACTAAATTTATTATAATAATATTTAAGATAACTAACTAATTCCTTCTTCTTGTTCACGTACGGCAAAATGATATATGTTAATTACTTAACTAATGTTATTATAATGATAACAATAATAATATCCAAAAATTTAAAAACATATTATAATACAATAAATATATTAATTAAATCGTTCAAAAACATAATATGATAACATATTATATATTTTTAAACGGTTTAATTTGTTTACTCTAATTGAACTGTGCGATTACTTTTCTCATTAAATCGGATCTACTGATTTGTCTCTCCTTTTGTTATAACAACGTAAAATATTGTATTCTCCAATAACGCTGCCACTCTTCTCACTATTTCAAAGTTAAAAAGTGTGAAATAGTGAGTGCAATAATGTATTACTAAGAAATTAATTTACTTACAATATTTGATTTATGCATGCAATTAGAGAGAAGTTAATGCGTTTAACCACCCTTTTATGAACAAGTTGTAAATGAGATAAAAGTAGCATAATAGTAAGATAATATTTGTATTGGGAATGAATTTTCTCAATTTTTTTGTTTAATTATTTAGTAAAGTGTGATCTTTCACTTTATATTCTTTAAGTGAGACTAAAAAAAATATGTGAAAAAAATATTAAATGATAAAATATCATACTTTATCAAATAATTAAAAAAATGGGATCTATCCCTTCATATTTGGTAATTGAAATTTTACCAACGTCTTAATTTGGTCTTTCAATTTTTTTTTTATTTTTTATTTAATTGTATGTATTAGTTAAGAAAATATTTTCATTGATGTTATATTTTTCCATGCATTGCTTAAGGTCTCAAAATGCAGCGATATCCAACTCAACCTAAAAGTTAAATCAGCACAGTACATGAATGGAAATAAACTTCACATGCCAAAATATTGATAGACTTTTTTTTTTTCCGTTGTCCTCTTATATTTGGTGAAGAGTGAAAAAGAACTAAAGAAGGAAACCATGAAAAATAAGAAAAAGAAGTGAAAAAACACACTCAAACTTCTTTTAGCTGCAATTTATTTTTAATATGGGTGTAAGATTGGTGTAATAATATTGGGATATTGATAATGTATATAAAAGAGATAGAGTAGTTAAAGGAATGAGAGAAATAGATAAATGGAGAGAAAGGATGAGAGAACTCTTTAATTTTGGAGGGAAAATTTCATTTCGAAAAATTTGATTTCAAATGCAATGAAGGAATAACATACAGTACATTTTGGTTGTAAAATTAGTAGGGAGAAGGAAAGAACTCTTTAATTTTAAAAAAAAAAGATTTAATTTTAATTACAATGAGAGAGTGATATGTGGCATATTTTGGTTGTAAATTTAGTAGGAAAAAGAGTAGAACTCTTTAATATTGAAAAAAAAATCTAATTTCAATTACAATAAAAAAATGATATGACACATATGGATTTGAAAAGTCACTTTAAACAAATCGTGAGTAACGATTAGTTTTTGTTATTGTGCACATCAAATTATGAGTCACCATTTACCATTAATAGCTCATTGGTTTTTTTTAATAAATTTTTACTTTCAAAATCGTAAGCCACGATTTGCTATTACTCCCATATTTGATAAACTAAACAAAACACATCCACATTTTTTAACCTGCAGTATATTGTTATGATGCTGAATATATTATTTTTTGTACTTAAATTTTTAATTAATATTAATAATATTTTTTATTATTATTATTATTATTATTATTATTATTATTATTATTATTATTATTATTATTATTATTGTCTTGATCTATTTTAATTAATAAAAATTAAAGTTTTATTACTATAATAAATTAGAGATAATTATCAAATTTATTAGAATAATATTTAATTTTTGTTATCATTAACATATTTTAGAACAGATTTGTTACTAAATTAACATATCTAGATAATCTCAATTACACCAAAGATATATCATTTTCATATAAATTACATCCAAAATAAATCATACCTTAGAGATAATCTTGTAAAAGATTGAGGATAGGCTTATTGGTCTTACCTGAGTCATATCTTTAGTATTAGAAATCTTGGGAATAAGACAAATCTGAGTGTGGTTAAAACTCTTCAAAATTCTACCCCTTGAAAAGAAGCTCTTAATTGCTCGAAACACATCACCACTAAATATGTTCTAGAAGCATTGAAAAAATTTTGCTGTCATACCATCATCTCCTAGAGCACTTTGAGGATGAATGCTAATTGTTGCACGTTTTACTTCTTCCATAGTTACTGGTTTTTGAAGCCTATGGTTCATGTGAGCTATAACCTTAGGTTCAAAATCAGTAAATAGGGGTTTAGGGTTCTTATGACAAGTGGAGGAGAAGATGTCCTTGAAATAAGATTCAGCCACAGAAGCAATATCAGCATTTGAAGTAGCCACTTCACCATCACTGCCAGTTAGTTCCCAAATTTTATTCCATCGGGTTCAATTTTTAAATTTCTGATGGAAGAAAGCTGTATTCTGATCACCAGATTTGAGCCCTTTAACTTTAGACTTATCTTTCCAATAAGATTCCTCATTTTGCAATGCTTTTTCAAGTTTGTCCTCTATTTCTGAAATGATGTCACTTCTATGAATTCCTGCTAAACATAGTTCCTATAATTCAGACTGTAGTAAATCAATCTCCACCTTCGAATTAGATCTGTGTTCTTGCTACCATATGACAATCTTATGCCGACAACGCTTTATTTTTTGAGCTAGGATATACATGGCTGAACCATCAATCTGTTCGTGCCAAATCTCTCTAACAATCTACCTTATTTCATCATTGGAACACCATCTTTCTTGGAATTTGAATTGCCGTTTAGATCTCTTAGTTCTCGGATTAGAGTCTAAGAGAAGAGGGGAGTGATCTGATCCTGATTCTGACAGTCTAAGAACTGATGCATTGGGATAGAGTTACTGCCAATCAACTCCTACCAGGAATCAGTCCAGTCTTTCCTGTATCAACTCATCACCACTCCGCCTATTCGACCAAGTGAATGGTCTTTCGACCATACCAATATCAATCAGGGAATTATCATCAATAAAACTGTTAAAAGTTTTAATAGAAGAAGGAGATTTAGCATGATCTGTAGGAAGTACTGTTGGGTTATAAGGAGGTATAATGGTAGTCATACTTGTACCAGAGACACCAATTTCCAGGACCATTCAAAGCTAGATTCCAACACAATTACAGAAGCAATAAAGCAGTTAGTAGAGGCTGACCCCTCTATAAAGGTGAAATCAGTTATTGCGGAAGTATAGTTGAAGTTCAATTACACCATCAATTATCGAAAAACATGGTTGGCAAAGCAAAAGTCAGTGAAAAGTATTTTCAGAGGTTGGAAAGCATCATACGAAACTTTGCCTATATAGTTTAAGGCTATGTGTTACAAGGAGCCATCAGCAGCCGTCCATTTTAAAACTATGCCTACATATCAGGGCCATGACTTTGTAACTGATATCCGGGTATTACATTGAGTCTTCTGCAGTTATTACCCTTGCATTAGAGCATTCAAACATTGCAAACCAATTCTACAGGTAGATGGGACTCACTTGTATGAAAAATATAAGGGTTGTCTTTTGGTTGTAGTTTCACAGGATGGTAATAACATTATTGTGCCTATTGTATTTGTCATTGTGGAGGGAGAGACTTCTGATTCATGGCACTTTTTTCTCAGTAACTTGCAACAACTTGTGATGATTTGAGATGGTGTAGAACTTACTCTGACCGACACAACTCCATTAGTTCAGCTATTGCTCGTAGTAACAGTGATTGTGACTGCTGCTCTTGATTCTCATGATCACCTACCAGATTTCCCTCTTGGTTATCTTGCTCCACAAGATTCGATAAGTTTAAGTGGTCGTCGTATTTTGCGTGGTACCAATATATGTAAATGTCTAGGGGATGTTGTAGTTGCACGAGAAGCTCAGCAAGAACATAATTATACCTGTTCGTCCATTGCATTACCCAAAATGAATGGGTGGTGGATCAGTCAATATTTCTAAGGTCAGTTAGGACTTCTTTGTGTGGTTGGTCCAGATTCTATGGCACTCTGCACAATTGAATGCTAACAAATGTCTGTTGGAATCACGTCTGACTCAATTAGACCAACACCATAAGCCTCGCAGACAAACTGGACACATATAAGAAACACATGATTAAACACTAAAAAATAATCAGGTTCAACCAAAAATAGACACTTATATCATGATAACATACTCGGCCTTCTTACAGTTCATCTAATGACTTCTTAAAGTGGGCAAGCGAATGAAATCTGTAGTGTCGGTCAACACGCTCTCAATTACACATTCACACTCGCTGATATCATTTATTTTGTTAACAAAATTTCACCGAAATATTAAAATACAAAGTACAATACTTAGTTGAAGTTGTTACTAGATAGTTTTACGTGTTTGCTAGCGCAAAAAGTCAAGGCTGTCGGGAATCAGTGCAAAAAATGATAGACAGATCCAGGCCCAAGTTAGGAAAAGTGTTGACCATCGACCTCCTTTCAGTCGAAACGAGATGCCCTACAAAGAGCTCTATACAAGTGCGTTAGGCATGCTGATCCCCAACTAAATTCTCTGATACTGGTGAAGTCGGACAACAAAGGCAAAAATTTTCAGTGCACCACTCCTTTAGACTTGTCTCCAAATAGAATCATTTCGAATAATAACATGATGTGGCATTTTACATACTTCTGCATCCCAATTTCATCAATCAAGACTAAACAATCTTTCATATTCCGTAGCCACGTCAACTTTATAAAACTTCCCCTACAATCTATCTTCCTAGGTACAATCCCAAACTGGTACAAGCATTTAACCTCTAAGGCATCGAAACTACTAATGATCACTTTTGTCATTGGAAGACCATTAGTCGGAAGACTAACAATTATAGCCACATCTTTTAATGTGATGGCACGCCCACCAATCGAAAGGTGAAATGTATGCGTTTCAAGATGTCATCTTTCGATCAGTGCATTAACCATTACTAACTGACACCAAAATTACTTTAATCTAAAAAATGTGATATATATATATATATATATATATATATATATATATATATATATATATATATATATATATATATACTATGTCTAGTATATGTCTATCCAGAATTCATTCATTAATAAAATTTAAATATATTTTATTTTTATTAACACATAATTAATATGATATAATTATAATAACAATTGTATCATTAGCTATTCAAAATATATTTAATCTACCTTTCAAAATTCTAGAATTATATTTAACTTCTAACAATAATTAACAGAAGTTAAATATATCTAAAATATGATTTAAATAATTACTATTTAATACATTAAAAATTTATTTTTTAATATCTAAACCTATGTAATAATAATAATAATAATAATAATAATAATAATAATAATAATAATAATAATTAATTTATTATTAACTAATTCTATAACCAAAAATTCTAAAACGTATCTAAATTACTTTAATATCACTATAATAATATTTAACACTAAATTTATTATAATAATATTTAAGATAACTAACTAATTCCTTCTTCTTGTTCACGTACGGCAAAATGATATATGTTAATTACTTAACTAATGTTATTATAAGATAACAATAATAATATCCAAAAATTTAAAAACATATTATAATACAATAAATATATTAATTAAATTGTTCAAAAACATAATATGATAACATATTATATATTTTTGAACGGTTTAATTTGTATACTCTAATTGAACTGTTCGATTACTTCTCCTCTTTTATTATAACAGCATAAAATATCGTATTCTCCAATAACGCTGCCACTCTCCTCACTATTTCAAAGTTAAAAAGTGCGAAATAGTGAGTGCAATAATGTATATATACTAAAAAGTTAATTTACTTACAATATTTGATTTATGCATGCAATTAGAGAGAAGTTAATGCGTTTAACCACCCTTTTATGAACAAGTTGTAAATGAGATAAAAATAGTATAAGAGTAAGATAATATTTGTATTGGAAATGAATTCTCTCAATTTTTTTGTTCAATTATTTAATAAAATGTGATCTTTCACTTTATATTCTTTAAGTAAGACTAAAAAAATATGTGAAAAAAATATTAAATGATAAAATATCATATTTTATCAAATAATTAAAAAAAAATGAGATCTATCCCTTCATATTTGGTAATTGAAATTTTACCAACGTCTTAATTTGGTCTTTCAATTTTTTTTATTTTTTATTTAATTGTATGTATTAGTTAAGAAAATATTTTCATCGATGTTATATTTTTTCATGCATTACTTAAGGTCTCAAAATGCAGCGATATCCAACTCAACCTAAAAGTTAAATCAGCACAGTACATGAATGGAAATAAACTTCACATGCCAAAATATTGATAGACTTTTTTTTTTCCATTGTCCTCTTATATTTGGTGAAGAGTGAAAAAGAACTAAAGAAGGAAACCATGAAAAATAAGAAAAAGAAGTGAAAAAACACACTCAAACTTCTTTTAGCAGCAATTTATTTTTAATATGGGTGTAAGATTGGTGTAATAATATTGAGATATTAATAATGTATATAAAAGAGATAGAGTAGTTAAAGGAATGAGAGAAATGATAAGAGAACTCTTTAATTTTGGAAGAAAAAATTTGATTTTGAAAGATTTGATTTTAAATGCAACGAGGGAATAACATACGGTACATTTTGGTTGTAAAATTAGTAGGGAGAAGGAAAGAACTCTTTAATTTTAAAAGGGAAAGATTTAATTTTAATTGCAATGAGAGAGTGACATATGGCATATTTTAGTTGTAAAATTAGTAGGAAAAAGAGTAGAATTCTTTAATATTGAAAGAAAAAATCTAATTTCAATTACAGTAAAAAAGTGACATGTGACACATATGGATTTGAAAAGTCACTTTATACAAATCGTGAGTAACGATTAGTTTTTGTTATTGTACGCATCAAATTATGAGTCACCATTTACCATTAATATCTCATTGGCTTTTTTTTAATAAATTTTTTACTTTCAAAATCGTAAGCCACGATTTGCTACTACTCCCATATTTGATAAACTAAACAAAACACATCCACATTTTTTATCCTGCAGTATATTGTTATGATGCTGAATATATTATTTTTTGTACTTAAATTTTTAATTAATATTAATAATATTTTATTGTTGTTGTTGTTGTTGTTGTTGTTGTTGTTGTTGTTGTTGTTGTTGTTGTTGTTCTCTATTTTAATTAATACAAATTAAAGTTTTATTACATAATAAATTAGAGATAATTATCAAATTTATTAAAATAATATTTAATTTTTGTTATCATTAACATATTTTAGATATTATTACTAGTAGTTATTATACAATATCATATATTTTATTTTAGAATAATATGATATATTTTTGTTATTATGCTAATAGTTTTACTATTATTAATCTTAGACAATAAACACCGTGAAGTTCTATTATTATTATTGACACTAATAAATTGTGACCAACGTTTTTATAATATTCAAAATTTGTTGTTTACAAATGGTTTGTAACGATTTATTTATTTGCTTTTCATAGAAAAAAAAATTAGTTACTACTTTTAGATAACGTTTTATCTTATTTGAAATCGTTATTCACTATTTCTTTTAACTTTAAATGTTCCATACCAATGTATTATACAAAAACATCATAATATTAAGTTAAATTACATTTAACAGTACAATATCGAAATTGAACAAAATGCTTATGTTCTAGCAAGCAGGGACGGTCATAAGCGGGAGAGTAGAGGCCTCAGTCCCTAACTTTTTTTTTAAATAATAATAATAAGTTATTAAGTATGATTTAATTTTTAAAAAAAAATATTTAATATTTAGTCTAATATAAATAAAAATCCAATTTAACTTAAATATTAATAATTTTTAATATCTAAAAAATAAGTAACAATATTAAAAAAATTTAAAAAAGATATTATTACTAATATTTAAGGGTGTCCGCGGATCGGATCGGATCGGATATGGCCAAAATTTCTATTCGATCCGCACTAAAATTATCGGATCGGATCGGATTCAATATCCGCAGTTTTTAAGGTTGATCCGATCCGATCCGATCCGCACATTTGCGGATCGGATCGGATCGGATATCGGATATATCCGCAAAACACAAAAATATTTTTAAAAGCTTATTTTTATTAAAAAATATCAATAAAATTTATTTTTTCTATTCTTTTAAATATGTTTACTCTTAAAATAATATTAAACATACTTTTCTTGAATAATAAATTAAAATAATTTAACATATATGATAATTATTAGTTAAAATAAAACATAAAAAGAATATTTTACTTATTTATTTCTTTATTTTTGCGGATACGCGGATATGCGGATACCAACACAAAATCCGCAATCCGATCCGATCCGAAAGCCTTGCAGATCGGATCCATATCCGTAATTTTCGGATCGGATTCGGATAAACACCGCGGATATGCGGATCCGATCCGATCGATGGACACCCCTACTAATATTTTTTAATTAAATAAAAATTTTCAAATTCTATAAAGTGGATTCTTTTTTTGGTTGTGACTGTCCTTCTTGATTCGTTTGGTATTAATTTTCTCTATTTCAACTGCTACAATGGAGAGATATTTTTCAATTACGAATATTGTGAAGAATAACTTAGAAACAAAATAAAAAATTAATTTCTTGCTAATTGTCTTTTAATTACATTGAGAAGAAAATTACTTAAAGATTTAATACAAATTCTATTATCGATGAATTGTATGATACGAAGAATCGATTATTTCGTTAATAAAGAGTACATATATTTTTTATACTTTTATCATATATTTTTCTATCGGTATATTTTTATAATACATCTTACATTATATAATTTTTTTACATATTTTTTAATATTATATGTATTATACCCCCACAATAATATTCCTAGTTCCTCCCAGTGGTGGAGCTTAGTTCAGACAAGGGGGGCTATGGCCCCCCCAAACTTTTTATAAAAAATTTAGTAGTATTTTTTCAAAAGATAAAAAATAGTTCAATTGACTTAAATACTTTACTATGACTTAAAGTATTTAATAAGTTCAATAAACAACACTCTCTCTATCTTTAAGTTCAAATATAAAAAATTAGATATTTTTTATTTATTTAATTTAATATTATTTTATATTTTACTATTTATTTAATTTAATTTTTTATATGGTAAAAAAATAGAACATTCAATGAGTATTAATATTATTGTATTTATATAAATTGATAAAAAAAATTCAATAAATATTATAAATTTTAATATTTGTCCTTCTAACTTCTTCTTTACATATTTTACAGGATATATATTCAAATGTTTATATAAAATAATAATGAAAATCAAAGAATTGATATATTTTTTAAGAGGAATGCTAATATTTAAGAAGGAGAACATATAACTTTTATAATATCAACACCTGTAGATAGTTCTTCTACTTTAATGAATCACGAAGAAAGTGAGATATAACCTTCAAAAGTTCAAAAAGTTACATATGATGACTTTAACCTTAACTTTTTGGAACGAGATCTTGAAAAACGGCATTAAATTTAGCAATATCACCCAAACCAGAGAGATGAGATTAGACGAGCTTATCTTAAATGAGGTCCATATGAAAAATATTTTGACAATTATTTTCTATCTGACCCCCTCAAAATTTTATTTCAAGTTCCGCCACTGGTTCCGTCCAGCACCAAGTTCAACCAACCTATCTGGGAAGGACAACAGAGCAATCCAGAAGAATCGGCCCCTACAACTGCAAGGTCACACACAGTGCATAGCTGACCCTCCTGGCCCAGCACAAAGCGTGCAGTGCAATACGGGCAAGAAACATCCTTCTGTCCGCGGTAAATTGGCACATAAGTTGCACCACAAACCACAAATGGGTTTCTGAAATCATAGTTCAACTGTGGTATCAGTCATGTTTTTTTCCGTCAGCTCCCAGAACTTGCCTTGCTGTCTTGGCATGGTTTTCCGATAGTAGGGTTGGTCTCGAGTAGCCTCCTCACAAAGTTGGCAGCTGTGGCAAGGTTCTTTGCCTTGTAGCAAACAGTCATTGCATTAAGC
The DNA here is from genome assembly GCF_059453495.1 of Arachis ipaensis. Lineage (NCBI taxonomy): Eukaryota > Viridiplantae > Streptophyta > Magnoliopsida > Fabales > Fabaceae > Arachis > Arachis ipaensis. The sequence continues at coordinate 18,673,132 of NC_142443.1, read as the reverse complement.
AAAGCTGGCCTCAAATGAGATGGGTGAAATAAGCGGCAAGCTCCTGCTGGCGTGCCGGATTGTCCTTAATTTCCCTTAATTTCTTTGACTATGATAATCAACTCCTTCACATCATCAACTTCCCTCCTCGACTCAAGGATAATCAAAGGAATTGTATGAAGGATACTGGTAAATGTCTTTAGGGCCTCGGTGAATTTGCCTGCTGTAGTTGATTTATAACCAGCTTTGAGCTTTTCATCTAATTGAGACGGTTTGAAAAGTAATGCAGGTGGGCCTCTTACATTTGGACTAGATGACTCACACCCACCTCTTTCTGGAACAGATGAGAAGTCACGCAGATTGGAGTGGCTGCTAGTATGAAGATCGAGGAATGGATCTCAAAGGAGTGAAGTTCTTCATTGCAAGTTGCCTGTTCAGTAACCTCATTGCTGTATCAAAATTGCCAGCAGCAGCATGATCAGCTGCAAGAGATGATTTCTGAATCCACATCTGGCTAACTCGCATCCCAGGTGTTGGGGCCACGAAAACTGAAGATCGAGTACCGGTAGAAGCTTTTGGAGTTTCAGCTGCAGGAGGAAGCTCCAGGTCTTCCAGCTCCCATCCGCCTTCTCCATCATCCTCTTCACCCGGCTCTCCGTCATCCAAAATTGCAGAAATGTCTCCATTTGTATGCCATCCACATCAACCATATCAAGCTCCTCACCCCAATCACCATTAGCAGCTTCATACTCTTCTTCAGCATTGCCGTCTGTATTGCTAAAGCCACCGTCAAATATGCCTCGCATGACCCTAAGAAGGGGTCAATCACGGCTGGTTATTAGAGGTGATGGTAGCATCAAGAGAGATGGTTTTTTCCCCTCAGGCAAAGATGGAAGATCATCCCCCAGTTCAGCTGCAAGCCTTTCAGCAACATCATGTAGTCCATGGACTTTGGCAGTGATGTATGCAAGATGCAAATGACCCACATTCTCCAAAATCTTAACACGCTCTCGGACATCACCCAGATATAAGCCATTGTGAAACTGGCCCATCACATCACTCTCGACTTCGGCAATTTTCAACATCTTTGCAAGTTTCTCCACATTACCAGTAATGAGATAAAGGAAAGACAATCTCTCATAATTTTTGGTCCTCTGGCATGCATATTCTACTATACCAGCATTACCTTGTGGAAGAGCTTCAACCCCTAATCGATACCAGTGATCTTTCTCATCAATTGCACTGGCTGATGCAACAACAATTTGAATGTTCCCACTCTCTAACGTTAAATTGAACCGAATTCTCTCATCTTTCACAAAATGGAGGGCAACTTCAGGAAACCCTTGCTGCTGTAGATATGCAATCATAGCCTGCCCACAAAGTTGGGAGTTCTTTATCATGTTCATGACATGGTCATATCTTTTCTTCAAGAGAGAAAGCTTAAAGATATATTCAGTCGCATCAATAGCTATAGCTCTGGTTTTCCCATCCCGACCCAAGCAGCATATGGTGTTTCCAACAACCTTTGTGATATAAATTGGGACATCCAGTGTTTTTATTATCCAGCTATCTCCATCAGGAGGGCAGTACTTGATATGATTTAATGTTGTGTAAATAAGGTGGATTCTGTGGTGGCATAGTTTTAGATGACTAAGGTTGGCTAATATTCTGTGCTTAGTCATTATTGCAATTACTTTGGGTATTTTAGCCATAGCAAAAGGATACCTAGCGTAGATGAATACAAAAAGCAACTACTTTCGTCTCTAAAAACTATGGAATCCACAACTACAACCAGACTATGTAATCTACGTTTTATTGCTAACGACACAGAACCTAGTTATCATAATTTTAGCATGAAACATAGCAATTGGAAAAGGAAAATACGCATTAATAAACAGAGTAAAGTGACAAATGAATTATAATATATCCAAAATTGTGGAGAACTTAACTTCCAAATACAATAAGAGAAATTAAAAAGAAGAAACCAAGTGAAATAACTATAATCACACATAATTGACATAAATGTCTAACTCAAAGTCACATGTAACACAACAACTATAATTTATATCTTACAAACAGATCTACAAATAAGAACAACAAAAGCAATACAATAATTCAAGAACAAACAACAATTCAATAACTCAACAAAAAATACTTCAGAAGTTCAGAACACTATCACTATATCGTATGCCTAACAGAAAGATTCACACAAGCAAATCAGCATATTTAGAACAACTGCATATTCATCGGATTTAGAACCAAAAAATAAAATTAGCAGATTTAGAGCACAACAGAACAGGTTCATACAAGAACAAGGAAGAGGAGGCAAAGTCCGCAGATTCAGAACAAGAACGAGACCGAGGAGAAGAGAGGGGAGAGACTAGGGGAGGCAGATTGCCAGCACCGGCAGCCAGGGTTGAGGATTCAGAGAGAGAGAGAAGCCTAGGGTTTCGCTCTTCTTCTCCACCCGAAACTAAACCACCCACGGCGGGCTTGGACGCCAAAGTCAACAAGCCACTCCGTCACCGATACCGCCACTTACCACACTAACCGTTACGGATGTCCTCCTTCACCGCTCGTACTGCATGCGACATCGCATTTGTCAGCTATGCTCCGCCGACACTATCAGTCAGAACCCTCGATTAAGAACAATGAAGCCCAAAAGGCCAAAACGACAGACAATGAACTCGTATGACCACTTTTTCTATCACCCATAATCAACATCTTAATTAATTTGGATTAAACATTCAAAACATTAACTCCACTTTCATTACAGTTTTCACCGTGCTTCATGAGTCAAACATGTCGACTCTAAGCTTTGGAAAGATGCCACGGCGTAACACTCTTATTGTAAGTGTATCCCTGGTCATCTTAGCCATTGATTTTGCCTGGCCACCACAGACGTCACCAAATAAAAATGCCATTTTCATCCCATGCTCCACTTTTCACGCGGATTGTCTCATGGAGAGTGCATTGGTGAACAAGCTTCTTGCTTGCAATGACAATGACATGTTTGCTGAGCAAGGCAACACTTTCCATGTCATTAGACCAGAAAACATACTTGATAAAAGGTGGGTCTGAAGATCACCAATAACAAGCCTCTGCTGAGGATCAAATATAAATACCCTATCCTCTGACCTACATAACAAGTTGCCTGTTCCAGCATAAAATATGGCATCTGTGGCAATCGGGAGAGCACTCTTTTTATCAAGCTCATTCTTCAGATTTTTAACTAGGACTTGATTGCTGGTTTTATCAAGCACAACAAACCTATTCATAGCCACAAAGACAGTTGATCCATCAGGACCTTTCTTTGGCTCTTGCATATCGCCCCTACCAATAAATGAGTCATCCTTGGATATGGTATACAACTCATAAGACCCGCCCTCCACATCTGAACAGAGAAGAACTGCATTTTCAGACGGGGTATAGGAAAGACTCTTCGGACTTTGATAGAGAGTTAAAGAACCAGGTCGTCGAATCGGAAGTACTTGCGTCTCTCTCTGTGTTGACAATCTGTGTTGACAATTGGTAGTAACGCAAAAACCGGTCTTTTGCATAGAATAAAAAATCACCACCAACTGCAAAAGCAGGCCTTTCTCTCTCCAAGCTTAAAGACAATCATTCCACTGTCATGACCAGCTGCCAACAGATTCATTTCAGGATGTATTGCAAGAATCCAAAATCGATCATGCTCTCTGCGGAAGGTTTGAAATTTGCGAGAAGACAGCAAATACTTTCTCGTCTTGGTTAACCATCTAGTACAAAAGTTAACACACACAAGAAATGTATTTTATGAAACATTTTTGTTGCCAGCTCTAAACAATGATATGCTAATATTTTTAATAACCAGAATGGCATCAATGAGTATAGTATATGAAAGCCTACGGCAGCTCAACTATAGTATGCAAAATAGAAAGTAATAGATACTACCACTCGGTTGTTATCCAGGAAACTAAAGAAAATAACTAGGCTTCAGTTTTACCATTCATCCTCCAAATTTCACTTGTCGGTCATAAGCTCCAGAGACAATGAGAGGAAGTGTAGGATGAAAAGCAGCCCAGTTGACCCCACGATCATGACCTTCCAACACATATTTAACAACTGCATCAACACCACCTAAAAGATCCGTGTTCATCTGATTCAAACGCAATATATCATCTGAAGGAGGCCCAGCCTTCTTTTCGAGAGAACCAATATCCCAAACACGAACAGTCAGATCCAGAGAAGCTGACACCACAATATCCTCTTTCGGATGGAATGAAGCACGCATAACGTAATGATTATGCCCTGTTAGGACAGATATACATGTTCGTGATTGCCAGTTCCATAAGCGAATAGTCTGATCATCACTTGCACTCACAATCCACGGGTTCTCATGATGAAATTGCACAGTGCGAATATAATCAAGGTGTCCTAGAAGAGTGAACAAACACCTATGCAACTTGTAGTTCCAAACCTTAATCTTGTAAAAATCCCGTCCTTGGAAAAAAAGGAAAAGAAAAGAAAGAAACCACCACCAATAAGCAGCAAATAATATGAACTTCCCCCTTCTACAAGTGACAAGATATTTTTTTTTTCTTAACAATAAAATACACCAATTTCCCTTCCTCTCTTTATGAAGTGATAAACATAAGTGCAGGAAAAATCACATTCAAACCCAACCAATGACACACAGAGCTTAGTTTAAAACTTAAAAGAACGGATTTGTTACTTAATTAACAGATCTAGATAATCTCAATTACACCAAAGATATATCCTTTTCATATAAATTACAGCCAAAACAAATCACGAAACATTACAAAGTGTACCCCTCAAGTGTACTGCTCACTGTATCGAGAGTAATGCTAGGGGGCAGCAACTTTTGTGATTGGTAGCCATCAAATAGCCATCAATGATGATTTAATGGTGTGAGATTGGTGTGAGGTTTCATCCAATGACTCACCTTACTCTGCTGGTTACATGCTGGCCAAAATTCAATAAAATTGCTGGCCCCCTAGACTTTCCCCTGTATCAACACCATGGGGCAACCAAAGATTAACAGGTAAAGAGATAACTAACAATTATATATTTATATATATGCAGTGAGCAGCACATTTTCCTTATTGTTAACATTGTTACTTGAAATAAATCTTCCTCGAATCTTTCTTGAAAAAACAAGTGTCGGCGGTCGGTGAATATTTAAAATAAATACTTTTATTGTGATGATTTTATATATCAAATGAAGGAGAGAAAAAAAGTAAATATATATGTCCTAACGAAAATAAAATCTCACCAGTGAACACGGATTTTAACTACGAAAAATGTGAGGTAGATCCACCCTTAAAGTGGAAGACAAGAAAGATTGATGTTTCAATTATTCTTTTTCTCCAGATATATCACAATTGTTTTCAGGTAATTAAGTACCCAAGTGGTTCCCAACAAACGTTTGGATGAATAACGCAAAAAGGTTAAATACAATAAATAACAATCTAGTTTAGAGTGGAGTTGGATTACTCCATGGCTATAGTAATGAGAAATTGTTAGTGGTAATCATCTCTACCTCGGTGTGAAATTCTATTTCCCCTTGCTTGGAATTTGTTGCAGGAACTTTAACCGCAACAGAGTCTCTCCAATATGTATTTGAGCTTTATAAACAGTACCAAAGGCACCTTGTCCTATGAGTGTTGTAAAATTATAGGTTGTTTTCTGCAAATCCCTGAAATGCAAATAAAAGTATTAAACAGAATGCAAATAACAAGTAAGAAGTAACAACCCTTCTCTTCATGTTCTGATCAGAAGAACAAGAATAACAGCAGCAAAAATAAAAAAATCAAATTCGATGAAGAGCAATGTTTGTGTGACCCTATAATCCGCATAAAAACTGGGAAGAAGAGATTTGAGGGATGAAGAGCAATCTTTGTGTGTACCTAGTAACCTCTCTCTCCTTATATATATATATATATATATTCTACATCATCATTCATGCACAACACACAAAATGGTATAGTGAGGTCTGTTGCTTTCATCATCATCATCCTTGTGTTTTTGCTGCTCCAACTAAGTTCAGCAAGAAGAGAACTCGCCCATGGTTCGCAGCGGCCCAAACATGGACGGCTCTGTTGTTTCCCACCATTTATATGTTGCGGCAGCATCATTGTCGTCCCCCCTGCCGGCAATTAATTAAAATAATGTAAGATTAATAATGTAAAACCCGCACTACACGGTTCCTTTTAAATAATTGGAATAAAGTTGCTCACCGATTCTACTGCGGTGCTTGTTACTAATGAATAGTGTGGGTATAATATCTATTTTGCTTTAATTTATTTTTTATTTTTATTTATGTTTAAAATATGAATATAATACGTATTATCTAAAATAAATATATATATTTTGCATATATTTATTTTAAATTATACATATTATATTAATATTTTAAACATAAATAAAAATAAAAAAAATTAGAGCAAAATAGATATTATAGACACTACTCATTAGTGACAAGCACCACAGTAGAACCAGTGAGCAACTTTATTCCAATTATTTGAAAGGAATCCGTGTAGCGCAGGTTTTACATTATTAATCTTACATTATTTTAATTAACTGCCGGCATGGGGACCGCAATGACGCCGCCGCAACATATAAATCGTAGGAAACAACAGAGCCGTCCACGTTTGGGCAGCTTCGAACCATCGGCGAGTTCTCTTCTTGCTGAACTCAGTTGGAGCAGCTAAAACACAAAGATGATGATGATGAAAGCAACAGACCTCACTATACCATTTTGTGTGTTGTGCATGAATGATGATGTAGAATATATATATATATTATAGGGAAAGAGAGGTTATTAGGTACACACAGATTGCTCTTCATCCCAAGCAACAGACCTCACTAGACCATTTTGTGTGTTGTGAATGAATGATGATGTAGAATATATATATAGGGAAAGAGAGGTTATTAGGTACACACAAAGATTGCTCTTCATCCCTCAAAACTCTCCTTCCTAGTTTTCACACAAAGATTCTGGTAAACATTTTTCTTTAAACCACAATTTTTTATATTACGTGTACAAGCTTATGTAATCATAAACAGGTTATGAGTTATGACCACGATTTTTAATTTATGAACACGATTTTTAATTATAATTTTATTTGTAAAATATTTTTAAAATATTATAAAAAATTATTTTAATTTATTATTTTTATTATTTTTAAATTAAATATTAATTATTTAACTTTTTTCGGTAATTAGAATCAAATTTTTAGATACCATAACAAATATTTTATATTATATATATTAAAAAAATATCAAATTTATATGTATCATATTCATATTAAATTAAAAAAAATTAACTTACAATAATCAAATTTAAATTTTTTAAATTTAATTTTAGTACATTATTAATTTAAAATATTTTTATGTATCTATTTAATTATGTATTGTTACGTAAAAAAAAAAAAAAACTATCTTTTATATTCATTATATGAATAATCATAAAAAAAATGAATACATTGAATAATTATGTAAAAAAATTTACATTGCCGATATATCAAAAATAAGTTTTCTACTCTTAAAACAATTACTCTACAACTAATTGTAGTTTTCAACTATTGATTACCTTCCATTTAATTAGAAAGTCTATTATTATAATATTTATGGCATAAATTTTTTTTTTTTAACCAAAATAGAGATTGCAAGAAAAATTATTTAAGAGTTAAAATAAAAAATATAATTAATAAATAAATTATTTTTTTTATCTCAACTAATTTTTTAAGAAAAAAATACTAAAAACTTTATTTATATTTAAAAAACTAAGCTTCAGTAATGAACTAGTTAGCTAGTTTTATAAAATACATTATGGCTATTTATTATTTTTTATTGAATTGATTTAATTATTTATTTATAAATTTGATATTAAATTAAATTTAACAAGATAAATATTACTGCATACTAAATTTAATAAAACAAAATCTTTTTCAACATGATAGATGACGAGGGGTGGAAGTTAGACCAATTAAGAGATTGTAATATAAGAACAGCGTTGTGAGTATAGCTCTTAACCAGCAAAAATTTGCCTCATCAATTTAGAAAGATTGTCACAAAAAAGGTTTAGAATAAAAATAATGGGAGTATGAGTCCCAAGTCGTCTCCCAACGAGTTGCTAGAAAGGGTGCTAATTTATTAATCAGGAGTTTCCGAGAGTTTTGAGAATTGAGTAACAGAAAATAAACAGTTGTAATTTAGTGCAATAAAAATTAAAAGAGATTTATAATATTCTAAATAAAAAGCCTTGACTGGGGGAATGATTAATTGGAAGTTTTATCCTTGTTGGGATCTCTTAAGTGTAGTATTAAAAAGGTTGTTGTTTTCACTTAGTTAACCCTTACTAAATAAAGGAAAGTCAAGCGATTGAGCTAACTCTTATTCGTAAATCCTAGTCCTCTCCCTTGGGAAGGTCTAGCGTTAGTAAATACAGAACTAGCCAACAACTTCTAATTTAACCATCACTTAAGCCTTCCAACTCAAGTGTCTCCTCATAATCAACCCCATGTCAAGTATGGAATCTACTCCATTGACATGAATATAATACTCAGAAAAATATAAGAAGAAGACATGATAAATTGAATAAAATAAAACTTTGAAAATTAATTAAGATAAAAGTAATCATTTTCACTAACAATCCATGAAAATAATCCAATTACCACTCTAAACAAGAATTAAGAATATGGAATAAATAAAAGAGTAAGTAAGGAAACAAATTAGAATAAAATCTTCTACGGAAGTGATGGCTCTTTAGTATCCAAAATCAAAAGCAAAAAACTATGAAACTATAAATGTAAACAGAACCTAGAGGAAGAGTAATTCTCTCTAGATTCAGATCTAAAAACCTAAAAACTATCCTAATGAGAATATGTGAATGTGTGTCTCTGTGTGTTGAGTCTCTGCTTGTTCCCTGGCTTTATTCTGTTTCTGGGCCAAAAATTGGGTCAAAACGCTGGGTCAAAACGCGGCCCGAAATCGCCCCCAGCGTTTTCTGTTAATTTTGCAGATCGCGCAGGTCACGCGTACGCGTCAGTCACGCATGCGCGTCATTTAGCGAATTTTCTTGTCACGCATACGCGTCGTCCATGCGTGCGCGTCATCTTGCAGAATTTCATTCCACGCGTACGCGTCAGGCACGCGCACGCGTAGCTGTAATTTTTTCCATTCCGCGCGCTCGCGTGAGCCATGCGTGCGCGTCGGTGCTCGCTAGTCATCTCCTTAGTTTCTTGTGTTCCTTCCATTTTTGCAAGCTTCCTCTCCATTTTCTAAGCCATTCCTGCCCTATAAAGCCTGAAACACTTAACACACGGATCACGGTATTGAATGGTACAAAGAAGAATTAAAATATACTAATTAAAGATCTCTAGGAAGCAAGTTTTCAACCATAGAACAAGACTAGGAAGGAATTGTAAAATCATGCAATTAGTATGAATAAGTGGGTGAAGACTTGATGAAACCACTCAATTAAACACAAGATAAATCATAAAATAGTGGTTTATCAACCTCCCCACACTTAAACATTAGCATGTCCTCATGCTTAGCTTAAGGAGATAAAATAAATAAGTAGGAAAAAGTAAGACTCATGCAATGCAATGCAACCTATGTATATGAATGCAACTATATGCTAAAATGATTTTGCCTACTTGGTTAAAAGTAAATAAGTTCTTCAAGACAAATATAAATCAAATATCACTAATTAAAATCATATAGTAAAAAAAAGTAAACTTGTAAGAAGACAGTTCATGAAAGCAGGGAACATAGAATTAAGCATTGAACCCTCACTGATGGTGTATATGCACTCTAGTCACTCTAGTGTATAGGATAATCACTCTACTCTTCTCTAATCATGCTTTCTAAACCTTGTTCTTCACCTAACCAATCAACAAGTATTTAATGTACCAATGCAACCATCATGAGGTCTTTTCAAGGTTGTAATGGGGCTAAGGTAAAGGTGAGGGTATATATATGGCTAAGTGAGCTATAAATTGAATCTTTGATTAACCTAAGCTCTTATCTATACATATACTCTATATACTTTTTAAATTCATACCTAGCTACCCAAAAATTCTGACTTTTGCATATTTCACATACTCATGTATCAACTTTTCTCTTAACTTTGTATCACACATGCATTGATCTTTTCATTAAACTTAACATTGGAGTAATTTTGTCCCCTTTTTCATTTACTTAATTACTTGAATATTTTTGGATTTTTTTTAGAGCATAAGAATAAACATAACATTACCAATGCACATGGATTTTTTATTTTTTTTTTTTTTTTAGTTTCACATGAGTAGGTACCCAAATTCTCAATATTTTATCATGACACATTCCCTTATTAACCCATGTTCCCACAGTTTTTTCACACTTTATTGACACACAATTTCTATCTTAAGTTAACCAAAGATTCAATTTGGGGTAGTTAATTTATTTTTCCGCTTAAGGCTAGTAATGTAGTAAAATATAGAACAAATGAGATTTTAAAAGGCTCAAAGTGGTTAACAAAGGTAAATAGAAGGGTAGGCTATCTGGGATAAGTGAGTTAATAAAATAATGGTCTCAATCATATGCATGCATATAATACATTAAATATTGGACATATAGGATGGAACAAAATATAGATTACAATAATAGAGAAGCAAACACACAAGAATAAAATTTTTATGGTTAAATATTGTAACCATATAATTAAGCTCAAATCTCACAGGTCGTGTGTTCTTAGCTTTTTAAACTATGTTCCAAATACAATCTTCAAACAAGTTTTAACACAAAAAATTTTGATTTAAATTAGTGAAATTTTTCAAAGATAGGATCTTTAAAAGAAACTTATTATTTTTCAACCAAATAGATCATGCATGCAAATAATATACTACTATGCTATCTATCCTATCCTAATAAAAGAAAAATAAATAAATATCCTATTTTATTGGTGTTAAGAAAGAGAACTTACCTCCGGAAGTCAAGTACTGACCGACCTCCCCACACTTAAAGCTTGGCACTGTCCTCGGCACCATCAGTCAGGAACAAAGGAGGGTTGGTAGTAGCATCTCCACAATCGGGACCATCATGGCTCTATGTGTTGGTAAATGAAGTGGAGTCCCGGGTGTCTGGATTTTCTTCAGGTGGATGGTTGCCAACAAGTAGCTCCTTGAGGTATGTAAATCTGCGCTTGTTACGGCGCTCTCTTTGTTTTCCTTTCCGGTCAAGCCGGTCCAATCTCTCAAGTATCTGATGGAGCAGTTGGTTTGTTGAAGGTGCTTGTGATGTGGGAGGAGAAAGAATATCTTCCGCTGGTTCTATGCTCTGGTTGAAAGTGGCTGCTGAAGGTCTGATATACTTCCCGTTAGGGACGTACTGATCATCCTGTAGAATCATGGCCTTGGTGTCCCCAGCTCTGTAGGAGACTCCGGCTGTTGAGACTAGATTTGAAACCAAGGCGGGAAAAAGGTATGTTACCCGCAATCTGTACATGTCCCATAGCATGCCGAATGTGTCTTGGTAAATTGAGGTGCTAGTCTGTAAGGATACACCAGAGTAGAACAGCCATGTCTGCAGTGAAGGAGGACTCGTGAGTGCTCGGAAAGACGTAATGGGACATGATCTGTGCCCATACTCGAGCCTCCAAGGTGAGTGCTGAAGCCAATATGCCCTTAGGTCGGGATTGATGGTATTCATAGATCCATCTGCTGCCAGGTTGTGCTATGACTCTGAGAACGGCGTCCCAGTCAAATTGGTATGTTTGGCGCTTGAATGAGGCTTTTTGGAATGCGTCCAATCCTTCTGGAGCAGGGGAAAGATCTAAAGCTTTCTGAATGGCCTCTTCAGTTATGGGAACTTACTTCTGACAGACATAGACAGACTGCAGGGTTGGCATGTGAAAATTGGAGTAGAATTCAACTACCCATAAAAGGTTAACCTGCCGTGGCTGTCTCCGTAGGAATCCCATTGTCTTCGTTCAATTCGGGGCTCAACAAATTCAACAATGTTGGTCGGGAGGACGAGAAGGTATTCATTATTATAGTTCCTCTCCACCAGGATAGGGAACATCTGCTCACAGTAGCGGTTAGTGAACCGCGCAGTGTCCTTTGCTAAAAAGGCTTTTTCTTTTTCATCACTTGATGATCCTCTTGAATCGCTTTGTTGAGGGCCTTACTGCTGTTGAAGATGGCTCTGCAACTAGTGCTCTTTTTGTTCCTTTCCTTGCTAGTGGTTTGGGAGTAGCTTTCTCTTTACCCTTCTTGGTGGCCATCCTGAAAAGGGAAAAGGTAAGTAACTTTTGAAGCTAAGGGTTAGAGCAAGGAAGAGGATGGTACAAGTGATAATCAATGCACGGTAAAGAAGGATGTCATTAACACATGGTCGCGACTTCATGTGAGAAGTTCATCAATAGAAATATAGCAAGTGCATGTGATGGCAAGTAGATGCAAGATGTTTATTGGCATGCTGGCAAAGGCATGAGTAGCATAGATCAATCATCAATTGCTAAATTGTATTATCACTCGTAACAAACTAACCATCACGTTTGTATTGACAATTATATTTAATTAATAAAATAATAAAATAATTTTGTGAAAAACAGGCATTAGAGTAGTAGAATAATTTAAAAATAGTGCGCAATGCCATACGGGCGTTTTCACAAACACGTAGCATGCATGGTAAATATGTTATTGTAAGTATTGAATTTGAACATGCAACATCCCTTAAGAAGTAATATTAATTGTCAAACAATTCCTTAATAATCCACAAGCAATTGTAGAAGAAAATAATTACCCAAATAAATTTCTAACACCAATAAAAAAAATGTAAAAAGAAAAAGAAAGAAGAAGGAAACATAGAGTATGAAAGTAAAAAGAAAAAGAAGAAGAAAACATAAATAAAAATAATAATGGAAAAGTAAAGAGGGGAGAAGGAAAGAAAAGAACCTTGATATTGTATGTGAAAAAGAAAAAGGGAGAAAGTAAAAAGGGAGAAAGAACAAAGAAGGAAGAAGGAAGGAGAAAGAATTAAGAAGGGAGGAGAAAAAAATTAGGATTTGGGGAAGAAAAGATAAGATATTTGGCACTGATTTGGATAGGCTGTGCGTCGCATGCGACGCGGACGCGTGGGGCATGCGTTCGCGTAGTTGGCGCTATTTGCAAGTGATGCGGACGTGAGGGTCACGCGTTCGCGTGAAGTGGATTGTGCCATTGGCGCGAGAGCAGCCTCGCGTATGCACAACTTTCTGTTTTGTTTCGCATTTTGCAAAAATTTTGGGCGACGCGTGTGCGTGGGTGTCGCGCACGCATGAATGGCCTCTTTCGGAAAAATGACGCAGACGCGTGGGGTACGCGTTCGCGTGATAGGGCTTGTGCTTCCAGCACCATTCCAGCCCCACTCCATTATAACTCTCTGCCATTTACCTCTTTACGTCGATTATGCAGGGTCACGCGTGCGCATGGGCGACGCGCACGCGTGGGAGGCTGATTTTTCAAATGACACCAACGCGAGCGCATGGACATGCTTGTGCCTAAGGCGCGCCTCCAGCCACGCTCTCGCGTGACTCTCTACCTCTTTCCTTCTTGGTTTGAAGGCACGTATGACGCGAACGCGTCAGTGACGCTTGCGCGTCGCGTGCATTTTTTTATGTATACATAATGCAAATGCAAATGCAAGCTATATGCAGAGAATATGAGAAGAGTCATCAACAGAAACAAAATAGAATAAAGTAAAATAAAACTAAGACTGGAACGGAACAATCATACCATGGTGGGTTGTCTCCCACCTAGCACTTTGCTTTTATGTCCTTAAGTTGGACGGTCTTCAGGCTCATTCTGCTTCTGTTGGTGGGTTTTCCAAGAGAAAAACATCTAACTCTTTGTGATCCTTCATCTTTTCTCCATGATAAAGCTTTAGGCGATGTCCATTGACCTTCATGAATTTGGAGCTTGAAGGATGACGTAGGTGAAAAACTCCATATGGCTCTGCCTTCTCTACTCTGTAGGGACCTTCCCATCTTGATCTTAGTTTGCCTGGCATAAGCCTCAGTCTGGAGTTATAAAGAAGAACTAACTCCCCTGGTCTGAATTCTCTCCTTTTTATGTGCTTGTCATGGACAGCCTTCATGTTCTCTTTGTATCGCCTGGAGTTGTCATATGCTTCTAGGCGAAGATTCTCCAATTCTGCTAGTTGCAGCTTCCTTTTAGCACCAGCTTCTTCAAAATTCATGTTGCACTCCCTCATAGCCCAGAAAGCCTTGTGTTCTACCTCTACTGGGAGGTGGCAAGCCTTTCCGTATAGTAAGCGGAAGGGGCTCATCCCAATGGGTGTTTTGTATGCTATTTTATATGCCTAGAGTGCATCTTGTAGCCTGGCACTCCAGTCCTTTCTATGAGACTTTACTATCTTCTCCAGAATGCGTTTAATCTCTCTGTTAGACACTTCTGCTTGTCCATTGGTTTGGGGATGATAAGCTATTGCTACTTTATGAACAATCCCATGCTTCTTTAGTAATCCTGTCAGTCTCCTGTTACAAAAGTGAGTGCCTTGATCACTCACAATTGCTCGTGGGGATCCAAAGCGGCAAATAATATAGTTTCTAACAAAGGAAACAACAGTGTTAGCATCATCAATACGGGTAGGAATTGCTTCCACTCATTTAGAAATATAATCTACAGCTAACAGTATATAAAGGTAACCATTAGAGTTTGGAAATGGACCCATAAAGTTAATACCCCAAACATCAAAAATTTCACAGAAAAACATAATCTGTTGAGGCATCTCATCCCTCTTGGATATTTTTCCAAACCTTTGGCATGGGAACAAGATCTACAAATTTTAGCAGCATCTTTAAAAAGAGTAGGCCACCAGAATCCACAGTCTAAAATTTTTCTAGATGTTCTTTGAGGGCCAAAATGTCCTCCACTCTCAGAAGAGTGACAGGCTTCTAAAATGGATTGGAATTCTGATTGAGGCACACACCTTCTAATTACCTGGTCAGCACCACACCTCCACAAATATGGGTCATCCCATATATAGTATTTAGACTCGCTTTTCAGCTTGTTCCTTTGATGCTTAGTAAAATTGGGAGGGAAAGCATGGCTAACTAGATAATTAGCTACAGGTGCATACCAATGAGCTACTTCAGATACTGCATGCAAACTATCAAATGGAAAAGTATCATTGATAGGAGTGGAGTCATTCTTAATGTGTTCAAGGCGACTTAGGTGGTCTGCCACTAAATATTGGTTACCACTCCTATCCTTAATTTCTAAGTCAAATTCTTGTAGCAACAGTATCCAACGTATTAGCCTTGGTTTGGACTCTTTTTTTGCTAATAAATATTTTAGAGCTGCATGGTCTGAGTACACTACTACCTTAGTACCAAGTAAATAGGCTCGAAATTTATCCAGAGCAAAAACAATAGCTAGAAGCTCTTTTTCAGTAGTAGTGTAATTAGACTGAGCAGCATCTAAAGTCTTAGACGCATAAGCAATTACGAAAGGATCTTTACCTTTGCGCTGAGCCAGTGCCGCTCCTACTGCATGGTTGGAGGCATCACACATAATCTCAAAAGGCTGGCTCCAGTCTGGTCCTCTCACAATCGGAGCTTGAGTCAGGGCGATCTTTAGCTTATCAAATGCTTGCATGCAATCCTCACTGAACTCAAACTCAATATCTTTCTGCAACAATCTGGATAAAGGTAATGCTACCTTACTGAAGTCCTTAATGAATCTCCTATAAAAACCTGCATGGCCAAGGAACGAACAGACTTTCCTCACGGAGGAGGGGTAAGGTAAACTAGAAATGACATCTACCTTTGCTGGATCTACAGAAATACCAGTATTAGACACAACATGTCCTAGAACAATCCCTTGTTTTACCATAAAGTGACATTTTTCAAAATTCAGTACAAGGTTTGAACTAACACACCTGTCTAATACTCTAGCTAAACTATCCAAGAAAAGGTTAAAGGAATTGCCATATACGCTAAAATCATCCATAAATACTTCCATACAGTTCTCAATAAGATCTAAAAAGATACTCATCATGCATCTTTGGAAAGTAGCCGGTGCATTACATAAGCCAAAAGGCATCCTTTTGTATGCATACGTTCCAAAGGGACATGTAAAAGTAGTCTTCTCCTGATCTTCAAGAGCTATATGAATTTGAAAATAGCCTGTATAACCATCTAAAAAGCAATAATGGGATTTACCTGACAGGCGATCTAGCATCTGATCAATAAATGGCAAGGGGTAGTGATCCTTGTGAGTAGCTTGGTTGAGACGCCTATAGTCAATGTAAACCCTCCATGAATTATGCACTCTAGTTGTCAAGAGCTCTCCATGCTCATTCTTTACTGTTGTGACTCCAGACTTCTTGGGCACCACTTGTACTGAACTGACCCATTCACTGTCTGAGATGGGGTAAATGATATATGCTTCAAGTAGCCTGGTCACTTCTTTCTTGACAACTTCTAAGATGGTAGGATTCAATCTTCTTTGGGTTTGACGGACAGGCTTTGATTCCTCTTCTAAATATATTTTGTGCTCACAAACTTGAGGGCTGATGCCTACTATATCCGCTAAGCTCCACCCAATTGCTTTCTTATGCTTTCTCAATACACCGAGCAGTTGCTCCTCCTGTTGTGAAGTGAGCTCCCTTGCAATGATAACTGGGAACTTCTGATTATCCTCAAGGTAAGCATACTTGAGGTATGGAGGAAGGGGCTTCAATTTCAATTTCTGCTCTTTGCTAGGCTCTGGATCATCCGGGGCTAGTGATAATGGTAAGGTGTCTTCATTATGTTCAGAGGGTGTCCCCATACTTGGACCTTGCTCCATGTGCTTCTCTTCTACTTCTTCTTGGTGAACTTCAGTTACAGTTTCATCAATGATGTCACACTGAAAGATAGAATGATCTTTCGAAGGGTGCTTCATAGCTTCATTTAAACTGAAACTCACTGTTCTGTCATCTATCTCAAAGGAGTAAGTTCCTGAGAATGCATCCAGTTTGAACTTCGAAGTCTTCAGGAATGGTCTTCCAAGCAGGATTGATGACGGTCTTCCTGAGTCATTAGGGGGCATTTCCAGGATATAGAAGTCAATGAAAAATGTGAGCCCCTTAATGCTCACTAATACATCTTCAGCAATTCCAATTACTGTAATAATGCTTTTATCTGCTAACACAAAACGAATTGTCGACCTTTTTAAGGGAGGGAGCCTCAAGGTATCATATATAGACAGTGGCATTATACTAACACGCGCTCCTAAGTCACACATGCAATCAGAAAATATTACACCTCCAATGGTACAGTTTACCATACATAGACCTGGATCACTACATTTTTCAGGTATACTTCCCATTAAAGCAGATATAGAACTACCTAAAGGAATAGTTTCTAATTCATTAATTTTATCTTTATGTATGCATAAATTTTTCAGAAACTTTGCATATTTAGGTACTTGCTGAATAACATCAAAAAGGGGAACAGTTACTTCAACCTTTTTGAAAATTTCTACCATTTTGGGATCAAGTTCCATCTACTTTCTGGATTTCCTTGCAAGATGTGGGAATGGGATAGGAATGGCGCCACTTGCAGCTTCTGCATCTTTTGGTGCTCCATTCCTTATCTGAGCTACTTCTTCAACCTTGTCCTGTACTTCTTCTTCCTCTTCAACATCTTCCATTTCAGCGTCTTCCACGTCCACTGAGTCTTCAATTGGGGCATGCTCTATTGGGCTTGGCTCCTCCTGGGTCCTCTCTTGCAGTGTGGTTCCAGACCTCAAAGTGATGGCATTGATGCCACCCTTGGGATTAGGTAAGGGTTGAGAAGAAATTCCACTGGAGCTTAAAGGTTGGTTAGTAGAAGTAGGTAATGAATCTATTCGGGCGGCGAGAGCTTGTAAAGTGGCATTCAGACCATTTAAAGTAGAGTTCAGTGTAGTCTGCATGTCTTGTTGTCCTTATGCAAGAGAACGAAGTATCTCGTCATTAGATGAGAAAGTAGGATAAGTGATCTGTGGGACTTGTTGTTGGTTATGCTGGGGTCCTTGTGACTGTCTTAGGTGAGGAGCTCTGTGAGGTTGGTTCTGATTCTGCTGTCTGTTGTTGTTATTCCACCTCTGATTTTCATTGTTATCTCTGCCTCCTCTGTTATAGTTGTCCCTCCAGCCATGGTTGGAATTATCTCTCCAACTTTGGTTGGAGTTGTCCTACCATCCTTGGTTGTAGTTCCCACCTTGGTTGTAGTTGCCGCCTTGTTGATTGTATCCTTGATTCGGGCGTTCATAGAAGTTATGAGTGGCTTCCATAATGTTGTCTTCTTGTTGGAGCTGCAGGCATTCATCAGTATAATGACTATAATAAGCACAGATTCCGCATACTCTTTGAAGAACTATCTGTTGGCTTTGTTGTGGTGGGGAAGGCTGAGCTTGTTGTTGTTGGTTCAACTGCATTTGCTTCAGTAGCTTGGTCATTTCACATATACTCTGTGTAAGAGCAGTAGTCTCAATGCTAAAGGAAACTTCTGCAACAGCTTTTGAGTGGTTGTTCCTGTGCCTGTGGTTCCTAGTGGACTCAGCTAAGTTGCTGATCAGTTGCCATGTTTCATCTACGGTTTTATACTTTTTCAGAGAACCATTACTAGCACCATCTAGTGTAGTTTTATCCATAGGCTTCATGCCTTGAGTGAAGTAGCTGATTAACACTAGCCTGTCAATCATGTGATGGGGGCATGTGTCTAGAAGGTTCTTAAAGTGCTCCCAGTACTCATAAAGAGTCTCTGATTCTCTTTGAACAATGCAGGAGATCTCTTTTCTCAGTCTGTCTGTAACTTCAGCTGGAAAGTATTTTTCCAAAAATTCTCTCCTGAGCGTATCCCAGTTGGTAACAGTTGCTTCAGGTTGGGAGTAGTACCACTCTCTTGCCTTTCCCTCAAGAGAAAACGGGAAGGCGGTTAACAGAATAGAAGTTTCATTTGCACCATGACGCCTAACAGTAGAACAGGCTGTCTGGAAATCCCTTAGGTGCTTGATAGGCTCCTGAGCAGGTAAGCCATGAAACTTGGGCATCAAGTTGATTAATGCAGTCTTTAGCTCAAAATCTGCAGCCAAAGTTGGATGATGCACTTGATATGGTTGCAGTGTAAAGTCTGGGGCTCCAGCTTCCTGGAGAGTAATCCTCCTAGGTGCTGCTATGTTATCTGCACGTGAATCAACTAAATAAGTAGTAAAGGAGCTTATTTTTCTCTCAGATGGCGGTTCATATTCGCCCTCAGATGAGACTGGTGAATCGATAACAATCACTTCACCACCCTCTGAGACTAACCTGCGTCGAGCTCACCTAATACGTGAAATAGTTCTTTCAATTTTAGGATCAAATGTGGCTAAGCTCGGATCAGACAGTGAACGCGTCATTCAATAAAAGAAACATATAGCTCATGGTAATAAATTAAAATAAAATATGTAAATAAAATAAAAATATGTACACTAATTAATAATTCAGCACACAATTGCAACTCCTCGACAACGGCGCCAAAAACTGATGAGGGGCGGAAGTTAGACCAATTAAGAGATTGTAATATAAGAACAGCATTGCGAGTATAGCTCTTAACCAGCAAAATTCTGCCTCATCAATTTAGAAAGGTTCTCACAAAAAAGGTTTAGAATAAAAATACTGGGAGTATGAGTCCCAGGTCGTCTCCCAACGAGTTGCTAGAAAAGGTGCTAATTTATTAATCAGGAGTTTCCGAGAGTTTTGAGAATTGAGTAACAGAAAATAAACAGTTGTAATTTAGTGCAATGAAAATTAAAAGAGATTTATAATATTCTAAATAAAAAGCCTTGACTAGGAGAATGATTAATCGAAAGTTCTATCCTTGTTGGGATCTCTTAAGTGTAGTATCAAAAAGGTTGTTGTTTTCACTTAGTTAACCCTTACTAAATAAAGGAAAGTCAAGCGATTGAGCTAACTCTTATTCGCAAATTCTAGTCCTCTCCCTTGGAAAGGTCTAGCGTTAGTAAATACATAACTAGCCAACAACTTCTAATTTAACCATCACTTAAGCCTTCCAACTCAAGTGTCTCCTCTTAATCAACCCATGTCAAGTAGGGAATCTACTCCATTGACATGAATATAATACTCAGAAAAATATAAGAAGAAGACATGGTAAATTGAATAAAATAAAGCTTTGAAAATTAATTAAGATAAAAGTAATCCTTTTCACTAACAATCCATGAAAATAATCCAATTACCACTCTAAACAAGAATTGAGAATATGGAATAAATAAAAGAGTAAGTAAGGAAAAAAAACTAGAATAATATCTTCTACGGAAGTGATGGCTCTTCGGTATCCAAAATCAAAAGCAATAAACTATGAAACTATGAATGTAAACAGAACCTAGAGGAAGAATAATTCTCTCTAGATTCAGATCTAAAAATCTAAAAACTATCCTAATGAGAAAATGTGAATATGTGTGTCTCTGTGTGTTGAGTCTCTGCTTGTTCCCTGGCTTTATTTTGTGTTTCTGGGCCAAAAATTGGATCAAAACGCGGCCTGAAATCGCCCTCGGCGTTTTCTGTTAATTTTGCAGATCGCGCAGGTCATGCGTACGCGTCAGTCACGCGTGCGCGTCATTTAGCGAATTTTCTTGTCACGCGTATGCGTCGTTCATGTGTGCGCGTCATCTTGCAGAATTCCATTCCACGCATACGCGTCAGACACGAGCAAGGGTCGCTACAATTTTCTCCATTCCACGTGCTCGCGTGAGCCATGCGTGCGCGTCGGTGTTTGTTGGTCATCTCCTTAGTTTCTTGTGTTCCTTCCATTTTTGCAAGCTTCCTCTCCATTTTTTAAGTCATTCCTACCCTATAAAACCTGAAAAACTTAACACACGGATTACGACATCAAATGGTACAAAGGAGAATTAAAATATACTAATTAAAGATCTCTAGAAAGCAAGTTTTCAACCATAAAACAAGACTAAGAAGGAATTGTAAAATCATGCAATTAGTATGAATAAGTGGGTGAAGACCTGATAAAACCACTCAATTAAATACAAGATAAACCATAAAATAGTGGTTTATCAATAGATCATTATAATTTATTATGGAGGCAAAAGAGATAATATAATGATAAGAGCAAATAATAATAATAATAATAATAATAATAATAATAATAATAATAATAATAATATATTTATTATTATTATTATTATTATTATTATTATTATTATTGCAAAACTCTAATGGGGCAAGTGCCCATGCTTCCTATATATATATATATATATGTGGGGTAGATTTTAGTATATGTGTCTATGTTATAGTAATTATATAAATTTTGTTAAAACTAAAATTATATTTTTTTAATATTTTAATAATATTTTTAAAAAATGTTATTTAATGATAAGAAAACATTATTTTAATTTTAGTAATATTTTTTGAAATACTATATATATATATATATATATATATATCATATTTTTTATTTTTTTTCAATCAATTTTGATGAGATAAGCGGATCAAAATTATTTTTTTTAGTTTTTTTTGTTGTAAAAAAAGATATAGATACTAATACATTTAAGAATAAATTATCAAAAATAATTACCACAAATTGTTTGAATAAAATCATAATGATCATTACAAGTTATCTTGATAAGATTACATGAATCGTCACAGGTTAACTTGATAAGATTTCTCTACATAATCTCTCTTATTAGGAGGAAAATAAAAAAAATGTATTTTCACAATCAAAAAATTATTTATTACAGATAAATTTACAAATAGATTTTGTCTCTTTTATCGATAAATTTTTGTTACCAACAAAATTACCAACAGATTTTATCTTCTGTAAAAATTTCGTCAAAAATTACTTATCGATGGATTTTTTCATCGGTAATTTGCCGATAAATTTTATCCGTTGCCGACAAAATTTTTCTCAGTAATGGTCTCCGCCCTTTTGCCAAAAACTGTCAGTTTTTCCGACAGATTTTCTACTAACTGATTTTTTTCCATTACCAACAAATTTTTTTTTTGGTAATCGTCACTTTAATTTAGCTTAAATCGTCTGATTTTCTGACAGATTTTTCGTCAGTAATTGGAACCTTGGAAAGCATTTCCAAACTATGAATACAGACGAAAAATCCATCTGTAAGGTAAAACAAAATTTTTTTAAAGATTTTTCCATTGCAAAATAAACATATTTTTATATAAAATAAATATAAATTTAATGAAGACAAATTTTCATCTAACTTGTATTCGAACATTTATAATATTTCAAAAAATAAACATGTTCATCGTATTATCAAACCAAAAGAAAAGTACCATAAATAAGCAAGTCAATTCAAAACATAAACAAAGTGTATTGATACATCAACTATAAACCTCATTGTATTGTTCAATCATACTAAAACTAACTATAGTCCTCAGTGTCATATTCATCCTCATTATCATCATAGTCCTCATCCGAAGAGATTGAGGGTGGCGACGACGACGACGATGCTAGTGGAACAACACTAGAACTACTTGACGCTCTAACCTACAAAGAACAAAATCTTTATCAGTACTGCTTAGTGTTATTTTTTTGAAGATATTTATTCAATCATGAATAATGATATTCAGAGGCATTTGCATAATTATTAGTATAAGTTTGTACCAGTATGTCTCTGAACTGCACTCAATCTCTATATCAAATGTCCATACTACAAAGATAAATGAAGGTTGTAGAAGGTTTAGAGAAAGGGAGGTTGAATCTATGACCTTCTTTTATTTTAATGAAATTAACCCTTTAAAGCAAACTTTCAATCTGAATCTGTTTGAACTCAGCAGTAAAAATTTATGAGACAATTTTATTTGTCTCATGAATATCAGAAAACAGAACAGAGCAGAGAAGAGAGAAGCTGACACCATAATTTATCCTGGTTCGGTTGCCTTGTGCAATACAACCTACATCCAGTCTCCACCACAACAGTGGTAGAATTTTCGCTACAGTTAAAGTATTACATACACTAATTTCACAGGATTGACACAATCCTTTCACACTCAAGTTCTAACTTAACTTGACTTGGTTATGCTAATACCTAACTATTCACTTTTAGTGCTAACGCAACTAAGAAATGAGTACCTCACAGGTACAAGATACAAGACACTTAATCAACCTAAAGAAATCTGAAATAACTCTAGACTTTTCACTCATGTGTATCTCTCTGCCTTTTTCCACTTTTAGGCTCTTTCAATGACTCTCTCTCATTCAGCCTTTTACCTCAAGAAATTATTGAAAGATAAATATTGAAAAGTAAATTACAATCAATAAACCATGAAGGAGATTGAGTCTTCAACAGCCTCTTTGCTATGTGATAAACCAGATTTGCTAGCCTCTGATTCAGTTCTTCATTCTGGCGGAATGCTCCTTTGACTAGGAAGCACTGTCCAAGTAGATGAACTTCTTCAGAGAGCTCTTCTCAGAACATATATCTCAAGAACACTGGTTATCTCTCCTTGTTCTTCTTAATGGTGAGAAATCATCTTTTGTATCTCCTTGCATGTTGTTGAGTTACACTCCCTAGGTCAACTCCTTGAGCTGTGTGCTTCACCAACCCACCATCTCACTTTTTTCCATTAATCCTCAAAATAGGAACTTTGGTTCTGACCTTCTCTTGTTGACCGAAAGCCACAGAGCAGTAAAAACAAACATTTTCAATGGTAATCCCAGATCTTTGCCATTAAAAAATGACGTCCCCAAGACACATATATGACCGTAGATGCACAGCAGTGAAGAACAGAAATCATCTTTCCCATGTATCCCATTTTGGACTGGCAGAGAGTTGGGAAGAAGAGAAGAAAGCAGTATGCATGCAATAGGAAATGGGTTACCTTTAACCTTTGCCTTAGCTTGATTTGGTTTGATTTTACTAATTTGACCTCAACCTTTCTTGCCTAAGCTTCTCTTTTTTTTCTTCTTCTGTGAATAGCTTAGGAACTAAGCACTCTCTCACTTCTCTGATTTCTGACCAAGAGAGAAAAAGTGAACGTTGCTTTTGGTGAAAACAAATTGGAGGGATTTGATTGCTAACGGGCTTGGATCGGATATCCATAAAGCAACCCATTTGATTTCTTTGGCTCAGCTGGTTTCATTGCTTTGAATCCTTTTGGGCTTCCTTTGTTTGTATAGCCCACCAGCCTTGTTTCTTATTTTCCATCCAATTGGGCTGCTGCTTTATATTTATTTTGGCCTACAACATATCATCATAAATAATCAATACTAATTATTTACTTTGCTCAATAAAAATAATGTTTGTCATCATTAATTAATTTAGTTAATTTCTTAACTCAACAATCTCCCTCTTGATGACAAACATATTTAAAACAAAGACCAAAAGGAAATGAATTTGAGTACGGTTTTGGAACTCCCTTTGATTTTTGTCATTTGCTTTTATGTTACTCCCTCTTTCCTTTTCAAGAGTAGCTCCCCCTGGATTTATGCTCTTCTCTTCTTTCCTGTTTGCATATACTTATTTGAAACCAAATAAATGCTATATGCTTAGTCAAAGATGCAGCAAGCAGAGATAGGTTTGAGTATTTTAAAATCTCATGACACATGGCTAAGATGATTTGTTTGGTACAAACCTGAGTCTTTCAAAAAAAAAAGCTGATCATGCTTTAGCCAAAACAGAGCATTAAGGCATCAGGGACAGGAATAAAATAGCAACATATCATAAAAACAAGTTTTAAATCTCATGCAAACAAAATTGTAGCAACAGTTATTAGCAGCAATCCCAGCTATTACTCCCCCTTTTGTTATCAAGGGTGGAAAATAGGCAAAATCAAGAAAAAAAAACTGCACCATAAAACCTGCAAAAAAGTGTTAATGCACAGCTTAAAATAGTTGTTAAGGTATTACAGTCATCCAAAGTAACAAAAGGTAGTTCAAAAGTAACAAAAGAAACATTTTTCATGAGACAAACGTCAGCAAACAGCAGCAATTTCATGAGACAAATCTAGGCATCTGAACCATTTTCCTCCGAATCAGCTTCCTCATCAACATCAGTAGCATGATCTTCATCCTTTTGAAGGTTATCAATGAACATCATGAACACAACCACTCTATCCCTTGATTTCCGGAGGAAATTCTCATACTTGCTTGCTAGTTTCCTTTGTTCCTTACTCATGGCAATCATGTGATTAGATTGGGAGACAAACTTCTGGACTACGTCTTTGACAATATTAAGCAGAGTAGATTTTTGTCCAGTGGAGATGGAAGTGTCCTCGATGGAAGGAGGAGGAGAATCCTCTGGAATGAACTCATCATCTTCATCATCTAGAACCACCGTCTCAGATCGAGTAGGTCCTTTTTGTTGTTTCACTGAACCACCCCCTTTTAGATATGAATGTCTGTTTTCATAATCCTCATTGGACAAGTCAACAACAAAATGCTCAAATACACAAGTTAGAAACATGCCATAAGAAAGGGCTTTGTCTTTCTCACTTCTAACAGAATCAAACATGTATCTAACCATCAAATAAGTAAATGAAATTTCTGTTTTAGTGAGCATGGCATACAAAACAAGAGTGTCAATATAAGATACCCTTTGATATGAACTACTTTGAGGAAGTATGATGTGGTTAACAATTCGGTGCAATTGAGCACGTTCATATCCTAGGGCTTTGTGAGTGGGTGTAATGCCATCAATCAAGGAAACATGTTCACAAATATGAGCCAAAGTATCATTGAAAGAAATACCAACTCCTTCATCCAACTTAACAGAAGTATAAGCACAAGGCCCAACATAAGTATACTTCAATGAATCACTGATTATTTCATCATTTAAAATAATGTCTCTGCCCTTAACAGAAGAATGAACACTGCCCTCATGATATGTCATGTTGGCATAAAACTCTCTAACTAATAGAGGATAAACAGGCTTCTTAATTTTAAAAAGGTGATGTTAGTCCAAAAATTCTAAGTGTTCAACAAAAGGAAAATCTTTCTTTTTCAGTGAGGGTAAATCAGCAAGAAAATAGGGACATAAGGTACGGTACTTAATAACTCCTTCATAAAAGTCATTGTTCATGGCAGACCTAAATCTATGAGGGTTATAGTTGGAGTGAGATGTCATGAAATGGGATTTATGTGCAAAGGGATCAATGTCTAGTTCTCTAACTGATTTAAGGGGTATTCGATGATTACCTCTCTGAGAACGCAAGGGAACAGACCTTGCCTTAGGTTGTGTGGGCTCAGAGGTAGGTTCAGGCGCTGCTGGTCATTTCCCTTTCCTCGGCTTCGATAACCTGGGTTTGGATTGAGGTTCCTTCGGAGGTGGCATTAGATTGGCTGAAGGAGTGAACCTTGATGGGTTCTTGGTACGAGCCATTGGATTAGATCGAGGAGGTGAGGTAGGAGGAGAAGGAGAGGGAGTGAAGGTTCGGTTCTGAGAGCGAGTTGAGGGTTTTGGTCTTGCAGGAAGCTTGTGGATCTTTTCACGTGGTGGCTTTTGTGAAATAACTTTCTTCCTCATTTGGTTGGTTTCTGAATTTTGAAGGAAGAGAAGCAGTAAAGGTAGTGGGGAGAAACCGAAGGGTTGGAGGAGTTATGGAGGGAAAAGAAAGAGTGTTGGTAACCGTACCCAAAAGAAAGTTTCTCAAACCATGCAACTGCATCACCTTCTGATTTGACTTGAAGGGACTTGACATCACAAAAAGAAAGATTTTATTTTATTTTAAAAATAAATGGAAATCAATTTTAAAATTTGAAACCTTTTTGACATAAGGACAAAAAAAAGTAAACTAAAGCAAACAGGCCAGCAAAAAACAAAACAAAAATATATCATTCATATTGGGCCCAGAAATGGTTGGATTTAAGGAAACACATTGGACCACTCCAGATCTGATTTTTGAGGTTGGCCCAGATAAATCTGCACGTGCAACAAGCCCAGAGAACACTGATTGAAGAGAACGTTCTTCACTTATCCAGAATTGTCTCACACATGTTTATGAGACAAAAACTCCAACAAACACATTAGCAACTTTCAAACAAAGAATCATAGCTTAAAATTTCTAGACTAGTCCTAAACATGCAAAATCTGTCATCAGCTAGTGGTTTTATGAAAATATCTGCTAATTGTTCCTCTGATTTAATAAATTGAATGCTAATATCCCCTTTTGAACATGTTCTCTTATTGAGTAAAATTTTACTTCAATATGTTTAGTCCTAGAGTGCAAAATTGGGTTTTTAGAAATATTAATGGCACTCATATTATCACACAACAAAGGAATATTTTTAGCATTTAATTTGTAATCAGCTAGCTGTATTTTTAACCACATAAGCTGAGAACAACAAGAAAAAGCAGCTATATACTCAGCCTCTGCAGTGGATAAAGCCAATGTTGTCTGCTTCTTACTTGACCAAACATTCAATGACTTTCCAAGGAAGCAACATAAGCCTAAAGTGCTCATTCTATCAACTTTATCACCGACAAAATCTGTATCACAATAACCAACTGCAGAAAAAGCATCAATCTTAGGATACCAAAGACCAAAATTGGATGTGCCATGAACATATCTAATGATCCTTTTTAACTGCAGAAAGATGAGATTCTTTTGGTTTAGATTGGAATCTTGAACACATTCCAACACTTTGTACAATATCAGGTCTAGAGGAAGTTAAGTACATAAGAGAGCCAATCATTCCTCTATACCTAGTCTCATCTACATCTTCCTTAGTTCTCCCTTATCTAATTTTGAATTAGGTTGCATGGGAGTTCCCATGGATTTGGCATTTTCCATACCAAATTTCTTAACTAGTTCTTTGGCATACTTTTCTTGATGAATGAAAATATCATTTTCAGTTTGTTTAATTTGTAGCCTAAGAAAAAAATTAAGTTCACCCATCATATTCATGTCAAATTCACTTGTTATGAGTTTTCCAAATTCAGTATAAAGAGATTCATTGGCTGATCCAAAAATGATGTCATCAACATATATTTGGACTAGAATGAAGGAGTCATTAGAATTTTTGATAAATAGAGTAGTGTCTGTGGTGCCTCTTTGAAAATTATTTTTCAAAAGAAAAGAGCTAAGTCTCTCATACCAAGCTCTAGGAGCTTGTCTTAATCCATAGAGAGCTTTTGATAATTTGAAAATATGGTTAGAGAGTTCTTTATTTTCAAAACCAGGTGGCTGCTCCACATACACTTCTATATCTATCACACCATTCAAAAATTCACATTTCACATCCATTTGATATAATTTAAAACTACAAAATGCAGCATAAGCTAAGAAAAGTCTTATGGCTTCCATTCGGGCAACAGGGGCAAAGGATTCATCAAAGTCTATTCCTTCTTCTTGGTCATATCCTTGTGCCACTAGCCTTGCTTTGTTTCTTGCAATGCTACCATCTTCTCCTAGCTTGTTCCGAAATATCCACTTGGTGCCAGTCACTTTCTTTCCATTTGGCCTTGGAACCAATGTCCACACTTGGTTCTTCTCAAATTCAAGAAGTTCATCTTCCATTGCCTTTACCCAAAAAGGGTCATTAAGGCTTCTTTGACATTCTGAGGCTCCATTTGAGAGAGAATGGCAATGTTTGTTCTTCATTTGCCTTTCTAGATGAAGACCGAGTTTTAACTCCATGAGAGACATCCCCAATGACAAATTCTTCAGGATAATTCTTCAAGAATCTCCATTCACGAGGTCTAGTGGACTTAGAGGCAGATTCAGTTACCAAGGGATTCTGGATACTGCTGGTTTCAGGATCTCATTCAGATTCATGAGACAAAATAAAATTGTCTCTTAAATTTTCAGCAGCTGTAGTTTCTGGTTCAGCTTGTCCAAAATTTCATTTTCATGATTTTGTGCAGTCTCATCATCCTTTTGAGCTTGATTTCCTGCATCACAATCTTCTAAAATACTTTACACTAAGTTAGTATCATAAAATGTAACATGTATGGACTTCTCAATAATCCTAGCATCTTGATGATAAACTCTATATGCTTTACTAGTTGTGGAATATCCTACAAATAAACACTCATACGGCTTTGGATTAAATTTACCTAAATTATCTTTGTTATTAAGAACAAAGCATTTGCATCCAAAGATGTGCAAGTAGTCCAAGTTTGGTGGGTATCCTTTCCAATTCATAAGGGGTTTTCTTCAAAAATTTCCTTATGATTGTTCTATTCAAAATGTGGCAAGCTGGTTAATCGCTTCATTCCAAAGGAATTTTCAAATATTGCTCTCACAAAGCATAGCTCTTGTCATTTCTTGTATGGTTCTATTTCTTCTTTCCACAACACCAGTTTGTTATGGTGTCCTTGGATAAGAGAAGTTGTGAGATATTCCAAATTCCTCACAAAAGGATTCAAATAAATTATTTTCAAATTCGGTTCCAAGATCACTTCTTATAGAAGAGATTTTTAAATCCTTTTCATTTTGAATTTTCTTGCAAAAGATTTCAAAGGCCGAAAAAGCTTCATTTTTGTGTGCAAGAAATAAAACCCAACCAAACCTAGAATAGTCATCTACAATCACTAAACCATAATGTTTACCACCTAGGCTTTGAGTTCTTGTTGGACCAAATAAATCAATGTGTAGCAATTCAAGTGGCCTTTTAGTAGAGATGTCTTCCTTTGGTTTAAATGAACTTTTTGTATTTCCCATTTGGCAAGCATCATAAGTGATATCTTTGTCAAACCTTATCAAAGAAAGACCTCTTACTAACATAATCTCTTATTTGAAACATACTTGCATGGCCCAATCTCTTGTGCCATAGCCACTTTTCAGATTCTTTAGAATAAAAACAAGCTACATTTTGATCCTTTAGTTCATCAAGGGTAAGTCCATACACATTATTACAACTCTTGGAAACAAAAAGCACTTCATTAGTCTTTTCATTTACAACACAGCATTCAAGTCTTTTGAAAGTCACTAAATATCCTAAGTCACACAGCTGACTTATACTCAAAAGATTGCGCTTCAAGCCACTTACCAAAAAAATATCATAAATAAAAGTAGAGTTTTCATTACCTACTTTTCCAACAACAACTATTTTACCTTTTCCATCATCTATAAAGGTCACAAAACCTCCATCATACTGGTTTAGCTTGATGAAGTAAGTTGACCTTCCAGTCCTGTGCCTTGAGCATCCACTATCCAAGTACCACATATTCTTTTTGTTCTTGGATACTAGGCAAATCTGTATGAAAAACTTCAAGTAACCTTAGATATCCAAATTAATTTGGATCCTTTGAAGTTAATCTATCTTGGTTGCCCAAGTGCATTGAAATCATAAACAACATTGTAAATTTAGTTTTCCACAACTCTCTTCTCAATGAAACATGGTGCATATGAGTGACCAAATTTCTTGCAATTAAAACAATAATTTTCTGATGCACATCGCTGAAATTGAGGTGAGTTATTGTGCTGGAAATGATTAAAGGGATGAAACTTTTTAGTTTTTGGAAGAGGTGCATTTCTTTTGACAAACTGGTTTTGTTATAATTGTTCCACTTTACAAAAGCATTTCCACCAGAATTTTTTAAAACTTTTGAATTTTTCGAAAATGAGATTTTGTTGTAAAATGGTGGTTTCTTGAAAGCAACCTCATTTTTCGAAATGTACCACAGACCTAACCTATTTGAAGTAGGTTCGGTTCTTGGTGAAAGCTCAGTTTCACTTGTGTAAACTTCATCAATTTCTCCTCAAGTGTGGGAACATAACCAATACCAGATTTGTTGGATGTGGATTTAGTATTTGATGAAGAAGCCACAAATTTCATAAAGGAATCATTAAAAACTGCACTTTCCTTGGTTATATAACCTAAACCAGATTTTTCAAACAATGGTCTTTGGCTTGCAAGTAATTTGTCCAAGTTACTAGAACTTTGAGCAAATTTTGCTAAGTCACCATTCAGCCTTTTAATCATATCATTTAATCTTTCATTTTCAGCAATTAACTCTTGAGAAGGATCCACAATGTGCTTTCCTTTTAATTTTTCAAGTTCAGATTTTAGAAATCTGTTTTCTTCAATAAGATCTAAAGCACATTCAGTTTCCTTCACTTTTTCTTTTAAAAAATCATTTTCAGCTTTTAACACATCTTTTTCAGATCTGCATTTATTGTACTTATCTAGCAGTTTTGAGGTGTTTTAGAGTAAGATCATCAATAATAGCATGTAAATCATCTATAGACAAGTCATAGTAATTTACCTCATCAAGATGATTATTTCCAGCCATGAAGCAGGTTTTATCTTCACCTTCAGAATCTTCTTCCTCATTGGATTCGTTCTCAAGATCCTCCCAAGCTGTCATGAGCACTCTCTTCTTTTCTTTCTTTCCTTTGTCCTCCTTCTTGAGCTTCGAGCAGTTTAGCTTGAAATGACCAGCCTCCTTGCAATGATGACATGTCACCTTGCTCAAGTCCATCTTGTGTTCCTTTGAGCTTGAACCCTTGTACTTGCCCTTGTTCTTCATCATCCTTCTAAATCTCCTAACAAAAAACATAAGCTCATCATCTGAAATACCATCACTAGACTCACTCTCTTTTGATTCTATTTTTGACTTGAGGGCTATTTCCTTTTTCTTTGAGTCCGGGTTTGTGTGTATGGTTTCATAGGTAAGGAGTTTTCCTCTCAGCTCATCATAGGTTATAAGGCTTAGGTTATTGCTCTCGGCTAGGACAGTGGCAGTGGTTTCCCATTCTTTTGTGAGGCTTCTAAGGAGTTTTCTCACTAGGGTTTGTTCTGAGTAGTTTGTACCCATAACATCAAGGTTGTTGATTATGATTGAGAATCTCTCAAACACTTCATCAATGCTTTCTCCATCCTTCATATTAAACATCTCGTACTCTTTTTGTAGCATATCAATCATCGTTTATTTGACCTGTTTAGTGCCTTCATGTGTAACCTGAATTTTCTCCCAGATTTCTTTGGTTGTCTTGTATCTAGACACCTTTTGGTACTCTTCAAAGCTGATAACACAGTGAAGAAGGTTGATTGCTTTAGCATTCAGCTCCATCTTCTTCTTGTCGTCTTCATTCCACTCAGCTTCTTCTTTTGGAGTCACCACTCCATCAGCACTTATTTTTGTTAGAATCTTGGGACTGCTCACAATAATCTTCCATATGTTGTAGTCAATGGATTGGATGAAGATCCTCATCCTCTCTTTCCACTAGGCATAGTTCTTCCCATTGAAGAAGGGTGGCCTGTTGTTTGACTGGCCTTCAGTTAGAGTGTAGGCAACTGTGGTTGAGCCCAAGTTGTTTGCCATATGACCTTTACTCCAAGCAGTGAAGCTTGATTCTTGAGACCTTGGCTCTAGATACCAATTGAAGGTTATAGAAGGTTTAGAGAATGGGGGTTGAATCTATGACCTTCTTTTACTTTAATGAAATTAACCCTTTAAAGCAAACTTTCAATCTGAATCTGTTTGAACTCAGCAGCGGAAAACTTATGAGACAATTTTATTTTATCTCATGAATATCAGAAAACAAAATAAAGCAGAGAAGAGAGAAGCTGACACCATAATTTATCCTGGTTCGGTTGCCTTGTACAATACAACCTACATCCAGTCTCCACCACAACAGTGGTAGAATTTTCGCTACAGTTAAAGTATTACATACACTAATTTCACAGGATTGACACAATCCTTTCACACTCAAGTTCTAACTTAACTTGACTTGGTTATGCTAATACCTAACTATTCACTTTTAGTGCTAACGCAACTAAGAAATGAGTACCTCACAGGTACAAGATACAAGACACTTAATCAACCTAAAGAAATCTGAAATAACTCTAGACTTTTCACTCATGTGTATCTCTCTGCCTTTTTCCACTTTTAGGCTCTTTTAATGACTCTCTCTCATTCAGCCTCTTACCTCAAGAAATTATTGAAAGATAAATATTGAAAAGTAAATTACAATCAATAAACCATGAAGGAGATTGAGTCTTCAACAGCCTCTTTGCTATGTGATAAACCAGATTTGCTAGCCTCTGATTCAGTTCTTCATTCTGGCGGAATGCTCCTTTGACTAGGAAGCACTGTCCAAGTAGATGAACTTCTTCAGAGAGCTCTTCTCAGAACATATATCTCAAGAACACTGGTTATCTCTCCTTGTTCTTCTTAATGGTGAGAAATCATCTTTTGTATCTCCTTGCATGTTGTTGAGTTACACTCCCTAGGTCAACTCCTTGAGCTGTGTGCTTCACCAACCCACCATCTCACTTTTTTCCATTAATCTTCAAAATAGGAACTTTGGTTCTGACCTTCTCTTGTTGACCGAAAGCCACAGAGCAGTAAAAACAAACATTTTCAATGGTAATCCCAGATCTTTGCCATTAAAAAATGACGTCCCCAAGACACATATATGACCGTAGATGCACAGCAGTGAAGAACAGAAATCATCTTTCCCATGTATCCTATTTTGGACTGGCAGAGAGTTGGGAAGAAGAGAAGAAAGCAGTATGCATGCAATAGGAAATGAGTTACCTTTAACCTTTGCCTTAACTTGATTTGGTTTGATTTTGCTGATTTGACCTCAACATTTCTTGTCTAAGCTTCTCTTTCTTGTCTTCTTTTGTGAATAGCTTAGGAACTAAGCACTCTCTCACTTCTCTGATTTCTGACCAAGAGAGAAAAAATGAACATTGCTTTTGGTGAAAGCGAATTGGAGGAATTTTCTTGCTAACGGGCTTGGATCGGATATCCATAAAATAACCCGTTTGATTTCTTTGGCTTAGCTGGTTTCATTGCTTTTAATCTTTTTGGACTTCCTTTGTTTGTATAGCCCACCAGCCCTGTTTCTTATTTTCCATCTAATTGGGCTGCTGCTTTATATTTATTTTGGCCTACAACATATCATCATAAATAATCAACACTAATTATTTACTTTGCTCAATAAAAATAATGTTTGTCATCATTAATTAATTTAGTTAATTTCTTAACTCAACAATAAAAAATATAATTAGATCAATAACACAACATGAACCGGGACAGATCAATTGGATATACAGGTCACAAAGTTGAACCTGAAATCTTGTCACTTCGTGGATTTGTCTTCCCTTCAATTAGAAGTACCTTTTTTTTTCCAAGAAACCTACCCAAGTTATCATCAACTCTGAGAGAATTGAGGCAGCAATTGATTGATTATCAATTTAAAATAAATGCCCATTCAAAATGTAGAATACTCAGTGAGAATTAGTATTTTTATCCGTAATATTGTTACTGGAATATAAATCTTTTAAAATTACGTCGATCCTGATATTATAGATTATGACACAAAAAATTTATAGCATTAAACTATTTTTATAAAATGGTCGTAAGGGACAAAAGTCTCCGTCGGCTAAGAAGACTAGAGTCTTAAACAAAATTAAATAATAAGTTTTTTAGTTATTATTTTAAAATGAGAGGTTTAATTTTTTTACTTAATTTTAATATTTATTATCTAAAATTTGAAAGAATTTAACGTGTATATTTTTATATTTGATTAGATATCAAGTTTGTTGTACAAATAAAAATAATTAATTTTTATACTTGCTATTTAAAAATAATATTTTTCTATATATATAAAAATATAATTAGATATTAATATAAAAAAATTATATTGATAGTTATAGAATTAACTCATTTTTTTAAAAATAATTGAATTTTGATTTTAACTTTTAATCACAACATTAGTATTTTTTTAAAATTATATGTAATAAATATTTAAAAGAAAAGAAATAAAAATATATATTAAAAAGATAAGCAGCAAAAATTTAAAATTAAATAAAAAATATATATATAATAATATTTTTTATTTAAATTATATTATGTTGTTAATTTTATTTTTTGTAGAACATAAAGGTAGAGAAAAATAAAGAATGAGAGAAAAGAGAGAGAAAGATAAAGAAGAAGAAGAATGAGAGATGGAGTTTGTTAAATTTGGAAGTTAAGAAAATTTTTTATTTTAATTTTAATGAAAATATCTGGTGACACATTTTGATTTGTCAAATTACTAATATAAAATATGAATTATAAATTATATATAGAGTGGGAAGGATAAAGAGAAATAGAAAAAAAAAGAGAGATAAATAAGAAAATA
Source organism: Arachis ipaensis (assembly GCF_059453495.1). Taxonomy (NCBI): domain Eukaryota; kingdom Viridiplantae; phylum Streptophyta; class Magnoliopsida; order Fabales; family Fabaceae; genus Arachis; species Arachis ipaensis. The sequence continues at coordinate 18,638,089 of NC_142443.1, read as the reverse complement.
TAAGAAGGATGTTTACTAATTTTAGAGGAAATTTTTCTAAATTTTAATAAGAGAATGTCATGTGACATATTTTAGTTATTAAATTAGTTAGTAATATATTAATATAATATATAATATAGCTATATTTCAATTTTAGTATTTTAATATTAATTTTAATTTAATTTAAATACAATTAGAGAATGTTATGTTGTATATTTTGATTGTCAAATTCGTAATTGGTTATTGATAATGATATATAAGAAAGATAGAGTGAGTGAAGAAATGAGAGATAGAGAAAAGAAGAGAGAAGAAGGGAGAGTTTTTAAATTTTGAAAGAAAAGATTTGATTTCAATTGTAATGATAGAGTGACATATAACACATTTTGACCTTAAAATTAGAGATATATAATAAATATAATAGATATGGTACTAACAGGACATATTTACCAAACAATGACACTAGCTTTTTGTAAGCATATAACAGTGAGTGGTTATAAATGTAGCCAGCCTCATGAAGATATTGGGGAATCTATGTGATCTTTCCAGAACCAGTTTCTCCAACAATTACAAGCACCTGAGAAAAACAGTCGAGATTAATTTGAATGAACATATATATATATATATATATATATATATATATATATATATATATATATATATATATATATAAGAATAAAGCTAATAAGATGGCAATGAATGCAACTAAATGCCATAATGCAACAGTTTATTTGCAACAGAGACGAAATTCACTCCTACAAAGTACAGAATACCAACAATCAGAAATAGTTAAATAAAAAAAATCAAGAAAAAATAGGGAAGAACACAGAAACAGAGGGGAGAAAAACCATGCCTGATGATCACGCACGACTTGGAGCAATTCCTCCCGATAAGGATAAATGGGCAACTTTTTCCTCTTCTCCTGAAAAAAGTGTAAAGAACATGATGAGGCATTCTCCGTGGTCAGTCTAAGCAACTTTATCAAAAGATTCGGTCCCTTTTTTTTCTACTTGACACACACATTTAAAATAGCAACGTAATAATCAACTTCATAACCAATTTCTCCGCCACGGTGTTAAAATATAAATATGATTGTTCTAATAATATTATTCATAAATATAATAGCAATCTTAAATTCAACTTCGATCTTGCATCTTAGACTTTGGTGTCCACATCTAGTGGTTATCTTATTTTTGCTGCCTCAGACAATAAATTCGGGTAGCCAGAAACAGTTGAGCGGTGTTGAACTAACATTTTTGCCAAACCACTCTTTACAAACTTAAAGACTTTGTCTATTTTTAATGCTTGTTGCCTAAAACTATTGCAAACATTAGCAGGAAAAGGTTCTGAGAAGCATTGAATTACCGAACCACTCTTTCATAACTTAATGAAGTCATTGATGAGTTATGAATGCTACCTAAAGTGCTACTAAAGCTGACTTTGCTCTGGACTTTTCAAGTGAATCTTCCATTTTTTCATAATCAAACTGCAAAGAGAGACTAGCTGCCTCAATCACAAAATATCAACAAATTTAAAAAGTCATGAGCAAAGCTTAGTCATTGACATAAATTATCTCCATCCATCACTGATAAAATCAATCTGGTCCTCGAAAACAAACCTGAACATATAAATTTTATGGAAGTTTTTAATCAATAATCTTATATACATTCAAAGGAATAAAGCAATGAATATCCCTTGGAACCTATATAATATGGAACACTTACTGATAGTCATCATCGGCTTGTTTTTTATTTTTTGAACCATACTTTAGCGTTGCCTTTCCTAAAAGATATTCAGAACCCAGGCGTATTATAATAATATAAGAAAAAAATTTATCCAAAAACTAATACGGAGAGAATGGATTTCTTTCTTACATATGTATACATATATATTATCAAAAGTATAATAATATTGAAATATTACCGATTTGGTGTTCCTCCCATGCCTCTTGTTCAGCAAATGGGTTCATTTTCTCCTAAGCGTTTGTATCCCTACAAAAAAAAAAAAAAAAGGGTAAAGTATACTTTTTATCCCTGAAGTTTACTAAAAATTTTAAAATTATCCCTAAATTTTAATTTGTTTCAATTTTATCCTAAAAATTTTCAATTTGCATCAATTTTACCCCTGAACGTTAACAGCATTGAAATCACTAACAGACGTTAGTGACGTGGCAATAAAGGAGTTCTATGTGGCACCTATGTGTGTGAGTCATTTCTAAAACGTTTTTTAAATAATTTTTAATTTTTATTTAAAAATTTATATTACAAAAATGATATGGCTAAAAATCTCAACCTCAAACCTTAAAATTAACTTCTTCATTTACGTTTGCATCTTCATCTTCTTCACTCTCTGCAAGAATAAGAAACCCTAAAGAATGGCTTCCCAAGGCTCTGTATCATCACAAAAAAGTAGTCGGCGACGACGAACGCTGACATGCAACTGTGGTGAATCCCCTGTACTGAGATGGTCGAAGACACCAGAAAATTCCGGCCGGAGATTTTGGGGCTGTGTATACTTTGATGCAAGTTTGAGTGCTTTTTTATTTTGATGTCTTCATGAGTTTCTTCAAGTTCCTTTTTTTTTTTGTTTATGTTGCAGATTGGGAAGGAGTGCACATATTTTTCCTGGGCAGATGGAGTTGTAGAGACAGAAGAGGCTGAGGTTACAAGGTTGAAGATGAAGATTTTCACCTTGAAGGCTAAATTAGTTTATGCTAAATGCAAATTATTGGTGGCTGTTATTTTTGGTGTGTTGGGTTGGTTTATGGTGATTCTAATGGTTTATTTATGGGTGAAGAATGGAACCCATTTGAGATTAGGGTATTAATGCGTTTGGGACAGCTGAAATTAGCAGAAGTAAGAATAGGGCGGCTGTTTGTAATCAGTTACAAAATTGTACTCAACTCGAAAACTTGTTAATGTAGTTGTCCTTGAAGTTTAATTTATGTTTCAAAAATATCCCTGAAAGGATTAAAATAGTTTGGCACTAAAATTGGCATTAAGAACCTGTTGTGTCAAAGACAAACTCAAGTAATGAGAAATAATTTCAGTAGTGCACTAAAATAAATTTGCATGAATGAATCCATCATATCAGTCATTATCAAAATAACGTAAGTTGTTAATCAACATAATCTCTAATTAACATAAGTCATAACCAAAGTAAAAACTTAATTACATAAGTCATAAGCAAAAATAATTCAGCAACAAAGAAAGAGTTGGAGTCATAGGTCATAAGTCATAATACAAAATGCCAACATTGTTCAATCTTTCAAAAGCAACAACAAACACAAAATGTGACACAACTAAGACCCTGTGAGAGCACTCTGAGTCTGACTCCCTTGTGATGAGGGTTGTCCCTGTGCAGTTAAAGTGGAGTTGCTCCTAAGGATTCTAGTTGGTCTTGGCGGCTGAAATTTTTTGTATGCATTTGGTTGGGTATTAGGCCTTGCTGCAACATTGGCCAACCTGGTCCTCTTATGCACTGAGCCAGTAGATCCAGCTTTCCTAGCAGTGCTGTGCTGGACTGGTGATGTTGTAGCAGTTCCAGCATTATTGTTTTGGGCTGGCAATGCTGAGGATGTGGCAGCAGTTGTTTCCTATGATGGACATGAACAAAAAACAGCAACAAGTTACAATTATAAAGAGGTAAATAACATAAAAAACAGTGTTATGTATGGAACCATATCTAATAGACAAGTACTCACACTTGGCTTTTTAAGAGGGCAGTCTCGCTTGTTGTGACCCAATTTTAAACAACGAGAACATTTTTGTTGTAACCCAGCCTAGATGTGCTTGGGCCCTGTGGTTCTTCACCCGCCCCTCTTGCTCTTTTCTTCTTAGGCCTCCCAATTGGCACTCTGTGTGGTGGAGGCATCACATCTGGATGAGTAGTTCTCTCCCACATTGTATGTTCATTACAAGGGTTAATCATGGGGTATAACAAGCCACATAAGCAGCTTTAGTGTAACAGCTTGCAACATATTTTCGAATATCATCTTTAGCACAATTAATTGCACTAACTGCATGTGGACAAGGTAAACCTGTCATTTGAAACTTTCTACAAGTACATTCTTTCTTCAGAAGATCTGCTACAAATTTGTCCCTGCCTCTTATGACTTTAAATTTTGAAATTCCGGCAGCAACCAGAAACCACCACCTAGAAGCATCTATTTCCTTTTGTAACTTAAGCTTAATCCTAGGAAGAATATCATCCTTATACTTCTCAATAAGTACCCTATTTTCAGCTCATCTCTTCATCAAATAAACTCTAATATCTTATAGCATTGTCAATATTGGTTTTTCCCTTGATTCAACAATTGCAGAGTTGAAGCTTTCACACATATTATTGACAAGAGCGTCACATTTAGGATAGAATTAAAACCTTGATTTAGTCCAATATTTTGGACGAATTCCTATCAAGTGTCGATAGGCACCCTCACTAATGGCTCGGATTTTCATCAACTCTTTTTCCCATGCTTCTAGATATGTACATTTTGCAGCTCTCCACATCCTTTTCTTAAGATCCAACCACATCATAAGCCTCTATAACACTCCATCTATCTCTATCACACCAGTCAACCGTTGTCACCTCACCATCAATATACTTAGTTTTATCCTTATCACTACAAAACCTACCCCTGTGATGAACTCTAACACTGAAATATCCATCATGCCGTTATAAAAACATTTTCAGACCAAAGAATAGAGTAACTAATCATTCAAAAATATAGACCACGTAAAAGTTATATTTTTTACAAAAACAGAACACAATAGAACCCTAACAGCAATTAAGAGTGATAAAAAAAACCCTAAATCTTAACCGTTCAAACATGCAGTAGCAAAATTGATCAGAATGGTGGCCTACCTCGTCAGAAACCTTGATCAGAATGGCGCTACCCAGACTGAGTCATTGATGACTGAATGTTATCCCAGACTCCTCCCTCAGTCTCGATGGAGTCGCAACATGAGCCGTCCTGCACGTCGTCGCGGCGGACTGAAGACAACAGTGCGACGTCTGACCACCCACCAAGCTTCCTCGTGTGACTCTGTTTCTCTGGCTATGTTCCTTCGTGCCAAAAGGAAGACAAACAGGTTATGTTTGAAAAAGAAAGCCAATTGGTATACTTGGGTTACTCAGCCATGGGTCTTTTGGGAGTTTCACGTTTCTTGCCACATCACACACTATACTTTGCTATATCACTAACGTCTGTTACTAATTTAAATGGCGTCAACTTAAAGGATAAAATTGATCCAAATCGAAAATTTTTGGGATAAAATTGAAACAAATTGAAACTTAGGAGTAATTTTAAAACTTTTAGTAAACTTCAGGGACAAAAAGTATACTTTACCCAAAAATAAATAAAACTTACTTCATTAAAAAAAAATTTGGAATTCAAACCCATTTAATTATATTCAAATCAGAGGAAATACATGATAACTAATTTCTAGTGAAAATGGCAACAGTGTATGTGTGCTTGTGGTCCCACTTTCTTTTGCTTTTTCTAATTTATGGTAGTTTATCAGAAATCATGTAGAAACAGAGAAATATCTGTAACGTTGTATAGCCACAGAAAATCTCTTCTCGTGATTAACACCACCTTCCTGATCATAAGCTTCTGGCATCCAATATTGCAACTCCAAGAGAATAGGACAGTTTAGTATACAGAATTACAGATCACCTCACAATATCTAACATCGCATGCCCAGATGCCAAAAGAAAAAAAACAAATAGATAGCATATGTCCCTCTAATAATTTCCATTAGGTTTGCCTCATATTGTGGGGAAAAAAAGTTAAAAAAATGGCAGGAAGCAGTTTAACTCTTTAATAAGTTACTAAATTTCAACACTAATCAACTGTGAATGAATAAATAGACCTGGAGATGACACACATGGAAAAGTTATTGATTACCTCATTGACATTGTCAGTCTCCTCTGACCCCTTCTTTACAAGTTCATATATTTCTTTCTTGTATCTGGAAGAGAAAATAAAAAATAAATAAATAAATAAATAAATTTCCTAAATAAGAATAAAAGAATTACTTGTGAGATTTGTGGTTGCAGTTTAGGGACTCTCTATACACTGAACAATCCCCATATTGATAAAGATCTCTAGCTACCATATCTAAATGCAATATACACAGACTCCCTAAACAAACAGGTCAAACATGCTTTCTAATGAAATAGTAACATGAAGAGTTTGTTTCAAGCATATAATTAGTAGCTAATAGTATGGTTCTAGAGATGGATGATACATTACGCTATAGCAAACCATAGGACATAGTATAGTGCGGTATTTCTTGAGGCACAAACATATAAAACAAGAATTTCATACTCCAAGAGATAATACCAAATAGAGTGTAATAATTCCTCTAGACAAAAGCAAAACAAAAACAAGTGTTACTTATAAAATGTATAGCTTTTTCCTCTATACAGATCATGAGCTAATGCCAAACAGGTGAGGTCGCATATTAAAGACCAATGTAAGCTTTTGTAAAGAGTACAGATAGAAGTAAATAATAAAAGACAAAAGGCAAAAAAGGTAATAATATTATTTTTCTCTCTTTCATTGAGCGGCAAATAGAAACATTACCTAAGCTCACGATATTTTGCTTTGGTAAGCTTCACACCCTCAAATAAATATTGTTCATCTTCTATATTATCTCTGCAAGTAACATGAAAATTATTAAAATCAAATAGAAATTAAAGAAAAAATAAACATTATAACTCAAAGAACAGCAGAATAAAATAACCATGCTAATATTAGTCTATTGATAGAAAATAGATCTAACAAACAAACCGGAAAACAAATACCTCAATTCTTCTAACTTCTTCTCCTTCATTTTCTTCAAGTATTCTTGCCTTGAAACCTTTCTGGAACAAAAGTGAAAAAAAAAAGATGTGACATGACATTACATAACATATACTCACCTTAGAAGCTAAGAAAGCAATTTACAAATACCATTTTTAAACAAGACAAAAGAAGATGACAACACCAACCAAGACTTATTTCACTTAGTATGTTCAGCCACATCTGAAAAACCAGTCTATATGGTTATTAGTTGTCCACCGCATAAAATCCCGAAGTAAGAAGGGGGCAAAAAAATAAATAAATAGAAGTACTTTTCCTCAACCTCATTGTAACCAATACCAGTAATAACAGCTAAAAAATTAATTAAGAAGATAACAATGACAGATCTTGTTTGTGCTTTCTATGGAGAAGAAAGATATTTGTATTCTATAGTAACAAATACAGCAAGTATAACAGAATCCTTTATATATATAAATAAGGTAACAAACATCAAAGCTTGAATATCATCCTGCTCTTGTGTAGTAGATCTTCGAATTGTCTCTTCTGTAACATAAAAATCAAACACAAACGTACATGAAGTTTACATGCATAGTTGTTTGTGAGAATTTGTCTCTGTAAATCTAATAAGCAAGTAATCTCAAACAAGAAAAGCTTATACCTTCTTTCTTTGTCAATTTTTGTTCAGTCAATTGTCAAACAAGAACACAATCAAATAATTAGATTAAAGCAACAAAATAATTAGACTGAAATCACAACCAATAGATAACAAGAAATCACAAGTTGATATCATTTCTGAATGAAGAAAATGGAATCGAAAAAAAGAAAAGGCTTATAGTGACGATGTCAGGGTCACACCAGGAAAGTTGATCTTTGATGGAGAAAAAGTTATCAATGAAGTCAACTATCATTCTGAGCTTCGCTTCAAGTTTCGCCATAACGAACCACTAAGTTTTCACCGATTTGAGCTGAGTTTAACGAATCGCTGCAAAAATGACCGACAAAAAAATCTCTTTCTTCGTTAATAATAAAATAATTGATAAACCTATAACAAGCTCAATTAGAATCAACAGAAACAAGAAGATAGAAACTGTAAAGAAAAATTGATAAACCTAAAATTAGCACAGAAAAATTCAGCTCTAAACACCAGAATCACAAAATCAGAGTATACCTGAAAATTCACTAAAAGAGCAAACGTGACAAGAGAAGCGGCGGAGAGAGCTCTGTGTCGATGACGATGAAGGGAGCAAACGCGACGAGAGCCGCGGAGAGAGCTCTGCAATGATGGTGATGAAGGGAGCAGACGCGATGAGAGCAGCAGCGAAGGGAGCTCGTGCGACGCAAGGGATGACAGAGAGAGATCGTGGGACGGAGAGAAGAAGCAGCTGGTTGACAGAGAGAAGAAGCAGCTCGTTGACGGAGAAAGGAACAAGCTCGTTTGATTTGTGTGGAGTGTGAATGGAGCTCGATAGGGTGGGGGGTAAAGTTAGAGTAAACTCAATATTTTTTGACGGAATATTTAAAATTACAGACAAATTTTTTGTTTGTAATAATTTAATAAAATACAGCATTTTGTTCATTTCAATACAGACGGATTTTCTATTAGTAACTATTTTCTATGAAAAAAATTAATTTTTTCGACAGAATTATCAACGAATTCTATTTTCTGTCTGTAATTTATGCTAATTCATTTTCCTTTGCTTCTGATAGAAATTTTCTCATAAAATCTGTCTGTATTTTCATGGAACTCGGAAATATCCGTTTGTAATAAGTAATTTTCTAGTAGTGAGATTATTCCATCTTTAACATACAACAAAGAAAAACTAAAATCAGCAAACTCCACAGTAAAACTCTAAAATAATTATGAACAAAATTAACTTAGCAAACTCCACAGTAAAACTAAAATAAGTAAACTCCACAATAAAATCAACAAACTTCATAGAAAATTATGAACAAAATTAACTCAACAAACTAATTAACTATTATTACAGAAAATTATGAATAAAATTAACTAAGGAAACAAAATTAACTATTATCAGAGGGATCTCAAACAGGGGAGAGAGGGGACACAGCGGCGAAGAGGAAGGGGAGTGCTTATTGGCGGCGAAAAGGAAGGGGAGTAACGGCAATGACAGGAGAGTGACGGCGGCAACAAAAGAAACGGTGACACTGGCAAACACACACACACACACACACACACACAGAGAGAGAGAGAGAGAGAGAGAGAGAGAGAGAGAGAGAGAGAGAGAGAGAGAGAGAGAGAGAGAGAGGTGGCAACGGGGCTGGGGGCTATGCCGCTAGGGTTCTTTTTCTTGTTGAGTTTGTTCTTTACTTCTTTCAATTTTCAGAGAAGAGAATAGATGAGTGGGACTGGGCATTCGGGTAGCTATTTTTAGGTTATTTTTTTTAAAAGAGTCAAAACGGCGCCGTTTTGGACTGGCTCACAAAATCGGAAGACCTCCAAAAAAATTGCCAGTTCACTGGTTAACCGTCGGTTCGACAAGTTTTTTTGCCAAACGGTTTTTGAGGTCAACTAAATCGTCCTAGTGACCGGTTATCAGTTAACCCAATTGATCTCCTGTCGGTCAGGTTCGGTTTTTAAAACTATGCAAAATAGTACTTAACTTTTGTTATTGACAAAATAGTCCTTGAAAGATTTTAAAATGTAACAAAATCACCCAACTGTGAAAGGATGATGTCACGGCGGTAAATGAAAAATGCTGATGTAGCCGTCGGAAGAGAACTTCATAATGACAGAAAGCTCTGACGATGTTTTCGGTAGAAGAAGACGCAGCGGCGAGGTGCTGCCATGGTGAAAGGGATGCAGAAAGGACGCAACAGCGTGTTGAAGAAAAAGAAGCGACGAACACGAGAATGCGGTGAAGTATTGCCATGGCGAAAGGGAACGCAGTGACGTTCCATGACAGTCTGGCGAAAGAGGACGCAGCGTCGTATTGAAGAAGAAGAATCGGCGAACATGAATAACACGACGAGGTGCAGCGGCGTGCCATGGCGGTCTTCTTCTTCAGCTGTCATGACGGAAGAGGACGCAGCGGCGTGTTGAAGAAGAAGAAGCATAAATACGAAGAAAAAGAAGGTCGCCAAAGCTCTTTGCCATCATTGGAGCTCTCTTCTGATGGTCACATCAGCATTTTCTATTTACTGTGACATCATTTTTTTATACAGTTGAATAATTTTGTCAAATTTTAAAATTTTTTAGAACTATTTTTTTTTTGGTGACTTTTTTTTTTTTTTTTTTTTAGAACTATTTGATTAATAATAAAAGTCAGCTATCATTTTATTAATATCAAAATCTTTTACTAATCTAGTATTTACCATATGATATTTCTATATTTTCCTCTTCAAATTAAAATTAAGGTTCTCCAAATTATAAAAAGCTTACTATATAGAATAAGCACAAAAAATCTCTGTCAGCACTCAGCACACTGCACACTCAAACAACCATGCATCATTGAAATGGTTAAATTTATTTTTAATATATATTTTATATTAGGGACTCACTTTTGTAATATATTTTAGTGTAAAATTAGAAGAGACATTGGAAGGGTTTGTGTGGGAAGGTATGTAGACTGTAGAGAACAAAAGCTGAAGACGCGTGGAAATTTCGGAAATTCAAAAGGTTGCACCGTACGGTAACACACTAGTGGAAGATCCAAGAATCTAAAACAGTAAATTATTTTCTTTACTCATGAAGAATTTCATCACAATAAAAACTGATTAAATCTAATACATATACGGATTCAAAAACCAAGCTCTTTTCTCTCTAAATTCCGAAGCTAACCACCTTCTTGCTTTTTCATTTCACCGTCTTCATCATGGGCGGCGGAGCAGCAATAAGGTCAGCGACCAAGGTTGCCGGCGGATTCAATGGGTTGTCGTCCCAGGTGGCGGAGCATTCACTCCGCAACGCCGCACGACATGTGCCGGAGGCGCTATCGTCACCACCACCGCTCCTAGCAATGGCTGGGGACGTGGCGCCGGTTTACTCGTCGGCGCCATGGGATCTTGATGATTGGGTAGTGGCTAACGTTGACAACACTGAGCCGAATGCGGAGAGAGTTGTGTTCGGTACTGTTCCAAGCTTCGAAGAGGCAAAAGCCGCCGCGTCGGAGCTGAAAAGTGCCGTTGAGAAGTGCTCTCTCTGTCTCTCATATCGTTATTGAGTATATGCGTATTTATTTTACATAACAACTACTTGGCTTCTTCATTTTCTATAATCACAATACTTTTCAATATATACAAATACAAAAATATTTTACACTAAAACCAACTATCAAAATTTAGGTATAAATATTTGTCTAATTTAATTTTTTTTTATATAAACCTGATGATACGGTTGTTACGAATAATGTAGTACATTATATTGAATTTATTTAATTATTTATTTTTGGTCCTGAAGGATATACCTGTGTGGGAGTTGTTCTAGATCGGAGTGTTCTTCTCCTCATTCTGGAAGCCAGGCTTCATGGGCGTCTCCTCACATCAATGATAATCATTCTTATGTCAACCATGAGACCACTATTTCATTCCCTTCTGTCCCAATCAATGCGTTTCATCAGGCATTTCATTTGCTTAGCTCAAATCCCGAGGCACATGTATGTAATCAGTGATTTTTTCTTTTTGTTTAACTTTAAACACGACTGACGATCAAGGGCAAGGAGGATCTAAATAAGTATTCTTTGAATCAGTGTTTGTCCTTCATTTGTTGCTAATAATTGAACCTTCACTTGTCTTTTGACCTTAATCAGAATGTTGTAGCTTCTATTGCTTCTGACTTCAACGTGTGGAATGCTGTCATGCAAAATCCAGCGCTCAAGGATTTTTTCAAATCATCACTCTATGAAGGTAACGTATAATCACACTGATCCCTCCTTCTCTTCCTTTTTAATCTGTCATTTTTAAATACTCTGTGAATTAAAATATTCGTCACTTTAAATTAGTATATTAACAATTATCATATCTAAACATAATTTATATGAAAACAATAAAAATCTATTAGGCTAACGAACTATAACTTAAACTACATAATCCTTCTCTCTTCACTTAGAGGTCTAGGTTCGAGTCTCACTCTTAACTTTGAAAAAAAAAATATTTACTAAAAGTCTAAAATATAATTAAAGGTAACATATATTTTCAACTATTTTTCACCTTTAAACTAAGTTTTAATTTCATTATTAATATTTAAAACGTTTTATTTTTATTTCAAATATCTTATTCGGTTTTATTTAGTTTGATTTTTTCAAAATTTAACTAGTTTTTTTAATTATTCATTTTCTTTATTATTATCTTTTTTAAAGTAATAAAAATAATTGTTATTGTGGTAATTTAATTTTAATAGTATCTGTAGTAATTTACGAGTGAAATTGACAGAAAAAAAGATAATGAAAAAATAATATTTTTGGAAGAAAAAATATTAACTTTAACTAAAGGATGAAAATAATATAAAATAAAATATTTATAATAAAAAATAATATTTTATATTCTAGAAATAAAATTAAGATTTAGTTCAAATGTCAAAAATAAAATTGTACTTTACCCAAAAAAATAATAACAAATATTGGAAGAAATATTTAATGTATTCTAGGACATTTTTTATGACTAGCTAGATAGATATAATACAAATTATATTTGTGTTGTAGCAGCTGGTGTTGAAGAGGGTTTAACCCATAATGAGGAAACAGAAAAGTTACCTGATTCTGACTTAGGGAATGTCCTTGTTGATTATATGAGCACCATGTTGAACAAGGCTTCAATCACAGTGGCCGAGATGGTAACCAGCATGTCGAGTTATGTCAAGAACACTTTTAGGCCAATATCTGATGAGAAATCCTGTGATCATGCTTTTGGAATTACCACCACTACTACAACAACTGCAAAAGGAAATAATTTCATGAACCCTACTGTGACCATGGGAGGAACTTTTATGGGATTGGCAATGCTGGTCATGATAGTTGTGTTACTCAAGCGAGCTTAATTAAATCTTTTTTTCTTGGCTCAGTGAAAATGGACTGAGTTTTGGATGAAGTTTATTTGTAATAAGGTTAAAGAATTTAAGTATTGAAAAGTTTTCCTAATAAAAAAAAATTAAAATTTAATTATATTCTCCGTAAATATTTTTATAGCTTAGCAAAATAAATATAATTTTTTCTTTAATATTATATAGATTATTAAAGAAATAAATTGATACGGTAATAATTTGAATAAACTAATTGTTACAATTTTTTATTTAGCCAAAACTGAATAAGTTAGTTACTTATAATTATTGTCTTTATCAAAGAATAAATTGCTAGCAAATTATATATTGTAAACAAATAATAGGATAAGAATTCAAGTTGATATTTATCAACTTCTCATATAATTTAATATAGTTAAATAAGATGACCAAGCTGAAATTGATATTTATTAATTTATCGTATAATTTGATAAAAATAAATAAATTGCAATTTGTTTTGTATAACATTAATTAATAAAAATTTAAAAATTATTAAAATCTTTTATATATATAATATTTTATGAATTTTCATAATATATAAAAAAATAATTTTATCACTTAGTTATACTATTTAAATTTTTGCCGAAATTATTTAATTTAACTCTATCTATTTTTTATTTACAAGTTTTAGTTATTATTCTGTTCCATCAACTAAGTCTTTAATAACTATCCTTAATTTCATAGACTCCAGCAATCAAAATTGAATTGAATACAAAATTAAAATATAATATATAAAAGTATAATTTCTTCTATTATCACTTAAATTGAAAAATATAGAATTTTTTATTTAAATAAAGAAAGTCGGCATTTTGAAAGTATCGCTCCATAGAGTACTTGTAGAAATTATCTTCGCCCCCTTTAATTAACTTCTTATAAATATTAGCTAAAACTGGCACCACATTATGGTAGATTTTGAGTGACTATCAATCCGGCTCTGTTTATTTACAATGCGATCCCTCAAAATAAAATTAATTTATTTTAATTTTTATTCTTTAATTTTGTCATATAATACGGTTTTTATAGGTATTTTTCTGTTAATTTTGAACAAAAAATATTGACGTGTCAGTTTCAAAAATTAACAGAAATCTAATTGTCTCTAAATTTAAATTGGTTAAAAATTTATTTGTCCTTATAATTTTTTAAACAATATTTTATAAATTATTTTTTTATTTATTATATTAATATTCTTTTTCTAATAAATTATTAAATATATTGTATAATAAATACAAACTAATTAATAAATTATTCAAATTTAAAAATATTATTTATTATGAAACTAAATAAATAATTCTCAAATATAGTTTTTAAATATATAAATAATAAATATTAAAATTTAGTTAATATATTAATAATAATAACCCTATGATATATTATTAGTACTATGATTTAGATAATTTTCACAATAAAATGAAAATTAATGAACACATCAACACATTATTTGATATATAGTAAAATATTTTTGAGTAATAACAAATTTAATTTTTTATCTCTTTAAACTAAATTAATAATTCTATTTAATATATCTTTGTATTAAAATACACTATGAGTAAGCTACTAATACTAAATGAAATAATTAAAAAATATATTATGGAGACCATTTATAAACTCAACAAATTTAAAGTATCAATAATATTATTAATCTATTAATAATATATCAAAATATATTTACATATATTTTACTCAAAATATACGTAAACTTTTAATTGATTTTAATTATATACGTAAAATTTCCATATATATATATATATATATATAAGTGTAATAACCCGTGCCATGCACGTGATAAGATTGAAATTATAATTTTAAGTTATTTTATTAAAATTAATTTAAATTATAATAATTTGACTAATAAAAAAGTAACATGTTATGCATTGTTCGTTTTTTTTTTAATCTAGTGTTAAGTATATCAACTCTAAAATAGTTATTAATTAATTTTAGTAATTTACTTTTTTCAATATATCAGATATGTATACTTAATGTGATCATAAATAACCTAGTAATACTTTTTACTAACAAATTTTTATATGTTATTTTACCGTGAAGTAAGAACATATCAAAATAGCTTAAAATGAACAACAAATTATTAGAGAATTCTAATGCACAAAATTTTTTAATAAATAATAAATAATTTAAAACTACTAATATTTATTTAATACATCATATGCTAATACTAAGAATATTTTCTAAAAAGATATATTCGTAAAAATAGATATAATATGATTACAAATATAACATAAACAAATATGTTAAATAAAAAGTTAAACCAATATGTTTACCAATACTTTTATTAAATTTTGCAAATTGGAGAATAAGTATATATTCGGTTGTTTGGTGATCACATAGATAATTGAATAATTGAGTTGTAAATTGATTTCAGAGTGTGCACCTTATTTTCTTTTATTTCTAAATAAAAGCAAGAATTAAGTGAAATAAGTAATAATATATAATGAAAAAGATAAAATATTTTGCATATGTATAGATAATTGTCATAAAACAAAATCTTATTGTGAAATATTAAAATTTTACATACTCCAAATCATGAAGATCAACCACAATGTAATGGTCAGTTCTTCCTATTTTTGATCATGATATAAGCTCTTCTTTTTCGGTCAAGAGTCTAATAACATGCATCTAATTGAAAAAAAAAATTGAATTAAAAGTATTAAATTAAGGACAAATAACATAATAAATTATTTATAAATTAAATTTTTTTTACCAATTTATTTTATATTAAACGATAAAACTAACAATATATTAATAAAATGATATACCTTTAAAAAAGTCGCAATACAATTTTAAACATTTGCATAATTTAAAACCACTAATATTTATTTAATACACCATATGCTAATACTAAGAGTATTTTCTAAAAAGATATATTCATAAAAATAGATATAATATGATTACAAATATAACATAAATAAATATGTTAAATAAAAGATAAACCAATATGCTTATCAATGCTTTTGTTAAATTTTGCAAATTGGAGAATAAATATGTATTCGATTGTTTAGTGATCACGTAGATAATTGAATAATTGGATTGTAAATTGATCTCACAGTATGCACCTTATTTTTTCTTATTTCTAAATAAAAGCAAGAATTAAGAGAAAGAAGTAGTAATATATAATAAAAAAGATAAAATATTTTGCATAGGTATAGATAATTGTTATAAAACAAAATCTTATTGTAAAATATTAAAATTTCACATACTCTAAATCATGAAGATCAACCACAATGTAATTGTCACTTCTTCCTATTTTTGATCATGATATAAACCCTTTTTTTCAGTCAAGAGTCCAATAACATCTAATTGAAAAAAAATTAAAAGCATCAAATTAAGGACAAATAAATGAATAACATAATAAATTACTTATAAATTAAAGAAATTTTACCAATTTATTTTATATTAAACAATAAAACTAACAATATATTAATAAAAAGATATACCTTTAAAAAAGTCGCAATACAATTTTAAACATTTGCATAAATAAACTATTAAAATTTATGTTATCGATAAAATGATGCTATTGTATGATTTCTTTGCAAAAATTAAAAAAAAAAAATTTTGTGTCGATTAATACAAATTAACTAGGTACCAAATAAGTTGGATTGTTCATTTGTTTGTTTCAATATATCAGCATGAGCAAGAAAATTAAAATGATTGTCAGAAATTTTACGATCATCGACCGTATTTATTATACGTGATTCCTTCTTAAAAATTATTCTACATACGTGTGCAGTCGGAGTATAAATTTCACTTGATTCCTCAATCACAAAATCTGAGAAGACATAGACCTTCCCTCAATCAATTCATTCTCAAACATCTTTGTCAAATAATTCTTGATTGAAGAATGAAATTTATCACACTGTAAAACAAATTAAATATAAAAATTATTAGCACTTATAAAATTATTAAATGGCACTGTCTTTGATTGCAATGGTTTACTTATCAAATAAATTTAAATTACGAAGAAAAAATATTTATAAATTGAACCTAACATCACTTGAAAGAATCATGAAAAATAATCGACTAACTTTAACATCTATTAGAACTATTTCTATGTAAGTCGTCTTACTCTTGTCAAATTTAAATGAGACTTTCCATAACCTTATAAGTCAATAAGTCTTGTCTATATTTTCCAAATTTTTTCATCACATAATCTACCATAGGTAATACTATTGATAGAATCGTAGCTAGCAGTCATTAGATATGAAAAATAAAAAATAGAAGAAGAAGAATGTCTAAATTATGAATTCTCTAAATGATAAATAAGTGTAAAAATTCACTATTACCACACACACATTAATTATACACTGTAATAATTAGCCAATATTTTTAATAGAGATACTTGCTACAATTAGATGAAAATTATGCCATTATATTTTATTAACTTTTATGATTAATTCAATAGAAATACTTACTCAATATATATGTTATCTACATTAATTATATGCCAATATTTTTAGAAAAGAGCTAAAAAAGGAGATATATAAATATATAATATTATTGCTATATAGGAAGCAGATATAAATTGCTGCGTTCTTTTTTATTATATTATACAACTTAAAATTATAGTATCATGTTATTATTAATTGTAGATATTTGCTATAATTATATCAAATTTAATTATGACTCTAAATAAATAAAATATATAACAATCAATATTTTTTTTTACATTCAATATTTACTGTAAATATAAAAAGTAAAATAATTAATGAATAAAAATAGGAATAGAAAATAAAACATAATAATTAAAATTCAATTTGTTAAATAATTGATCTTGTGTCCATGCAATATAATTTTACAAAAATATTATGAATCACAACCTTTTTATACCACAAAAGAAATACTATATGTAATTTTTAGTAGATAAAAATAATTATAAAAATTAATTATTAATATTGATATCAATCACAATTTATTATTGATACTTCAATCCTTTTTAAAATATGTTTTACTTTTTTAAACTACAATGCATGTACCATATATACCTTTTCTATTATTATTATTATTATTATTATTATTATTATTATTATTATTATTATTATTATTATTATTATTATTATCTAATTGATATCAAATTAAATGAGTCATTATTAATGTGTGTACCAAATATTTACTAATAAAATTATTGTACATAAATGAGAATTAGAACTATATCAATTAATACAATTAGAATAATTAAAAATATTGATGATTGATAATTAGTTTAATAATGTATTGATGTCTCACTTTTATTAGTTAATAATTTATTAAATATTAATTTTATATAATTATAATAAAGATATTTTCCTAAATTAGAATAATTATACATTATTCATTAAATGTTAATTGTAATATAATTATAATAAAGATGTTTTTTTAAAATAAATTTAGAAGAAAGAATAATACTTTCGTTTTGGAGGAAAAATAAATTCATGAAGAATTGACACCTCACATTCATTAGTTGAAAAAAAATCCAGTTTTAGTATATTAAGTAGATTTTTTTATATATTAATTTTATATTTAATATTCAAATATGACCGTTTACTATGTTATTTTACTATTACTGTATGTAGTATTACATTATAAAATATAAAAATTGAAGTGATTATTATATAACTTAGATGGATTGGACTAAATATAAAAATATAAAACAGAATATTATTATTAAATTTTAGTAATTTTAAGGACAATTCACCTAAATAAATTGTTTCACCTTCAAAATTACGCAAATGCATTGTTTCCAAAACGAAGACGCAAATACATTGTTTCACATATCTATGGAAACTGCTACTGGCAGTAGCAGTTTACATAAACACAGAATCCACTACTGCCAGACGCAGATTACGTTGAGTTGTGGCAGCATGAAAATCGCTGTTGTCTGTCATAAACCGCTACTACCAGTATGAAAACAAATAGTAAAACTAATATTTATCTAAAAAAATAATTACAAAACAAATAATTAATGGTATATACTATTTAAATAATATCATAAATAAAAAATTTAATTTATCATTTCACAATATAATTTAAAAAATATAAATATGCATGTAATAAATTTTTTATTTGTATTTATTATTAAAAGTGAAACCAAATTACAAATAAAAAAAATAATACTCAAAGTATTAAATTATATAAAATCAAGACTAATTTTTTTTATTCTCATCTCTTTTAAAATTTATAAATAATAAAATAGTTTATTTTTAGTCAAAAGTTCACTAAATCATATATTTTTCTCTTTAAAAATCATTTCATTATCTTTTATTTATATCAACCATACAAAAGAGATTGGGAGAGTTTGGAACATGGGTTGTGCTCTTTGCTGAGGTTCTAGCTAAATGATTTTTTTTTATTTGTGCAACTTTGTTGTCTTATGCCAAAAAAATAAAAACTATTTGTATTTTATAGTTGATTGATTGGATAAATAATAGTGATAGCATCATAATTTTGATGAATAAAATAAAAAATATACAAATATAAATATGCATGTAATAATTTTTTATTTGTATTTATTATTAAAATGAGACTAAATAGCAAATAAAAGAGTGAGTATTCACATAGTACTAACATATATAAATTAAGACTAATTTTTTTTATCTTCATCCCTTCTAAAATTCATGAATGATAAAATAATTTATTTTTAGTAAAAAATTCACTACAAATAGCAAATCAAATAAAAAAATTCACTATTTTTTACTAAAAATAAATTATTTTATTATTCATGAGTTTTAGTTTATATATTTTAGTACTCTGTGAATACTTACTCTTACTCTTTGGTTTGCAATTTAGTCTTATTTTAATAATAAATACAAATAAAAAATTATTACATGCATATTTATATTTGTATATTTTTTATTTTATTCATCAAAATTATGATGCTATCACTATTATTTATCCAATCAATCAACTATAAATTACAAATAGTTTTTATTTTTTTGGCATAAGACAACAAAGTTGCACAAATAAAAAAAAAATTCATTTAGCTAGAACCTCAAATGCAAATCAACAGTAAAGAACATAACTCATGTTCTAAACTCTCCCAATCTTCTTTGTATGGTTGATATAAATAAAAAAGAATGAAGTAATTTTTAACGAGAATATATGATTTAGTGAATTTTTGACTAAAAATAAATTATTTTATTATTATAAATTTTAAAAGAGATGAGAATAAAAAAAATTAGTCTTGATTTATATAATTTAATACTTTGAGTATTGTATTTTTTATTTGTAATTTGGTCTCGCTTTTAATAATAAATACAAATAAAAAATTTATTACATGCATATTTATATTTTTTAAATTATATTGTGAAATGATAAATTAAATTTTTTTTATTTTTGATATTATTTAAATAGTATATACCATTAATTCATTTGTTTTGTATAAAGATTAGTTTTACTATTTGTTTTCATACTCAGCAGCGGTTTACACACGTGTTCCAATGCACATAAACCATTACTGGTAGTAGCGGTTTTTGACCAACCATAATTACGCGACAGGTAACAGCGGTTTCCATGCTGCCACAACTCAACGTAATCCGCGGCTGGCAGCAGCGGATTCTGTGTTTGTGTAAACCGCTACTGCCAGTAGCGATTTTCATAGATATGTGAAACAATGCATTTGCGTCTTCGTTTTGAAAACAATGCATTTATGTAATTTTAAAGGTGAAACAATTTATTTAAGTGAATTGCCCTAATTTTAAGTAGTCAATAATTTAAAATAAGATAGAAGTGACTATTCATAATTGAATAGTTCTGGTTGATTAGACTAAAAAAATCGAAAAATGTTCTAAATAAAAAGCCAAATTAACTTTAATATTAAATTTATTAATACGATTTTAATTTTATATAATAGTTAGATAATAGATTAGTAAAAGTAAATGGAATGATGACTTTATTAGTATTGGATAAAATATTCATTTAGAATAATTAAAAAAAGTAAAAATATGATATTATTAAAAATAATATATTTTTATGTTTAAAAAATTATATTTAAATAAAATATTTGTAAAATATAAAATTTAGAGTAACATAGCTTCGTTAACATCAATCGTTAATCAATTATGAAATAACATAAAATTATAATACAATTTATTTACGAAAAAATAATCAACAATTAATATTAGTAAATATAAAAATCATCCAAACATAACAAAAAGTAATAATATAATTATTCAAATTTAGATTTTAGAAGAATTAATGTTAGGCTTTTTTACTTAAATAAATTAAACAAGTTCTAAAATTACTCAAATCCCCTAAATCAAATTTTGATACGTGAATACTCTAATCCTAATATTATATAAATCGTGTTAGGGGAATGTGGTTTATATAATATGTTAATCATTACACCCTGGAACGATTTATACATGAATGACTTCTGATGAAATAACACATAAATCGTCTAAGGTTGCCGGCCTTATTAATTGTATGTAAATCGTTTCAGGTTAGGAGGATTTACGTGGTTTCAGGCAAAAACACAAGATCCTGCCACGATTTATGTGTAAGTTATAACCCCAGCACCCTACCACGATTCATTTGTCAGCTATAATCCCCAGCAACTTGCCATGATTTATGTTCGAATAGCACACCCTAAGACTTAACCATGAGTTACCCACAACTCTTAACGTTACACACAAAAATATACAAAAACCTCCATTTTTACCCTATCTAAGTATTCAGCGATAAGGTTGGAGAGAAAGAGGCATTGGTGACCGCATCTGGCATACAGCAGTAAGAGAATGGGCATTAAGAATATCAAATTAAATAATTTATATTATAAACAAATGACAATAGTAAGTAAAGTACTAATTTAAGAATATACAGTGAAAATATACAAAGTTAAAATAAAAAAAATAACAAATTTTTGTTTATAGAAAATATGTATAAATAAAAATAATTAAAAAAATTATATGAACAATGAGTATTAAAAATTTTATATTAATTTTTTTATAAATTTTAAATTCTAAATTCTCTCTTAATATTTTAATATTAAAAAAATTTAATTTTATTTAATTTTAATATTCTCTTTTAATATTATTTTTATTTAATTTGATCATTATAATGGAATAAGTAATTTATATTATAGCCAATGAGTTATAGCTCAAATGACATAGTCGAAATATACAAAGTCAAATAAAAAATAACAAATTTTTTTTTATAAAAAATTTGTATAAATAAAAATAATTAAAAAAATTATATAAATAATGAATATTAAAAATTTTATATTAATTTTTTGTTTATGAATCCTAAATCCTAAAGCCTCTCTTAATATTTCAATATAAGAAATTTTGATTTTATTTAATTTTAGTACTCTTTTTTAGTATTATTTTTATTTAATTTGATATTCTTAATGTCCCTTCTTCCATTGTTGTACACCAGACGTGTCACTTAATGCCTCTTTCTTCATTGCGGCGGGCTCTCTTCCTCCCCAACCTTATTGCTGAATGCTTAGATAGGATGAAAATGGAGATTTTTGTATACAACGCTAAAAGTTGTAGGTAATTCGTGGTTGGATCTTAGGGAGTGTTACTAGAACATAAATCGTCAGAGTGCTAGAAGTTACAGTTAACACATAAATCGTAGTAGAGTGCTGGAGTTACAACTTATACATAAATTGTGACATGGTCTTGTGTTTTTGCCTGAAACCATGTAAATCCTCCTAGCCTGGGACGATTTATATACAATTAGTAAAGCTGACAACCTTGGGACGATTTATGTGTTATTTCTCAAAAGTTATTCATGCATAAATCATTTTAAGGTGTAGTGGTTAACATATTATATAAACCACATTCCCCTGGCACGATTTATATAATATTAAGATTAGGATATTCACGTTTCAAAAATTGCTTTAGGGGATTTGAGTAAATTTGAAAGTTGTTTAATTTATTTAAGTAAAAAAGCCTTAAACGTTATAAGTAACAAATGATCTATTTTATTATGCATATTATAAATTAATAAATCAAACTAACTGATATAATGAATTATAATTAATTAATTGGTATAAATTATAATAAATTATATGATATTTAAAAAAAATAAAATGAATAAGAAGAAAACAAAATGAAATAGAAGAGATAGAAGATTACAATAAAATAAATTCTGTGTGAGTTTTTTTTTTTATAAATTTCATATCACATCCATTTCAATAATCAATAATAATAAATAAAAATACGTCAACTTGATATCTAAGAGAAAATGATGAAATAAAATCATAACACAGTTCTAAAGTAAAAGTTTAAATTAGACCATAATATCATTGTACAACACCAAAAGTAATTTTACACTACAATATACCACACAAACATGTAAACGACTTAAGTTTAAATATGAAATTTTTTTATTTATGTATACATGATAACACCATGGTTTATAAATGCCTCATGGATAACATATTATATATTGCTCTGAATGATGAGCATGGGAGTTGGAGAGTGTGTGATGGTTTGTGTTCACGATAGTTGCCTTCTTGTGACGACACCTCATAAGAAGAAAAAGAATTGTTGCAAAAGCTACCCAATGAAAGATCAATTGGTAAACAAATAATATTTTCTTCTAACATATATGATCTTTTATAGTGGTAAAATAAAAATGAAAGGAATAAAATTTTGTATTTTTATATTAGGAATAGAATTTGACATTTATTTATCCTAATAAAATTAAATAACCAATTAGTTATAACTCATGTATTAAATAAATAAAATAAAAATATTTTTAAGAATTAATTAAATCAATTAGTTGATAAAAATAATTAGTATAATTGATTTTATTTGATTTATTGAATTCAAAAAAATAAATTAAGAAATAATTGATTGAATTAATTAGTTAAAATAATACATGGGTAATTGAAATAGTTTATATACGATTTTTCAAGTTATTATTATTATTATTATTATTATTATTATTATTGGATAATAAATAAAAATTAGAAATATATCAATATTTTTAAAATTAATATAATTAAAATGACTAAAAATATTTAAAATCAATGTGCGTTATTAATAGCATAAATCATAAGATTTGATCATTTTATGATTAGAATTAAATATTCTTATCATGATTACTACGACCGGTGCCATGATCATATCATTATCATATATTATTTTTATTATTATTATTATTATTATTATTATCATTAAAATAATGAAAGCCCTTCTCAATTGATATATAATTGATAAGTAGTTTAATAATGCATTAAATATTGATTTGATATAATTATAATGAAGATATATTTCTAAATTAGTATAATTATGTATTATTCATTAAATATTAATTATAATATAATTATAATAAAGATATTTTTTATAAAATAATTTAGAATATAAAAAAATATATTCATTTTGGAGGAAAAACGAAGTCATGAGGGATCGACACATCTCCTTTATTAGTTGGGAGAAAACCCAGTTTTAATATATATATATATATATATATATATATATATATATATATTTTAATTATTTCATTTAGTATTAGTAGCTTATTCATAGTGTATTTTAGTACAAAGATATCAAATAAAATTATTAATTTAGTTTAAAGAGGTAAAAAATTAAATTTGTTATTATTCAAAAATATTTTACTATATATCAAATAATATGTTCATTAGTTTTCATTTAATTGTGAAAAATTATTTAAATCATAATACTAATAGTATATCATAGGGTTATTATTATTAATGTATTAACTGAATTTTAATGTTTATTATTTATATATTTAAAAATTATATTTAAAAATTATTTATTTAGTTTCATAATAAATGATATTTTTAAATTTGAATAATTTATTAATTAATTTGTACTTATTATACCAGATATTTAATAATTTATTAGAAAAAGAATATTAATATAATGAATAAAAAATAATTTAAAAAATATTGTTTAAAGAATTATAAGAACAAATAAACCCCTAACCAATTTAAATTTAGAGACAATTAGACCCTATCCATTTCTAAACCTGATACATAAGCATTTTTCGTTTAGAGTTGATGAAAAAATACCCACAAAAACTGCGTTGTGTGATGAAATCAAGGAACAAGAATCGAAATGGATCGATTTTATTTTAAGGGGTTGCAGTATCTTTTTTAAAAATGGACAGGAATCAAATTGATAGTTCACTCGATAGATTTTCCATAAGAACATTAATACCTTATTAGGAGTTTAATAAAATAATATCAGTTGTGTTAAGGGAACAGAGGTGAATAAAATAACGGTTTCGTTAGAAACCAATTAGAATGCAGTTAACTAGCACTAACTAGTTGAAAATAGGAAATTTATTATAAAAAAATAATTTTTTATTATTTTAATTTTTAAAATTTTAAAATTAAAAATATAAAGAATTAATTTGAGTTAGTTGACTCTGTAAATTTTTTTATAAAATAATATCAGTTTTCATTATCCTAATTTTTAAAATTTTAATATCAGAAATAAAAGAAATTAGTTTAGTTGGCCTATACAGTACTTAATTCCTTAAATTTTTTCAAATTATATAGTGAGCAATCAAAATACGGCTCTAGGCTCTTAACTTGTTTTCATTCTTTCATCAATTTTTTTATTGTTGGATAAAACGAGTGAATTAAATAAACCAATTTTGAGATTTTTTTTTTTTTTTTTTTTGTGTTTAAAGATAAGAAGAAACAAAGAAAAAACACTAAACATTAGGGATGTAGTCCCATTGTAATAACACTGTTAAATTTTTCTAAGGTTCATTCCATTCCAATTGCTGTATACCATTAGATGTTGCATATTTAGCCAAAACATCAGCAACTTGGTTGGCATCTCTTTGAATTAGATTGACTTCTGCTCTCAAATTTCAGCTTAAAATCTCTTTGATTTTAGTTACCAAATCATTATCAGAACTTTGCACTTGATTGTTTCTATCATTAACAAGGATAAAAGCATCCAAACAATTCGTCTCACAAGTGACCTCTCTAAACCCAGCTTTCCATGCTAGAATTAGCCCTCTCCAAATTGCAAAAAGCTCGCTTTGAAGAATAGTAGTACGTGGTAAAGAACCAGCACAACCACGCAACCAAGAGCCATTATAATCACGCAATACACACCCAAAACCAACAGATTCACCAAATATACTAGCATCACATTTTACTTTAATCGAAAATTGGGTAGGAGGAGACCAAGAAAGCAGCAAATAAGAAGGAGTAGACACATGATGTATATAAGAACTTATGAAGTTCAAATTGAGAAGCATGAATAAGAGCTATAACCTTACCCATTCTCCATGGATTAGCTGGATTAAAAACAGCATTGTTACGATCCCTCCAAATCCACCAAATAGTCGCCGAGAAGAGGAAGGCATTGGAATTCATGCCACTGCGCAACCAGCAATCTAACTGTTGACCGTGAACTTCCAAATTCAAACTATGCCAGATAGCTTTGGCCTTGGGGCACTCACAAAGACAGTGAGAAATCGTTTCAGGTTCAGTATTACACCGAGGGCACAAATCAGAGCTGCCCAAACCTCTATGAAATCGAAAAGCAGTTGTGAAAATTGCATTATGAATACATAGCCAAATGAAAATTTTGTACTTTTCGGGAACTCGAGTTTGCCATAACCAAAGCCAATTGGTCTGCTCCTCCCAACCGAAAACACGCTTACAAAGCCATAAGTAGCCATTTCTAGAAGAATAAATATTGGAAGGAGTTGCTGACTACCTCCAACCAGCCCCCTCTCCCATTTGACAATCTGGATTATATGAAAGAATACTCTGTTTAACAAGGTCAGGTAAGGGAGTGTGGCACCTCTCAAGCTTCCACTGTCCATCCTCCCAAAAATCACTGATATTACTCTCAAAATCAGAAATATGAACATACGGCACTTCCTTGGCCAAGCGACCTTCCATCCTCCATTTTCCAAACCAAAAAGATTGGTTAAGAGGACCAATATTCCATGTGAAACCATCTCTTAAAAGATTAAAGGCCTTGCAAATACTCCTCCATACATGAGATGCATTTCTGGGAGGCATGAAGAGACTAGTATCAAACTTTTTGAGGTATTTATGAAAAATCAGTTGGACCCAAAGCTTCTCTGGACAGTTAAAGAGCTGCCAAATTAGCTTCCCTATCAGAGCAACATTAGTGCAAGCCGGATCTCTAATGCCAAGCCCACCAAATTTCTTTGGGGTGACAACTGTATTCCAATTAGTCAGACTTGAACCCCTTCCATCAACCTTTCCTTTCCACAGAAAAAGCCGCATCATAGAAGTAATCTTATCAAATACAGAAGAAGGGAACAAAGATACCTGCATTCGATAAGTTGGAATGGAAGCCGCTACTGAATTAATGAGACAGCCTGCCGGCTCTATTGAGAAGTCTGCCCTTCCAGTTAGCAAGCCTACCTTTGATCTTATCCACAATACCATTAAAAAAGGCTCTAGTAACTCTAGCATGGTGAATATTAACTCCAAGATATTTACTCAAGTCTTGGGTAAAGCGGATAGAAGAGACACCAGTGAAGAGTTCCTTCCTTCTATTATTGACATTCTTAGAGCACAGAGCCTTTGATTTGTCCAAATTGATCTTCATCCCTGATGCTCTACAGAAGCTTTGGAGGGCATGCATAACACATTCTACCTGAGATTTTTGCGCTTTACAAAAAAAAAAAAAAGAAGATCGTCTGCAAACATGAGATGAGAAATTCTAGGACCACTCCTAGTCACTGCCACTGGATCCCAAAGGCCCGAATCAACCTGATTAGCAATGTACCCAACTAGGCGCTCCATACATAAAACGAAAAGGTAGGAAGACATGGGGTCTCCCTGCCGAAGGCCTCTTCTAGGAGTAAAACTGTCTAATCTATTTCCATTCCATAATAAAGTCAACGAGGAAGCTCGAACACAAGTCATAATTAATCTGATAGTAGCTGAAGGAAAACCAAACTTGCCCACAGTATGCTCTAGGAACCGCCACTCAATCTTGTCATAAGCTTTTTCCAAGTCTATTTTGAAAGCAAGAGTTCCTTTACGGGACATGGTCTGTTTCATGAAGTGTAGAATCTCTTGAGCAATGATTATATTGTCGGAGGCGCCCCTCCCTGGGATAAACCCACCTTGAAGAGGACCGATAATCTTTATCAAGAAAGGTCGAAGGCGATTAACAAGAACCTTTGTGATGACCTTATAGACCATATTACACAGACTAATAGGGTGAAAATCCTTGAAATAAGAAGGAACATCTACCTTCGGGATAAGCACAATAAGAGTCTCCATGATTCTTGTGTCAATAAGATTACCCCTGAAAGTACTCTTCACAAGCTACCAAATATCCACTCCTATAATTTCCCAATACTCCTTAAAGAAATAAGTCTGAAAGTCATCCGGACCTGGAGCCTTAAAGGAGTTCATGCTAAACACTGCTGCTTTAACCTCAGCAAGAGTCACTGGAGCAGTAAGTGTCTCACAAGCTTCAGCACTAAGGCTAGGCAAAGTAACGTCTCCCAAGCAATCCACTTCTACCTCCTCCGTAGAACAAAAGAGATTCTTAAAGAAAGAGGTGGCTTCTTGTTGAAGAATTTTTGAATCTGTAGGCCAGGAACCATCAGAAATAAATAGCTCGTTAATCTTATTAAATCTCCTGCGAACCAACGTTTGAAGGTGGAAGAACTTGGTGTTTCTGTCACCAAACCGCACCCATTGTTCCCTTGACTTTTGAAACCAAAACAACTCCTCCTGAAGTAAGATGCGGTTATAATCTTCATTAAGTTCCTTTTCTTTAATCCTTAATGAAAGAACATCAGTCACCTCCAACCTCTTTTGAATGGTGCTGATCCGATTCTCTAAATTCCTCTTCTTAGCAAAAATGTTACCAAAAATCTTAGCATTAAAGTCCAAGGACCCTTGCTTAACAAAATTTAAATTTGTAGGGATACTATAATTATTACCACTCCATGCATTTTGTACAACTTGCTTGAAGAAAGGGTGAGTACTCCAGACAGCTTGAAAACGGAATGGCCTATCTCCCTTTGGCTGAGAAATACCATAGCACCTTAATAAAATAGGACAATGATCAGAGTGAAGACGACATAAGATTTCAGCATAAGCCTCAGGAAATAAAGAAAGCCAAGAGCTATTGATAAGCACTCTATCCAGCTTCTTTGCGATATCTATATTATTCTGAATTTTTCTATACCATGTAAAATTCCTGCCTATCATTCGGAGATCAAACAACCCACAATCATCCAAAGTTGAAGAGAATAAAGCAGCTCTGTGATTGGAGAAATGACCTCCACTAACTTCATCTTCTTTGAGAATTTTATTAAAATCTCCCAATGTTAGCCAATGGCCTTCAAAAAAAGTTGCGAAATTAGAAAGATACTCCTAAAGAAGAATTCTATGCTTAAACTGAGGGCTAGCATAAATTGCACTACACCTCCAATTATAAGAATCCAAATAAAAATCAAAAGTAATGCATTGATCAAAGCTATTTACTAGCTGGCAAGTTAAGTTGGAAATTGAAGAGAGGAACCAAATTCTCCCTTTATGCCCAACAGCTTCAACAATTCCTACAGCATTATAACCAAGACCCTCCCAAAAGGATTTCAAATTATTGAAAGAAGAGTGAGTTTCAACAATAATAAAAAAAGATAGATAAAATTTATTAACTAATTCCTTGCAGTGAACCCATGCCAATTTGTTTGAAGCACCCCTAATATTTCACATCAAAATATTCAGTCTATCCATAATCAACAAAAGAAAAAATTGTACCCAAGCTTACGACTTCATACTGCGGCTTCTGCCATTGTCGTAGGTCCGCCTTCCACACTAACCCCTTCTTCACGCGCCGTTACATCTGTTTCATTCTGGTTCACTGGAGAAGATTGCAAAGATGATGGTCTGTGTCTCTTTCTTGCCGTTTCAATAAGAGGAGAATGAAAAACAATGCTCTGTTTAGCTTTTTCTGATAACGCTTCAGAGATGCCAAATACCTCAGCCTTATTGGCCTTGACCCCTTCACTCACCTAATTAGAACCAAGCTTAGTCTCCTTATGGCCCAAAGAAAATCCTCTTCTCTTTATGTTTGCATATTTTTCTTTATTTATTGTTTGGGTTTTATTGTTCATAGGCCCAATTGAACCATTAGAATTATGTGGACCCACCGTAGCCTTACTTTTCCTAACTACTTTATTCCATTCATTCCCTTCATTAATACCCCCATCCACAACGTGAATAGCCTTGCCTTTTCTACCCACTTTAGTCCACCTATTAATTATATTAACTCCTTCATCAAAAACGTGATTTGCATGCACATTCTTCTCCACAAGATCCGTACTATCCTTAACCAAACGGTCATTCCCGCTTATTGCTTCAAATTCAAAAACTTGCTTGACTTGGTGCACCGCCGGTGATAGGATCTTCAATTGATTGTGAGCATCAACCACTGTCGCACCACTACCTATCTTCTCCAAAGACGCGGTGGATGCCGCACCCAAGGAAGCTTGGTGAGAAGGAGTCTCTTTCAGTGAGCTTGGTGAGAAGGCTGGAGCTTTGTTACCGATTTTGCAATCTGCTAGTACATGTCCGTAACACCTACAAGTACCACTGATTAAATCTAAACTCTCATATTCAACGCAATATGTGCTACCATTTACCAACACCTCTGTGACAACAGAAAACCCTAGGTCTATCTCCACGCAAGCCCTTGCAAATCTTCCTTTCTCTGCTTTCTTAGTGGCGAGATCGATTTTGATAGAGTTATCAATTGCTGCTACTATACGACGCATCGCTTCTTCTTGATAGAAAAGAATGTTTAAGCCTGAAATGCGAATCCATGCTAAAGTAGTTCCAAAGGAAGCTTCATTCGGACGAAAAGATGGAGACCATGGTTTAACTGTTAAGTTATATCCTTGGATCATCCACGGTCCTCCCAAAAGAATCTTCTCTCTATCTTCAATCAAATCACATTTGATCATGAAATAACCAAAACCCATGTCCATAACTTCGTACCCTCTACGCAGCCTCCACACATGCTTGAGTTTGAAAACCATCGCTGAGTAGCTAAGAGGCTTGCCAAGAACTTTTATCATAATAGAATCCAAACAGGGTTCTGCTAACGCTTTGAGTCCTTCCTCAAAGAAAGTAATACTTGGAGGTTTGGAATCACCTTGTTTGCCTTGTACAGTAGCCAAATGATCTCCTACAAGTGCACCATCCATGCATAGAGGTTTAGGTTTAGAAGCTCCTACAACTTTATCTCGAAAAGAAACTTTCAAGCCCTTGTTTTCACCCTCCTTGATACCAGTTGATTCCGCCCCCAACACCCTCTTTAACACCAAAAGATCCCGCCCAACACTCTCCCCCCTTGTTGCTCCCTCCGGCCAGACCATAGACCTCTATGTGTTTCCCTCGTTCATATCTCTCTTGCAAATATTTGAGATTATTATTGATTAAGAAAGTGTTTAGAATACGGTAAAATTATAAAGGATGAATATTCGTCTCCTGACAATTATTTCGAAAGGATAACAAGATCTTCTAAAAAAAATATCTAATCTGATTTTTTCTTTTTTTTATTAAGAGTATAGTTGTCTTTCAAAATAATTGTCAGGGCCGTTTTGAGTTTTTTTTTTTCAATTATAAATAATTAATTTTAAAACTAAATTCTTTTATTTAAAATGAATAAAACATAGAAATCTAAAAATATTTTGGAAAAACAACCATTTGTACCCATGAACTTTACGAAAGCTGACAAAAGTGCCCATTAAAGAATGAAACTAATATTGTATCCATCAAAGATGGATTTCGTAAGACATAAGTACCCAAATCCTAAATTTATGTTGACTTTTTAATAAAATTCCAGAATTATCCCTACCATTATCTTCAATCCCTCCTCTCTTCTTTCCTAAATCTCAAACACCTCCATTGCCTAAAAACCCTAATTTCAATACCTAAAAATCTCAAATTATTATTTTCTTAACCCTAATCTCAATACCCCTTTCAGCAAATTTTAATTTCTCTTTATTCTTTCTTGTCTTCATCAGATGCTGGAGGAGATAATGCAAAGGTACATGGACAGAGTGATGGTAAAGGTGCTTCAGGTGATGGTAATAATTCTTTACTCGATTCATGGTTGAAGGAGAATAATGTGGGAAAGAAAAGCTTGTTCTCTAGGAGTAAGCAATCACTTGGTAGAGTTATTTGCCAAGCCGCTAGGATCGGTGGATTTCGCCATCAGGGGAGGAAGGATAATAATTCCGAAATGAATTCTGATTGTCTAAATGGTTCTGGATTGAATGGTGTTGAGATGAATCATCTTGCAACTGTAAAAAGAAAAGAATCAGAGTCTCTGTCTTTGGTTGACATGCTGAAAAGAATATTGTTGTTGTTTATGGATGTGACAGTGGAGAAGGAGAAAGATGAGGCTGACGGTTGGTGACGGTGGCGGTGATGATGATGTTGGTGAAAGAGGTGGTAAAATTGATGAAAAGAATAAAAAGAAGATTGAAATTTGCTGAAAGGGGTATTGAGATTAGGGTTAAGAAAATAGTAATTTAGGATTTTTAGATATTAAGATTAGGATTTTTAGGCAATAGAGGTGTTTGAGATTTAGAAAAGAAGAGAGAGGGGTTGAAGATAATGGTGGGAGTAATTCTGGAATTTTATTAAAAAGTCAACATAAATTTAGGATTTGGGTACTTTTGTTGTACGGAATTCATCTTTGATAAATACAACATTAATTTTCTTTTTTTAATGGGTAAATGTTTCCTTTTTTTAATGGGTACTCTTGTCAGCGTTCCTAAAGTCCATTGGTACAAATGGAAATGGTTGTTTTCCAGATATTTTTACTCCCCAACTGCAACAATAACATTGCTTTTCAGCTTAAACCGTAACTACCAAACCTCCCAAACCCTGCCAATGGCTTTGAGGGCGGCAGCGGCTATAGCTGCAGCGCAACCTTCGTCGCGCGGTTTATTGCGGCTGCTTTCGAGCCGTTCTGCTTATCCGCCGTCGACTACTGCCGCAGTGTTTGCTCGACAGGCGGTGGAGCCCAAATCCTCCGTCTTCGTTTCCGGTATGTATAATGTATTACTTCCTCATTGATTTTGAGCTCAGGAAAATTCAAAAAAGAAAACTAGAATTTCGCCTTTCAACTTTGTATTTTCATAAGTTTGTCAATCAGTAATTCAACTCTGCGGCTCTGCTTTGCGAATATGTTTTTTGTATTATGTGCCACATGATTATAATGGTTCAATATGCTTAATTGGATTTAGGGTAAATTATACTAACTTCCTTTTCCATGAGATAGGTGATTGGATTCCTTGATTTAGTGTTTAGGAGAGACTAGTGTATAATTTTGCAAATAGAATGGTGTTTGCATGTAATATTGCGTAGCTTGTGTGGAGTTCAGTGTAATTTAGACTAGTGAGGGCTTATAGTTATATATAGTTATTGTTTTCAGCTATAATATGGGTTTTGCTCGCTGATAATATGATATATGAGTGATGATTGATGAGGAACTAACTAATGACTTCCAACTAGCAAGTGTTGGTATTGTTGCGCATAATTTTAACCGAAATTGCTAGTTTTTGGACTTTTAGGGTACTTGTTTTCGACTCATTTGATGTTGGAGAAGGATTTTCTAGAAAGGGAACTTAAATATTTAATCATGTGATGCTTAATCCACTCATAATTACTCATTACTCATTAGTTCTGTTACTTACATATATGTGTTTTTAAATTTCAAATACCATCTTCAGCAGAGTTATCGTTTTGAATTTCTTATTATTCATACTTTATCAGTTAAAAATGAGTTGATTCAGGTGCTAAAATCTTTATCTGGCCTGCTTGGCTAATCCTTTTCTCTTTGACAATGTCAAATGTGTTGAATTTCTATATGTCTTTAATTTTTCAGGGCTTAACAAACGGACGACATCCGAACGCCTACTCCAAGAATTTTCTAAGTTTGGTGAAGTTGTTCGCAGTTTGTCCTCTTCTCATCTCTAAGTACTAAGTAGATATAACTTTCATAATGTTCTGCTTTTAACACTTTGACACCTCTGTTGTTTTTGTTTCAAGGATCTGCATAATTCATAATGGTTTCATCTGTGTTGTTTTCAGCTAGGGTGATGATCGATAGAACAGGTTGTTCTAAAGGGTACGGTTTTGTACAATATGCCACTATAGAAGAGGCTGCAAAGGGCATCGAAAACATGAATGGAAAGGTATGCTGGATTAAGCCTCTATGCTTAAACCTGCGATCTATGGGGGGATAATAAAGAATTTGTTGTTGATAACATCGTTGTTGCCTTACCTCGAATGAATGCATGCATATTTCATACAAATTAGGTTCCAATATGACATGTATTCGTGATACTAAGTGCTAATGAATGTGGCAACAGAACAATATCTAGAAGATGAAAAGGTCAAATGTCAACAATGCTTCCATCATTCATGAAAGCATGGCTTTAGACACTTTCAAAAATTTTTTGTAATGAGCTTTTTTTTTTCTAGCTAATTCATGCTGATGTGATCTAGGAGCTAAGTTCCTCTTGTTAATTGTTCTGCTAGGTTGATCTCGCATTTTGCTCTTAATTAGCTCTTTCTTTGTAAGCTTATTTCTCTGGGTGTTTGCTAATTATTGTTTCTCCATTCTCTACAGTTTTTGGATGGTTGGGTTATATTTGTAGAGTATGCCAAATCTATCCCAGAACCTAGACAGCAATGTCCCCGGCATCTCCGGCAGTAGAGGTCCGTAATTGGCTAAGACGATAAACAGGCCAAATCGTGGTGGTTTGTATTGGTGCTTCAAATTCTAATTAGAAGCATTAGTTTTTGTAAAAGTTTTAGATTGTTGTAGTTCAATGGTTCTCTTTGGATGGCGTGATGTTTCATAAATTTGATTTGTAATATCATTTGGTTGAGATGAGAGCCTAGCTAAGATGTTTTCATATTTTGATCTGCTAGTTTTTATATAATCTTATACGCACACACACGAGAAGAGGAAGAACACACACACACCATTATAACTTGTAAGCTGAATCTGTTTCTTATATTAGTGAGGACTTTGTTATTGAATTTTTTATATATTGAACTTATTAGTCTTAAAAATTGGGGCAAATCACAATAATAAGCCAAGGGGAGTAAAATTTTACACAATAATAAGCCAAGGGGAGTAAAATTTTACACGAATCAGCCAAAACGAAAATTGTTTCATGAATCCACCAATGTACGTTTATATGTAGTTTGAACCAGCTAAATTCGAACTCCATTCTTACATTGGGTTCGAATTATACACAAACACACGCACACACTACTTCGAACCAGGTGGGTTCGAATTATACACAAACACACGCACACACTAATTCGAACCAGGTGGGTTTGAATTACACAGTAATTTCTATGCTGTTAAAAAATTAATAATTTATTAAAAAAATTTTATTAAAAAATTTATTAAAAAAATTAATAATTTAAAAATTAAAAAATATATTTTTTATTTCATACATTGAAAAAAAGCTAACAAAATATTTAATTACGAGACTTCTTTAAAATATTTGTGATCTATCAATTCGAATTTCATACAATACTCTTTTTTTTTTCAAAGATAGTAGGTTATATTTCATTAATTATTGAAAAATGAAATACAAAGATGTCCAAAAGCAGGACAGCATAATGAAAAGTGGGGATTTCCCAAAAGTACTACACTGAAGGTATTCATTCATCCAACGGTGCGTGGTCGAAAAACGAAAAAAATCTTAAAAAGAAAGAATGATAAATCAAATTGAATGCAACTAAGAGCTTGCCTCATGGAGATGACGACCTAAACTGGGAGTTCTTTGGATTTCACGGAGCAACTTGACAGAGCTTGCTAGAATGGCAGACGGCATTGAAGTAGAACCTTCAAAAATCAACTGGTTGCGAGCTTTCCAGCAGTTCCAGCAAATGATGGCAAGTAATTGAGGATTACGGTCAGCATTCTTCAACGGGTTAAGCATCTTTGTTAATGCAATCCACCATGTCCAAAAGTCGTTAGGACTCTGAGGGGGAAGACAGTCACGAAGATAACTATGAGACCATACATCTTTAATTCTAGAGCAATCGATCAAACAATGAGTGACTGTTTCGGTTGCTTCATGACAGCAGGGGCATATTGGTGATATAGATGGGATGCGGTGATGAATCTGAGCAAGCACCGGGAGCTGGCCATGGAGAGCTTTCCAGATAAATAGCTTAATTTTGTGAGGCAAGTTCAACTTCCATAGATCAATCCACGGCTTTTTCTGTTGCATATAGTTAGGGCAAAGCTCTAGAGGCGGATGGTAAAATAAATAGCCAATTCTGTAACCTGAAACTGTATCATATTGTTTGGATTTGTTCAAATCCCATTGCAATTTGTCCCTACTCTGCTGAATTTTAACTGACAAAATCCTGTTTGCAACGTCTTGGGGAAATAATTCTTGAATAAGATTCTGATTCCAATTCCTATCTTCAGTAATTAGATCTTTAACTCTTGGAACCAACTCAGAGATAGCTTGTCTATTTGGCATGTCAGAAATCTTTAAAGGATACGGAGGAGGCAGCCAAGGATCCTCAAAGGTTCGGATATTCTCTCCAGTACCCACAGCCCAATTAAGACCTTTTTCAACAATCTTTCGGCCTTCCAGTATGCTCCTCCATCCCCAAGAAGGTAAGACTCCAATTTCTGCCGTTATAGCATTACCATTACTAAAGTATTTACCTCTTAGGATTTTGGATAATAAGGAAGTAGGCTGTGTTACAAGTTGCCAAAACTGTTTGCCTAAAAGCGCCAGATTTTGGATTCTGAGATCTTTAAATCCAAGGCCTCCTTCTTTTCGTGGGCGAGTCATAGTGGCCCAGCTAATCCAAGCCATCCGCCTTTCAGAACCTTTTTGTCCCCACCAGAACTGAGAAAGTAGAGAGTGAATTTCTGAGATTAAACCATCAGGCAACTTGAAGCAAGACAATGTATAAATAGGAATAGCTTCTCCCACTGCCTTAAGCAATACGTGTCTACCACCTGACGATAGAAGATTGCGCTTCCACTCTTGGATTCTTTTCCGAACCTTTTCTTTGATCATACTAAAAGAAGCCTTTTTCGATTTAGAGACTGTAGAAGGCAAACCAAGGTATTTATCTTGAGCCCCAATATGATTAATATTCATAGAGTTAGCCAGTAGTGTACGAGTAGTGGAGGGAGTGTTGTGGCTAAAGAATACAGCAAATTTATTAAGATTTATCCTCTGGCCACTGATGCTTTCATAAGAATTCAATAAATGCAGGATATTTGAACATGCTTCAGGATTAGCCTTACAGAATAAGATGGAATCATCAGCAAAGAGGAGGTGGTTGACCTTGGGACATCGCCTATGTATCTGAAGACCCTGAATTAGTCTGTTTTGTTCTGCCTTGTGTAGCAAGAAGGAGAGACCTTCTGCACAGAAAAGAAAAACATAGGGAGATAGAGGATCTCCTTGTCGAATACCTCTATTTGGTTTGAAGAAACCATAAGGTTGTCCTTCCACAATAACAGAATAAGAAACAGTTGTCACTAATTCTCGAATCCACATGATCCACCGGGAGTCAAAACCAAACTTCTCCAATATAAACCAAAGGAAGTGCCATTCCACCCTATCATATGCCTTACGCATATCTAGTTTTAGCGCCATTCCCCTTTTTTTGTTCTTCAAGTAATGCATACACTCGTGAGCAATTAGGATATTATCAGAGATTAATCTGCCTTTAATAAAAGCACTCTGCGTAGGACTAATTAGTCTATTCATCATACCCTGAAGTCTATGTACAAATACTTTGGAGATAATCTTGTAAAAGACTGAAGATAGGCTTATTGGTCTTACCTGAGTCATATCTTTAGCATCAGAAATCTTGGGAATAAGACAGATTTGAGTGTGATTAAAACCCTTCAAAATTCTGCCCCCTGAAAAGAAGCTCTTAACTGCTCGAAACACATCACCACTAAGTATGTTCCAGAAGCTTTGAAAAAATTTTGCTGTCATACCATCATCTCCTGGAGCACTTTGGGGATGAATGCTAAATGTTGCACGTTTCACTTCCTCCATAGTCACTGGTCTTTGAAGCCTACGGTTCATGTGAGCTGTAACCTTAGGTTCAAAATCAGTAAACAGAGGTTCAGGGTTCTCATGACAAGTGGAGAAAAAGATGTCCTTGAAATAGGATTCAGCCACAGAAGCAATACCAGCATTTGAAGTAGCCACTTCACCGTCACTGCCAGTTAGTTGCCAAATTCTATTCCTTCGGGTTCGATTTCTAAATTTCTGATGGAAGAAAGCTGTATTCTGATCGCCAGATTTGAGCCATTTGACTCTAGACTTATCTTTCCAATAAGATTCCTCATTTTACAATGCTTTTTTAAGTTTGTCCTCTATTTCTGAAATGATGTCGCCTCCATGAATTCCTGCTAAACGAAGTTCCTCTAATTCAGACTGTAGTAAATCAATCTCCACCTTCAAACTAGATCTGTATTCTTGCTGCCATCTGACAATCTTATGTCGACAACGCTTTAGTTTTTGAGCTAGGATATACATGGCTGAACCATCAATCTATTCGTGCCAAACCTCTTTAACAATCTGCCTTATTTCATCATTGGAACACCATCTTTCTTGGAATTTGAATCGGCGTTTAGATCTCTCAATTCTTGGATTAGAGTCTAAGAGAAGAGGGGAGTGATCCGAGCCTAATTCTGACAGTCTAAGAACCGTTGCATTGGGATAGAGTTGCTGCCAATCAACTCCTACCAGGAATCGGTCCAGTCTTTCCTGTATCAACTCATCACCTCTCCGTCTATTTGACCAAGTGAATGGTCTTCCGTCCATACCAATATCAATCAGAGAATTATCATCAATAAAACTGTTAAAGGTTTCGATAGAAGAAGGAGATTTAGCACCCCCACCTGCTTTCTCCAATTGACTAGAAATGGCATTAAAATCACCCATTAACACAACCTTACCATCAAACTGTTACGTGACTGAAGTTAATTCAGCAAACTGAGCCATTCTATGTTGATCATTTGAACTGAGATAGACACCTAGAACACCATAGGGATCATTAGAACCAGCTGTCAGAACTGATGCCGCAATGAAGAATCTACCATGCTGCAAAATCTAAACAGTGCAACCATCCCTCCATGCCATTGCCAAACCCCCTGATAATCCATCCGGATCCACAATAAACCATTCCTTGAAACCACAAGATCTTAATTTTCCTTCAACTTGTCGAGATTGATTTTTTGTTTCACAGATAAAACCAACCTCGGGGGAGTAGGATTTGCAAATCCCTTTAAGATTGTGGATTATCAGGGGTCTCCCCAAACCCCGACAATTCCACGAGAGCAGTTTCATATTTCTTTGGGTGCCACTTGAAGGCTGGCACCCTCCACCGTCATAGCATCAGAGACAATATCATTGAGACAAATTTTCTTTGAAATTTCTTCAGTACCATTACCTCCACTCCTCCGTTTGAAACCTATCACAGACTTTCTGGCAAGTTGTTTCAGGTTTGGCTTTTTCTTCTTCTTTTTAAGCTTGGATATGACGTTGTTATTGTGTTGGACATTATTCATGGGATAGGATATCTCCAATAAAGCATTAGAAGAAGAATTAGTATCAGTAGTCGTACCTGTGTTTTCTGATTCACCCTCATTTTCTTCTCTAGAACCCGAATTGGCAGCAATTTTTTCATTATTCTATTTTTTCTGATCATCTTGCACACATATTTTTGAGAAACTATCAAAAAGCCAAGCAGGTGGAGATTTTTTCTTCGGTTGAGCTGGAATAGAACCATCCCGAGGTTGGTTAGGATTGAAGGAAGCTCTCTTTTCAGTTAAACGCCTACCGACTTGATCTGCCTTAAGCCATTCACCAACTTTATCTTCCTTGATATTGTTTTGGGCAGAATCATCAATAAAACATTGGCAGTTCTTAGATTCATGCCCCAATTTTGCACAATAAATACAGAACACACCTATACGTTCATACCGTACTCCAATTTCCAGCATTTTCTGATTAGGATCAAGCAGTTTCAGTGTATCCCTCACTCTTTTATCACCGTTCAGTTCCACTTTAGCCTTCACTATGCGTGTATCTTTGCCTCTAACTTCAAATAGAGCAACATCTTCAATTTGACCAAGTCTCCCACCCAATTTTCGTCCAACCTCAAGTGTTTTGTATTGTTCAGGCAATCCCCAAAATTGTGCCCATACAGGAAAAGAAGAGATGTGATTATCCTTCATGTTTATTGACTGCTTCCATCTGCGAACATGAATGACAAAACTCTTGAATAACCAAGGTGAACCTCTCTCAATTTGAGTCACATCAGAGTCATTCTCAAAGAAGAAAAATTGAAACTGGTTCCTGGATTTTTTGACTACTCTGAATCCTTCTGGTTTATTCCATATTGCATAGAGAGCTCCTTCCATGGTACCTACGGAAAAGATCCGATCTGAGAAAATTCTTCCAGAAGAAACATCTTCATAAGCTAAAACGATCAAGTCATCCTCCTGATCACTATCAATTATATGAGAGTTTTGTGTCTCTGATTTGTTGCTCATGGTATAGAGAAAAACAGAATTGGTATATTTCAGAGAGAAATAAGATATATGGAATGGGTGAATTAGAAAACGAAATAAATTAAAAGAGGAATGAATTGGGAGAGAAAACGAAAATTAGGGAACTAAGTGGAAAAGAAATTAAGAGAAGAAAGTAGAAGAAAGACTTTGACGAAGAAAAGACAAAGAAAGGTGTAACAATGGAGGCGGCGCAGTGAAACCCTAGCAGAGCGTAAACGAACTCATGGGGCGCTGGATGAGGAGTACGTACTCCCGCTAAAAATTGGATAAAGTAATTAATGATATCTTACTTTTTTCATACAATACTCTTTTGTCCATTTTTAATAGCTCATGAGTATTTTTTAATAAATTCTTTTAATAAATTTATTTAAATTATACTACAAAAAATATTTTATCCTATGCAAAAAAATTTAAAAAAAATAGCTTAAAAAATGTTAGGAGTACTATAAAAATTTGTAATGTTCTAATAACTTAGGTAAATACATGCATGTAATCAAATTTTAAATAAAATACTCTACAGTCAATAATAATTTAGAAATGAAAGAAAATATTTTATTCCATACAAAACAATTAAAAAAATTTATTCTAATACAAAATAATTTTTAAAAAATGACTTAAAAGATGTTATGAGTACTATAAAAGTTTGTAATATTCTAGTGATTTAGGTAAATACATGATAAAAATATTTTTTCTTTAAGATCTAAATTATTATTGACTATGTAGAGTATTTCTTTAATGTCCTAAGTCATTAGGATATTAAAAATTTTTATAGTACTCCTAAATTATATGGTGATTCGAATTATACTCTATATAAAAATTTGTAAAAATTTTTATAGTACTCCTAAATTATATGGTGATTCGAATTATACTCTATATAAAAATTTGTAATATCCTAATGACTTATGACATTAAAGAAATACTCTACATAGTCAATAATAATTTAGAAATTAAAAAAATATTTTTATCATGTATTTACCTAAATCACTAGAATATTACAAACTTTTATAGTACTCATAACATCTTTTAAGCTATTTTTTTAAAATTATTTTGTATTAGAATAAAATTTTTTTAATTATTTTGTATGGAATAAAATATTTTCTTTCATTTCTAAATTATTATTGACTATGTAGAGTATTTTATTTAAAATTTGAGTACATGCATGTATTTACCTAAGTTATTAGAATATTACAAATTTTTATAGTATTCCTAACATTTTTTAAGCCATTTTTTTAAATTGTTTTGCATAGGATAAAATATTTTTTGTAGTATAATTTAAATAAATTTATTAAAAAATTTTATTAAAAAATATTCATGAGCTATTAAAAATAGAAAAAAAGAGTATTGTATGGAATTCGAATTGATAGATCACAAATATTTTAAAGAAGTCTCGTAATTAAATATTTTGTTAGCTTTTTTTTAATGTATGAAATAAAATATATATTTTTTAATTTTTAAATTATTAATTTTTTTAATAAATTTTTAAATAAAATTCTTTTAATAAATTATTAATTTTTTAATAGCATAGGAATTATGTGTGTGTAATTCGAACCCACCTAGTTCGAATTATTGTGTGCGTGTGTTTGTGTATAATTCGAACTCACCTGATTTAAATTATGTAGAAATAGAGTTCGAATTTAACTAGTTCGAACTACATATAAACTTGTATTGATGAATTCATGAAGTAATTTTTATTTTAGCTGATTTGTGTAATTTTAGTCTGTCATTGACTTATATATATTTCTTACCCAAAAAAATTGTATATTATATTCCAGATGTTGAGTAAGTTTATTCCTTCTTTTTTCATACAACAAAGCCTTCCATAAACGGATGAACCAATGTATACACAACTTCGATTAGTATCATTATAACCGGCAAAACATTTGGATTCTCCCTTAACTTTTGTTAACGAGTAATGCATGATATCTAACATAGGGATGGCAACATGTATTCTACCTGCTGATATTTAATCTGATCCAACTCGGTCGAGTAGAGTTGTTAATCTAATTCGCAATGGGTATGGTAGAATTTTTGTGTACGTTGGGTCGGGTGCAGGTTGAGTCTCAACCCTACCCAACCAACCTATATCTTATATATGTATATGTTATACTTATATAAAAATATGTTTCAAGTAGATGTTAACCAAAGATTTCTTATTAAATGCGAAAAATTCTTAAGAGAAGATCATTAATTGATAATTTAATACTTTTTCTTTACATAAAAGTTAGATCCATTTTAAATTATTATCAAATTATATAATAATATTGTATCTTTTTGGTAATCCGTGAATAAAATCGAATACCCACAGATTAAAAATGGGTAGAGCTAGGGTTGGATCCAAATTCTATCCTATTCATTACCACCCCTAATCTAATTAACAAGAGATGTGTGATTTATTTTAATTTTATTTCATATATTATATAATATATTGTATCAATTTACTTATTTTTATTCAGAAGATGTGGTGAGATTTACATGTGAAAAGTTGTACAATCTATTCGTTGACAAAAGTAGGAGTAAATTACTATTCAGAGATTATTTAAGTTTGACAAACAAACTATACTAAATATAGAAAGATGTATTCAGAAAAAAACTTAAAAGTTAAATTTTGACGTGCTTTTTTTCAAAATTGTTTAAAAAATATGCGATGATGTATAGAAAATACATGAATACTAGAAGTTCCAGCATTTTATGCAAAAATCATTCTGAGAGTAGTAGTAGCTACCAATAAATGGTTAGCACAAGACAAAAAGTAAAAACTTAGGGTGCCAGCGCATAAATCAAATTCAATGCTAGACACATCAAATATTTATGAGGCAAGTACATTACTTGGATTAAGTGATGATTGAACGCTCCCTTTCCATTTAGCAATGTGCCAGCACTATCGTTGTTGCTTTCATATCTAGCTGCATACTTTGAACCCGGGCCATTCCACGAGTCATTTTCTTAATTTTGTGCTTCAGTGAAACGGCTACGTGAAGTTGTCATGAGCCCTTGATTTAACACAGAAAATACAACATAACAACAACAACATGGTAGATGGAATCTTTCGTGTGAAAATTTTCTGTTGAAATTTCTTGCATAATCTTTATTAGATCT
This sequence comes from Arachis ipaensis, assembly GCF_059453495.1. Taxonomy (NCBI): domain Eukaryota; kingdom Viridiplantae; phylum Streptophyta; class Magnoliopsida; order Fabales; family Fabaceae; genus Arachis; species Arachis ipaensis. The sequence goes on along the minus strand of NC_142443.1, from coordinate 18,594,660 downwards.
TCTTCATTAATACTCAAACTTTTGTTTTTTGTTTAGTCAGCTTGGATAAGCAACTTATTTATTTTTTTTTGAAAAATAAGTTTATTTAAGTTTTTTAAACAAAAATGCTTATTTTAAAAGGACAATGATTAAAAAACTTTTTATTATAAAAAAGTCACTATTTTTAACTTTTTCATAAGCATTTTAAATGACTTTTTAAAAGATCACAAATTAATTTTAAAAATTGTACTAAATATTAATGTTGTGATTTTTTAAAAATTACAAAGAAATTATTTATGAACCTATCCAAATTGATTAATGCATGAGAATTACTAAGAGAATAAGTTATTTTTGCAATCAATTCCAACAATTTTTTTTCTTCTTATAACTCTTCTCCTTCTTCTTTTTTCAACTAAAACTTTAGTTATCAATTTTTAAAATTATTAGACCAATTTAATTAAATTTAATTGCTAAAATGACTTGGTCAAATAGCATCATCCTTATAGTATTTGCCACAATTTGTATCTAAATGCATCACATTTTCAAATGTATTTTGAAAAACAAAATGACATTTACCTTACGGGGTAACATTTTAATTAGTAAAGGTATGCGGCCTCGATCTTTGGTTCTCATTAGGGGGTATTCCAGATTTGATCTGGTCTAAAATTTGATTCGGACACAGAGAATATTTTTTTGGATTATGTTGTGAGTAAATTTGATCCAATTTAAAATCATATTTTATTATTAAAATATATACTTTGCACTGAAATTAATAATAAAATATGATATATTTTTATACTTTAATTAATATTTATTTATATTATATGATATTATTTTTATTTTAAAATAATTTATTTTCATATAACTATTATATAATACTTATTAAAATCAATCTTCAAAGGTTAGATTTATTAATTTATTATATAAAATTTTTAAAATTATATACACTTAAGTATGTATGAATAATCCACCTAATTTAACCTGGTTTATTTGGGTTAATTTAAGAATAAATTTGATGTTTTAAAATAAATCCATTTAGCTTAAATTTTGGTTTGATCTCAAACGTGTGTGGACCAAACTTGCATTAAATTATTTTAATTTGTGGAGTAGATGCGACTCCTTTAATAAAGTTTGACTCAGACTTTTTGACTCTGTGTCGAAACATTGCATAGAATGAATAACTTTATTATCATTGGCACAATCTTATAAATAGAATTTCTCAAGTGTTTGAATAAAAACAGGATCAAACTGAAACATTAACTCGAAGTGAAGTTAAAACTTGAAAGAAACAAGTAAATACTGGAAAAATAGTGAAATAACGAATAATATTTAAAAAATTGAAAGACGATCGCTTGTATTTTAAGTACGTACTTATTATGCTATATCTTCCATTAGATTCATTAATTTGTAAATTGTGTCTAAGTTTCCAAATCTAAATCTAATGAGTCGACGAATTCTCAAGAAAAGTACTCAAAAACCTCTTTCGATCTTATTTATAGGTCAAAATCATTTTATACCTTCTGAGATTACTTTAAATTTTATTCATGATGTCCTATCTTCTTGTGCTCTAGCTCGAACAGAATCTAATAAAATATTTAAATCGAGTCCAGTTTTAATTAAATTTAGCTTAAATTGGTTATGTGTATCTTTAATTATTTCTCATTATCTTAATATTATCTACTAGATAGTCTAACGTGTATATCAAATAAGGATCCGACTCCTCTAAAGTTATATTGTCACTTTAAAAAAAAATATATCATTAATCATTTTTGGATTAAGATAATATAGATCACAGATAATAAATGTTACAAATTTAAAGGTGATTAAAATATCACTTTACTACTTTACTAACATTGTCACTTTAGATAATTTTTTTCCGCCAAACATATATTTATCTTTGATTTGTATTATAAAGATTTGACTCTTGTTTTTTAGTATTTGGTAAATTTAAGTATATAAGGATTAAACAAAGATCAATTCTGCAACGAAATATTATGATTTTATTTGATTCATGTAATTGACTCATCCAATAGAATAATGCGTTGTTATAGTTGATTCTTGAGGATTCACACATAGATGCAATTCCATACAATGACAAGTGACAAGGGACAGACATAAACAATTAATACTAAATGCACAAATGGGCCAAAATGAAGAAAGGCCTATGAAATCAATTCCGGAATGTACCAATGGTGTGAGACCAATACCCTATTGCGAAGGCAAACTCAAGAGAGAAGATTCAAGTTAGTGAGAGCTACGAAACACTGGATATTTTTCCACTTAAGTGCTTTGTCACCATATTTGGTCGTTATTATGTGGTGAAGTGGAGCCTAACGAAGAATGACATTAAGCCATGAAATTGAATGCGGTTTCGTTTCTCAGCAGCTTCTAAGAATAAGACACAATTTCGCCTGCTATTTCTGTGTGGGCCTGTTGGGCCCAGAGTTGCCAATTTTCTTCCATAACACTAGGAAACAATAGAGTTTTCTGGATTGCAAAATTTGCTACTGACATATACCATATGATATTTGTGGTCGATATTGGGTTATGATTTATTTATGAATGTGCTACTTACTACCAGTCTACCAGGCACCAGCAGCCGGTACAGGTGGGAAAGTAGGAAACACGACACTTCACTTTTTCTTTTTTGTGTGGGGAAAGAATCTTTTTTTTTTCTCCCTTATTTTAATTTATTGACTTCTTATTTTCTTCATAGTGAAAATTTTCTTACATCAATAACAAATAAATTTAAAATGGCTCACGATAATTAAACTAAAAGGAATAATTTAAATAAAATACACTCATGAAGACTCAAGAATTCACAATAGTAATAAAAGAATATTATACATCATAGAACTTAATTTTAATTATTTTATTAGTTTTTATAATTTTACTAAATTTATAATTAGATTCTTATACTTTAAAAATTTTCAATAGTTCTTACATTAATTTTAGTTTATAATTAAATTTTTGTGGATCCAAAAAATATTTATATTGACAAAATATTCTTCTCCAAATTAATCAAGATTCACATTTAAGGACTAAATTCCTAATGGTTAATCTCCTTTCATATCCAAAAAGGCCAAAAAGGCAAAAACCCCTCCCTCCTTTCTCTTCACATTTTGACGATACAGATCCCTCCATCCATTCTTCTCTGCTTCAGCCTTCACGCTCTATCTTGGACAAAACATGCCTCCCTCAGTTCTTGCCTACTTCATGCTTATCTTTTTGTCTGTGTTTGTCGTTGTTAAAGACCCACTTTGCCTTCTTGTAGTTAATGAAAATTTTTTAATTATAAAATTAAAATTAATGTAAAGACTTAATTTAAAATTTTTAAAATATAAAAATTTAATTACAAATTTAATTTAGATCGTGCATATTTTTTGTCTCTCTTTTCTTTTATTTTTTTTCTCTCTCTTCTTCTTTTTTTCTTAGTCTCATTCTTTCTTTTTTTTTTTTTTTAGAAATTTAAATTTGAAATTTAAATCTAGATTAAATAATCTCTTTGTAGTATTTTTCTCTTTTTTGTGGTGTATTGATTTCTTTATGCATGTTTTGAATATGTTTTTGTAGGTACGAGATAAAATATAACAAAGATCTTTTTATCTGTAAAAATATTTATAGCTTTAGACAATATTTAGACAGATTTTAAGAAAAAGAAAAGATATATTTCTGTATTGCAACCCTTTTTGTATAGATTTAGAAATAAAAAAAATTGTATCTGTTTCTCCTGTATAAAAAAAATTTATTGAATTTTGTGTCTTTTTTCATACTATAGTTTAACATAGAATTTATTTATTTTCTTGTTTTTTTTTTTTTGGTGACTGAAATAAATTAAACAAAGAAAAACAAAAGAAACAAAACAAGGAACTGCTTAAATAGAGGGACAGTCCCGTTTAAGACTACTCTTAAACTCCTCCCAAGGTGAAAGAAGCTCCACATACGAAAGTTGTAACTTCATCGCCATCTTTGCCATAGTATCTGCCACCGTGTTTGCATCTCTCATAATCAAACGAAAGTCAACACGCCAATTCCAATGCATGATATCTCTTATTTTGAGCACCAGTGGATCAATAAACCCAAAACCATCTTGAGTAACAAGATTAAATGCTTCCACACAATCTGTCTCACAAATAACATCTCGTTGACCCACATCCCAAGCTAAGAGATATCCTCTCCAAATAGCAAACAATTCTCCTTGAAGAATACTATTACTCTCAATCATTCCTAAACACCCCCTTTGCCAGCTCCCATTACAATCTCTAATAACACAAGCAAAACCAACACTATCACCCGAACCAAAATAACTAGCATCACAATTAATCTTAAAAGTACCAATGGATGGGGGATTCCAAAAACCATTTAGAGTAGAGGGAAGGGACATACGTTGTAATTCAAAAATATTTCTAAGCTCCTTTTCTAAAGTTAATGCCAGACAAATGACTTTTTCCGGAGGCCAAGTTTCGTGGGGATTAAAGATGTCGTTATTCCTTGCTCGCCATATCCACCAAAGTCCCGAAAAGAACTTGAACGGGTGCTCTCTGCTATGATACAAGAACCAGTTCTTCAAATCTAAAGGATGACAAGGAATATCCAACCTTTGCCAGACAAGCTGAGCTTTTGGACAATCCCGAATACAATGTATAACCGATTCCTGGCTAGAAAGACATCTTGGACACCTATCCGATGACGACATCCCTCTTCTAAAGCGAAAACTTGCAGTAGGAAGAGCCTCCTTAAGACACAACCAAGCCAAAAACTTATGCTTTTCCGGAACAAGCTGACGCCAAAGCCAAAGCCAATTCTCCCTCTCCTCCCAACCAAACAGCTGCTTACACAACCACAAGTAACCATTGCGTGAGTCATAGACTTTGGCAGCAGACCCACTCCAATACCAACCCACTTCCGGACCTGCTTGTTCATCTGGATTGTAAGAGAGAATATTATCTTTCAGATTTTGAGATAAAGGAGAATAAAGAGTATCCAAATGCCACCTACCAACCGACCAAATATCCTGTATCCGGAGATTCGAATCAGAAATGTGGACATAATCCATCTCATTAGATAACCGTCCTTCTCTCCTCCAGCTAGAAAACCAAAAATTCTGGTTCAAATCTCCAATACACCAAGCAAACCCATCCTTCAACACTTTCCAAGCCTTGCAAAGACACCTCCAAATGGGAGAGTCCTTGTTCTTAGGATAACTAAAACAGTCATATAGAGATGATCGGTATTTGGCATCCAATAATTGGACCCATAGCTTGTTTGGCTGCTGGAAAAAAGTCCAAACTAGCTTCCCAAGAAGAGCAATATTTACACAATAAGGATCTCTAATCCCCAAACCTCCATATTTTTTTGGAGTAACTAGTACCTTCCAACTAACAAGATTCAATCCTCTTCCATCAACTTGTCCTTTCCAAAGAAAATTCCTCATCATAGACTCCAATTTACTAATGATTCCTTTGGGAAAAATAGAGACCTGCATCTGGTACGTGGGAATAGCAGCGGCAACAGAATTAACCAAGCAGAGTCTACCAGCCCGATTGAGTAAACTCCCTTTCCAGCTTGCTAGCCTACTCCGAATCTTATCCAGGACACCATTGAAAGCTGAACGAGTCACCCTAGAATGGCTAAGGGTAACTCCAAGATACTTGCCCAAATCCTGGACAAATCTGATAGAGGATACCCCAGTGAAAACCTCTTTCCTTGTTGCAGAGACATTCTTGGAGCAAAGCGCTTTAGACTTCTCCACATTAATCTTCATCCCAGATGCTTTGCAAAAAGTCTCTAAAACCAACATCACATTTTGCACTTGTCTCTTTGTAGCTTTACAGAATAGAAGCAAGTCATCCGCAAATATTAAATGGGATATTCTTGGTCCCCCTCTAGAAATAGCAACCGGCTCCCACAAGCCCAAATCAACCTGATGACTAATAAAGCATGCCAGTCGCTCCATACACAACACAAAAAGATAGGGTGACATAGGGTCTCCTTGTCTAAGACCTCGGCTAGGAGTAAAGCCATTCAGACGACTCCCATTCCAAAGAATAGATAAGGAAGAAGCAGTGACACAATTCATAATCAAATTAAGTGTAGGAATAGGAAAACCAAAGCTCTTAAGCAGTGACGGACTCAGAAAATTTATGGTAAGGGGGCAAAAATAATTCACATTATTATCAAAAGATATATTAATTTAAATTTAAAAAGAGCTCTTTTATAAAAGCATTACTACTCGCACTATCAGATTTCATAAGATAATAATAGAGATAAAAAACAGCATCTTATGAAATACTATATTCCAATTAATTGCTAAATTCATCAAACCAATCAGCATTAAATTTACCAAAAAAAGTCCCAAAATATGTTTGTAGAAAATTATATTCTCTTGGTTGACAATGATCTTTTCACAAATAAATTTGTCTAATTTCATCTCTGTCATTTATATCATAATTTAAAATTTTGGGTCGTTGTTCAGGATCAACTATGAAACTTTTTACATTGAATTTTAAAAACTTTTTTTTATTAGAAGAGACTAATGAAGTGACTTCAGATTCTAGTGGTAGCTTTCTTTTAAAATATTTTTCCATTATTATTTCTAAAAATAAAAAATATATATTCTAAATTAGTAAATTGATCGATTCACTTTAGAAATTTATATGCAACATAATTATATATAATAGAATAGAATGAAAGATAAACAAATAAATAATAAGGATCACTAAATCAAAAATAAAATAAAATATATAAATTCATGAAGAGAATATAAAAATAGATTAATACCTAAACTATAATTGTTTGAATTAAAATTTGCAATCGAAAATATGAAAAGAGAAACAATAAAATTGAAAAAAAACATAAAATCATAGAGAGCTGTATAAAACAAAATAGAGAATTTAAAATTTACCTGTTGATGAAGACAAGATGACCACTAAACAAGGAATAGAAAAAAAATGTTGAAAATATGAAACTAAGAAGAGAGTTTAAGAGAATAAATGAGTGACGACTAGGATTTGAGAATGAGAGAAGACTAAATTTAATTAGGTTAACTCATAATCAAAATGATAGCAAGATAAAATGGATTCAAGGTTTTAAATAATTAGTTTAATTTATTTGTAATGGGATCATTTAAAATTTAAAATGGGGGCATATTATATATGTATATATTTTTTTTTGTTTAAAAAAATTAAATGAGAGTGGGGGCAAGTGCCCCCCCATGGTTCCATGTAGGTCCGTGCCTGCTCTTAAGGGTATGAGCTAAAAACCTCCAGTCAACTCTGTCATAAGCTTTCTCCAGATCAATCTTAAAGGCCAGTGTGCCTTTCTTTGATTTAGTCTTCTTCATAAAGTGGAGGACTTCTTGAGCAATAATGATGTTGTCAGGAGTTCCTCGTCCCGGAATAAATCCTCCTTGAAGCGGGCCAACAATCTCCGCAAGATGAGGACGAAGCCTATTAACAAGGACCTTCGTGATGATCTTGTAAACTACATTGCAGAGACTAATCGGCCTGAAATCTTTCATAGATACCGGTGATTCAACCTTTGGAATGAGAACCAGTAAAGTCTCCAACATTCTCGGATCAAGAGTAACACCGGAGAATGCCTGCTTAACCATCTTCCAAACATCAAGACCAATGATCTCCCAATATTCTTTGAAGAAGAAAGCTTGAAACCCATCCGGACCTGGAGCTTTAAAAGAGTTCATGTGAAAAACAGCTGTTTTGACTTCCTCCATAGTAACTGGTGCCGTAAGATTATTGCAAGCTTCCTCATTCAGAGAAGGAAGAGGCACATCACCAAGGCAACCCAAATCAACATCATCCAAATGACAGAATAAGCTTTTATAGAAAGACTCTGCTTCTTGACTCAGAACCTCTGGATCAGTTTCCCACACTCCATCCTTGAGAAAAAGGCCATGAATCTTATTATGCTTCCTTCGCGCAAGAGTTTGAATATGAAAGAATCTTGTATTCCTATCCCCGAACCTTACCCACTGCTCTCTGGACTTTTGGAACCATAGGAGCTCTTCTTGCACTAGAGTATTATTATAATCATCAAGCAACTGTTGCTCTTTCTGACGCAAATAAATACTATCCACCACTTCCAAACGCTTTTGTAAATAATTAATCTGCTGCTCTAATTCACATTTCTTAACAAAAATGTTACCAAATACCTTCGAGTTAAACTCTAGTGAATTCTTCTGTACTTCTGAAAGCTTGCCATGAATTCCTCTATTACCAGACCACCATGACTGATTCACAATATCTTTATACCCAGGATGAGTAGCCCAAGCAGCAACAAATCGGAAAGGTCGATTCCCTTTAGGCTGAGGACGACCTTTACAACGCACCAGAATAGGGCAATGATCAGACTGAAGCCTATTTAAAACTTCTGCATAAGCCTCTGGAAAGATAGATAACCAACTACTATTTATACAGACTCGATCAAGCTTTTTTGCCACATCAACATAATTTTTCACCCTCCTGTACCAAGAAAACTGCCTCCCGATAGTCTTCAGATCAAACAAACCACTATCCCCTAATGAAGTAGCAAACATGTCTGCTCTTTGATGAGAAAATTGACAGCCCTTAGATTCATGAGAAAATTTGACTTCATTAAAATCACCAAGAACAATCCAAGGTCCTTGAAAAACCATGGATTGTGCAACAAGATAATCCCAAAGAAGAACCCTTTTATTAAATTGAGGACTGCCATAAATACCACTACACCTCCAAATTAAATTATCAAAGTGAACCTCAACAGTAACACCTTGATCAAAAGCATCAATGAACTTACAACAAACACCCTTCATAGAGGATAGAAACCAAATACCTCCCTTATGCCCCTCTGCCTCTACTATACCAACAGAGTGATACCCCAACCTTTCCCAAAATAATTTTAAATGCTGAAAAGGGGAGTGAGTTTCAACCACAATAAAGAAAACAGGTCTAAATTTCCTAACAAGTTCCTTACAATGCACCCGGGCTAACTTATTAGAAGCACCCCTAATATTCCAAACAATCATATTTAAACTATCCATAAATAATAGGGACAGAATAAATAAGAACATAAACTCTAAACAGAATCACCAACCTCAATAGGTGGTTTGTCCTGCGGTACTGGCACACTCTGATCCTCAATAATTGCCACCTTTGGACCCCCTGACACTGCATTTGCCATGCTTCCATCTACTAAGGTTTCCTCCGTTGTGCCACCATTTTTATCAACTGGCGAGTTCTGCAAGGAGGAAGGCCGAGGACGCTTCCGTAGAGAAATTCCACGACGTACAGGAGTTCTGCGCGATGGAGATGGCGCAATTTCATGTTTTTCTTGCTTCCCCATCCTAATGCCAGTTGATTTGCCTCCATCACCATGCAAATTGGGCCTTGGAATCCTTCTCGAACCAAACTTGTGCTGCTTTCCATCTTGGTCCTTCAAACCTGATGACTGGCCCATTGTAAATTTTTTCTTACGCAGCACTTGTTGCCAGCCCTCTCCATCATCCATGCATGCCTCATTAACAAGACCATCAGACACGTGAGGAGCCAATGATTCCGTAACCACATCCTTCCCTTTAACAACTCCTAATTTCTCACCCAAATCACGAGCTTCTGATTCAGCCTCTTTTTGAATCTCATGATTGTTGTGTGGCACTAGTGTTGGGGCTTCATTATTTTTTCCATCACCAAAGGAATTTATGTTTCCTTCCAAGGACTCCTTCTCCATGCACAGCGATTTATCATGCCCATACCGTGCACAAGTAGCACAAATCAACTGTAAACTCTCGTACTCCACTTCATAAGTCACACCCTCCACTATAATATGTTTGATTACAGGCAACTCAAGATTAATTTGAACACAAGCTCGGGCATATTTTCCTCTTTCTGCAAGCTTAGTAGCCAAATCTACTTTCACCGGAATCCCAATTGCAGAAGCAATTCGCAGCATTGCTTGTTCCTGGTAGCACCAAATTGGAAGTCCCGAGACTCGAATCCATACCAGCGTTGATCCAAAGGATTTTTCGCATGGCCTAAAATCCACATCCCATGGCTTTACTGCAACATAGTGACCGTCTATCAACCACGGGCCACCAAGAATGACTTTCTCACGATCCCCAGCAATATCAAATTTAACCAAAAAATATCCAAATCCCACATCCAACAAATCAAACCCTCCTTTGATGCGCCATACTATCCGGAGCTTATGCATGAGAGCCGTGTAGCCATAATACTTATCCAGCACCTTGATCACGATGGCTTCCTTATAAGGTTCAGCTAGACAGCTCTTTGCCTCCTTGGTAAAACTGACACTTGGTGGACGAGAATCACCCTGCTTACCTGTCACCGTCGCGATACCATCCTCAGATAAAGACCCTACTAATGCAAAGGCCTTAGACTTTTCTGCACCAATGACTTTATCTCTAAAAGAGACCTTGGATGGCTTTCCTAACCCCTCTCGAGAAGAACCCTCCTTAACACCGGATGCACACCCACCCACGCTCTCCCTCTTATCTCTTCCGATGGCATGGCCATCTTCCTCACCGTGTTTCACCCTCAACCGCTCGCCCCCGCTTTCTCCTTCTCTCATTCTCTTTGAGTACGGAGTACGTACTCTTTCTCTGCTAGGGTTTTTTCTTTTATTTATTTTCTTGTTTAAATATAGATCTAATATTTTTTCTGTAATATGTAAGTGTTGTTTGACTATTTTTTTTAAATAAAAGTTTTTTTCTATTAAAAAAAACGATTGTTTCATGAGAGAATTTAGGATAAGGCAGCATAACTGATTTTTTTTTATGGAGGACAAAAATATTTTGATATTATGTTAAAATTTATGATACTGTATTTTAATAGCTAATTTTTATATAAAACAAATAAAATATTTTTAAAGATGAAATAAAATTTTTAAGCAAACTAATAAGCCAAATCTTAACCATTTCTTGATATTCTCCAAGATTGGCTGGTTATCATTTTTAGCTAAAAGAACTTCCACATCCTCTTTGGCTTTTATAATAATTCAGCAAAATAAAACTTGAGTCCCTGATGGTCATTGAATTATTGACGCATATAAAAGGTTAGGTCAATTTTTCATTAAAGTTGTGTGTCCGTAGTATCATTTTCTCTTTTCAATTACCAAACAAAAGCATTTTATTATTGGCTGAATTTTTTTAATAGATTATATTTTAGTTGAGAGAGATATGCCACGGATATTAAATAGCAAGTGGTTTTTTCAGAGATTTGATCTTGCCTTCAGCAATTATTCACGTCACGTCATTTAGATTATGAGTTATGCTATACATACAAATCTTTTTGGTTTATAAGACTTATAAGTTGGGTTAATTATAAATTTAACAAAAATTACGTTCACCCACAAAAGCATGCTAACATATGCATCACGTTTCCAAAGCACTCTTTTACCATTATGAGTGACTCTTTTTTTTTATTATTATTTTTTCTTTGTATTTTTTCTCCTCCTCTTCTTTCTTCTTATTCTCCTTTTTCTTTGTATTTCTCCTTTTTTTTTCCGCATGTTTCATCTTTATCGTCGTACTAGTATTTTTATCCGTAATATTATTACGAGAATATAAATCTTTTAAAATTACGTAAGTCCTGGTATTATAGATTATGACACGAAAAATTTATAGTATTAAACTACTTTTATAAAATGGTATTAAGGGACAAAAGTCCCCGTCGGCTAAGAAGACCAGAATCTTAAACAAAATTAAATAATAATTTTTTTAGTTATTATTTTCAAATGAAAGACTTTCATTTTTTTACTTAATTTTAACATTCGTTATCTAAAATTTAAAAGAATTTAACGTGTATATTTTTATATTTGATTAGGTATTAAGTTTGTTGCACAAATAGAAATAATTAATTTTTATACTTGTTATTTAAAAATAATATTTTTTTATATATATAAAAATATAATTAGATATTAATATAAAAAAATTATATTTATAATTATAAAATTAACTCATTTTTTTTAAAACAAATGAATCTTGATTCTAACTTTTAATCACTAACATTAGTATTTTTTTTAAAATTATATGTAATAAATATTTAAAAGAAAAAAGTAAAAACATATATTAAAAAGATAAGCAGCAAAAATTTAAATTTAAATAAAATATATGTATATAATAATATTTTTTATTTAAATTATATTATGTTGTTAATTTTATTTTTTGTAGAACATAAAGGTAGAAAAAAATAGAAAATGAGAGAAAAGAGTGAGAAAGATAAAGAAGAAGAATGAGAGAGGGAGTTTGTTAATTTTGGAAGTCAAGAAAATTTTTTATTTTAATTATAATAAAAATATCTAGTGACAAATTTTAATTTGTCAAATTACTAATATAAAATATAAAATATCAATTATAAATTACATATAGAGTAGGAAGGATAGAGAGAAATAGAAAAAAAGAGAGGTAGATAAGAAAATATAAGAAGGATGTTTACTAATTTTAGAGGAAAATATTTTCTCTAAATTTTAATAAGAGAGTGTCGTATGACCCATTTTAGTTATTAAATTAGTTAGTAATATATAAATATAATATAAAATATAGCTATATTTCAATTTTAGTATTTTAATTTAATTTAAATACAATCAGCGAATTATATTGTATATTTTGATTGTCAAATTCGTAATTAGTCATTAATAATGATAATGATATATAAGAGAGATAGAATGAGTGAAGGAATGAGAGAGATAGAGAAAGAAAGAAAGAAGAGGGGAGAGTTTTTTAATTTTGAAGGGAATGATTTGATTTCAATTGCAATGAAGGTGTAACATGTGGCACATTTTGGCTTTAAAATTAGTAATATATAATATAGCTATATTTTAATTTTAGTATTTTAATTTTAATTTTAATTTAATTTAAATACAATTAGAGAATGTTGTGCTGTATATTTTGATTGTCAAATTCGTAATTAGTCATTGATAATGATATATAAGAGAGATAGAGTGAGTGAAGAAATGAGAGAGATAGAGAAAGGAAGAGAGAAGAGAGGAGAGTTCTTTGATTTTGGAGGAAAAGATTTGATTTCAATTGCAATGAGAGAGTGACATGTGGCACATTTTGGCCTTAAAATTAGAGATATATAATAGATATAGTGCATGTTTGGGCGCCATTATTTTGTTAAAAAAAGATCTTTTTTCAATGAAAAAAGATCTTTTTTTATTTTTTAATGTGTTTGGCAAATTTCTAGTAGTAAAAGTAAAAGCACTAGTAAAATAAAAAAAAGATCTTTTTTGAGAAGCTGTAATTTACATCTTTTTTTAAAAGATCTTTTTTTCTTAAAAAAAAGATGTTTTTCATGTAATAAATAAACAAAAAAGTACTTTTATATTGTTATACCCAAACGTAATTGATTGATAAAAAGACCTTTTTACATGAGATATCCAAACATAAAATTACTTTTACTTCTCTATAAGATCTTTTAAAAAAAGATAACTCGAAAAAAGATCTTTTTTAAAAAGCTCACCCAAACAAGCCCATAATATAATAGATAATAGATTTTAATTTTAATTTAATTTAAATACAAATAGAGAATGTTATGTTGTATATTTTAATTGTCGAATTCGTAATTAGTCATTGATAATGATATATAAGAGAGATAGAGTGAGTGAAGAAATGAGAGAGATAGAGAAAGGAAGAGAGAAGAAGGGAGAGTTCTTTAATTTTGGAGGGAAAGATTTGATTTCAATTGTAATGAGAGAGTGACATGTGACACATTTTGGCCTTAAAATTAGAGATATATAATAGATTTTATTTTAATTTAATTTAAATACAATTAGAGAATATTATGTTGTATATTTTGATTGTCGAATTCGTAATTAATCATTGATAATGATATATAAGAGAGATAGAGTGAGTGAAGAAATGAGAGAGATAGAGAAAGGAAGAGAGAAGATGGGAGAGTTCTTTAATTTTGGAGGAAAAGATTTGATTTCAATTGTAATGAGAGAGTGACATGTGGCACATTTTGGCCTTAAAATTAGAAATATATAATAGATTTTATTTTAATTTAATTTAAATATAATTAGAGAATGTTATGTTGTATATTTTGATTGTCGAATTCGTAATTAGTCTCGACAATAATATCTAAGAGAGATAGAGTGAGTGAAGAAATGAGAGAGATATAGAAAGGAAGAGAGAAGAAGGGAGAGTTCCTTAATTTTGGAGGGAAATATTTGATTTCAATTGTAATGAGAGAGTGACATGTGGCATATTTTGGCCTTAAAATTAGAGATATATAATAGATTTCTCCTCCTTCTTCTTTTGATTTTTCAACATTATGTATTTTTTTCTTTGTTTGATTTTTTCCTCCCAAAAAGAATTATGAAAATATGAAATAAGAAGATGAAGAAGAAGCAGCAGCAGAAGATGAAAAGGAGGAAGATAAAGAGTTTTGAATTATTCAAAACTTATAAGAATAAAAATACACCCAAATATCTTCGTTTTACACTCAAATATCTTCGTGTTACACCTAAATATTTTCGTTTTACACCCAAATTTACTGCAAATACAAAAATGAGTTATGCTGCGTGTATACTAAAATCAGCCACCAGTATAAAATACATACTGGAATACAAATATACATTGAAAATAAATTAAAGCACACATGTATTTATACACAAATATATTGGTGGCTAATTTTTGTGTACAAATAGCATTTTGGTACAGAAAATATTTTCTCTAATGCTGCATTTTTTCTTCTTCTTTTCCTTATTTCTTTCTTTCTTTTAGTTAAATGAATATAAGTTCATCATCTTTCAAATAATTTTGCAGCATTATGTGTTTCTTCTTCTTCTTTGTTTGATTTTTTTTTTGTTTTTATTCTTATTAAGAGAGTAAAACAAAACGAAAAAGATGAATAAGAAAAAAAAGAAGATGGTGATGATGATGAAAAAAAGTAGCAGCAAAAGATGAAGAGGAGAAAAAAGAAGAGTTTTAAATTATGCAAAATTTATCAGAATAAAAATATACCCAAATATCTTTGTTTTACACCCAAATATCTTCGTGTTATACCCAAATTTACTGCAAATACAGAAAAATATTTCTTCTAATGCTATATTTTTTCTTTTGAATTGAACCACACCTCAGCCACTTAATTGGATTCAAAAACAAAAATTAATTTTATTCTGATTCAATTGACAATCTGAACTTGAATTATTCATTATATTCAACAACGAGATAATTGGTGATGGAGGAGAAGGAGAAAAAGAAAAAAAGAAAAGAAAATTCAATGAAAAAAGAAGGAGGAAGAGGAGGAATAGGAAGAGGTGGTGTTGATGTCGACGATAACAAAGAAGAAGAATAACGAAAAAGAAGAAAAAGAAGAACGTGCAGTAACATGAGGAAGAAGAAGAAGAAAAACGTGCGAGCATTGATTGAAAAATCTGTTAAAGAGGAGTGTAAAACATATATGCCATAAGAAATACGTTTTAGGAGTAAGTAAATTTTAAAATTGTATAGCAAAAAAACTTGTATATGAAGATTAATTCTTAGATTATATATATATAAAATAGGCTTGGAAGATGATAATAAGGAGTGCATTATTTTTTAAAAATTAATTTGTTATTAAAAAATAAAATATAACACAATAACTCTAAATTATAAATTATAAATCTTTAATTTTAAATTTAAATTATTAATATAAATATAATGAATAAAAAATAAATTTTGTTTAATTAATAAAAAATACAGCACTTCTATTTATTAAGAAACGTTAGTTTAATGATGAGCTGGTATAGACATACAATATAATGTTTTCAAATAGAATTATTGATTCAATTTTAGAATAAAATGTATTAAGAAATTAAATTAGTTTGAGTATACTTTTCCTAGTGACGAGGAGAGAAAATAAATAAAAAGAATAAAAAGAAAAAGGAAAAGGAAACAATACTTATATTAGATAAACCTTTTTTTTCCCCTTAAAATAAGATTTCGTATGATATATAAGTTAGCTTTTATAAATAATCTTTTTGTCAAATATTCTGATTATGTAGGTCTTTCTAGTTATGCCACCTTTGCTCTTACTAATATTGTACTTTTTTGGAAGACAAAAATACTATATCTTCGTATTGTTATTGTCAACACACACATTAAGGAAGCACTCCACTATAACAACATTAATGAAATTCAAGCTTATTTTTGCAACACTGGCCCCATATATATGACCAGATTTAATTTTATCAAAAGTCACAACCCGCTCCACTATTGATTAATTAGTTGATTTTGTTAGCGAATCAACATATTTCAACTAATAAAGTAGTGAACGAAAAAAAAAAATTAAACAAGTGAAAAATAATTTTAAAGAAAAAATATATATTAATTAAAAAAAAAAGTTGGTTCTCAATTTTTTAATCTATATCCGGTCCAATAATAGTGCTTCTATTTGAATTAAGCATGTTAATAACATAACAACTAATTAGTGATGCCAATTGTCTAGTAATCTAATTTTCAGTCTTGTATAGATTTAGATTAAGATCGAAGAGAAAATGGCTTGCTTATTAAACAATTGTAGGTGAACAAAGCTTTGTAATTGAGAATTAGACATTATTAATTAGATATACGATTTTTTTAGGGTCAACGGGGCTGCGAGGAACACAGTGACCTAGCCATCTTTGTAATTGAGCAGTTTTAATTAATGGACAAGAGAATAAAAACAGAGAGATTTTTATTATAGTTATTATTTGCTGTTTTTTTTTGGGGGTTGTGGTTTTGTTTGAGGCCATGACAACAAAGTGCACCTCGTGGAGATTTATTTATGCACCCACTTGTAGACTTTATTACTACTAACAAGTTGAGATGCATGAAGGATTTGCACTTTCATTATTTTGCTAAATGTTTTTTAATAGATATGGTTTGATTTGCCACTTTTAAGAATGATGTTAGGATAGGCGAGACCTTAGCATAATGTAAATATGGTTTAATCTAAAGTGATTAGTCTAATGAAAAATATATGTGATAATTATATTATCGGAAATGTTTGGTAACCAAAGAAAATCAGCCAAAAACAATCATAATTTGCCTTATTTAACATTCATTAATTGTTGCGATAATTAATTAATGCTAAATAAGACAAGTTCTGGCTATTTTTTTTGTCTACCTAATATTATCCATTATTAGATGATTTGATATATTTTATTAAATATAATTAATTAAATTATCAAACCGTTTATAATATCATTTTTATATGAATTTTTTTTTTTAGATTATTCGGTATATATTCGACCTAAAAAAAGAGAAACAGAACTAATCTATAACCATTATGTATCTCTTTTGATATCGTCATTAAGGATAACATAACCTCCACAAGGTGGTTTCAAACAAAAAAACAAAAAACAACTTAATTTAACAAACAATACATTAAAAACAAATTAAAATACAGTAGAGCAACAACCAGTAATTCTTTTGACCACAAATGTTATCATTGAACCCATTACTAACTCAAATTGTTCAGGCCATATCTATACAAATCTATTTACCTTTAAATGTCCACATCCTACCTGTTGTATTGAAGTTGATTAGCATATTATACCTTTTTTATATTATCAAAGTTAACTTGTTATTTTTTATGGTGATACTCCCATGAAGATATTATAATTGTCTTCATGTGATGATTTTTCTTTTTGACCCTTAGATAATGGAGTGTAGGGTTAGATTTTGATATGTTATAAAAGTGTTGTTTTTATTTGAAGTGTGGCCAAATCAATAAATCACACTTTTATACAAAGCATCTTCATAAAAAGATATTTTTTGCATCTTCATTTGAGTAGCTCCCATTTTTTATAGTGTCTACCTATTCAGTACTTTAACCTAGTATCGTCTTCCTTCAAACTACCCACTCGATCTAATTTCTTTCATTTTCCAATTATCATTCCTTTCCATTGTTGTTGATGATTAAATCTTTGCTTTTCTTCATTTCTTCATGTATTAATTTCACATTCTTGAGGATTTGACCTTCATTCCCTCCTATATTTTTTAGGAATTTCTGGTCCCATGCATTATTCTACTTCTTATTTTCCTATTAGCCAAGCTACTGTACCTTTGTTCTTTATCATTACGGTAGGGGTGTTCATAAATTGGGTGAAACTGAATTTGATATGATTTAAATTCGACCCAAAATATATACCGGACCTATTTTTTATACCCAAATTCGGTTTTAAACTCGATAAAACCTATATACTTTCGGGCCAGAATTATACCGGATAAAAACCGGGCCGTTAACATTACTTTCTTATAAGCTAGCATGTGAAAATATCTAAATTTCCAAAACTCCAACTATTATTTGACATGATAAAATTCACTTAGAAAAATATAACAAGAACCAACTATTCTCTAAAATTAAAGCATAACCACAATCAATATTAATATTGTCTAATAACACCAAATATTTAAATCAATACAAATAACACAATATTATACATTAGTCTAGTTAGTCTTATACATTTTAAACATAAAACATTAATTTATAATATTATAATGATTAATAACACAAGGTTTACAATACTTAAATTTCATATAAGAATATGTATCATATCCATCACTAACAACACAAAATATTAATCGTATATGATGATCGGACCACCGAACCGTATTCGGATGACCCAAACTATGGCTCGGACCCAACCCAAAATAATGACTGAGTTTATTTTTGAGATCCTTACTCGATTCTAGACCTAGTAAAATTACACTAAATTAACCCCTAAATTGTTCGAAACCGAGCCGAGCCGAGCCGGCCATGCTCACCCCTACACTATGGTTATATCTTCTTTTATGTATGCTTCTTTCAACAAATATTAGAACTCCATTTGAATCCCTTTTAATGGAGCATTCCTTAATGAAATTTTATGTGTTATTTTATTTCTCCTATTAAACAACATAATCTGTCTTTCTTATCAGTCAATTATTCGATCCTCCTGTTATATAAAAATTTAAATATGATCTATATACAGCACAACACCATCATGTGTATTTTCTTTGATATTTATATATGTTGTAATTTATTCATTTCTTTGTTATTTGTATCTTTTTTCTCTTTTTCTTCGTTGATTTATTAAGGTCTTAAATTTTTTTTATTTATTATCAACACTTGCTTCTTTTTTCTCAAACACTCTCATATTTTTACGGATTAAGTATAATTTTGACCGAAAATTTTATTCGTCTCTAATTTTTTCTTGTATTTGAATTCATTTCTAAAGTTTAATTTGATTTTAAAATCGTCCTTCAAACAATTATACTCTCACTTACTGATATCACCAATAAAAGCATCAAGCACTCCTTAGCGATTGTGAACACCGTTGAGCAATCCATGGCTTATATACTCCACCCATTCAATCAAAAATAAAATTGTCTTTAAATTTTTTGTTTGAAAGACGATTTTAAAGTTAAGTTAAATCCTAAGAACGAATTCGAATAAAAAAAATTAAAAACGGATAAAATTTTCGACCTATATTTTATTTTTAAAATAGTACTTTACTCTATCTTTACAACTTAAAATTATTCATATAATAGCAAAAAATTATCTTGACAGTCATCGTAAAATTTATCATCTTAATCAAAACATAGCAAAACGGAAAAGGAGACTCTAATTAGATTGGCAAGGTTCAAACATTTGCCCTTGTTTTATATATATATGTCACTGCTGTTCATCAGTACTTTCACTTCCACCTTTAATCAACAAATACACAATCATAAATATCCATAAAATTTATCCCCACAAATATCTCATGATTTTCTTAAGTTTTCGAATTTGTAAAATGAAAAACATATGAGCATTAAAATTATTCTATGCCTACTGCCTAGGCTATGGCCTATGGGGCTTGTGGGGAGAGAGCAGTGACATATTTAAGCCAAAAAAGCCAAAATAACATATTATCGGATATACATACAAAATAAAGGGACCCAAAACCGGACAACGGCGGCTTCAGGAATCAATCTCTTTGTACACTTTAGGTGAGGGCTCTTTGGCAAATGGCAATTTGCTATAGCCTTAACGGATTATTATTATTATTCTTTGTTTAATTCCATCATCATCATCCACTCATTTCTTTAACCAGAAGAATTACACAATGAATGAACTTTTATTTGGATGGCAATGTGAAAATAAATAGAGAAATTCATTGAAAAAGTTTCAAATTTGATTTTTGAGTCCGAAGGAAGACGTTGGAATGTCTTTTCGAATTTTCGCTAATGAATTGGGTCTTTTTAGTACGATCAAAATTCAAATATAGATATTTTTATATTGAATTGAATAATTAAAATTAATTAAAAAATTTAATATATTTAATCAATTTATTATTTAACAATTTTTAATTATTAACTTTATAAAAAAATTTTAATTTTTTGTATAAGTCTTGATAGAAAAATTAATTATTTGCGAATAACATCTACTCATCTCACATAAGATTAAATATCTTCTGTAGACAATATTAAAGTATTATATTAAAAACTATTTTGAAGTGAATACTTAAAAAATAATTGTCTAACATTATCTTGTAGTATTAAATAGACATGAATAGATATTAATATTAACGCAAAATTAAATGATTCTTCTAATACCGCATATATATAAAAAGCTTTTTTTCTTATCAACAAGTAATCATAATTACTATTTAATTATTATTTAACATATAAAACTAAAAATATTTTAGGGAAGGTGTTGGCAAATCAAAATCACGCTCAGCACGTGGGCTCATGGCCCATAAAAGCCCCCACATTGAAGCCCCACAGCGGGCCAGTTCAATGCTCAACACAACACAAACCCAAAACACTCGCTAACCACTAACCAGTAACTACCACGACGCGAGAGGGTGCCGGCACTTGAAAGTAATGGCACAGCTCGTAATTAACACCATAACCAAAGGGTAAATTCTCAGCACGCAACGGATAACGACGAATCTCATCCCCTCGGACAGT
The DNA here is from genome assembly GCF_059453495.1 of Arachis ipaensis. Taxonomy (NCBI): domain Eukaryota; kingdom Viridiplantae; phylum Streptophyta; class Magnoliopsida; order Fabales; family Fabaceae; genus Arachis; species Arachis ipaensis. Next base: position 18,573,764 of record NC_142443.1, on the reverse strand, counting down.
TATGTTCATTATTAAGCGCTTGTTATAAAGTCCCAAATTCAGTCACTCACAAGTCACAACTCACAACACAGAAACATAGTCATACGTAGCTATATGCTAAACAGAATAAATAGAAACTGTTTTTGTTTTTTCTTTTAATTTTTCCACTAAAAATTCTATAGCATTAGGAACGTACCATTATTAGTTCCTTTTCCTGTTTCTTTTTCTTGGATTTTATATATTTTTATTTTTATTTTTTTCAATGAGGTTTTTGTTGGACTTTGTTTATTGCTGCGGCACTTCGAATCTTAGATCCGAGGATTCTGGTTACTCTACGAAACCGTTGGTTCCGCCGCCGTCGCAGAATTTTCGCCGCAAAAAGCGAGGGGCGCCGGATTGGCGACCCTCGCTGGGATCGATTTCCGAGGACATCGCGGCGGCGCCGCGCGAGAGGGGAGGGCCGGGGGCTGGAAGGGATGTTAGGAGGAGGAGTGGCGGTGGCGCCGCTGTGGCTCCGGCAGTGAGGGTTCAGCGGCGTTATTACAGTGACGATGGAGATTATGATTACAGGTAAGCGGAGAAAAAATATTATTAAATTAATTATTTACTATTATTCATTAATAACTATGATTAAAAGTGTAACTGAACAAAATTATTGGAGGTTTGAATTTAAGTTACTTCTTGTTCATACAAACATTTAATTCAGCTATTTATAGTCTATTATATTAAAACTTAAAAGTCTTACAAATGTATCTACAGTTCCACACGATTGAAAAGAAATGGAAAATTAACTACTCTTTAACAGTAATTCATAAAACTTGAATTTAAAAGAAAAAATAAAATGGGTATTTTTTCTTAAAAAAAAAGATATGAAGTGAAAAAAAAAGGGAAAAAACAATTATCGTATATTACTGAAAAAAAAAGTCAGCACCGAACATCGTTTTTAGTATTTTATTTTATTTTATACGCTAAAGAAAAATTAGGAGCTGAAGGAATAGTTTACGTGAGTATTTGATCCTCCTAGCCATTGGGTTATTGTTAGGCCACAGGGGAAAAGGATTAGATAGGCTGCTTGTAAGTTTAGCATTGTGGAATTTGGGGAGGAAAATTGGAACATTAATTGTAATTATGTATGTTCACTTCTACGCTGTTTGAATTTGGTTTATGTTGGCAACTTGGCATATGGCTCATAATTCAAACTCGGTTCTAATGTTATTTTGTGTAATTCGCAGACGAAACACCATGCCCACGATTATGCCAGCATTCTCTCCAACGCCCTTCATGTTCTGATGGACAATTCATATACAATTGTATCTATTGGATTGAAAAGTATATATTGATATATATGGTCTAGGAGTAAATAGCTAGAAACTAAAAATGTTTAGAAAAATGATGTATTTATGAATGGTTATTGTATGATGTGAATGAAAATACGTTTTTATGTATAACACAAAATGTTGTATTCGTACATCTAAGGGGCAAAATGGCCTGAATAAGCAGGGATTTTATGTCGAGATTAAGGTTGAAGGTGGTCTAGGTTTTGAAGACCTAAGAATTTAAAATCTAGCATTACTAGTTAAACAATGCTAAAAAATATCAACGCAATCTCAGTCCTTATTAGCTAGGATACTAAAAAAAATATTATCAGTACAGGAATGTTTTAAATGCAGAATCAGGGAATACACCTTTTTAGGGTTGAAAGAGTTTGCTGGAAGATCGAAAAGTACTAGAAAAAGGTTTATATTGAAATGTTGGTACTGGTGACTCCATCAACCCGTTCCGAGACCCGTGGCTTGGTCCGAATCAGCCTTTCTTTCCTCCTAACCTCGGAATCAGATATCTCATCAGGCCAGAAAACACATAAAATCGGGAAATAATTTAGCAACACTTTTCAACAGAAGTAGCATAGATGATTTTATCAATAAACTTAACCAATTGAGAATATCAACTCTACTGGACAAAAATAAAGAGTAGGAAGTACAAAGTGAGCTCAGGCTACCAGATTGCTTACCTTTTCTTCCACCTTTCAATTGAGTTTTCTCGAATTGGATGAAGCATAAAGAGACCTGGAGAGACTTGTGGAAGCTTCCCCTGCAGCCAAAAATTAAAATCTTTCTTTGGAAGAGCCTCCCTGAAAAGCTGCATGTGCTCCAAAAACCTCCACCGCCGCATCCAAACAATCTCCCCCATTTGCCGCCATTGTAATCAAGCCCAGGAAACCATTAATCATTGTCTCTTTGAATGTGTGAAGACTAATGAGACATGGAGAAGAAGCACCATACCTAGAAATGTTATATGCAATGGCTCAACCTCCTTCTGCAAAGCTGGTCTCGTGCAACATCGCTCTTCAAGAGCAATCATCTCAACAAGCGAACCTTTATGGAGTGGAAAATTTTAAGCTGGAAAATGTGGAAAGCTCGCAACATGTTCATCTTCGAGCAGGAATCCATAACCGCGGAGCAGTCCCTGATGTCATGTGGAAAGCTATTGGCAATTCTTCCTTCAAATCCTTAATCGAAGCTCTTTCCTCTTCTTCTAGTTCTATTAATTTCACCTCTCTCTTACCACGGTTAGTTTTTGATTGGTATGCCTTTTGGGAGATCCTTTTTTTCTAGTAATATGTTGTATTCGTACATATTGTATTCGTACATCTAATGGGAAAAACAAAACAAAATTCACTAATAGAGAGATCGTTTGTCAACCGATTCAATTGATCGACTAATTATTGCACAGAACGTCTATAAAAATTGGCCAACCTCTGGTTTGCGCTATTCGATCGATCCCAATTGTTTCGTTGGGGATTATTGACAAACAGTTATCAATCACCTGCTTGACTCCGTGAATAACCAACCTATTTCTTTTTTTTTTTTTTTGTGATAAATGATTAGCCAAAAAAACACCCGAAAAAAAAACAATTCGAAAATAGTAACAACAACCATCTACCTCCTAATGAGATCTTCCCCTGAGTCCTAAGAATCAAGACTTAGAGCTATCCTTCATTAAAGACGAAGGCACTCAAGATGTAATGCGTGTTGCTGCTGACTCACAGAGAGACGCCGATTGAAAAGTCGCCGGAGATAAGAGACCGCCATCTATGATTCTGGGCTATTGGAAGGGCTCTACAACACGAGGCTCCTCCACCAGAACGTCCTTCAGCATAGAAAGCTGTCTAAAGCGGAAAAGAAGCTACCAGGACAGATACGCTGCACGACCTGCTACCTAAAATGGCATGAGCTCCATTAGGACCACTACCACCTCTGTTTGCTACGAAGGTAGTTTGGAGACCTCATTGCTGGAGCTATAACCATGGATATTGAAGATGTTGACGATAAACAATAGGCTCCTGCGCTTGAAACCCTCTCCTGGTTGATGATATGTGATACATGGGGAGGGGGTTGCTGCTCCAATTACTTGGAAGTGCATCTTTGCTCTTCATCCTTGCCACTGTGTGTGCCAACAAATTCTCTCTCTTGGACCCCATACGAACCCGTAGAGAGGTAGATTCCTCGTGATGGAGGTGATGTCGCGCATAATAAGGTCAACTTCCCACATCTTCATTCCTTCTTTAATTGCCTGAATCAATTAAGGTTATCTACTTCAATGGCTATCTTCCCCAAATTTAAATTTTCACTTAGAATGATAGCTTCTTTTAAGGCTATAGCTTCATCCATTAGCAGTTATTTGGCTTTGATTGTGATTAAACATCCCTCCAACATTCTAATATTGTTGTCTCTGATCATCGCCATTATCGCTCCCTATTTGGCCTCTTTGAGGAAAGAAATATCAGTGTTAATTTTAATCCACTCCTTCAATGGAGCTCTCCACTTTTCATTTCTTCTAGATTTGGTTGCGTTGTGGCTATAATTGCATCTTTGTTCTCTGCTTTCTAAATTTTACAGTAGAGAATAGTAGAATTAGGCTTTGGTTTGCTGTTGTTCAAACTTGTTGCGTTTCTTAATTTCTAAATTGACCACATCACTAGTTTTAGGTTGTTCCATCTATCCACTTGGTCCTATTTATTCTCCTCTTGTAGTTGCCTAAAAGCCAGTCTCCTAATAATCTCATTGAAGTTGGGATTGGGATGCATTGGATCTGCACCCCAAACCATGTTACCTCTAGTCCACTCACAAAGCAGTAAGGAATAATTAGTTGTCTCAAATTTCTGCAAGCATAAACGACAAAGGAGATTATCAGTAACCTTCTTTTTGTATAAATTTGTGGTTTAATTATTCTGTCGGTCCTTATAATTTTATTGATTTTTCAATTAGGTCTCTATATTTTTTCTTTTCGATTAAGTCTTTATATCATATCAAATTTTGTAATTAAGTCTCTGCCGTGACAAAAATATTAGAATTACGGAATCTTTCATTAACTAAAACAAATATACTTAACATTTAACTAAATCTTTTGTATATTTTGTATATTTTGAGGGACTCTCATATCCCAAATTCCTTTCCAGAGGTCTGTCAGATTCATGGTTAAACTCGACCTGGTTTCCATACCTTCGTTTCTTTCTCTCTTAGCTACATGGTACACGATTTTTACTGTATACTCCCCATCCTTTCTAAACGGCCAATTAAGCTGGTCCTCCACTTTGTATAGAATCTTGTTTTTGATGAAAGGTGAAAACAACTCTTGAATTCTTCTCAAGTTCCATCCTTCCTCTAGATTTAGAAGCTTTGACACTTTAGTATATGTTGGGTTTTCTCCTCCCATCGACATGTCCAAACTATGCATCCAATTATCTTCCAATCTTCAGACTCCACTTGATTGAATTATAAATATTTTTCAGGGATCAGATATCCATTTTTCTGACGAATGGATAAGGTATACCGACACAATGGTATTTTGATACAACCCGAAAGGTTAAAAAAAATTTACTGAATATCTCCCGATACATATATTTGTTGTGGGGAACGAAGAATAATCTGGAAGTCGGAGAATTTAGCGCATCGATCTAGTCGAGGGGATAGTGTTTCCAGTCAATCTAGTACTAGTACTTTTAGTTACAGTGGGTTAGTCCTATGCACTATCTATTGTTTACCATGAAAGCCATGAGGAGAATACAAAATTTTCTTCCAATCCCTAGACTCTTTCTTTCGTAAAGCTTGGCTTTGGAGCGTATACCATATTGATTGAATCCAATCATGACTTTATGTTTGTGTTGTACTACCTAGCTCTTTCTTATTGAAAATTCCTTTCTTAGAGGATACTTTTCCAAGTCTATGTGGAATGTTTATGGTTTTTAACTTCCCAAAAGTCCTATTTCATAAAATATATGGCCTTTAAAAAATTTTTTCTAAAGAGCTTTGGGATTATTAGCAATTTTCTATGTTTGCTTGGCTAACTGAGCCGTGTTCTGGTGAATAAAATTTTTAAAGGCCATACTTCCCTCCTTTTTATATGCACATAGTTTATTCCAACTCTTTCAATTCCTGTATCTTTCTCTAATGTTTTCCACTATAACTTTGCTATTTTAGCACAGAGATTTTTGCTAAAAAATTTTGGAAATCTGAAGACACTCATGGCATACAAGGGAATAAATAGCTTGGTTTAACCGATTTTATCAACACCTCTTTCCTCGTCTGATTCACAAGTCTCTACTTCCACCACTCAACTTTCTCTTCAACTTTTTTCACTATCCAATCTAACCAACAAATTTCAATTATTTTTCCATAGAACAACCTTGAACTTTGAAGGTTTTTTTTTATTAGTCGTGAATGGGCTGGCTAGACCAACTCGACCCAACAAGCTACCCGAAGCAACCCCACCTGAAACAGCACTTGCTGGTTGTTGTAGGGTCATCTTCTTCACCCAGAATGTCACTTCACTACGCTCTTCCTCTTCTATGCCATGTCACTAGTTATTCATCGCTCAACATTGGAGGATCTCCTTGACCCACGAGAGCATTTTTTCCCAATCCCTGAGGCCCATAAGGGCTTTTGGCCCTTTAGTTTTTTTTTTTTTTAAATAAAAGTGGTCCCTTATTCTCATATTTTACATAACTAGAACTAAGACGTGGTCTGGTTGAGGTATATAATGAAAGATAGATATAAAGAACTAGACATTAAAGATAAAGACACAAAATATCTGTGTCTATATATTGTGTTTTTATATTGTGTGTGGCAAAATTAATGAATAAGGCACACAAATATTCAAAAGATTAAATTATCTTCAATTTAACTACCAACTTCACTACTACTACATACCTACCTCTCCAAATACTATTACCACCACTTTTTTTTATTTCTTCTAATCTCATCTCAAACCACCAATCTCGATCAATTTTATTCAAACAAATAAATTTAATTAAAGTAAAATAAAAAGATTTATCAAATATAAATAAAAAAATTAAATATTCAAATTTTCTATTAAAAAAAGTAGAGAACAAGAGGGAGATAGAAAGAAGAAGATGAAAGCAAAAAAGAGAGGAAGAGGTAGGGAACTAGGAGAAGAAGACAGTAGGAAAGAAAACGACGGAGACAATCATTTGGAGGAAGAGTAGTAGAGCTGGAATCGGAAGAGACAAATCGAGAGAAATGGAAAAGTTGAATTTGGAAGGCAGAGTTTGATTTGGAAAATGTGGAGGAGAGACGGATTAGATCTAAAAGAAGAAGAGTGTGGTGAGACAGAGTGCGACCTCAATATGTAAGTTAGCGTCCTGTTCCTATGCCAACGAGTCCATGAGTAGGCAAAAAAACACAGGGCGAATAGGAGATCAAATGGCAAAGTTAGAAGGAGAAGAAGAAACAACATTTGAATTTTCATTAGTAAAGGCAGAGAAAGGCGGGAGAAAGATGATAATGACTAATTGAATGTACCTTTTATGTTGTTTGTGAGATTATTTGTAACCAACTCACTTTTGGGTATAGGATAAATTATGACATAATGTTCTCAAATGCTTAAACTTGGGAGGGATTATTTTGTTTTTTGTTTTATTTTAATGTATGTTCCTGCTTTATTTTAAACTTTATTTGTTGGTACATTCTCTACGTTAAGAGTGTATGGAGAATTTTTAATTTACCAAATATATATATATAGTAAAAACTTTTGTAAATATTCATTAAATTTAAATATCAACCCTAATTTTAATAGACTAATTATTAGTATCTTAATTACTCCAATTTTTTATATAGAACGGAATTTAGTATAAGACAAAAAATTAAAGAAAGGAATTCTTCTATTTTAATTTAATTTTTTGATGTAATAGTTAAAAAAAATTTACCTCTCCTATTCACATCTAAGTTTTTCAAAAAAACCTAAAAAAATTTTAAATTTATAAAAATTAAGAAAAAAAAGTAGTTATAAGATTTTAGAAATTTTTATATTTTTTAGGTTTAAAAATCCTAACTCATAAATTCACTAAAATAAAAATGGGTTAAATCATAATTGGGCCTAAAACAAATAAAACAAAATAAAATAAAATAAATATAAAATAAGTGTTAAAATAAATACTAATAAAGTGACGCCTATTTGATTTTACTATACTAACCAGAATCTTCAATAAAACTTGTAAATAGTAGGACATTTGATTTTTCATAATTGTTAACCATTGTTTTGACCAATTCTTAATGCTTCTCCTGAACAAATGATTTAGCCATGTTTGCAAAACCTTCTTTTATTTCTTAGTTGTTGCTCTTGTAATTAGACCAATTGATATATGATAGTTTTCAGTTTGTCCCACAACGCTCGCACCATTCCCTCGCTCCTGAAAAAGATTCGTCCTCGAATCAGCATCCAAATAAAAAGAGATAAGTCAGAGACATTAAAAATAGCAGACACATTATACTCACCTGGATGGTCAATCTTGTAAGTATTGTCGTTGACCTTTTCGAACACTTGAAATGAACCATCACCCCTAAGGTCTAACTTAGATTTTCTTTGAGTAGAAAATTTGTTCTTTCTCAAATGAATCCATACTGATCAGTCACCAGGTACAAAGACAAGGTATCTTCAACCTTTATTCACCCATTGAGCTGTCAACCTGTTTTTCTTTTCAATCAATTCACGTGCTTTTAAGTGCATTGCCTTAACCTTTTCAACTTTACTTTCAACATCCAAGCTAACAAGATCACTCAAACGCTAAGATAATAAGTTCAAAACCGTCAAAGGATTAAAACCATAAACAAATTCAAAAAGAGAAAAACTTATAGAAGAATGAATTATTCTATTATAAGCAAACTCAATAAAAGGTAAACAATCTTCCCAAGTTTTCATACTTTTACGGACAACAGCATGTAATAAGGTTTCTAATGTTCTATTTACTACTTCAGTTTGACCATCAGTTTGAAGATGACAAGTAGTAGAATATAATAATTTTGTTCCCAACTTACTCCATAGCACTTTCTAAAAATGACTCAAAATTTTTACATCTCGATCAGAAATAATAGTATGGGAAACACCATGTAAGCGCACAATCTCTTTAAAAAAATATCAACAATATTTGTGCCATCATCAGTTTTATAACATGCAATGTGATGAGTTTGGAAAACTCTAAATTAACATATGTGATGACTAAACATTATTAATTTAATTAATTGTAAAGATATTAATTCATATATAGTAATTAAATTAATTTTTGCTATGCAGACTTGACATTTGGCCGAAAATAAAAGAAAATGTTGCAAGCCCAAAGTGTTTTATAAATACATTCAGCATTGATGCAAAAATGCTTTGATTATTGTGGCTGAATTATTATTCTTGTTATTGGGCCAAAATTGATCCTGATTAGCCCAAATCAACTTTGATGGAAAAAGATTCAATGCTTGGTCCGAAACTTATTGAAAGAAAGTAATTTGGCTTCATGCTTTCAACGGATTCCATTTCTTATTGTGGGATGGATTTCAAAATTTAATTTGTTAGCATTGAAAATATAAATGAGAGAGAAAGTATGATTGACATGATTGATTGGTTTAATGCAACACGCCACTCAGCAAGGGAAGTAAAAGCAATTCCATTTCAATTAATTTGTTTTATTTCAATTAATTGCTTTTCTTCTAACTCTATCTTCTCTCTCATCCTTTCTTCTTCTCTTTCGGTCATTACCCAGCAACCATGGAAGCTACACCTAGCCACCGAAAAGAAGATGGTGCAAGCAACAAGACCATCACAATGATGGCAAGAAAAAGTAAACATAAAGTATGCTGTGACTAAGATTCTCATTCACTTATGGTAAGATTTTGTGAAGAGATCTTGGCTCCTCCATACCAAAAATGGAAGTGAAGATTTCGGTCAAAGAAGAAGATCCTTGGAGAGGATGGCTTGTCTCTGATTCTGCCCAGCCACCACAGAAGGTAGCTAGAGTGGCTACGTGATGGAGAAGGCAGAGATTGGAGCAGATGAAGCTACCATCATCATGAAGCATCAAGGGCCAGAAGTTCATCTTGGAGAGCAAGACAAGGATGAAGGACTCGGATTGATGAAGAAAGGTGACCAAGGAAGGACTAGAGGTAATTGCATGTTGGGTTTTGCATGAGTTATCTCTTCTCTCTCCCTGGCCGAACCGGTTCAAGTTGAAGAAGAAGAAGATTGGCTTGGTTTGTTTAGTTTCAACCTTGAAGGCTTCTCCCTATAAGTAAGGGTGAACAGTCAGGGTTTGATTCAAGGAGTGAGAGTGCAAAGCACAGGGTTCTCAGAGCTACCTAAGTTAACAGAATTTCTTCTCCTTCAATGTTCTTCATTTTGTAATTTTCTGTTTAATTTTGTCATGTCTTGAGTCTCATGGAAAAAGGCAAACAGTGAGGTTTGTATGAAAAAGCCATAGAGCAGAAAAAGGCAGAGAGTGAAAAATTAAAAGAAAAAGCCATAGATGTCCTTAGAGGTCCTTTATACATCTGTATTGTGTTTCATGATTCTGTGGGAATCCCTTTGTAAGTTGGGTTAGCACTTTTCAGTTGAAAGCTTGGCAATGACCAAGTCAAGTTCAGTTTGGGTTTAGATTCTGGACTTGTCCCGGATAGGAAGGGTAGTTCCTAGGGAGAATTGGTGTTTGTAATCAAGGATGATTATAGTGAAATTCCATCATTGTTGTGATGGAGACTGGATGTAAGCTACCTTGCACTTAGCAGCTGAACCAGGATATATCTTGGTGTAATTCTCTCTTTCTTCTACTCCATTTCTGTTTCTGCTGCACAGGAGATAAAACTGAAAATATCTCGTGCTGACTGACGAGACAAAAAGAAAAGTCTCGTGGCTGGGGACGAGACAAAAGAAAAAGTCTCGTGGCTAGTTACGAGATAAAAAAGACAAAAAGTTTCCAGAAGTAGTTTCAAAGGCCAGCAAGTATTATCAAGCAAAAAAAGGGGGGGAGGGGGGGGGCTAAGATTCAACCCCCCTTCTCTTAGCCACTAATTACCATCAATTGGTATCAGAGCTTGGTCTCAAAGAGATCAAGCTTTGCAGCTTGGAGAAAAGATCCTGATGGCAGAAAACAGTGGCTCAAATATGGTGTCATACAACCTGACTGAAGGACAATCAAGCAACAGACCTCCTCTTTTCAATGGAAAAAACTATACCTATTGGAAGGAGAGAATGAAGATCATCCTTGAAGGTCCTCAATATCCAACCGTCACAAGTGCCGAAGGAGTTGTCACTCCTAAACCAGAATCAAGCTGGACCGAAGAAGACAGAAAGAAGGTTGAACTCAACGTCAAGGCTATCAACTTACTCAACTGTGCTATCAGCTTCGAGGAGTACCGACGTGTATCACGATGCACAACGGCAAAGAAAATCTGAGACAAACTCCTAGTTACTCATGAAGGAACCACCATTGTAAAAAAGACCAGGATAGATATGTTAAATAGAGAATATGAAATATTTGCAATGAAGGAAGGAGAATCCATTGATGAGCTGTTTGAGTGCTTCAACACCATTATTGTTGGCTTGGATGTTATGGGAATCAAGTATCCTGAATCTGTGCTAGTGAGAAGAGTGTTGAGATGTCTCACAAAAGAGTGGGAAACAAAAGCTTTAATTATTTCTGAGAGTAGTGGTCTTGACTCCATGACTTATGATGATTTGAGAGGAAATTTACTTGCTTTTGAAAGCACCTATTTGAAAAAAGATTAAAAAAAAAAGGAATAACTTTCTCATCTGTTACTAACCCTCTGGATGATGAATCCAGTGATAACTCATCTGAAAATGAATTTGTGTTGTTTGCAAAAAAATTCAGGAAAATGGTGAAGCTCAAGGAGAGAGGCAAAGGAGGCAGCTCAAGAAAACAGAAGAAAGATTTCAACAAGGTGACTTGCTACAACTGTAAAGAAACGGGGCACTTCAAATCTGACTGCCCTAAGTTAAAGAAGGAAGAAAAGCCGAAGAAAGGAAAGAAAAAGGGACTGATGGCATCATGGGAAGATCTTGAAAATGACTCTGAAGGCGATGAAAAATCTGAAACAAAGTCTCAACCATGCCTTATGGCTGACCACGTTGAGTAGGTAATCATTCCCAACCCTGACACTGAATCTCTTCATCTTATGATAGATCATCTTTCAAAAAAAATAAGATGCTTTTTTGCTGGATAATCAAGAACTTGAACAACAAATTATCATCCTTAAAGCAAAAAATGGATTTCTAAAAGAAAAGTTAAGGGAGACCGAAACTGCTTGTGATCTTGTTGAAGAAAATAAGCAGTTAAAAGCCCAACTTAGGAGCTGTGAAAGTGATTATTCGGTTGTTGCATATGTTGATTGTTTTAAAAGGAATGAAGAGTTGCTTAAAGAGGTCAAAAGGCTTAAAGAAGACTTAGCCAAGTTCACACAAAGTTCTGAAAATTTGAATCAAATCTTGGCTAGCCAAAAACCTCTTTATGATAAATCTGGCTTGGGGTTCTATAAATCTATTGAAAAATCTCATTTTGAAAACATTGCTTCATCTTCCAATGATACAAGATTTCAAAACTCAAGAAGCTTTAACAAAACAGCAACTCCAAGATTTTGTAGATTATGTAACTGAAATGGACACTTTCCCATACAATGCTCTTTTGGTGAAAGGATGATAGGTGATAAAGTTTACAAGGTTGTTTTTTATTATAATGGCTTAGGACATAAGAGATGGTTTAACGTGAAAGGATCCAAGAAAATTTGGCTACCTAAGGTCACTTGAGCTTGTTTTGTAGGTATGCCTAGCATCCAAACAGAAGGAAAATATGTGGTATATAGACAGCGGATGCTCTAGGCATATGATCAGAAAGACAACCTTCTTCATAAAGCTTGATGAATATGATAGAGGATTTGTCACTTTTGGTGATGATGCTAAAGGAAAGATTGTGGCTGTTGGAAAAGTTGGTAAAAGCTTTTCATCTTGTATAAATGATGTTCTTCTTGTAAATGGTTTGAAACATAATTTACTTAGTGTTAGCCAATTTGTGATTTAGGTTTTGAAGTTATTTTTAGAAAGTTTGTGTGTTTGGTTGTGTGTAAAAAATCTGGGGATATTTTATTTGAAGCTAAAAGGTGCAATAATGTGTATGGATTAACTCTTGAGGACTTGAAAGAACAAAATGTAACATGTTTTACCTCTCTTGAATCTGAAAAATAGCTATGGCATAGAAAGTTGGGTCATGCTAGCATGTACCAAATTTCTAAGCTAGTTAAGAAAAATCTGGTTAGACGAATTCCAAATATCAAATTTGATAAGGATCTTACTTGTGATGCTTGCCAATTGGGCAAACAAGTAAAATCCTCTTTTAAACCAAAAGATGAAATTTCAACTAAAAGGCCATTAGAGATGTTACACATTGATCTTTTTGGTCCAACAAGAACTCAAAGTTTAGGAGGTAAACACTATGGTCTTGTGGTGGTAGATAATTACTCTAGATTTGGTTGGGTACTTTTTTTTGCTCATAAAAATGATGCTTTTTCATGCTTTTTCAACTCTTTGCAAGAAAATTCAAAATGAAAAAGATTTAAAAATTGCCCATTTGAGAAGTGATCACGGAAGAGAATTTGAAAACCAAGACTTTGAAAAATTCTGTGATGACTTTGGAATTGCTCATAACTTTTCATGCCCTAGAACCCCTCAACAAAATGGGGCGGTTGAGAGAAGGAATAGAAGCCTTCAAGAGATGACTAGGGCCATGCTTTGTGAGAATGAGATTCCTAAATTTCTATGGGCTGAAGCTGTAAATACAGCTTGTTATATTTTGAATAGGACAATTATTAGAAAAGGGTTGAAGAAAACTCCTTATGAGCTATGGAAAGGAACCCCTCCAAATCTTAAGTATTTTTATGTTTTTGGATGCAAATGCTTTGTACTTAACAATAAAGAAAACCTTGGTAAATTTGATCCAAAATCCTATGAAGGGATGTTTGTTGGATACTCCACCACTAGCAAGGCCTATAGGATTTATCTCAAAGAACATAGGACCATAGAGAAATCCATACATGTTACTTTTTATGATTCTAATTCAATTCCCAATGCTGTGTTAGATAATGATACAGATTGTGAAGATGTTGTCAATAAAGGAACCAATGAAGAAAATTCCAAATCTGCTCAAAATGAAGAATCTGCCAGTCCAGTTTTGTCTCGTCAGATTGGAGGAGACATTTTCATTTTGTCTCCTAAGCAGGCACGAGAAACTAAAACAGTGAGACCACCAGAAGCTCATCAAAGCTCAACACTACTCCGGAAGCCTAGAGAATGGAAGTCTATGAAGGGTTATTCTCATGACTTTATCATTGGTGATCCCTCTCAAGGTGTAACAACAAGATCCTCAACCAAAAGGCAATCCAAACCAAGCAATTTTGCCCTCTTGTCACAAATGGAGCCCAACAATGTCAAACAAGCTCTTAAAGATCCATCATGGGTCAAAACAATGCAAGAAGAGCTTGCTCAATTCGACAAGAATGAGGTTTGGACACTAGTACCTCATCCGGATAGTAAGAAAGTTACGGGTACTAAGTGGGTGTTTAAAAATAAACTTAGTGAAGATAGACAAGTTGTTCGTAACAAGGCTAGATTAGTGGCCCAAGGTTACGATCAAGAAGAGGGTATACATTTTGATGAGTCTTTTGCACCGGTAGCTAGAATGGAAGCAATTAGGTTGCTTCTTGCCTATGCTGCCCATAAGGGTTTCAAAATGTTTCAAATGGATGTTAAATGTGCTTTCCTTAATGGCTTTATTTGATAGAGAATTGTATGTGGTACAACCCCCCGGTTTCGAACATAAAGATTTCCCAAATCATGTTTTTAAACTATCTAAGGCTCTTTATGGTCTTAGACAAGCTCCAAGAGCTTGGTATGAAAGGCTTAATGTCTTCTTGTTGGAAAATTAATTTCAAAGGGGGTACCACCGATACTACTTTATTTATTAAAGCATCTAATGATGATATTCTCCTAGTTCAAGTTTATGTGGATGACATTGTATTTGGTTCGGCCAATGAGTCCTTGTGTGAAGAGTTTGGAAAACTCATGACTAGTGAGTTTCAGATGAGTTTAATGGGAGAGCTTACTTTCTTTCTTGGCCTCCAAATTAAACAAACTCCTAGTGGTACCTTTATTCACCAAGGAAAGTATGTAAAAGAACTTATAAAAAAAATTGGCCTAGAAAGTTCCAAACCAATAGGAACACCAATGCATCCTAACACAAAACTTGAAAAGGATGATGATGGCCAAGATGTGGATAAAACAAGGTATAGAGGAATGATAGGTTCACTCATGTACCTTACCTCTTCTAGACCGGACATTGTTCAAAGTGTGGGTGTATGTTCAATGTTTCAATCTCACCCAAAAGAATCCCATCTTTCAGCCGTTAAGCGCATCATTAGATACATTAAGGGAACTAGTGACTATGGCTTGTGGTATCCTAAATCTGATGACTTTTGTGCAGTTGGGTTTTGTGATGCAGATTATGCGGGAGATAGGGTGGATAGACGGAGTACATCTGGCATGTGTTGCTTCCTTGGAAGCTCACTCAACATGTGGTCAAGCAAAAAGTAAGCCACAGTGGCTCTATCCACAGTCGAAGCTGAATATATTTCTGCATCTGCATGGTGCTCACAATTAATTTGGTTAAAAATGCAGTTGGAAGATTACAAATTAAAGATCAATACTATACCTTATTTTGTGATAATATGAGTGCTATAAACATTTCAAAAAATTCTGTTCTGCACTCAAGAACCAAGCACATTGAGATAAAATATCATTTCATTAGAGAACATGTGCAAAAGGGTACTATTGATATTCAATTTGTGAAATCTGAAGACTAACTTGCTGACATTTTTACAAAACTCCTCTGTGAAGATAGATTCTGCACTTTGAGAAAAATTTTGGGAATGATTGATTTAAGTTCTATTGATAACTTGTGAAATTTTGATTCTGCTCAGTTTTATCTCGTAGGAATGGACGAGATAAAAATAAGAGTGTGTTGGAAGGGCTGTAATCTAGGGGGAGACAGCGCCAAAAATTAATTCTCATGGGCCCCACCAAATTTCCTTGACCCCACTCTGACCGTTTTGTTAGTTTCCTTTTTGTGCACATCAAAATCTTTTTGTTGTCTCATCAAATCTTGATTGGAAGTGGTTATTGTCAAATTAAATCCTTCTCCTCAACTAATCCTTTGATTCTAGGAAACCACTTTTCAATTTATTTCAAATAAAAGAGAAACTCCCTTGGGTATTAACCGCCACTTAATGGTCATTTAATTCCCTCTAATTCTCTCTCCACTCTACATTTAATGCTTTCCTAACCTCTCTCCTCCCTCACTCCATTCGGTTTCTATTCAACTCCCTCATCTTCCACTTCTCGATTTTCACTACCATGAAAAAGAAAACTGCCCCTAGAAAAAGCGAACGGATTCTCTTCTCTCAAAAACCGTCCACACCACAATCTCATACCCATATCCATATTCACTCTACATCATCATCCTCTCCCTCACCTCCCTCGAAGCAAACTGACACCATGAGAAGGAAGGTCATAGCCACAAAAACCTCTTCAAGAAAGAAGAAAGAGAGAGTTCCTGTGGAGGAAGAGGAAGAATCTCACACATCTCCCATTCCGTCTCCACCACCATCTCCACCGAAGAAAGCCACGCCTGGGAAGAGTGCTCAGAAATCAAAAGGATTCACTCTGCACAACACCAAGGAACCATCAAACCTGGAATCCTTGGATTTCAAGAACAAATTTAGCAAAACACACTCTCACTATGATCCTGCGAGATTCAACTCCTGCGCTTCATATGAATTTCACAAAGAGGTTCTGGAAAAGTGTCATCTTTGTGCAACCTATCTTGTCAACCTTGACTCTCTCACCAACAAAGGGATAAATGTATCTTCTCTTTTTGAACTGCTTCAATGGACTCCATTGCTTCACATTCAAAAACCGGTTTACCCTGGCTTAGTTCATGAATTCTATGCCAACATGAGACTGATTGATGGCACCATCTATTCATATGTGAAGCGAGTTCACATCACTCTTGACACCGCAACTAGTGGGACGGCCTTGGGCTACAAAGAGGAAGGGCCGAGAGCATACATGGCCGAAAAGTGGGACTCACAGGTCGGCGTCACCTATAAAGTTGTTCTTCAAAACATTTGTGAGAATCTCTCTGGCTTGGATTGCACTACTCCTACCCACAAAGCCTTCGGACCAACCAACTCTCTGCTTCACAGAATTATCACCCACATCCTGACTCCTCAAAGCGGCTCCCATAATAGAGTAACACTCTCTGACTCCCTCATCATTTTTGTACTTGTTACATCTACTCTTATATCTTTTGGCTATCTTATGATCCGACACATGTGGGAATCGGTAAAGAGCACCAAAAAGGCAAATCTGCCCTATGGTATGTTCTTAACCAGCACCTTTGAATTTTTTAAATTGATCTCCTGAATGAGGCTGTAGAAAACAAAGTGTCTATGATCAAAGGAGGTGGAGCCGTTAAGGGAACCAAGGGCAAGAAATCTGTGGCTTCGGAGAGTGACTATGAGAGTCGGCCCGAATCTTCCAAGACGATTGAATCTACCAAAGAAATTCTCACAGAATTTTCAAATATGTCCGAGCTCATGATACAATTCCATAAAGCAGGACGCAAGTTAGCCTATGAAAATGAGAAAGCTTGGATAAGATGAAGGATAAAATCAGTTTGATGCTGGAGAGTCTTGAGGAGGATCTGGGAGATGCTAGTGAGGAAGGAGCTCAGGAATCTGATCTTCATTTATCTGATGATTAATCTGTTTCCTTTAGTATTTGATATTGGCATGTTTAGGCTCTATTTGATACTATATTTTGTTTGGTTGGATACTGTTAGTACTATAACTCTGTGATACTCTGTGGATACTTTTGAAAAATATTTTGCATATTCTGTTTGCTATGTCAAATTCCTTTTGCAGGTGTCCCTTGATGCCAAAAGAGAGAGGAATTGGTTCTGAAAATTGAAACTGAAAAACAGGAGAACTGGAAACTGGAAAAACAAGGGATGAAATTCTTTTGAGAATTCATGATCACCCTTGTTGAAATGATACAGTTGATGCTTGATAATGCATG
Organism: Arachis ipaensis; assembly: GCF_059453495.1. Lineage (NCBI taxonomy): Eukaryota > Viridiplantae > Streptophyta > Magnoliopsida > Fabales > Fabaceae > Arachis > Arachis ipaensis. The sequence continues at coordinate 18,556,304 of NC_142443.1, read as the reverse complement.
TTGATAATGCATTTGTTTTATCCTGTGAATGCTGCTGTTGTTTGATATTTATCTTGGTAAAATGCTTGGTTGATTATAATTGTGATGCATTTGTTTTACCTTGATATAATGATTGCTGTTTTGGATTTATTTTTGGCAGTTCCTTTAAGTTGAGAAATATGAAGTTTACTATGGTTTGAGATGATCATGAATGATTAGAAAACTTTCTTTTGCTATGATCAATCTGCCTTGATTTGATTAGAAAGTATTCAGGAAACATCATGCTATTTGTTTTTGTATGATTGAGCAGAAAATCAAATTATTGATAACAAATGAGTTTTGATTATCATTCATTTCTGCTCATAAATCAAGCCATTCAACATTGCATATTGAATATGTTGAATAACATTGTTGCCTTACGCTTGATAAAAATTGTTACATGTATGAAGCTTCCCTTGGTAAAATAAGCATACATTAAGGGGGAGCCATGTGACAATTAGAAAGGGAGAGAATTTCAAATATTCAAAGGGAGTATTCTATACTTTAATCTCTAATTTCTTTCCATTTCAATTTTAATAATATTTTGTCATCAAGGGGGAGATTGATAAGTTTGGAAAACTCTAAATTAACATATGTGATGACTAAACATTATTAATTTAATTAATTGCAAAGATATTAATTCATATATAGTGATTAAATTAATTTTTGCTATGCAGACTTGACATTGGGCCGAAAATAAAAGAAAATGTTGCAAGCCCAAAGTGTTTTATAAATACATTCAGCATTGATGCAAAAATACTTTGATTATTGTGGCTGAATTATTATTCTTGTTATTGGGTCAGAATTGATCCTAATTAGCCCAAATCAACTTTGATGGAAAAAGATCCAATACTTGGTCCGAAACCTATTGAAAGAAAGCAATTTGGCTTCATGCTTCCAACGGATTCCATTTCTTATTGTGGGATGAATTTCAAAATTTAATTTGTTAGCATTGAAAATATAAATGAGAGAGAAAGTATGATTGACATGATTGATTGGTTTAATGCAACATGCCACTCAGCAAGGGAAGTAAAAGCAATTCCATTTCAATTAATTACTTTTCTTCTAACTCTATCTTCTCTCTCATCCTTCCTTCTTCTCTTTCGGTCATTACCCAGCAACCATGGAAGCTACACCTAGCCACCGAAAAGAAGATGGTGCAAGCAACAAGACCATCACAATGATGGCAAGAAAAAGTAAACATAAAATATGCTGTGACTAAGATTCTCATTCACTTGTGGGAAGATTTTGTGAAGAGATCTTGGCTCCTCCATACCAAAAATAAAAGTGAAGATTTCGGTCAGAGAAGAAGATCCTTGGAGAGGATGGCTTGTCTTTGATTCTGCCCAGCCACCACAGAAGGTAGCTAGAGTGGCTACGTGATGGAGAAGGTAGAGATTGGAGCAGATGAAGCTACCATCATCATGAAGCATCAAGGGCCAGAAGTTCATCTTGGAGAGCAAGACAAGGATGAAGGGCTCAGATTGATGAAGAAAGGTGACCAAGGAAGGACTAGAGGTAATTGCATGTTGGGTTTTGCATGAGTTATCTCTTCTCTCTCCCTGGCCGAACCGGTTCAAGTTGAAGAAGAAGAAGATTGGCTTGGTTTGTTTGGTTTCAACCTTAAAGGCTTCTCCCTATAAGTAAGGGTGAACAGTCAGGGTTTGATTCAAGGAGTGAGAGTGCAAAGCACAGGGTTCTCAGAGCTACCTAAGCTAACATAATTTCTTCTCCTTCATTGTTCTTCATTTTGTAATTTTCTGTTTAATTTTGTCATGTCTTGAGTCTCATGGAAAAAGGCAAACAGTGAGGTTTGTATGAAAAAGCCATAGAGCAGAAAAAGGCAGAGAGTGCAAAATTAAAAGAAAAAGCCATAGATGTCCTTAGAGGTCCTTTGTACATCTGTGTTGTGTTTCATGATTCTGTGGAAATCCCCTTGTAAGTTGGGTTAGTACTTTACAGTTGAAAGCTTGGTAGTGACCAAGTCAAGTTCAGTTTGGGTTTAGATTCTGGACTTGTCTCAGATACGAAGGGTAGTTCCTAGGGAGAATTGGTGTTTGTAATCAAGGATGATTATAGTGAAATTCCATCATTGTTGTGATGGAGACTGGATGTAGGCTGCCTTGCACTTAGCAGCTGAACCAGGATATATCTTGGTGTAATTCTCTCTTTCTTCTACTCCATTTCTGTTTCTGCTGCCCAGGAGATAAAACTGAAAATATCTCGTGCTGACTGACGAGACAAAAAGAAAAGTCTCGTGGCTGGGAACGAGACAAAAGAAAAAGTTTCGTGGCTAGTTACGAGATAAAAAGACAAAAAGTTTCCAGAAGTAGTTTCAAAGGCCAGCGAGTATTATCAAGCAAAAAAAGGGGGGCTAAGATTCAACCCCCCTTCTCTTAGCCACTGATTACCATCACAATGAAATGAGTCATTTTACTAAACCTGTCTACCACAACAAAAATGTTATCTCTGCCTTTTTTAGTTCTAGGCAAACCAAGAATAAAATTTATAAAAATATTAATCCACAGCTATACAGGAATGGGTAAGAGAATATACAAACTGTGTGGTAATGACTTAAATTTAGCTTGTTTACAAACAATGTATTTAGCAAAAAATTTTTTAACATCCTTACGCATGTGCTGCCAATAAAAATGTTCAGACAATACATCCAAAGTCTTATGCATACTAAAATAACCCATCAAACCCCCACTATGTGATTCTAGAATAAGTAAATTTCTAACAAATTAAGTAGGTACACAAATTCTATTACCACGAAACAGAAAACTTTTATACCTATAAAATTTGTTAAATGCACCATGTTCAGTTATTCACAAGAGGCATAAATAGCAGAAAATTCATAATCAGTTGCATATAACTCTTTTAAAAACTCAAATCCTAACAACGTAGAAGTAAGTATAGTAATCAAAGCATACCTCCTAAATAAAGCATCAACAACTACATTTTCTTTACTTTGTTTAAAGGCAATTACATATGGAAAGGTCTCAATAAATTTCACCCATTTAGCATGTCTTTTATCAAGTTTATCTTGTTCTTTTAAGTGCTTCAAGGATCCGTGTGAATCACGAACTTTTTAGATAGCAAGTAATGTTTCCAAACCTCCAATGCGTGAACCAAGACATACAATTCTTTGTCACAAGTTGAATATGTGCATCAAGTGAAATTCAAATTTTCACTAAAGTAGGCAATATGCTGCTTTTCCCAAAAGCATCACATTCGATCTCAAAAGTTTTATTAAAGTTAGGCAAAATAAGAATATGAGCAGCATAAATAATCTTTTAGAGTATGAAATGTGATTTTTTGTTCTTTTTCATTTAAACCCAACATCTTTTTTTATAACTTTTGTGAGAGGTGCAGTAATTATAGAAAAAAATTTTACAAATCGCCTTTAAAATTTAGCTAAACCATGAAAACTTTTTACCTCAGAAGCATTCTTAAGTGTTGTCTATTCTCGAATAGCCTTCACACTTTTCTCATTAACTTCAATTCCACTCGCACTCACAACAAAACCAAGAAACACAACTCTATCAATACAAAATTTACACTTTTTAAGATTGACATATAATTTATCTTTTCGAAGCACTTCCAAAATAGATGAAACATGTGACAAGTGGTCATCAAAATAAGTGCTATAAATGAGAAAATCATGAAAATAAACAACAAATTTACCCAAAAATTCTTGCGAAACATAGTTTATGAGACACATAAAGGTACTAGGTGCAGTATTTAATCCAAAAGGCATTATTAACCATTCATATAACCCATATTTTGTTTTAAATCCAGTCTTTTATTCGTTGTTTGATTTTATTCTAATTTGATGATACCCACTTTTCAAATCAATTTTAGTGAATATGCATGCACCATGTAATTCATCAAGCATGTTATCTAATCTAGGAATAGGGTAACGATATTTTACTATAATCTTATTAACTACACGACAATTCGTACACATCCATCAAGTATCATCCTTCTTCAAAACCAATAAAATTGGTATAGCACATGGACTCAGACTCTCTTGGATGTGATCTTTGACTAATAATTTTTTCACTTGTCTTTAAAGTTCCTTGGTCTCCTTAGGGTTACTCTTATATGATGGTCTATTAGAAATGCTAACTCTAAGAATAAAATTAATTTAGTGTTCAATCCCTCATAAAAGGGGCAAACTACTTGGCACATTAATAAAAAAGAATCTGTAAATTCCTGCAACAAAAACAAAACTATTTGGCAACTTTAGGTTAAGTTCATTGTCAGATAATAAAGTGTCTCGAAACCGAACCATAATCATAGCTTTCTTGCCTACTAAAGCACTCTTCAAATCTCTCTCTTTTGCAAAGAAATATAATTTTCTCCCAACTCTCTTAGTTTTTTCTGTATTCGCACTATTCTTATGACATGCACTTTTGTCTTTCTTTTCACTCACCTTTGGGCCTTTTGCTAAATTCTTTTCTCTCAAATTTTCTTTTACCTCACAGCCCATTTTTCTCTTGATATCTTGTTGAAGCTTCAATTGATCAAGGTAAAACTCTTAGGTGATAATGGAGCAAGAGTGATCTTAAGACCATTAAAATCAAAAGGGAGACCGGTTCATATAGCCATCATGGAATGCTCGATGGTCAAACTATCAAGGTCTCCCTAATAACAAATGATAAGCCTACATTGACACCACGTCACACAATACCTCATCAATATACTTCTCAACAGAAAACATAACTGTCACCTGCTTGTCAACCTTTATATCACCACTGTCATTCAACCACTACAATGTATATAGTTTAGGATGTCAAACACATGTAAAGTCTAATTTCTCCACTATAGGTGTACTAACCACATTAGTCCACCTTCCTCCATCAATAATCAAACTACATACTTTTTCACCCACTAAATATCTAGTATGAAAAAAAATTTAGTGTTATTTTAGGTTATCTTTTTTCACCTGCAAATTCAAAGCACGTCTAACAACAAGAGATTCACTGTGGACTGCATACTCAACATTACCATCAGAACAATCCCCCAAATATGACTTACTATCAGGATCAGAGTTATCACCTTGATCAGAATTAGACACAATATCACCTCTTCTAATAACCATCCTCCTCCTATTTGAGCAATTACTAGCACAATGACCCAAATCATGACACTTGAAGCATTTAATATCTCTATGCCTAAAGTTAGCAGAAAAATAAGAGTTAGAATTACCTTTCTTCTTTATAGCATCAAACAACTTCTACTTGGATTTGGCACCCTTAGTCTTCATTGTGTCATCACCACGAGACTTAGTATGAACCCACTTTGAATTAGCATGAGATAATTTCTTTGGTGCTCGCGTTTGTTGTTGTCTCTCCACTTCATTACCATACTTGCTAAATCCTCCATCTCCACATAATGATGTAACACCACCACATCAGCAATAACTCTATTCAAACCACCTATAAATCATGTCATAGTAACTTCGGTATCCTCTTCTATATTGGTAGTGATCATAAGAATCTCTGTCTCTTTATGGTAGTCTTCAACGGACTTGAAGTCTTGAGTCAACCGATGTAACTTCTGATGCACTTTCTTGTAGTAATACGAAGGCATAAATCTCTTTTTCATGAGACACTTCATAAGATCCCAAGTTTTTATAGGGTGAACGTCATTCTGCCGTCTTGTCTTCACTAGTTCATTCCACAAAAACAAGGCATAATCAGAAAACGCAACTGCTGTCAAGCAAAATTTTTTTTTACCTTTGAGTAATTATGACGAGTAAAAATTCTTTTCACCTTGCGTTCGCACTCCAAATAAGCTTCAGGATCATTTTTTCTTTGAATGGTGGTATTTGCATCTTGATGGCATTGATATTGCTATCTTAACTTTGGTGTCGAGGTGTTGCAGTCCCATCAGAATCTTCATCAGAATATACTTAATTCTGATGTCGATTTCTAAAAGTTTTTTGTTTAGTACCCTTGGACAATGTATGCGTCACTTCATGCCTCCATTCTTTCAATTCATTCAAACGATTAATTAGGTGTTAAATGACCCTTTACATCATCTCCATATGAACTAGAGTTGTTTTTGAGTGAATCTTCATAGCAATAAACTGCAAAAAAGTTATAAAAAGAATTTTCAATCACTCTCACATAGGGACGGACCTAGAGGGGGGCGAGTAGTGGCCTCGACCCCCAAAATTTTAAAAAACTATACTTACATATGAGATATGTGTTTAAAAAATAAAAAAATATTATGTAATTTAATAATTTTATATGTATTATTTTTTATTATATAATGGGTTTATGTCTTAATTGTTTAATTCACTAATATTTTTTATTTAACTAATTAAATATTATACTCTCAAGTCTTTATACTTTCAAAATTAGTTTTTATATAATAATCTCTATATTTATTTTAAAAAAATTATTTTTTTATATTAACCTATTTAACATTTATATTATTATATTAATAATGACTTACGTAGTTATATTTTAGTAATCACATTATGTAATTTAGATATTCTTTTTTTATAAAAAATAATCATTTTTCTTCTAAATTTACATTGTTAAAAAAAATTGTATAAAGATATCTTATATCTTATATTCTATAAGAGTACTATGTCTTTCAAACAATTAATAATTGAGTAAAGTATCGTTTTTATCCCCAACGTTTGGGGTAAATCTTAAAGTTGTCCCTAATATTTCAATCATCTTATTTAAGTCCCTAACGTTTCAAAATTGACTCAATGTTGTCCGACCATTAGGGATCCATTAACAGAATTGATGGCGGGACAAAATTGAGACGATTTTGAAACGTTTGGGACTTAAATAGGACGAAAACGTTAGGGACAAAAATGATACATAAAAATAAATTTTAATTTAATTTTATCTTTCAATAATATTAATTTTTTACTGTACATAGTATTCAATTATTTTTTAATTACATCTAAATAAATTACATTTAATCACATTACTTTTATTTTAAATAAATTTATTTTTTATAATTTTAAAGAATTTTGATACATTAGAGATCACAAAAGGTATAATTTATATTTTATTGTATATATATATTATTTTTTTCTTTTCTACAAGTTTATATACTAGTCATTCTACAAACATTTCATGATAACTAAAAATCTTTAAGAGTAAAATTATAAAAAAATTAATTTATTTAAAATAAAAATAATATGATTAAATGTAATTTACTTAGATGTGATTAAAAAATAATTGAATACTATGTATAGTAAAAAATTGATATTATTGAAAGATAAAATTAAAATTTATTTCTATGTATCATTTTTGTCCCCAACGTTTTCGTCCTATTTAAGCCATAACGTTTCAAAATCGTTTCAATTTTGTCCCACTGTTAATTCTGTTAACGGATTCCTAACGGCAGGACAACATTGAGTCAGTTTTGAAACGTTAGGGACTTAAATAGGACGATTGAAATGTTAGGGACAACTTTGGGACTTACCCCAAACGTTGGGGACAAAAACGATACTTTACTCTTAATAATTTATAATTTATTTTTAAATTTTTTAAAATTTTTGAAAGAATTAATTTTAATTAATAAGATATATGATAATTTTTAACTAAACATACACACTATAACTTATTGGTATTTTATAATTTTATAATAATATTAAAAATAAAATTATGAAAAAAATTATAATTATAATTTTATATATATATATTGATAAATCTTTTAAAAAATTAACTCTGATAACTTTATGTTAATTATTTTTATAGAATAAAAAAAATTATCTAAAATTCGGATCCTCCATATTAAAATTTTTGGATCTGTCCCTGCTCTTTCACGTGTTTTATTCGATGATGAACACTCATATTTACTCTCAAAATGAATTTTTATCTTCTATTGAACTCACCACTCTTATTTTTTACCACTCTTAGATACCTTTGATTGTTGCACTTTATAAACCAAATAAAAAGTAGAAAAACTTGAATATTAAGATTAGAAGCAAATCACAAAAGTAAGTAGAACAATAAAATAAAATCCTAAAATATATCAAAAATAAAAATAAGAATAAAAATAATAAAACAAAATAAAATAAGAATAAAAATAAATAAAAAATATATCTAAATATATTTTTTTCTTTTCTTTTTTTTTTTTGAATGCTTTTCTTTATGAAGCCAAAACGCGACTCTATTCTTTTATATATATTTATTGATTTTTGTTGTTGAAATCGAAACAGGTTTAGAAAAAAGAACAGTAGTAATAATAGAATCAGGGCAAAAATAACACTAACAACACAATTTAGACAAAAGGATGATTAAAAAAATAAAAAATAATGGATAGACCAGAGAGCATGAGAGAATGAAAAAAATAAATAAAAGACTAAACCACCAAAAATAACCATAAAAGATTGATTTGCTGACAAAAATAATCATGGAAAATCATAACTCTTCAGATACTTACAATTAATTTGTTCCATTTGTCAAAAATAGTCAAGTCTGATGTAACCTTAGCAGAGTGATATACGTGGACTGTTTACGTTGACGATTACATGCGTTGGTAGGCATGCGTGTATCATTTAGGGTCAATTTGAACTCTAATTCTTCTTTCTTCTTAGTTGGAACCTAATTTTTGCATGGTAAAATTATACCCGAACATAGACATCCAAGATAACTACAAGCGAAGAACCCTAATTTCTGAATTAATTTATGCTCATAGAATTTGAACAATGTCAAGGAGAGAGGTAACTACAAGCGAAGGAAGCAGATTTTCAGGAGCTTCACATTCGAAGATGAAGAAGAAGAAAATTATGGATGGAAGATGTCACTGTAGTGAGTATGTTGTCTTGTTGGAATCTTTGACGGTTACTAATCTTAAAAGATGGTTCATTCGTTGCCCCTTTTCGAAGGTATGAAACATTATTTATGATAATTAGACAAATATAGGGTTCCTCTGCACAACTCTTATTTGTGATGATCAGTTGTGTTGACCATCTTCGTAACCTTCTTTTTTTTCTAGGAGTTGGAGTCTTCTTTGCACAACTCTTTTTTCTCCCCTTTAAAGGAGATGCAACATTACCACCACCCTCTTCAATAATTTCTGCTTATTGGGTGCTCAGTGTATACACAAATCTTACTATCATTTTTTAATGCAGCTTCGTACATCTCTATTATATCTTTATCACTCCTCAATAACTTTAAACCACCGTTAAGCTCCATTCCAGGCACTAACCAATAGCATTCATTGATCATGGTGTATCCTATATCTCTAAGGAGGTCATTGATAAAAAACCCATTAAGAGTATCAACATTGACCCTTCGAATTTCAGATTTCTCTCCACCTACATACACAGTTTTTTCATCTTTTGTTCTCTCAAATTTTCCTCTGTGATATATCTCCAAAGTGATATGTAATGTAGCCATTTACGCAAAAGAATAAAAAATCCACCATTAGTGGCAGTCTCACAAACTCCAAGTTACTCAAACCCTAACCATCATGGTACCTAACTTCACTATCAATTTGGTTTCAAGAACAACAATTACCACAATATTCGAACCATAAAAAATTATACAGCTTAAATAGAGGAACAAGAATATAATGAAGTTACCACAAATTCAAACCCTATAAAAAATAACCACAACAACAAAAATAATTTTTTCACATTGAACGAACAACTCTTATAATTTAGAGGTTACAATCATTGAATGACTTAGTTCATAAAAGTATTACCTCATAGAGCCTTCAAGTGTGACAGAATTCGCCTCTAAACACGGTCCGTTGGAGAAGTAGCAACCTCCTTCTCTAATGTCGTCGCAAGAATGGAATCAGAGCACAATGGGATTACGCTAGAGAAGAAGAAGATGAAAAACTGCTCTGTTAGGGCCTGATTGATTTCGCGCTCAAAAAGGAGGGATAACACCTCTTTCTGTTCTTCTCATTTCAATGCTTGAAGGAGTAATAATTTTTTTTAAATAAACTAAATAAAATGCAATTTTAACAAAAAAAAAAATAATCCACATAAGGTATTCTTTTGTCACGTTGCAATGTATGTGGACACATTGTATAATTTAACAACATTCTATTAACATTTGGTCACATTTGACAAAGGGAGCAAATCAATTGTGGGTATTTGAGGAGTTATGATCTTCCATAGTTACTTTTGTCAACGAATCAATCTTTTATAGTTACTTTTGGTGGTTTAGTCTTTTTATTTTTAACTTTTTACATATAAGAAAATATGATTAATTTGTGAAAAGAGGATTTATTTTTAAACGTTGAAAATAATAAAAATATGTTTTGTTGGTCTATTTTTAAAATTTATTTTTCAATGTTTTAGAATATAAAATTATATTTTTATTAAATGTACAATTTTAGTTATTTAGTTTTTTTATTAAGTTAATAATTTATTTTTATATAATATCAAATATTAAATAAATTACTATCTCAAAATAATTAATTGCATTCATATGAATTTACCATTAAAAAATAAGACTATAAAAGATTGATAGATCAAATAATCTATTATTTATTATAATTTTTTTAATTCAATTAAAACATATTCAATATTAAATAAAAGAATTCAACAAGTATATTTATTTAATTTTAAATTTTAGAACTAAATTGATCATATTTTTATCAGTTATTTTTTTACTACTTCTAGTACTATTTGCTGTACTTTGATATTTTAGTTGAACTTGAGAGACCTCATCTTATTTTTATACCTATATTAAAAAATCATGTTTTTTTTTATTGAAATTGATTAATAAAACTTTATTTAAAAAATTGATCATATTAAAAGTTTTATTTTAACTTTTTCAAAAAGATGTTTTTATAAGCGGATTAAAAAATAGAAGACCTCACAACAATACTTGATAGCAAAAAAGAGAGGAGTTGACATGTTAGAAAACTAATGGTAGAAGAATGAGGAGAAAAAAAAATCAGTGCATGAAATTGATGATAGAAGAGGGAGGAGAAAAATAATCAGTTCATGGAATTGACAGTAGAAGAGGGAGGAAAAAAAAATCAATGCATAAAAAGAGAAGTTGGAAAGATTCGAATGTTAAACTCAAAACTGAAAATCCAGTATTTTGAAATGAAAATGTTTTTAAAGATGAAAATTTTGAAAAAAAAAAAAAGTGTTTCCAACTTTGTTTTATTTTTTTAAAAAAAATATTTTCATTAAAAATATTTTCGAAATATTAAACCAATCATATTTTCATGCCTTGTTTTTATTCTCATTAAATTCTCAAACCAATCAGCACCTTAATATCCCATCTTATTTTACAACCAAAAAAAAATTTGAAAACATTTCAAATATATTATAGTTCTAACAAGTATTTCAATTTTGTTAGTCATTGATCTCAATCATAAAATTAATTTTAAACATTAATTTCAATTGTAAATTATATACATGATTGAGATCAATATCTAAAAGTATTGAACACCAAAAACCATGATATATTTGAAACGTTTCCTAAAAGATTATCTAGCCATACTAATCTCTAGCTCTTTCGAGCATTTTGGGCTTAATGATGATCTAATGTCCTAAAAATATTAAACACATTTTTATTATTGGCAAGAATCTTTCAACTTGGGGATGTAGCTCAAATGGTAGAGCGCTCGCTTTGCATGCGAGAGGCACGGGGTTCGATCCCCCGCATCTCCACCAAGTTTCATTACCGTTTACGCACGACCGACTATAATCTCTGATACTTTATACTTAATTTTGGCTGATGTTTCTTTTCTATCATGCATATAATTTAAACAAGACAAAGGCATGTACATTACAGATATAAAAAGTGACAAAAAAAAAAGTTACTTGCACTGTCTTTTTATTACATGAAAACCGGGTAATTGGCTGCTCATCATGGCACCAATTAGGTTGTAAGCAATAATATTTGTTCCATGACTTAAACAACATTTTTAAAATCACACACTTGCTGCCACCAATCCAGCAAATGTATCATATAATGGCTGGTTATGAGTCTCCGGCAAAAGAAATGCAAATGCTCCACCCACTATCCCGCTTACCGCAAACACTGCAAACGGCAACCACCCTCCCATAACCACCACAATCGGCGCCAATATCGCCCCCATTTCCGCTGCTTGATTAGTACACCCTAGCGCTGCGTTTCTCACTACCGTCGGAAACAACTCTGCCGTGTATATAAACAACAAATTATAAGTCCCAGCCATTCCAAATACACCCAAAATACCACACACCATTCTCACAATCTTCCAAATCCCAACATTCTTCATCAAACTACCCAACAAGCAAAAGAATCCACTAAACCACATTGTTCCTATCGTCAACGGCTTCCTTCCGTACCTTTCTAATAACACCGCCGTTATTCCAAACGCCGGCATCTCCGCAATCGCATTCAACGCTACGTTCATGTAAAGGTTGGTTTTCAAATTAACCACATTTAAGCTTATACCATAGTAAACCAAAGACCCTACAAAGTTGAGAACTATTGCAACGAGTAACCTTGTTCTTGTCATTGGGAATCGAATCACATCCACGATGGATCCAATTTGTGCAACTTTGTCCTCCATCAGAAATTCTTCTTCTTCTTCATTAGTTGATGATTCTTGGTCGAGTGCGAGGAAAACCCCACTGGGGAGGTGCCTCCCATTCGAGGAAGCAATCAATGCCATTATCTGTGTGGCCTCGGTTATTCTTCCTCGAACGAGGTACCATCTCGGGGACTCGGACAGAAAGGGAATGACAATGAAGACATACAAGAGAGAGGGGATGGAGGCGGCGATGTAGAGATGGCGCCACATATGGAAAATATAGGCGACAAGTGAGACGAGTGCGATTCCAGATGAGAAGAAGTAGAAGGTTGACATGCCGGCAGAACCACGCTTGGTGGGGCCGATTGGCTCAGTGGCAAGAACGAAGGCGCAGAGACCCACGCCACCGGAGCTGAAACCGGTGAGGAGGCGAAGGATGGTGTAGATCCAATAGTTAGGAGAAAATGCTGTTATGCAACCAAAGATGCCGTTTAGAGTACATGCCACTGTGAGTGAACCTTTTCTTCCTAGAAACGAATCCGAGAGATGACCAAATATTCCAGCTCCTGAAAATTATTACAATGTCAATGTATCATGTTTACATACATTTACTTTACCATACATGTTATGATAAACGAATAATCTCTCAGCAATAATCACTACCAAAAAGAAATGTATATCTTCTCATGCACCACACACACTACATGGATTTATTTTTTCTCCTGTGAGACTTGAACTTGGATGTGGTAATTGGGAGGAATATAATATGCCACTAAACAAAACCTCCAACCACAGTTACTGTTAAAATTTCTGAGATCCAAATAGAATTAGTGACAAAAACAATAAACACAAAATATCCAAATATGCTTTGGGCCTATTTTCTCATGTTTTTGTCCATACAGTTTCACTTTTTAGCTTATACCATCGCTATCACCAATTCACCATAATCATCTTCTTCATTATTATTACCATTATTTTGAATTTTAAAAATATTATTTATACATTAAAATTAATTATTTAATTTATTTTTTATATATATTTTATAAGCCTGGGCCTTCCATGCCAATCTCGTGGTTCACTCTTATTCTTGCGTTAGTCAAAATTTCCTTTTTGAAGATATATAGATTCATCAGAAAATGTTACATGTGGCGTCAATGCAATCTACATATAGTGATAAAATAAATAATCTTATCAAACCAAACACCACCTACTCATTATCCTATATGAATTTATAAAAAAAAAAGTACTATATTAAAATCTCTCGCAATATATTTATATGTAAATTATTTAATTTATTTTTAATATATTTGAATATATATTATAAAAATTTTTTTTAAGTATATTGATATACCAGTATTTTAATAAATTTTAATCATTAATCTTAATTATATATATTATATATTTTTTTATAACAAAAATCAATAATTAAAAATTATTAAAATACTAATATATCGGTACATTAATTTTTTTTACATTATATACTAATAATTAATTTTAATAACATTATTGATGAATTTAATTTAATAATCTTTAGAATTATATAACCACACACGTCGTGTTGTACTGATAAATTTAAATTAAAATTATTTAGCAGGTACGAATTGTCAAGTCACAATATAATGGTCCAAAAGTCGAACATCAATTTATATATATATATATATATATATATATATATATATATATATATACTTATTTGATGACATATAATTTTTTATTAAAAATTTTATTTATAATGTATTGATAATATAAAAAAAATTTATACATATATTTAATTATATATTATTATCTCAATAAAATAGTTACTTTCATCAATCAACACGTAAATAATTTTCAAAATAAATAAACTTGATTAAACAATTTTATAAAATAATTTTTATTATTAATATATTAAAATTAAACTTATAAAAAATCATAAACAAATTATAATTGTTTTGTAGCCTTGTAGGATAATTCAATCAACTTCGTCTAATAATTTTTTTGAGTAGTAGTTTAGTTTAAACATTAGTTATTTTTATTAAAATTACAATATCAAATTAGCTGTCTTTATAAATTTTTTTACGGATTATTTTCAAAAAAAATTAATAATATTTAAAAGATAATAATAAATAACCTAAAAAGTTTAAAGTTATTTTATTTAATATTTTTTAATTATTATTAAAATAATAATATAATTTTAAATATAATAAATATATAATTATAGATTTATGTATATTAAATTATAAATATTATATTATCAAAAATTTTCACGCTTTAAAAAACCTTAAAAGAATAATAAGAGAGAGAACAAACCTATCATGCAGCCAGCAAAGAAAATGGACTGGACAAGACCAACCTTGAACTTATCACCGCAAATCAGTCCCCACTCCGACACGGTGGAGCTGCTGCGTCCTCCAACCCACTCCCACTCCCCCGGCCTCAGTTCGCACACACTTCCACCGCCCTCGCAATCTCTGCCAACACACCGCCACTCCGGAATGCGATCGGCGAACGGCATCACCATTATGTGGAAGGCGTAGAAGGTCCAAGCAAGGTTTGTGAGAACGAAGTGCTTCAGCTGCCACTTCCCGAACTCGCCACAGTGCTTCTGAAGCATCTCGTCGATGCTCAGCTTCTCCACCACCGCCTCACTATTCTTCTCCGCCGACATTTTTGCAGTAGCTTGTAATTGCTTCTCTTTATATGTGCCTTTCCGCCTCACTATTTCTTGCTTCTTATATACTTATATTATATAGATCAAACTTTGTTTTTCATCGTCATAATAATAAGTCTACTTTATATTAATCAATTAAAAAATATAAAGAATGGATGTCAGTTCATTTATTCAATATATATAAATAACGGTGATAATAATTAAATATATGTCACGTTTAAATTAAAAAAGAAGAATATTAGGAGACTACTATATTTTATTAATATAAGTTAATATTCAAAGTCAACACTTTATTATTTTTAATTATTAAAATTTAAAATTTAGTGTGTGTTTAGATTAAAGTTTATACGAAAAAATTTACATAAAATTAATTTTATAAAATTGATTTTGATCAAAGTGAATTAATATTAATGTGGTTTCTATTTGATAATTTTTATATTAAAATAGATTATAATAAACTAAATATTAATGTGGTTTCTATTTGATAATTATTTTTAAATAAAAAATTATTAAAAAAATATAAATTTAAATAATTATTTTAAATATTTAAATAAATTTTAATATTCTTTTTTTCTAATATTCTCGATACTTTTTAGTATTTTAATAAAATTAATAGAATTATAATACAAAACAAAAAATACAAAAAAAAAAAATTAACTCGCATCAAATAAATGAATTGACAATAACTCACATAGAATAAATGGGGCAGGTAGGCGAAAATTTTTGCCCTACCTGACCCCGCCCCTCCCTACAATAATTCGCATCGAACTCTCTTCATTTCTATCCGCGAGTAATAAAAAACTAAACCGCCCCTATATATATATATATATATATATATATATTAAAAGTTCACTCCGGTGCGGGAGCGGGTAATTATTCACCCCAAGCAGGTAATGGCGGGGTAGATACCCACATATTCGAATAGTGTTGCCACCTCTAATGCTGGAAAAGTTTTTATTACGGATGATTTAAAAAAAATATTTAATTCTTTATATTTAGGGTTAAGTATGATTTTGATTCCTAAGGTATAGGCCAAAAAATTTTTTGGTCCCTAACCTTTTTTTACATACAAAATGGTCTTTAAGATTTAACTTGGTTTTAAAATTGTCTCTAAGGTTTAACTTGGTTTTAAATTTTTTGCGGCGAAAGCTAAAGGTGGATCGTGGACAACTTCTTCTTCTTCTTTCCTTTCTTCTTTTTCTTCTTCCCTTCCCCTTTCGCAGGAGCAGAAATACTCTCATTCTCTTATTTTTCTTTGTTTTTTATTTTATATTTTTTTTGTTATGAATAATTTGGTTCAAAATTTTAAGATTTAAGTAAAAATGACGATTTTAAAATTTGGTTTTAAATCTTAGAGACGATTTTATATAAAAAAAAAAAAGGTTGGGGACGAAACAAATTTTTGACCTATACCTTAAAGACCAAAATCGTACTTAACTCTTATATTTATGTATAAGATATGAATTTCGCTCATCTAATAAGGTGAACATCCATATATACCTATATGTATATTGAAGATTTTTCATCATTTGGTCTTTTAATTTTTTTTTTTTTACTAATTGCAAAATTATCATTTTCTATTTTTCAACTTTCTAAACAAGTTCTACAATTTATTAATTTTGATTTCAAAATAAAAAATAACTATATAAATTTAAAAAAACCACATTTCTCTTTTATATTTAGCTTTTAGTATTTAATATCTTTTATTTTAAAGTACTTAAAATACAAATAAACAAGCACGTTGATTTACTACTAGTGTAAAAAAAAGAAAGAAAGAATTAAATTGTCATTAATTACATTATTTAATGAAATTTAGTACGTATTAGTATTAGAGTCTGTTGAGATAAAATGAGAAAAATTAAAAAAGTGGTATATAATAGAACAAATTCTGTGGTGTCCCCCTAATAATCTATTCGTAAAAATTAATGTGAATGGTTCTTTCTTCAATCAAATAGATAATGTTATCTGTGAAGGTGTTGTTTGTAATTACTTTGGTAGGATTGTCACGAATTTTTTTTATAATTTAGGAATATGTTCGATCATGCAAATTGAATTATAAAAAAAAAAATTAAAAGACCGCAGATTGTTATCGTTAATGAGCTCAATCATGTGATTATTGAGTCGAATTCTGATATGACCATTAATTTCGTTAAGCATGAGACTGTGTGCAGCATTCATGTGCAACCCTTCTTGAAGATATTACGATTTTCATGAAAAAATTTTTCAAATATATTGGAACCACATCCTTCAAAAAGCAAATTTAGTGGCAGATATTTTAACTAAAAAAAAATAAAATCTTCCTCATAAACTCTATATTTTTTATGTTCCCTCTCCAGATAGTATCCATGCACTCTTCTCCGACATTCTAAGTATCTTTAGATTGAAAGGTTGCAAGTAATATTTTTTTATTGATTTTTTTTTTTGTCAGTTTTCTGGGCCACAACTGGCCAGACTCACAGCAGAAAACCCGAATCCCAACCCAACCCGCTTCCTGACCCGAAATTCAAAACTACGATTCCCTCTTCACTTTGCCAGGAGACCAGCTTCTGCATTCTTCATTGCTGCGGCTTCCCTCTGCAACCCCGACGAGATGGACGGCATTTTGTTCCATACTCGAATCGGATCTCCGAACCCAGGTGCGCCTGATTTGTGTCTCCTTGCTCTTGTGTGTCACTGCCGACGCCTGAATCTCTACCGTCCCCTTCTTTGCTCCATCACTATCTCAGTTACTCGTGCACCTTCCAATGGATCCTTGCTTCTCGGTGATGATAATTTCGAAGCAAGGACTCCGCCATTCCTATCCTCACCTGCCACGCCAGCCACTTCTATTGGAGCCACTCTGCCCTCGGGTTTTAGAGCATAATCACCCCTTGGATCTCACTGTTATAATAACAGAGAGAGTTGCCGGAGAAAAGTTTATCACTTGAAATTTTTTCGCGAATCTGCTTCACTGTCGCTGCCCCCCATACATCTTTTTCTTCCATGACACTGGTGGCCATGCCTCTGTCGCGATAGTGCAACCGACCTGCTTGTGAGTTAGTTGATGAAGTAGAAATTTCTGGAAATGATTGTTGGAGCTTCTCAAGTTGGTGATCCTATTGATGGGCCTTAACTTCTCTATAGTTTGTCTTTACTGTTCTTTAACATTAAATCCTCTCCTTGGTTTCACAGGCTACCCTCTGATTTGGTAAAGGAGCAGCACCACCAAGTCTATTTTGGTATGGCAGGCTTATAGCTCACTCAACACACTCTGACTCTAGCTTCACTTATTACAATGCTTGCAATTTCCGGTGGGGGGTTAAATCTCCATTGGTTACCTAAGCTTCCCATCGATGTTCTGGTTGTGATCTCATGAGCTAGTCTGTTTCCCTCTCTCGGCGTCCAGGTAAACCCTATATCCTGCAAATCATTCGAAAGTATTAGAATATCTTTGAGTATTGCATCAATTTCCCAAATTTTTCCTTTTGATTTTACTGCTTGGACAAGAATTAGGCTATCTGATTCTATAATAGTCTTTCCAAGCATTAAGTTTTTGGCCATAATGATAGCTTTCCTGAGTGCAGTTGCCTCTGCTATTAGGTTTGACTTAGCTTTGAAACTTGAAGCAGATCTTGTAATGATACTTCCCATGTTATCTCTGATTATTGCAGCTGAAGCTGCTTCACCCATTTCTCTACAAAAGGACGCATCTATATTTATTTTTAGCCAATCTTTCGGTGGAGGTCTCCAGGTAACTTGCTTTCCTCTTCTATTATTCTTGTGTTATTGTATATCTTGCTGTGTGTCTCTGGTTTGTCTGAAATCTGCCTCCATTCTCTTTGCCATGATTATAGTTGCTTTAGGATTGATTTCATTGTTTTGAAAGACAAAGTGGTTTTTGAATTTTCAAACCGTCCAACATAAGAAATCTAAACTGGCTATTTCATCCTCTGCCTGTCTTTCACCTCCCACTCTAAGTTTTTGAATCATCCAAAGGAACCATTCTCCAAAAGAGGACACCGAGATTGGCGTCGGTATGCATTGAAGTTGTGAGCTGAACCAAACTATTCTGGTCTAAGGACACAATAAAAGAGCATGCTCCACTGTTTCCTCTACCTCTAAACATATCCTATAGTTAGGATTTTTTGCAATCTTTCTTTTAGTCAGATTGGAATTAACTGCTATTATGTTTTGAGCTACCTTCCAGAGAAAAAATTTTATTTTTTGTGGAATTTGCGTTCTCCAAATCTCCTTCCAAAGAGCTTTAAGATCTGTGCTTATTGATGCCTTCTCTCCCTTTTCCTTTCTTTTCTCCTCTTTTACTGCATAATACACTGTCTTGACTGTGTAATCTCCATCCATCTTATATGGCCAAATTAAACTATCCATCTTATTCACTAAGCTGACAGGAGTTCTTAGTATTCTTTTAGACAAGTAAATCGGAAAAAGGTTGTGAACTTTATTAGCATCCCATCCTTGTCCTCCAGCTAACAACTCTTTAACTTTCATTCTTCTCGCATTCTCTGGCGCTTTCAATCTGTGTTTTCCTTCAACCTAATTGTCCCCCTAAACCTCTACTTCAAATCTATCTCCAATGCTCCAGCTTCCTTTTCGTCTAAGAAAATTCCTGCCTTCTAAAATGCTTCTCCAGACCCATGATGCACATCTATGCGCTCTAGCTTCCCAAAAACTGTTGTTGGAAAAATATACTGCCTTTAAGATTCTCACCCATATGGCTTCCGGATTATTTAAAATCCTCCAAGCCTGTTTTGCTAAATGGGCTATATTTTGTAATTTAAAATCTTTAAAACCTAAGCCTCTATCCTCTTTACTTCTTGAAATTTTTGCCAAACTTTTCCAATGAATACCACTCTCTTTTCCTGAGGATGTCCACCAAAATTTTTTCACTCTTACACTAAGTCTCCTACAGAAGTTTTTAGAAAATTTCACAACATTCATGGTATAGGTTGGAATCGCTTGAATCACTGATTTTATAAGAACCTCTTTTCCAGCTTGGTTCAACAAATTCTCCTTCCATCCTTTCATTTTGTTCATAACCTTCTCCTCTATCCATTCCAAAGCTTTGTTCTTTGATCTTCCTCATCTAGCTGGTAGTCCAAGGTACTTTTCAGGATTCTCCCAAGCTGTCATACCTAAGATCTCCTCTATACTGACCCAAGTTTGAATAGGAATAAGATTTCCAAAAGAAATGCCTGATTTCTCCAAATTTATTCGCTGACCCGAGGCTTCAGTGTATTGATTAAGTCCTTGAATAATCTTATAAACCTCCTTTTCCTTAGCTTCAGCAAAAATAATGCAATTATCAGCAAAAAGTAAGTGTGTTATAGATGGGGCTGTTGGTGCAAGTTTAATGCCAGAGATTAGATTTTTCTGTTGAGCTTCATTCATTAGGATAGTAAAGACCTCTGCCGCCATTATAAAAAGATAGAGTGATAACAGATCCCCTGCCGCAAGCCTCTCTGAGGTTTAATCTAGTTGGACATGTTACCAATTATTTTTATCTTATAATTTGCACTCTTCACACATCCCATCATCAACTTCACCCACTTTTCATTAAAGCCGAAGGCCTTGAGCACCTCTTCAAGAAAATTCCATTCAAGTCTATCATAAGCTTTATTCATATCTAGCTTAATTGCCATTTCATTGGCTCTATCCTTCCCTTTTTTTTCAACCTGTGAAAGGCTTCTTGAACAATGATTATATTATCATGAATAAGCCTTCCACCAACAAAAGCACTTTGTATTGGGGACACTATCTTGTCCAAGATCTTCTGCACCCTTACCACAATCAGCCTAGATATTATCTTGTATATAAAATTGCAACAACTTATAGGCCTTAGCTGATTAAGGTTTTCTGGATTATTTGTTTTTGGAATAAGAATAAGAGTGGTTTCACTGATTTTCTCAGGCATAATAGCTTCCTCAAAAAAATTTTCACAACTACACATACCTCTTCTTTCACAGTTTTCCAATGCTTTTGGTAAAACATCCCGTTGAGTCCATCTGGTCCTGGGGCCTTTAAACTCCCCAAACTAAAGGTTGTAGCTCTTATTTCATCATCCCTTATGTTTTCTAGGATCTCTTCATTCATCTCATTGGTTACCTTTCTCGGTATTTTCGTGATGCACTCCTGTAAACTTCCTCTCTTTTTAGAAGTGAACAACTTGAAAAAATGTTCTTCAGCCAGCTTTAATATTTCATCGCCTCCTTGGATCCATTGTCCTACTGAATTCTTTAATCTTTCTATTCTATTCCTATCTCTCCTCTGAATGGTAGTTGCGTAAAAAAATTTAGTATTCTTATCTCCCCATTTAAGCCATTTTAAACTTGACCGTTGTCCCCAATATTTTTCTTCTTTCCTCCATATTTCTGAAATTCTTCTTTTTATCTGATTTATCTGTTGCTGTTTATTTTCTTCCAAGCTAAAATTCTGTAGTTTTCTGAGCTCCTCCTTCATCTTCAAAATTTTCTTGTCAACCCTTTTAAAGGTGGTTCTGCTTCATTTTCTTAGCTCCTCCTTGCAATTCTTCATCCTTTGGATAATGTTAGTCCAAGCAGTTCCTCTTGTGATCTCTTTATTCCATCCCCTATTAATAACATTGTGACATTTCTCATAATCTTTCTAAAAAGTCTCATACTTAAAAAGCGTACTCGTTTTATTCGTCGGGTTGGTAGCCAGCTTTAATGGATAATGATCTGAGCTTATCGCTGGTAGGGCTTCAAAAATAGCATGTTGAAGCTTCTCCCTCCACTACCAATTTGCTAGGGCTCAATAAAGTCTTTTCCTAGTTATGAACCCATTTCTTGGGTTACTAAACCAAGTAAATTTGTTTCCTTTAAGTTCCAAATCCATGAGACTATTTTCATTTACGAACTTTCTGAACTCTTCAAGTTGCTCTCTAGGCTTTGGGTGTAAACCTACCTTCTCCTCTTGTGTTAGAACATCATTAAAGTCCCCAATGTATATTTGTGCTTCCTCCTGATCTCAGTTATTGGCTATTAAATTTCACCATAACTTCTTCTTGCTTCTGAAAATTGGATTACCATACACAAAAACACATTTCCAAAATTCACCATTGTTTATACTTATCCTAGTCTTAATAAAATTATCACACCACGACAAAATATTAATGTTTACATTCGATTTCCACAAAATACATAGACCTCCGGACAAGTTCCAGGATTCTACACAAAGGGATTTATCAAAACATAACTTCCTTCTAATAGAATTAATTCTACCTTCCTTAGCTCTAGTTTCCATAAAAAAAAACTACTGACGGCTTGCTTAATTTGCAAATATTTTTTAATTCAGCCATTATCGAGGATGCCGCTACTCCTCGACAATTCCAACTTAAAATATTCATGGCTGAATTTGGGGCATGTTTAGCCCTGCCTCCTCAACCTTGTTGTTGTTACCTGCATCCCAATTCTTTGTTCCTTCCTCAGTTCTATCCCATTCTGCTGCCCCTTCCTCATAATTCTTGATTTTCTTGCTGATTTACACAGGATCCTTCTTATTATCTTTCTCACAGGCTACTCCAGCTATCTGCAGTATGCGTCTATCCTCTCTCTTCCTTTTAAGTTTCAAACTTTGTTGCATACAATTAGCTAGCTCAATTTCCCACCCTGATGTCGCTCTGTTATTTTCCACCGTCTTCCCTGCTCCCTCTTCGTCGTCGCTTGCTAGTTCAACATAATACATGTCTCCACTCTCTGCTTTGTACTCTTGCTTGTATTTCTCTTTCTTGCTTTCTTCCCTGTTCTCACTCAACTTCTCCTTGTTGCTCCTATAACTCTAGCGTATGTGTATCATCTCGGAATTATTATATAATGCCAGAGTTGTTTTTTGAGTCTGTACTTCTCTATTGCTTCCATTTGTCTGGTTGTTGCGAATCAACACTTCATGTTCTGTTATCTTTGGAAGGGCTTCATAGCTTGCTTCAGCTCCGTGATGTTCCTTCTGATCTTGACTCTTTATTTCTCTCCGAGTTAACTCTTTCCTAACCCAATTAGTTGGACCTTCAATGTTGGCTCCCTTCCAGCCTGTTTGCTTTGTTGGACATGTGTTATTCCTATATTGGGCCTTTTGTCAATATTTAATCCAAATTTTATCCTCTCTTAGATCTCTCTTTCAGCTTCTTCTTGTTGGGCTGGTCTTTCTATTCCCTTATTTTTTTTTCCTGATTTCCCCTACTGAGCTATCCATTATATAGGCTTCCTTTAATTCCTCTAGGTCAACATTCATTCTCTAAAAATCTGGGATATTCTGTGGTTCTTTTACCTGCCCCTCTGCTCTTTCTCTCTCGTTCTCTTCCAAAATTGATTTTCCAAGAAATCATCTTCCCTTAATTCATGCTGCAAATTTTGATCATCTCTGATCATACTTTCTTCAGTATCTTGTCTGTCCTCACTCCCTCTTCTCATGCTTTGTTGTCCACGCGCTGTTTCTTTCACATCTTGCTCTTTCCATCCTCCTTGTCTTGAGCTACCAGCACTTATGGATGTAGTAGATCAAACCTGGCTAACTCCCAAACCTGCTGAGTATCTAGGCTTTGTTGGATCTCAAACCGCCATTACTATTTGATTTTTGCAGTTTTTTTTTCTCATGTCCAATGATGCCACAGTTGTAGCAGTAATACTCTGGTAACCTTTCATATTGAAAATATACCCATAGGTTTGACGATTTTTCTCTTGCTAACCAAAATTCTGTTGGAAGAGCCTTTGTTATATTGATGCCTACTCTGATTCTCAAAAAAGATCTCCTAAGAACTCTATCCACCTTTGAATTTTCTACTTCAGCAACAACTCCTAACATGTTCTCAATACGAATGGTTGTTTCCTTGCTTATGTAGTCAACAGGGATACCATGAACTTGAATCCAGAATTTCATAAAATTATGATTAACTTCAAACACAGATTCACCTTCTATCCATAGCCGAAGATTAATCAGATTGCCTCTCACATTTCACGGTCCATTCTGAAGTATTTGCAGCCTTTTTTTCCTATCTTTGAAGCTGAAAAGTAACTTCTTTAATCCTATCTCAGTGGCAGCTACACCTGATGGATTGCCCCACATTCCCAATAAAGTATTCTTGCATGTCTTATAACTTACCACTTTATCAGAGATGATTTTTTTCACTATGTTAAGACAGTTCACTTTGAATCCTAACTCACCTGATTTGTTGAGACTGATAACTTTTCTTTTTATAGAATCCATATATACCTTTTCCCTCACTTGCTGTTGCTTTTCTCTTGTAGGTTTTATGTCTGTGTCTTGCTATTGGTGCAGTAACCTGTGTAGAAGTATGACCCTTTTCTACCAAAAGAAAAAAAAATAGAATAAACTCTGAATCCAAATAAAAATAATTTATTATGATAGTCATGGGATGATATAAAAAATATTTAAAAACTAAAAATATTTAATCAAAATCAATCAAAATTTATTTTATTTAATATTTATTAATTATTATAATAATTAATAAATATTAAATAAAATATTTTTTTATTTTTTTAATATTAGCGAATAATATAATAGTCCCTTCTATGGCCAAAGTTAAAAGAAAATTAAAGTAACGGCCCCATATAAAGCAGTTGTACCTGTTGCCTCATGCATCAATACTGCGTATATTCAATTTTGTAGGACCGATTTATCTCTCATCTTCGTCATATACATCATGGCCGTTTAATCATTTTGTAATTTCGAATAAAATAAAATCGCCGTTACTCCAAACTATTATATTCTTATGTGCATGAAAGATCCAAGTGCAATTTTTTAATCATATTTATGTATTCTTTTTTTTGAAAGGAAGAGCTCAACACAACAAGTGGAGCATAGAAGACAAACCAAAAGCTACAATTATAAAAGAGTATGATATAAAAGACTAAATGATGCCCCCTGTCATCTTTGACATTGCCATCAACAACACCATCAACAACAGAAGGGATTCACACCTATCCATTCCTTATAGTTCATGGATGACTGGTAGATGATATCGTCAACCCCTTTTTCTGCATTCCGAAAAATTCGCCTATTCCTTTCTAGCCAGATATTCCAAATAATTGTACAGAAACATACCATCCACCTCTTTCGCTCCTGTTTACTAGTTGGTAACTCAGTCCAATTTTGGAAGTGCTCCTTTAGCGTTCCCGGGCAGGACCATGGCCTTCTAACAAACGACAGCCATGCACACCACACCTGCCAAGAAAATCGACAACCAAGAAACAAGTGATATCCATATTCAACACTATCATTACACAACACACAGACAACATCCTCCTGGTTAACCACTCCCAGCCGACTCAGCCTCTCTTTCGTATTGGCCCTCCCAGTCAATACAAACCATATGAACAATTCAACTCTAGGTGGCACTAAATCCTTCCAAACTGTCCTAGTAAAGTTGTAGCTCGCCATATCCTCTGGAAGCATTTCCACCTGCATAACATGCACAAAGGAATTAGTAGAAAATACACCCTATTTATCAAATTTCCACACAACTTTGTCCTCTCTCTCATATACTAGATTGACCAGTCTTAGTGTTTCGTGCAACTGGTTCACTAAGTCCAACTCCCATTGGAATAGCTCTCGCCTCCATTAGAAGTTCCATCTCCACTCTAGCCCATCCCAGAACCCACAATCCCCTATGACGGATCCTCTTTGGTTTGAAACTGAGAAGAGCCTTGGAAAAAGATCTTTCAAGGTCCCTTCATGCAGCCATACATCCTCCCAAAACCGGGTTCTCCTCCCATCGCCAATCTCCATAGACAGTCCATTGATCATTTTCTGTTTTAGGCGTTGATCCTTGAACTGCAGCTGGAATATATCCTTCCATGGCCCCCCGGATAGGTAGGACCTGTGATGACAGTATCACATTGGGGGTGAGGTTGTTACAAGAGCATACCACCTTCTTCCATAAGGGGTAGTCCTCCTTCGAAAACTGCCACCACCACTTAAAGAGAAGGGCTGTGTTGCGCACCATGGCATCTCCGACACCTAGCTCCCCTAGCTTTTTGGGGGTCTGCACTACCTCCCATTTAACCATTGCCATACCAAGCCTACCATCCTCCTTACTCCATACGAACCTTCTCTGTAGGGAGATTAGTTTTTCTGCAACAGTTTTTGGCATTTTATACAAACTCAAATAATAGACTGGCAGGCTGTTCAAAACAGATTTAATCAGTACCAGCTTGCCGGCTTTATTTAGAACCTTGGCCTTCCAAATGCTCAGCTTTTGCTCCACTTTTTCTATAATGGACTTCCACGTCTTCACCAACTTCGGGTTCGCTCCTAATTGGATCCCCAAGTATTTCATCGGAAGGGAGGACACCTTACATCCCAGCACTCTATACATGCTTTGTATCCACTGAGCATCACAATCAATAGGAATCAGGCTAGACTTATCAAAATTAATAGTCAGCCCTGACATGAGCTCGAAGCAGCGCAGGATCCTCCTGTAATTCTTTATGGTTTCTTCTTTCGGGGGACAGAACAGGACAGTATCATCTGCAAATTGAAGATGTTTCTATATCAAATTCCCCTTATCCAGTTTGCTTTGACTCTCGAAACTGAAAACTGTAAACTACAAAACTCATGGCTTGATGCATGCATGATGCATCCTTATCTGCACGTTTAAGTGGAGATTATTTTAGTGTTTTTTATTTAATTATTAAGATTTTTTGTTAATAAATAAAATATCTGTTACTTATGTACTCAAGTTAATTTTTTTTAATTTTAAAATGTTAAAAATTAAGATAGTATTTTTTTGTAATGAATTTATTTTTTAATTAACTAATTCTATTTGCCTATATTTTTAATTAGTTTTCTAGCAAAACTTAAAATTATCCACAAAAATAAAAAAATCTTTTTAAAATGAGACCTCATTTTTTTTATCAATCATTTTTACTATAAAACAAAATTTTAAAGCATTTCACTTCATATACAATTATATAAATCAGATTTAAAATTCTAAAAATACTCTATTAAGATTGTTCTTAGTTACATATATCATAAAATTATCTATATCCTATAATTCTATAAGGTATTATAATAATCGTTAAAAAATAAAAAACTTTTAAGTGACACAATTTAGTTCCACAATTTACATGATTAGTGATTATGACTAGTGATTATAATTATAATAAACAAAAAGAAAAAAAGCAATTATTCAGGGTGAAAATTGTTAATAATCAAATTAGAGGTTTAGTATAGCCACTAGAAAAAAGCAAACTTTTTTTTTGTTTAAGTAGAAAAAAATCAACAAGGAAAAATTTTATTATGAAAAAAAAAAAAAAGAATAAGTTCCTCTTCTGTTTATTTCTTGCGTCTTATATACTTATATTATATATATCAAACTTTATTTTTCATAGTCATCATAATAAGTCTACTTTATATTAATTAATTAAAAAATTATAAAGAATGAATGTCAGTTCATTTATTCAATATATATAAATAACGGTGATAATAATTAAATATGTGTCACCTTTAAATTAAAAAAGAAAAATATCAAGAGACTAATATATTTTATTGATATTAGCTAATATTTAAAGTCAACACTTTATTATTTTTAATTATTGTAATTTTAAAATTTAAAATTTAAAATTTAAAATTTAGTGTGTGTCTGGATTAAAGTTTGTAAGCGAAAATTTGTATAAATTAATTTTGCAAAATTGATTTTGGTCAAAAGTGAGCTAGTATTAATGTGGTTTATATTTGATAATTTTTATATTAAAATAGATTATAATAAATTAAATATTGTTTAAATTATATTATTCAAAATTACTTTTAAATAAAAAATTATTGAAAAGAATATAAATTTAAATAAATTTTAATATTTTTTTAGTATTTTCAGTACTCTATTTAGTATTCTAATAAAATTAATAGAATCATAATACAAAGCAAAAAATACAAAAAAGAAATAACAATAGAAATAAAAAAATTATATAAACAAAAACAAATAAAAATTTTATAAAAAATAATAATATATATGAGAAAATATTAAAAAAAACATTATAAATAAAAAGTAACAAAATTCATGATATGATTAATGAAAGGTAAAATTAGTAGATAAAAAATAAATTTTAATTTAACAAAAAAAATAAACACAAAACTATAATTTTTTATTTTAGATAAACGTAAGTTAAAGAATAGAATTTATTTGTGTTAGTTTAAAAAAAATAACCAAATAAAAAACAAAACTTTCAAAAAAAGTAAAAATGTGTTTAATGCTTTAAACGGTAAACTAAATATACTCTAAGAGAACTTTAACAGTTAGAATTTAGAATATTAGATGACATTACTCAAAAGTAAAATTGAAAATGTATGTCTTCGAGTAAAGCTCCAAAAACGACTTCTAAGTTTTGCGTTGTGCTTTAAAATAATATTAAAATGTCAATCAACTTAATTCAAATTTCAATTTCTCACGACTTTCATTAATTTTTAACTTCATCTCCAATGGCAAGTTACTATCGTGAACTAATAAAAAGTTAAAAACAACACCACTTTTGTATTGGATGCAAATTAGTTAGATAAACGGCATAAATTCATAGTGGTATAAGTTAAAATATGTCTCCCTCGGAAAACAAACAAATGATCGTCCTCAAGCCAAAATCCATTGATTAGCTCTTCCTCTGAACTATCTCCATCTCTTCTATGAGGCTTTAGATGACGATAGAAGACTTAATACGAGTTTTGTGGGATTAATTGAAAATTATCATATGTTAATTGGTCTAATTATAAGAGCGATATTTAAGAAAATAAAAATTTTTTTTGTAAATATTAATAAATTATTTGTTTAAAATATATATTAAAAATTAATTAAGATAATAGTTAATGATTATAAAAAATCAAACGTCTTTTTATTTTTAAGTTATATTAAAAAAATTTATTATTCAAGTTAAATCAAATATATATTATCTTATTAGTATTTATTTTAAAACTTATTTTATATTTATTTTATTTTATTTTATTTTTATTATTTTAGTTTCAATTATAATTTGATCTATTTTGTTTTATGAATTTATTGTTAGAGATATAATTATTAATATTATTTTTTCTATTAGTTTAAATTTTTGGAATGAGTTGTAATTTTATAATATGATATCAGATCTCTATATTCAAAAGATTAATAATTTAATCATTAGTAAACCTCAAAAATAAAAAAAAAATAGCATAAGATAAAAAAAAACCTATAAAAATATCAAACAAACCCAAAATCAAATCGAGATAGAATAAATCATTCTTTTTAATTTTAATCTTATTCCTTGTTCTGTTGATATCAGGTCTCCTATGTGACCTTTGCCAAATCACATTAACACACTATTAGTGACAAACCAACTGACATTAACGAATTCAATGTCTAAAGTGACTCACAAATTAAAATTTTAAAAGGTTTATTTTGGATAAATTAAAATTTTAGGAACAATTTTAAAGATTCGCATGTCTTTCTTTTGTTTGTAATATTAAGAAATACGATATTAAAATTGTCTTTTTGAATTAAAATTAATATTATTATGATAAAAAATTATATATATTACGAAGATAGAAAAAATTATAGTATTTCAAGACAAACTATATTAATTTAAATTTGTAATTCCAAAAATATATAATGATTATGTAATTTTTATCGAAGTAAATAACTTAAAACTATCAAATGTAAATTAAATAATCATTTTTATATGTATTATTTTAGAACACAAAAATAATATTTCTGTAAGAAGAAAGGAGATACTCTCGAGAGTCTCTAGTATTTATTTTTGTCAGAAATTGAGAAGGTACCTAGAGGTTAATATTAGACATAAAAAGTCTTTTAGGAGGACGACTTGAGAAGTCATTGAGAAAATTTAGAATAAACTAATTGAAAAGAGTGTCTACTGAATAAGGCAGGAAGCCTTTGTTTGGTTAAGTCGGTAATGACTTCTATTTCGGTCTACAATATACAGGTTACTCTCCTTCCGAAGTATGTATGTGAAAAGATTGATTCACTAATGCGATAATTCTTATGAAGAGGCTATAATAATTGGAGAGTGTTGTTATTAGTTAAGTGGAAAGTAGATATTACTCTAAAAAAGGCAAGTAATTTGGGTGTAAGGGATACATGATGTGCTAATTTGGCGCTTTCGGGCAAGTTGGTTTGGGATTGCTTCAATAATAGAAACAAACTGTGGGTGCAGATTGTGATGCAAAAATACCTCTGGAAATTGAATTGTTTTAGTGGTAGCCGTGGACAGAATGCGTCGGCCACTTGGAAGAACATTCTTAAAACCTATGAGACTCTAAAAGATGGGTTTAGGTAGAATGTAGGGGATGTGCAACAATCCCTGTGGTATGATGAATGAACCCTGTTTGAAAGACTTTGTGATCTTATTCCCTATGTTCACATATCTGAGTCGGAATTCGTAGTGGCTGATTTGTGGCATGATGGATCTTGGGTGGTAGATATGATTGCTACGACAATTCCTCTTGCAGTTAAGTAATTCATTTGCGAACATTCCTACCCAAATTTAGAATCTGGATCCGAAATAGTTGGTGGCATGCAAGGGCAAAAGGGTATAGTGCAAGAGGTTACAGTTGGTTGTTGAAGCATAAAGTGAATTGGAATGAAAATAGTGATTGGAGCTAGCTTTGGCATTTAAATCTTTCGGAGAAGATCAAATTCACTATGGGGCTTGGGATTCATAATGCTCTCACGGCGAAGACTTTCCGATTCAGGCGGCATCTAGCTAGTTTAAATTTGTGCAAGAGATGCAATGTGGCTCAGGAGACAATTGAACATTGCCTGCAAGATTGTGTTAAATCCAAGAGTCTTTGGTAAATATTAGACCCTCACTTTATTGACTCATTTGAAGGCATCTCTGTTGAGGCATGGTTTAGAAAGGTCGTGCCTGGTAATGAGGTTCTTTTTGTGGCCGAAGTGTGGTGGTTGTGGAGATATAGGTGTAATAATATTTTCAATGTTGGAAATCTTTGGACGGATCACAAGGTGGTTGTCCTTATCAGAAGCACTGTCATGGACTTGAGACTTTATATGCACTGGTGTTCTTCCTTTAGCACCTTCAAGAATTGCTGGTGCTGGAAACCTCCTATAGGTAATAGCTTTAAAATTAATTGTGATGCAAGTTTAGGGCCCATTTGGGAAACTCTAGAAGTAGCTTTTTTTAACTTTTGACTTATGAAAAGTAGTAGTATTAATGTCTGGTGCAATTTTCAAAACCAAATTGCAACTTTCTAAGAAGCTATTTTGGAGCTTATAGAGAAGTTAAAAAAAATGACTTCTCTCATAATACTTCTACTTTTCATTACATTTCTATAAAATAAGCACTTTTAGAGTTAAAAATCCAAACACAAAATAACTTATTTATAAGTTACTTTTAACAGAGTCATTTATTGTTTAAGTTATTTTATCAAAAGGAGATTAATTAAGTTGGTTACCCAAACTGGGTCTTATTCCCTGATTTGGGTTTGGCTGTATTATTAGAGACTCTAATGGGGGTTGAATCTCGGGCTGTTCTGGTAGTTCTCCTCTCTAGTCTTTCACAACATGTGAGTTTTTTGCAGTCTGTAGGGGCTTGTCTTAGTCTGGGACTGCGGTTTGAGAGACATTATGTGTAAAATGTAAGAACCAAATTTTTGATAAACAGACGTTTCTAGCTATTTAAAAAAATAAAAATTAAAAAGAAAAAGAGATTTACAATGTCAAACTTGGCTTTATGAGGGTAATTAATCCCTCTAAGTCAAACTTGATTAATTGATATTAGATATTATCTTACCATTGGCTTAGTTACCACACCAGAAACTTTTGAGCGGCAAAAACACTTTTAGTAACGATTGTCCGTGCGACGAAAAAAACTCTAGTAATTGAAAATCTCAGAACTAGTGGTAAAAGTAATTTCTATCCAAGTAAATGTGTCTCTAGATTTATAATTGTCATCCTTTCATGATTTACTTCTTTAAGAATAAATATTAGCCATTAATTATTTTACCGCCTGGTAAAAATTATCCGAACCGAATTTTCGTCTAGTATTTCACAAACGAATCCTAGAGGCCTCGAATCCTCTTGCTTGCTACCCAAGTAACTCAGCTCCCCTCTCTCAACCTCTAGGCTGAGATTATCTTAGTCTCTCACTCCTCTTTGCTATGTTTTTAACCACGAGTAATTAGCTGCAATTAAATGCGGATAAACACGTCATTATGATGCTGACTGTGTTTTCTCGAAGTCACGCCCCTTCTCTCTTACTATCAGCCCATTCTTCTCTAATTTTTTCAGCCTTCTTTTACCACATTTAATTAGGTTAAACTTCATATTTTATTTAAGATAATTATCAAGCAAAAATTCAATAACATTTTACCATAAAGAGAAAGATAAAAATCGTGAGTGAAAGAGGAGAAACAGAGGACTTCTGCATCTATTACCTGAGTTTTCAGCCTCCTATCTCACTGTTCATATACTAATCTTCAAGTATTCTTCAAGGACTCAAACCATACAAGCACAAACTCTTGTCTGCTTTCGTCAATCCTTCCGTTTATACTGAAATTTTGGCTAGGTAAACTCTTGTTCGTTTTCCTTTCCTTTTATTTTTTTAAAATAGTAGTCATGATAAATTTTTACTCTCTTCTATGTATAGAGAACTCCTCTTGAAGCACCCATGGAGCACGCCTAAAAAGTTAGAGAGATTCGAGTTCAAAGTGGTTGAATTTCGACGTTTTGCGACACTTTAGGCCAAAAACGAAACTTGGCACCACCAGTTATGTTTTTACCCTTGTGTGCATATTTTTTAGTGTGAAAAAGATTTACTAACTGGATTACATAAGAGATAAGGGTTAGGATTAGTTAGAGAATGTTTGTGCTTGTTTTCAGTGTTTGTATGAGTTATTTCGTGGTGAATTTGTGCTTGTTTTGAAATTCTGAAAATTCTATGAATTACCACTATTTTGGCTTGCTAAATATGTATAATATATTGTTATATTGCCTCTGAATTTTGTATGGTAACAGCAAAAAATATGGAAGCACTTGGGGTTTAAGTTTCAAGCTTTAAAAGTCACAAAAAGTGAAAAAAAATATAAAAACTGCATCTCTGAAATTTTCAGTCACTAAGAACACAAAAATTATGATTGGAAAAGAGTTAAAAAGTAGTTAAAAATTAGTTTTAATCCTGTAGAACAAAGGTATAAAAGTAAAAAAGGTGTTATGGTCATTTTAGGTAAAATAAGAGTTAAAAATATAATTTAAGTAAAAAAATAAGTAAAATTATGAATTTAGTGCCATTAGGAATATAATAGTAATTATATAAATTAGTTGGATCAAGATTATAATTACAATAAAGTTTCGGGCCTAAATAAAAGTTTTAGTAAAAATTAAAAGTAAAACGGTAAAAAGCGATAACTAGAATAAGTAAATAAATTAATAAATGATAAATTGGTTTTAGGTCCCTTGTGATAAAAATTGGTATTTAATAAAGATATTAGGAGTAATTTTGATCATAGGAAACTATTAGGATTAATCCGGTGAAATTTTGATGCTAAATAAGGTTAAACGGTAAAACTAGAGTACTTAGGGGCATATTAGTAATTTTAGGCCTAAAGTCAAATTAAAAATGATTAATTAACTCAATGAAGGAGAAAAGGATTATTAGAAAAAATATGAAGATACAATGGTAAAATAATAACATTAGTGGTGAAAACGTCATTAAAAACCTAATGAAAACGGTAAAACTGAAGTTAAATAAAAGGGGGCAAAATGGTAAAATGTGACAAAGTTGAGATATTTTGAGAAAGAATCGGGCACAAATTTTTATAAAAGAAGGGAGGAGAAACTGTATGAACTTAGAAATAAATTTTGTTGAGATGTGCCATGAAAGAAGAAACAGTAAACCCCAAGGTGCTAAGAGGTACCTGGCAGAGCGGACTTCCATCCTGCCTGACCAGAGACTATATGAACTTGGGGACGTCCGCCATATGGATTGTTACTCACTAGGAGCACCTTGTATTTTTGGACCATACTTTATTAGTGTCGCGACTATATTTCGGGCACCGGTGCGCAACTGATCCAATGGAGTAGCCATATCCGGACTTGGGCCGGGTAACGTCGGGTTGCGGATAGCCAATCGACGCATGAGCTCATGACTTGCATAGGACCAGACATGCATCATACTTGGTTGCTGTATTTCTTTGCTTGTGTCTGCTTACTTGTATATGTGACTGTTATACTGATTTATATACTTGTGATTGCTTTTGTTTATATGATTTATTACTGATGTACCTTATAAACGATTAAACTTAGGCTGCGGATCCCTTAGATTTTTCGTATAGTACCTACTGGGAATCTTAGGTTCTCACCCCTTTTTTCCATGTCTGCAAATGGGATCGGCGTGATCTTCTTTGAGTACCTAGCGTACGACAACTACGTGGATCCCGCAATGGGAACACGGTGTTTTGGGGGTAGTTCACGTACACGCATCTACTATCTTTCCGACCGTCCTTTCTCTCACCCTTTGCTCAGCTAGGAGTTTGACCCTGACATGTCCTATGATACCTTGCTATCTGAGCTTCACCTTTGCAAATGTCAGTATCCCTTTCCGCCTTATCCTCTGAACATGGTAGAGCCAATACTGGAGTCCCCAATCATTGACATACCCGAATATCCATCAAGCAGTACAACAAAACCTAATTCCAGCGACCATTTGGGGGAAGCGGTCAAATAGAACCGCCGTCACTGCAATCCCTACTTTCACATACCAGCGGTAAAACGCAACCGCCTCTGAAGCACAAATCCAGCGGCGGCCATCACGTTCGCTCCACGACAATTTATGAAATTCGCGCCATTACCTGCTCAAACCGCCTAATTCCTCTTTCGTTCGCACTTCTCGCTAGCTCCACTACCCACTGCTATCTGCAATTATCCTAATTTTTCATTCTTCCCAAACCTATCACGCTCAGAATCCCAAGTGTAATGAAAAGAAAATCTTCGTGCAAAACGAAAATCTGCAACAAATCATTGCTTAGCAAAACTATACGCATTTGTTCCTGTCCCTGGTAAGCTAATTGTGTTTTTCTTTGTTCTTTTCTTATTCAATTTTATGCTTCTTCTAGTTAACAATTACTGATAACCCATTATCTTATTCTCTAGTTATTTCTCCTTCTTGTTCATCACTCTGAACGCACGAATTTCTCTCCTGGAAGCACAAATTTCTTCAATTTAAGGTTACTCTGTCTCTTTCTCTATTAGGATTTTTTTCCCTCTCTATTTTTCTTACGCACAGTTTTTTATGGATAATTTAATGTGTAATTTTAGAAAGTTTTATATATAATATGATCACATAAGCTTTTGATTGAAAAATGTTGATTAATTCTGTAGTTTCTCATACATTAAGATAGAGTGATGTCAGATATAGAAATATAATATTTTGTTGCAAGAATAATCCAAAAAATAATGAATTGAAATTATGTAAGTACAACAAAGCAAGTAACATGAGCATATACCTTCTGTGTTTGTTGTAAAGTTTGAAACACAAGTGAGGAGACACTAATAACAGAATGGGAGAGAGTAAGGTTAGAAATTGGGTAGCAGAGGAGAGACAGAGTGAAGTGGGAAAAGGTAAGAGTTACAAGCTCTATTTTTGTGGCAATAATACAATTAAAATTTTCAACAAAATGATCAGATTATTCCTTCCCAGTTTGAGATAATGATTTGGAGATTTTGAAGAATTGGAAATTGACTCACCAAACTACACAGAAATTGAAGTATAACTATACTTTAGTTTGATAATATAGGCCTATTGATTATTCCAAAAGCTCTTACAGCTCGTAAATTCTCTGAATACTATAACCATACATGATGGGTTTCGTCGGGAAGCTTCTAACATAGAAGATGTAGTGTTTTAGTAGCATGATCATAAAATACTTGATATTGTTTACAAACTTACTTTTTCTCTTTCCAGCTTTGATAATTTAAGTTCATCCTGGAAAGACTTGTTCAATTTATGTTCCTCTGAAATTGAAAGAAAGAACATGATAGTTAACAATTATTTAGTTTACACTCCCAAAATGCACCAAAATCTAATAAATACTAAAGTGCTAAATATAGACCCTGGTATTTTAGTTGAATGTTTGCCAATTTATTGCGTTCTTGCTCCAATTCCAACTTCAATTTTTGTATCTCACGAGTATGTAGAACAGCTGCTGTGGGGCTATCTTTCTCCTCCCTCAAATTCGCAAGCTCCTAGAAGTCATTCATACAATGTCGCACAAAACAAATAAGCTTGTGATTACATTATCTTTGAAAGGTGATCTTATTCTGATACTTTTTTGTTCGTATCAGGAGTTCACAAGAGCTGGAGCAAGTGGAGCTACATGACGAGGAAGAAGACGACGAGCCAATTTTTTTTCTAACTGATGAATAGAGAGAATTCTTTGCAAAAGCTGAAGCAAGAAGGAAACAAGGTTAGCAAATTTATCCTCAGCACTCTCATGTTAATACAGACTTTTTATATATATCTTCTTATATAAATACTTACGCAAAGAGATGTAGTGCAGTTTATGTGTGTTGATATGTTTAGGATTATGTGTACTTTGTTCTCAAATCTCAAGTGAACCTGTGACAGTTGAGAAATTGATCAAGTCATTCAGCATGCATACTATTTCCTGCTTTTTATTTGTCTCAAATATGTTTCTGAGTCAAAATCCATAAGATGAAGTCAAGTATGGTGTTGCTAAAATTGAAAAAATTGGATGGAAAGATTAGGACTAATGAACCCCTTATCACTAATGCACCTAGAGCATGTTTTATAATCTCTATAAACAGTTTTTTTAAAACAATCTAATAGTTTGGTAAGTAAAAAGATAGATTTTTAAGTTGCGAAATAGTTTATAAGTATAAATCTTTTTTTGAGATTTATGATTGTAAGTAAAAGCTGGTTTTTGTTTCAGAAATGTTGCTTTTACCAAATGGATCCTAAGTACTAAATAATGTAACAAAGAAAGCAACGTCTTCCAAGAATTTCTTCCAAGAAAGCATCAGTATTTTCATTCTTATTCTAATTAGTCTTGGATAAAAGGTCAATCTTATAAGGTTTTTTTAATTATTGATATAGATTACATTATCCTCTTTAGAGTTACAGCCTAAGCTAATATTTTCAGCCTAATACATAATTAGCTTTTTCTTATGAATATCAAAATCAATTCTATATTCCTAATTTAATTTCAACTCCAAACATTTTGCTATGTACGTAAATTATGAAAATTAAATCTCTTGATTTGACTGAATATGAAATTAATGTTAAGGACTTAACTCAAATTAAATTAGTTGAGGTTGAACTTACAATTTTTGAATTCTAATAATTTAGATGAAAAGAGAAAAGAAAAGAAAATGATATTTCAGTGGTTCGACGGTTTGACAAGAACTACAAATATTATTGTGATCATCGGTGGTTTAATAAGGATAAACTTAAATTGTTAAAAAAATTGCTCTTTTTATTTGATATTTTGTTCAATTATTGCCTTGTCATTACATTTTTGAAATCATTGATAAGAAAAAATATCATCAACAGTGTGAATACCACAATTTGGATGCAAGTTGTTATGGTGGCATCAATATGTGTTGTCACACAACATAAATATTTGATGGATTGTGTTCAAAGAAAGAAGTTACATACAGATACCATCTGCAATTGCATTTATCTTTATCATTAATGTTCTAAAAAGAAAAGACAAAAAAAGAAAAGAAAAAAAATAAAAAATAAAGTGGTTGTGGTTTAAGTAATAGTACATAAGCTATATGAGTAAGTAATTCTCTATATATATTTCACCCGTTCATCTTTATTTATTTTTTAATGAATTATGTGTTTTGATCCTTATATAGTTTAATTTGTAGTGATTAATGTGCTGAAACCATGTGTTTGTTTGGCTATATTCACCAAAGACAATTTTTACAATTTGCATTTGAATGTTTGTGAAAGTAGACAAGCATGAATTGAACTTTTAATAATATAAATTCTCTTTGGATGTAGTGAACATTGTATATGATGTATCAATGAGTATATCCAAGTATGCGTCTCTATTCTCTCTGTATTGTGATATTTTGACTACTTTCTAATGTATTTTTCAAGTTTTTAATTAAAACTAATTGTCTAATAAAAAACATTAGACCGGTTTAACAAATTTAACAGTTTTAATTTATTTTATCGATTTACTACTGATGTCTGCAATATTTTTTTTATTTGACCCGAATTAATTAAGCATTGATTTGAGATTAACTAAATGAGTAAAGTGACGAATAAATTTTTAAAAATTTACACTTTGGACAAATTAATTTTTAAAAAAATATCAATAAACACTATAACATTTTTGAGCTATTGCAACATGTGTGATAAATAACACTTCAAAAGTGTTGTCTAAAGTGGTTAAAATCATCACTTAAAATTTATTACAAAAAAATAAGGCTAATCCAACACTTTGTTAATAAGTGTTATTTTTTATCAATTTAAAAAACATATAAAAAATGTTGCTTTAGTAAATTAAACAAACAACATTTATAATATTTATATATTACTCTTTATAAGAGTTGCTTTTAAATATATAATAAACTTCGGGTGAAAAGCGTTGCTTAAATTTTTTTCATCCAAATTTTAATTCCCTCTAAATATTTTAATTCCCCCCAAAACCAAAAGCAGGAAAGAAAATACAAGCAATAACTGATTCATCACCTCCTCACTCCTGTTAGTCTATTACTTAGAAACAGAACTCAAATCCTACTATTTTAGAATCAAAATTCTAACCCCAACCTTAGCTCAATTTCCCCAATTTGACGACATTGACTCGTGTTCTGCGTTCCTTTCTCTCGCCATTGTCCTAGAAGGTTCTTTCAAGTGGATGCGCAGCTCCATGGAGGCTTGCTCGGGCGGCGCGAGTGAGTTTCATGGTTGATTACGGAGGCGCGTTGGTCTCCGATCTCTCCCAGACGAACGCTTGGATGGCATTTAGAATCAAAATCATGAATAACCCTAAATCCCTAATCCCATCCCTAACACAATTTCCCCAATTTCACAACACTGATACGCGCATTCTGCGTTTCTCTCTGCTCCGCCGAGTTCTGCTCTACTCCGTCGTGTTCTTCTGCTCCGCCGTGTTCTTCTCCTTGCATCGAGTTCTGCTTTGCTCCACCATGTTCTTCTGCTCGGGCCGAGGTTTGCTCTGCTCCGCTATGTTCTTTTGCTCGCACCTTGTTCTTCGTTCTCTCGCGCTGAGTTCTGCTCCACTTCTCCGTATTCTAAATTGGGAGAAGTAGCTACTTATGCAAAAATAGTGAGAAATGTGACCTTGTTTTTCTTTTCCTTAATGTTTCAAGAATTTCATGTAACTCAATTAGATTACAGAAAGGCTATCTGCAGATAAATGTGAGGTATGTTCCTTTTGTCTTTAAATATGTCATTTAATTTTAAGTTTAAGAAATTGGAAGAATAAACTCTCAATTGCTGCTATTTTATAGGCAGAGTTGTTAAGCAAGAAATATGAGGAGAAGTAAAAACATTGTAGCGGAAATAAGATCCAAATTGATTGTTGAAGAAGCTAAATTTCGTGATATACAGGTAATTAGAAATTTGCATTATTATTTGGCAAATAGTAAAAGGATTTTAGGGAAGAATGAATTGTTATTAGCATTGCTTAATGGATATAAAGGTAATTATAAAGGTAAGAAGAATGAGATTTTGCAGCGGGAAGGGAGATAAGAAAAGGATTTTTCTGTGGTCTGAGGTTCTTCTTGTGAGAATTTTGCTCCTACTTAATTGGTCTACTTAAAGAGCTTTTGTTTTTAGTAATTGACTGTGTGGGATTGGCTTGGTTTTTTCTGGTTTTGAAATTTTGCTGAAAATGAAGCTTTCTTTAGCTGATTTTTGTCCTCCACCTCTGAAAGGTATGTTATGTATACACTATTGTTTGCATATTCTTCTTCATTGTTCATCTGCCTTTCTATTCT
Organism: Arachis ipaensis; assembly: GCF_059453495.1. Taxonomy (NCBI): domain Eukaryota; kingdom Viridiplantae; phylum Streptophyta; class Magnoliopsida; order Fabales; family Fabaceae; genus Arachis; species Arachis ipaensis. The sequence continues at coordinate 18,516,198 of NC_142443.1, read as the reverse complement.
TCACTGTTTTGGAGCTAGTTATTGTTGCATACCAGTGTTAAGGGGTGAAAATGCTATTCTCTTTTAGATCTTGATGGACTTTGGTTGCTGAGAATTTTGTTTCTCTAACGTGATTTGGTTTGATTTGTTCAGCGCCAAGCCTTTTGTTGTTTATTAAGATCATGGTTTTGCTAATGAATATACCAAAATCAGTTAGTGCTCTTGATGAATTTAGGTGGCAGTTATGAACATTCTGTTGGATATTCATGGCATTGTGATGGCTGTTATTAAGATCATTGGTTAATGTACTAACTGAAAATATTTCACTTGAAGATTTGAAAACAGAAAATTAGAATCTGCTGAATATAAAAGTATGCTGGAAATCCAAGAATTTAAAATAGAAAATAATTGTGGAAGGATTAATGACAGAGAAAGGAGAAGCTAGAAAGGAGAAGTTAAGGAGTGAAGGAAAAGAGAAAAATGTTAGAATAGGATAGAGCTATAATATACCTTCTGATTTACCCAAATAAAATAAAATAAATAGCTCGTTATGAAATAATGAAAATGTCCTAAATTGGATTCTGTTACAAATATTAGGACATTTAAATATATGACATATGAGTAATTTTATCTGAATAAGGTATATTATATTGATACATGAAGAAATAAAAAAAATGGGGATTATAGCCAGATTTTAACACCTTTTGATTGGGGGATTGCAGTTTGAATGGGCTTGGCAGCACCCTGTCGAATCCTTGGCCGTAAGGAAGGCAGCTGCAAATTTTAAATCTCTTTCGAGAGTTGCCAATAAGATCAAACTCGCATACACAATTCTCACCTACCATCTTGGCAGAGGTATGGTCTTTATTTCTTTATTGAGTTTGGAATTGAAATTCTCTTTTTGTTGGGCAATGGAGTGGATTATGTACTGAGTTTACTGACAATATTGTGTATGAATGGTCACAGCATGAATATGACAGTGAACTTCTTCTCCACAAAGTATATGAAACATTGTGCTGGTTGCCCAAGCTTGCCAGAGCACATGACGATTGAGATGGGCGAAATGGATGAACTCCCATGCTATATAGTGGGAGAATTGATGGTTTGGTATCAGATAAGGATGACGTTGATGAAGGGGAGTTTGGTAAAAACAATAGTAATGAATATACCAAAATCAGTTAGTGCTTGTTTGGATTTGTTTGCATGTCCCTAATGGATATTTGGTATATGAGTTATATAGAAAATGAAATTGGTTAGAATAATCATGCTTCTCACTATAGAAAATGAAATTACTGCTTAATTAATTCTGGTCCTGTAAAATTACTATAATGTTTCATTGTTATGATATATTTATCTGCCTCTGATTTAATCACTAAATGATGCTAGTTGAGTTTTTAATATCTATTTTAATTAGAATTTCATTAGTTATTAAGGTTTTATCTCTTTTTTTAATTTCATCGCCTTTTGTTTGTTCTCAGGGCTATGCTGCTGGAAATGCAACTCCAAGTCTTTTTTAAAAATGTGGAGAAAGCATTTCTCAAAAAGTATTAGGCCAAATGAAAAGCAGACCATGCTGGTCGAAGGTAAATATAATTTATCATACAATGCAATTTACACCAAGGCTAGCTGATATTAATTTTTCTTCTGCATTAAACTTTAGATCCTAAGCCATACAATGCAGAGTGCCAAGATAGTCAAAATAGTGGAAGAAGTCATTTGACAGAGTGCCAAGAGTTTGAAATATGTGTAGCCTAGTGAAAAACTTGCAGAAATAGGAGCTAGCTACTAAGAAAAATTTGAAACAGGGGTGGGTGGGGGCTTGTATTTGGCAGACCAGCAATTGTGAACTAGCTTTTGACCTTTTGCATATGACCACAGAAGATTGAAAACTTAATTGGTAGGGATAGGGGGCTTTGAAGTTCCTCTATGTCGTACCAATTATGGCTTTTAGAGTAAGAAGGATATATTTGCAATGGATATTGACAGACTAGAAATTTAGACTCGTTGATTCAATTGGTGGAAGAGGTGGTTGTGAGGATAAAACAGAGGCTTACCAAAGTGAGGCTAAGGTTTGGTGTTTTTAGGTGAGAAAATTGAAATTTTGTGAGTGATATATGCAGAGGGGAGAATAGTAATAAATAAAAAAGAAAATTAATAAAGTAATCATGTGACTTTGATCCATAAAATAAGTGCTCTGACTTGCTTCTATTGAACTGCATTGGATTATTATTTTTTTTTTATATACAGTTGTTTCATTTTATGGCATATGTTGCTGGAGTTTATAATTGTAATGATGCTTGGACAGCTCATGGTGATTCTGTCTATCATCCAAAATATCTAATATTTTTTATTCTAAAGCAATATTTCAATTATTGAGACCTTGTTATTCGAATTGTCTTTTTCTTGGTATGTTTTCTTCAAAGTATATGATTATTATCAATGCTTCTTACACACAAGCAATCAAGGCAATTGATTAAGTTAATTAATAATGTGTTTGTGGTTTAAACTCGAGCTTTTATGTTTCTTTTCATGCATAACACTTCCAGTGCTAATGTAGGTGTTAATATAGGTGTTTGTTTTTTTTTCTCTTGAAGGAGATTGATAAAAAATATTTGCGAATCTTTAGTGAACACTAAGTGTAAATTGTGCATATATAGCAAATTGTTGCGGCATGACCTCGTAAGATATTTTTATCTTATACTTATTTTCTTTTATATGTTTATGTTATTATTTTGCACTTTTTTTTATGTATATTGTTCTATTCAGAGTTGGAATTAAAAAAAAATAGTTGGAATTACTAACATAACTTTCCCCCCCGGATTTGGCCACTTAGAAGGAGTTTTTTAGACCTATTTATTACTTTTATATCTATAGTATTTAATATCATAAAGAAATTTTTATTATAATTTTTCGATTTTAATGATAAGTTGTTTATTTTTTGTTGTGTATTATTTGCAGATTTAGCATATGGAACAAGTCAAACATAGATATAAAATATGCAAGTAGATTGAGATCTTTTTGATAAATATTAATTACTATTTTGTTATGACAATTATTGTTAGACAAGAATTTTATTATTTTGTTGAAAATTATTGATGAACATGTATTTGAAATACTAATTGAACTTTTTAATATCTATTTTAATTAGAATTTTATTATTAGTTGTTTTGTCTCTTTTATAATTTTTTTTATTGTGCACAAATTTATTTATTAATTAAAATAATTACACATGTATGAACAAAAAATTTAATTGTAAATTTTATTTTTTTGTATTTTTATTACAAAAATAATTTTTATTTTTATCAAAAAGGCAACCTTTTTATTAATTGTATATTTTGAATATTAGACAACACTTGTATGGTTGCATATCCAAAAGAAAAAGCAACACTTGTATAGGTTGCATATCCAAAAGAAAAGGCAATACTTTAAAGGGTTGCATATTCAAAACTAATAGGCAACACTTCAAAGGATTGCAAATTCTAACTTATAAGCAACATGTAAAAGAGTTGCATTTTATTGTAAATAGGCAACACTTTTTAGTAGTGACCAAAATACGAGAGAAGAGACAACACTGCAAAAGTGTTGTCTCAAACACACCTTTGAAGTGTTGTTATTTTTTAACTAAAGGCAACACTTACCAAGTGTTGCTCTCAAAAGCGTTGCTTTTGAAACAAAAAGTGTTGCCTTGATCTAAGGCAACGGTTGCATATGCAACGCCGCCTAAAAACGTTGCCTTAGGTCCAAAAGTGTTGCCATAGATCAAAAGCAACCTTTTATCAGCTTTTAGGTAACACTTTTTAAATGTTGCCTCAACCTGAAAATGTTGTAGTGAAAGTTTTTTAAGATACTAGAGATAAACACACTAATTTAAATTAGCTCATGTAATTAGGATAAAAAGTCTTAATTTAAATTAATTTGTTCATATTTATTATTTTAAATATTTTATTAGTATTTTTATTAAAGACTAATTTATTCAAAATATAAATTTTTTAGTGATTTATTTATCACTTAATTCTAATTAAATTGAATCAGCTAGTTTAATTCGATTGTTAGTACCATAAATTTTTTTATATAATTTTTTTTATTTGGTCATCATACTGATAGGTGCTAGAAGCTAGTGAGTATAGTAGTTGATGTGGTTGTTAGTTTTAATTAGTTTATAAATAAAAAGCTATGATTAATAGTAAACCACATAGAAATATAAATTTAAGAAATGAAGATATCTATAAAAGATATATTTGTACTTGTATTGAGAAGTTATGAGTCCATGACTAATTTAACAATGTAGGCCACCAATAAACATAAACTATTGAGTTCAATTTGAGAGTGTTTCAAACACTAGCTTTCTTTCATGTTCATTTATTTTTTTTATTCTAATTTTGATGCTAATTTTATTATTTTTCTTTAGCAGTCAAAACTGTTTCTTTGGAAGTAACAAATCTACTTATTCTATCTTACCTGTGCTGATTTTTTTTAAGAACAAGTAATATCTCTTTCACTATGATTGGTAAATTAGGATTTATTTTCCCAGAAAAAATATTTTTTTAGTTGTTACTAAATAGTGCACATGGCTATAAACTAGAAAAAAAACACGTTAAGCTATGGAAGTTATGGATAAATCATGGATTAAGACCACAGAATTCTCTTGAGTATGCACAAGGTGTTTCAAGATTTATTGAGTTTACTTTTGCGCATCATTCTGCCGACGGAAGAATCATATGTCCATGTAGTGCATGTGCTTTTAAGAAGTGGCTAACAAGGGACGAGATGTATGATCATTTGATTTGTACACAATTCCCAATAGGATATACATTTTGGTTTTATCACGGAGAGCGCTCGATAGGAGAAACTAGCAACGTCTCAAGTAGTAGTTTTTCGAATGTAGTACAAAATCCTATGGCCGATGAGCAGCATCCAATGGTTGAGGTTGATTCAATTCGAAACTTGATCAGTGAAGGACTAGGAGTTGGTAGGAACAACCGATATGGAACACCCATAATAGTAAATGAAGTCATTGATAGTGGTGGTGAAAGACCGATGCCTAGTGAAACTCCTGAAACTCTTGAAGCGAAAGGGTTTAGCAAGCTGCTAAAGGATGGAGAAGAACCATTATATGAAGGGTGTACAAGATACTCGAATTTATCTTTTATATTGAAGTTGTTCCATATCAAATCCCTCTGTGGTATGACCGATAAGTCTATGAAGATGATTTTAGAACTATTGAGTGACGCATTCGAATATGCGAGGATTCCAAGTTCTTTTTATGAGGCAAAAAAGATCATTTCTAAACTCAGTTTGGATTGCACAAAGATACATGCTTGCCTAAACAATTGTATGTTGTATTGGGGCGAAGATGAGAATAGAGAGATATGTAAGGTCTGTAATAGGTCTAGATGGAAAACATATAAGAAAAAAGGTCTAGCTGAGGCATCGAGTATTATTGGTAACAAAAAGAAGAAGCATCCAGCAAAAGTTCTTCGTTATTTTCCTTTAAAATCTCGATTGAAAAGATTGTTCTACTCGTCAAAGACTGCTGCTGATATGTGATGGCATGCTACAGCTGAGAATAAGGATAACGCAGTGAGACATCCAAGAGACTTTGAAGCATGGAAAAGGCTTGATTTGGAGCACTCCAACTTTGCATCCGATCCACGAAATGTGAGTCTTACATTAGCTACCGATGGCTTCAATCCACATGGAACTTTGAGTGCAAATCATAGTATTTGGCATGTCATTCTCATTCCGTATAATACTCCTCCATGGGCGTGTATGAAATCGACATCAATCATAATTTCAATGATCATTCCTGGCAAGAAAATGCCAGGAAATAACATAGATGTTTATTTGCAACCTCTAATAAAAGAGTTAAAGGAGTTATGGGTTGAGGGTTGCGATGCATATGATGCTTTAAAATAAGAAGTGTTTAAGTTGCACGCAGTTTTATTGTGGACAATTAGTGACTTTTTTGGGTTAGGGACTCTTTCTGGGTGGAATACATACACAAGACTTGCTTGCCTGTCTTGCAACTTCAATAACATCCGTCATCGTCTCAATCACAGCAAAAAGTATTATTTTATGGGTCATCGTTGCTTTCTGGATCATAGACACAAGTTTAGATTAAACACCGTTCAATTTAATAGAAGACAAGAAACAAGGCTTTCACCAAGAACATTTTCTGGCAGTGAAATCCTTTCACAAGTTGAGAATATTAATGTCACCTTTGGCCGAAGAGAAGAAATAGGAAGAAGTGGTAAAAGATTACGCACTGGTGGACCTGTTGAAGGAGGTGGTACTCAACAATGGAAAAAGAAGAGTATTTTTTTAGTTGCCATATTGGAAGTCTAATTTGTTGCGTCACAATCTCGATATGATGCATATTGAGAAAAATGTATGTGACAATGTACTATATACTTTGTTAAATGATAGTTCGAAGTCAAAAGATCACATAAATGCTCGAAGAGACCTTCAAGAAATGGGTATCAAGCGCTATCTGTGGCCAAGGGAAAATGGAAAGTGTCCTCCGGCAATTTATACTTTGAACAATTTGGGTAAGAAGAGATTCTTGACAACTTTGAAAAACGTCACTATTCCTGATGGTTATGCAAGCAACATATCAAGGTGCATTGACTTAGAGTCTCTTAAGTTGAGTAGGATGCTAAAAAGTCATGATTGTCATATACTTATGGAGCAATTATTACCGTTAGCCATGCAAACAGGGCTGCCTGATGAGGTCTCTGCAGTGCTTATTGAGATGTGTTCATTCTTTAGACAATTATGTGGTAAAGCGTTAAGTGCCCCCTGTTTGGAAAAGTTGCAAGATCAAATTGTCCTCGCGTTATGCCACATGGAAATGTTATTCCCTTCTTCATTCTTCACATTTATGGTTCACTTGATGGTGCACCTTGTAGAAGAAGCTAAACTTGGAGGCCCTATCCATTATAGATGGATGTACCCTATTGAGAGGTAAAATTATTATCTTAGATCGTTATTTATAACTTTGTTGGATAGTATTTAATCTTCATTCCTGGATAGGTATTTAGGACATTTGAAGTCATATGTACGTAACAAAGCACAACTAGAAGGATCTATAGCACAAGGATACTTAATGGAAGAAATTCTTACATTTTGCTCCAGATATTTAGAGAACATTGAGATTAGATGGAATCGACCTAGCCGAATTGATGATGAACCAAACCATGAAGAATCAAATCCTTGGTTAGATACTTTGTTTCCTCAAGTAGGTAAACCACTTGGTGTTTCCTCATATTTCACTTTAACAGCCATTGAGAAGTTACAAGCTCATAGACATGTGTTAACTAATTGCTCCATAGTTGACAACTATCTCCAGTGAGTATTTCAGCATGTTCTAATTCATATAATTAAGATTCTTTGAATGACCTTTAATCCTAATATTAAGACATCTATAGGGAGTTTAGAAACATTGTACGAAAGCAATTAAAAAGTCGGACGAGAAATACATCAGAGATAGATAAGAAAGTTTATAGAGAGTTTGCAAATTGGTTCTCTACCCGTGTGAGTTAAATTCTTCCTCTTTGAAATTATTTTTTCCATTTTCCATTACATGAACTTGATAAAATATTCATCATGCTTTCTTAGATTGTTCGAGATCTTGATAAAATTGAAGAATCTAAGAGAACGGTGTTTTTTAGTCTTGCCAAAGGGTTGATTGACCAAGCAAGATGATTTTCTGCATATAATATCAATGGATACAAGTTTAGGACTCTAGAACGTGAAAAAGGTTTAAAAACTCAAAACAGTGGTGTTTTTGGGATATTTGGAACAAGAAGCTACTTCCGCAATAGTGATCCTAATATGAGGTTTGGAGCAGTACCTTATTATGAAAAGTTAGTGGACATTATTGAACTTAATTATGATGGTATATTCTTTGTAACCTTGTTTAAATGTGAATGGGCTAATACCACTAACTCAAGGGTCATGAAAGTAGATAACTTAGGTTTTACCTCTATCAACTTTAATAGATTGATACATACCGGTGAGTATGAGGATGATGAGCCATATATTAAGGCTAATAAAGCTCAAATAGTTTATTATGTGGAGGATGAGAAAGAAAAAGGTTGGAGCATACCAATTCAAGTAAAGCCAAGAGACTTATATAATATGGGCAATGAGGATGAAGACATAATTTATGACAATGTGGGTTATCCATCACAAGATTTGGGACAATTTTTTACAGATAACATTTCACATGTACCATTAGCAAGAGAAATTATAGAGGAAGAAAATATAAAGTAATGTAAGTCTTTAGTTGCAAGTCATTGAGTGTTATATATTGTTTTCGTTCATAATTTTAAATTTTATTACATAAAAATAATAGTTTGTTTTAGTAGTTTCTTGTTTCTTTGGTTGTTAGTTGATTAAATTAAGTATTGTTATTTCATTTTCATTCTCTCATTGATATATTAATTTCAATATCTCTTGAGACGTTGCAGAAATGTCTAAGAAAAGGATTGTTTCTTCACGTGAGAATATATCTACTCATGAGTTTAATGAGTCATCACCCGTTGATCAATTTGAATCCTCTCAATCCATAGAGTCTGAACCTACTTTATCTACTAGTTCAGAAGTTTCACATGTTCCATTAGATGTAGCAGAAAGAAAGTCCAACAAGTACTGGACAGTTGATTTGGAAGGTATGTTATAAAATTTAGTTCAATTATAGCATTGTATATTAAAAGATGTACTAGGAAGGAAGTATAATAATGTATAGTATATGATTTGAATAATTTGATAGATGCAACTGGAATGATTAAGGAATGTCACTTAAGGTTGAAAGATATGTGGGTGCTGTCTCGTGAGACTAAAATTATTGTGCATTGGAATGAGCATGGCCAACTAATTGGTGAATCTGGTGGCCTTTTAGGCTTATTTTTAGGAGCTGTTGCTGAAAATTTCAAAAACTTTCCTATAAGTTATGAGAAATGGCCTTTGGTTCCAACAGAGCCATACAAAAATGGAGCCTATAGAGATATTATTCAGGTTCTTTTTTACTTAATTATTTAATAAAAATTCGAGTTGATTTTCAATAATGCATTCCTATGTTCTGGTATTGTATCATTCTTAGACAATTTCAGCTATTATTATTTACTGAAAATAAATATTATTTTTTGTATATTTGACATAATGAAGTTAGAGTATGAGTTAATTGTTAAATATTAAGTTGACTATATTATTTAATTTGAGAATTTTGAGTTACATTATTGAGGGGGGAATTAAAGAGAGTGCATGCATGAATGTGAGGTTACAGGGGCTAAATATTTATATTCACAGTAACTTTAACTATAATGTAAATTCTTTAGCAACTAAATTAAGAAATACTGTAGTTATTTTCATGAAAAGATCTAGCAGAAATCTAATATGAATGTGAGGTATTCTTATGCAATCCTTTTGAGAAGAAGATTTGGTTGATCTAATGTTTAAAAGCTCACATAATTAAATAAAAACAAGCACTTGATAGATCAAATCAAAATATAATACAAGACAAAATATAACAAGAAGAAGAAAGTAATGATAAATATTGTAGAATGCATACAATGGTGAATTGGGACAAAGTGAAAATGGAGATGAGCAAAGAGAAGGGAGTAGAATATGATGATGCGGTTTGGTTCAAGAGCAATAGAGGAAGTGGTTTGGTTTTGTGAATGAAGAGAAGAGAGAGAAATAGATTTGTGTAATGAAAAGAAAACTGAAGTGAAAGTGAAGTGGAGTAGACACATAGGTTTAAATGAGTGACACTTAATAATATTTAATTTAAGTATTAGCTTAAGACGAAATAAATAGTATACCCATCCGCTATAGAATATGTATATAAAATAATTAATTTAATAATGTAGCAGATTTTTCGAAGAATAAATTACAATGACTTTACTCTTTTATATTTGTAATGATGCATTCAGCTTCTTACTGTCCTGCTCAACAATGGAAAGTCAATTTTTTATTATATTTTCTGCATCTTAAATTAACAATTCGGCATAGCATGAGTCTATTAACATTTCTTTGAATTATGTTCTATTTTTAGTTATTAATAAGTTCAAATAATTTTACCTATGTGTCTATGTTACAATTATTCAGGTTAATTATTTTTATGTTTATACTATGTAGAGATTCTTTAAAGTTGATGATGGAAAGCAAAAGAAGTACATACTACAAAATCTTGGCAGAAAGTAGAAAGATGATACATGCAAATTGTTTAATGACAATTATAACTGGAATTTTACTAGAGAGCAAAATATAGTGTCGTGTCCAAAAGGAGTTCGAGTCAGCTTAGAGCAATGGGCAACTTTTATTGATTATAGATTAAGGTCAAGAACTCAGGTAATTGAATGTACACACACATTGTATATTTCACTTTATATTGACAGGTTGCTAATTAAATTTGCATTTGTAGAAAATGTGTGAGAAAAATGCAAGTAATCGAAAAAAACAAACAATTCTTCATACACTCGGATCCAAGATGATTGCTAGGAAGAAACACGAGTTGGTTTGTGATTAAGTCCTTATCAGAATAATATTCTGTAATTTAATTTATACATGCGTTGAAATTGAATTCCCATTTATTGATTTGATAGGAAACTGCGAACAAGAGAGTTTTTACTAAAGCTGAAATATATCCAATTAGTCATAAGAAGAATGATGGATCTTTTGTTAATGATGAGGCTAGAGAGAAAAGTGTAAGCACTTTCACTTTATTTTGGCTTTGTTTGTTATTGATGATGGAGATTATTCTAATGTTGATGCATTTCTCAAATTTTTATCATAGGAACAATTAGCTTTGCTTCAAGCTAATGAGGGTTCTCCTACTGATGATGCATATACCAAGTTATTTGGAAAAGAACACCAGGGTTGTGTTAGAGGTGTAGGATTTGGTGTCTGTCCATTCCGAGTCATGAAAACTGCTAATAGTTTAAGAGGAGTATCTTGTTCATGCAATCATGACTTTAATATGGCTAAAGTTCACTGTATGGAAGTAGAATTATAAGAGAATAAAGCAATAATTTCCTTATTACAAGTTCAAGTGACATATTTTATTAATCATTGTATGGGTGGAAAAGTGCCACATGACTTTCCTACAGCTACAAATAATGGGGTAAATATTATACTTTGTTCTTTTTTCCTGAATCTTTCATTGTGAATGGTTTAGTAAAACAATGATTTAGTTATTATTGGTCATTATCCTTATTTGTTCAGATGGTTTATGCCTATTAATGTTAGACTTAAATTATATAATGGTCTTTGTTTTTATTCTAACGTATTTTTATTTATTTTTAATCCTAGGTTGCAGACTCACCAATGGAGACAAGGCCACCTTCTACTATTCCATGACTTGATTATAGAGTTTTATGATTGAATTGACCGAAGACTTTTGTTATCAAAGTGACTGTTTATTTTAGGCTTTTAGCATAGTTAAATAATAGAAGCAAAACTCTTTTCTAATTCAATTTTAGGATTGCATTATTTGAATTTACTTTGATATGTAAATAGTTGTTAAACACTGGTTGTGTTTGATTTATGATTATGTAAGACTTATTAAATATATATTATATTTTGAAATACAATGTTCATATTATTTTGGTACCTTTTTTCTATTTTATTTTGAGTTGTAGATTTTAATATTATAGTAGTAATTTTTTTATTAGGATCGAAGCAATTAGAAAGTAGTTTATATATAAGTTTGTTTTTTTTTTAAATATGTTGCAGGTATCGCAGCGGTTTAAAACCGCCACGAATATCATATCAGACGCCCCTCAAAGCTCATTTTGTGGCGGTTTTAAACCGCCTCAAATTGTCCAACGGTCATTTCCAATACGTTTTTTTGCAACGGTTACCAAACCGCTGCCATACACCTGTTCGGCTGTTCTGCCTGATTCGAGAACATAGTGGCGGTTTCAAACCGCTACCATTTGCCGAGTGACTCTCGCCGGCGGTTATTCCAGCAGTTCTTCAAAATCGCCGCCGCTGCTGTGCCAACGGTTGACCTGGGCGCGCTTTGTTCACTGCCAGAAACCGAAAATAGCGGCGATTATAACCACCGCCACACCCCCAAATAACCGCTGCCGCTTTACTATTTTGTTGTAGTGATGGTTGAACCCCGAAAAGGATCCAGTGGTTCCCGATATACCTATGCTCGACGCTCCACCACCATCCCTTGTAGCGGAGCTATGATTCGATGGGCCATGGGTTCCCGAAAGCTCTAGTTCTGCACCTTCAACAGAGTATAGCTCAGAGACGTGGATTGATCAGATGATGGCGGATCTGTACTCTAGTTCTTTTGAGACCGGAAAAGCGGACTCCACAGAGAATGCGAGCAGCAGCAATATCACAAGCACGTCAGAGTGATTCCCTTGCTTCAACATATTGTGATAACAGTTTCCAAATATCCAGTATCACTAACAGCAGTAGTAGTAGTCTTAATAGTAATGGTCCTTGCTCTCGCATTTGATAGTCTTTTAGAGGTCTAACTCTTTTTATTTATTTAATAAGTAGATCGGGTCCCATACTAGAGTGAATCTTGTGAGCCAGGGACTACAACCATTAAAAAGAAGTATATAATTAAGTATGAACTTGGATTTTGTGATGAATTAAGCCTGCGGGCGTTTCATGTATGATATGATTATCCTATGCTATACTTTTCCGTTTCTTGTATTAACTGCTTAACTTACAATTATTCCAATATGCATGACTAGATACACGATTCTTGACTAGCGCTACAGGCTCATATGTATACACTTAGGTAGCGTTTGTTTTGAGGTATTGAGACAGAGACTGAGAGACTGAAACTCAATATCGTATTTGTTAGTTCAGAGACTGGTACTAAAATTTTTATCTCTATCTCTAAAATTTTAGTATTTCAGTACCTCAAAAAAGTAGGGACACAGAGGACTGAAATTTTTAGAGATGGAGACTGAAACTTTAATAACATTTTTTACCTAAAATACTTTCATTTCAATTAATTAATTCCAATTTTACCCTTTGTGCAAATTAAATTAGAGTTTCATTCTTGTTTCAATTCCTGTCTCCCATTTTGCACCAAACAGAATACTGAGATTTATTTCAATCCCTGTCTCTTAGTCTCTGTCTCTCAGTCTCAGTCTTTCTGTCTCTGTCTCTCCACCAAACGCTACCTTAATATATGGTCTAGAGTCTCTAAAGTCAACTAAATAGTAGCGCCTAGCTGCTAGCCTTGCTCATGACAGGCTAGAAATTAGGACATTACATGAAACAGATTGTTTGAACGTTCTGCACCTTTTGCATGACTCTGGTGGTAGTTACACGTCTGAAGTTGTTGATTTAATTCACAAAATTCAGGAACTTTTATCAAGATTTTGGTATGTTCAAATCGATTGAATAACTAGAGAAGCAATAAAGTGACGAATTAAATGGCTAGATATGAAACAAAAAATAATTCCAATCATATCATTTGGTCAGAGTCTAGTGATATTTTCCAATAAATTATCAGTTCTGATTTAAAATAGATGTTTGCTTTGATCTTCTCTTTTGTTTAAACATCATAAAACAAAATTTAGAACACAAAACGATTTTATTTCTCTTATTTTCTATCAAACGCTGAATAATAAGAAAAACTCAAATTTTGCTTTCTCTTTTCTTAGGAGAGGCTTTTTTTGTTTTGGGGGGGGGTATACAGCACTCACATAAACTCTATTAATAATTTATTTATTGTCTCTAGTAAGACTTGAACCAAAATACAACATTTAGGCTTTTTTTTTTTGGGGGGGGGGTATACAGCACTCACATAAACTCTATTAATAATTTATTTATTGTCTCTAGTAAGACTTGAACCAAAATACAACATTTTAAAAGACATGATCATGAATCATTAAGTTAAAGCCTTAGCTGTGGAGAGGCCATTTAAGTCATGAATGGAACGGTACTAATAGAGAATGTGAAGTTCATTTGGTCGTGTACGTCTAAAATGGACTACGCAAGTGATTCAACAAATTTAATATATTGTAATCAACCTGAATATACTACACGAAATCTAAATTTAATAATTATAGAGTAAATATCCAACTTGATCCTTGTCCAATTTCACGAAAAACAAAGCGATCTCTGTCCAAAAAAAAAGGGACACTTCGATCCTCAACTTTTTTATTTTGGGACAATACAATTCTTCTGTTAAAAAATCCATTAAATAATAACAAAAATTAATTTTGTGGGAATTTTATTTATATTTTGTGGGGTTTTAAACCTCCACAAACTATTAATAAGTTTGTTTTTGAAAAATTCTTTTATCAATGGTGGTTAAGTGAAGAAAAACCATTGATGAAAATGATGTCGCAAAAAAAAGTAATTGTAGTACCTTTTAAAGGAAAAAAATAACATCGAATAAGAAATGAAAGAAGAGAACTTTATTGTTGATAATATTGGTATTGGTAATGATGATGGTAGAGGAGATAATGATGATGATAAAGTATAGTTACACAATAAAAATAATAGAGGTAGGAGTGATAATAATGAGGATGAAAAATATAGTGGTAGTAATTGATTATATTGTTGAAAAGATTTTTGTGAGGATTTAAAATCCCTGCAAAATACAAATAAAACTCCACAAAATTAAATTTTGTTATTATTTAACAATTTTTTTAACAGAGAGATTGTATTGTCCCAAAATAAAAAGGTTGAAGATCAAAATATCCCTTTTTTTTTTATAGGGATCGCTTTGTCCTTCATAAAAATAGACAAAGACCGAATTGGGTCTTTAATCATAATTGTATCCAAATAGACTGTTGTATTTTCTCAATTTTCAGTTGCGTCTATAACACCCTAAGTTATATCCTATCTTTGAGGGTCTTTAAATAAGATGGCACACTCGATAGAGAAAGAGACTGAACTTAATCGTTACGCAAGGAAGGGAGGAAGTACGTGTGAAGAGGAAAACAGGTAGTACTAAAACGATGATAAATATGAAATAATAAACTTATCCATGAGTACGGTTCAAAATAAAATGCTTAGAGGTAATTAAACAAAGAAAAGAAACTAATACGTCCTAACTAATTTCGTTGGAGAGGCTCCCATACTTGTGTCCTATCCTATCCTTGGTCAGGACCCTTCAGTTATTCACGTATCGAGGTATCAGTGATTTTTCTCCAACACCTTTTCACGCAGTGAAGATCTGGTTCCGTTGTGTGGGATGAACTAGGACTCGATGGGCAGCTGGGATTCTCCTTCCACGAACTCTCGACCTAAGTAGATAGTTTGGAGCACGGTAGTAGTGGTCGTAACTATCCACGCGTGGTTCGAGGGTCATACTCAGAAGTCACCTTTGGGGGGCACTGCATTGTCTCTATCTGCTGTGCCATGTTCCTCTGGAGACAGTATGGAAAAAGAAAAAGGGATGAGAACCTAACGTCTCAGTAGGAGTGCTGTGCAACACCTCCATATCTATCTCCAGCTCACGTGCGGGATTTTAAAAGAAAGTCGTACGATATGGCATGTAATATGAACCTCTTGTAAAGCGTAAAACATATAGGTAAAAAGGAAAGAACATAGAAAGAGAATAGAAGGATAACATCTTAAGTAACATCAACATAATCATAAATATATCTTAAAAAAACATAATCAATCTTTTCATTCATGCTTTCTCCTTTCTTAACTTATAAATTTTATGGAAGGTATTGAGCTCAAACCGGTATAAAAGGCGGGAGTCCCCTTCCCTAACCGAAGGTTCTTATCCCAAACGTTTTGGCGATCACCTTCCCTTACCGAATGTTCATCTCGATCGATCACCTTCCCTTACCGAAGGATCATATCGATATCTTGTATTTGGGGGTCACCTTCCCTTACCGAAGGATCATTCCCTCAGTTTAATTTACAATTAGGTTTTGTTTAACCATACACGAGAGGAAAATCATATAAGAAGAGATCATGCAAGAAAAGGGACAATTATGATGATAAAGGGATATATGAAAAACATGAGACTCTGGCATGTGTATGAATTTTCTAATTAAAAGATTTTGGTAGTATAATAGCATGGATTGAAAGATGTCATATCAAAGTACAAGAAATAGGGTATTTTAAATAATTGCACAAAGTATTAAAGAAGTTATGTATTCTCGATCCTAAGGGAATAATATAATGGTGCAAATGATCATATACATAATAAGAATAGGGTATATTAAATATTTGAATAACATATTGAGAAAGCATGTACTCTTGACTTTAAAGGAGTATTAATAACATAATGATATAAGAGGTCACATAGATGCACATAATAGAATAGGATATATTAAACATTTGAATAAAATATTGAAAAAAACATGTACTCTTGATTTTAAATGAGTAATAATAATATAATGATATAAGAGATCACATATATGGATATAATAGAATATGGTATGTTGAACAAGACATTATAAGAAGGCATGTACTCTCGGCCCTAAGGGAATATTAATAATATAATAATATAAGAGAGCACATAATAAAATGGCGTATATTAAATAGCTGAATAAGCATTTTAAGAAGGCATGTACTCTCGACCATAAGGGAATATTAACAATATAATCATATGAAAGAGCACAAAAATGGGTATAGTAAATAATTGAATGAACATCATAAGGAGACATGTACTAATGATTTAAGAAGACATGAATAACATAATGGACAGACATGATCAACATGGATAAAGGATGAGTGAAAAATAATTAATACCATGATAACATTCGTGAATGGAAGAAAATAAAAATGGAACATAACACATGCCAAGCATTAAAAAAAACATAATGCCCTACTCTTTTTTTTTCTAACGCTTCTTTGAGCTTGCCTCTTGTATTTGCACACAGAATATATTTTGTAGAGAGAGAAGGGAGAGGTTTTGGTATTTTAGAGAAGTGATTTTCTACCTATAGGTGCACCCCTATTTATATACATTTGGAGATAGGGTGGTTGGGATAATTTTAATTTCAAACCGAGGGTGGTTACTAGATTCCTATCCATAAATTTAAAATTCTAAGCCTATCTCCTAACTGATTTTCAAATTTCAAATTTAATTTTGTTTCTAGAAGGGTGATTGTTACATTATCACCCCCATAAAAAAAAGAATTTGTCCCCAAATTCTACATCCTAATTCGGTCGATAAAGGTCATTAGTAGGATGCATAGTGATTTGGACATGGGTTAGCTAATCTTACTAGTAGCGGAGAGAGATATGAACAAAAGAGAAGCACCAGTATCATCTAGGATGGTTAAAGGATTCCATTAATTGTGCATTTACCCTCGATTCGATCTTCTGACTCGTGGACTTCCTCGCTGCTGAGGGCAAAGACTCGCCCTCGACGCTGTGGTGGATTGGCAGGGAGTGGGAGAACTGCTGGGCATTCCCTGGCGATATGCCCCGGCTGAAAACACCAAAAACAGACATTTTGTCCGGCAAGGCACCTACCCCTATGTTGCTTCCCACATGAAGCACACTCCTTGAGTTCGGTGGTCTTTGGTGAGGCATCAGTGGGAGGTTCCTGGCGATCCGTGCCCTGTTGAGGTTGCCTTTTTGTAGGTTTCTCAAGAAAAGCCTTCTTCTGCGGCGGCTGCTGAGATGATTCTTGATTCAGTTGCCTTTTCTTGAAAGCCTCGCTTCTTTCCGACGCTAGTTTTTTGGTGCATTCATCGACACCTAGCACTTGCTAACGAGGGAGGAGAACTCCCGGATTTCCCGTGGGGCTATAGCGGTTAGGACTTTTGCCCTGAGCCCTCCTTGATACTTCATACACTTTCACTTTTCATCTGGATTAGCCTTATACATGGCGGAAAATTTGCAGAGTCTCTCGAACTTCTCTGTGTACTCTGCAATACTCATCCTATCTTGCCTCAGCTGAAGAAACTCCATCTCCTTGGACTCTCGAACAGAAAGGAAAAAGTACTTCTTGTAGAAAGCTTCTTTGAAGGTGGCCCAACTGATATTTGTTCCCGCATCCTCCAACAACCGTCTTGCTCCATCCCACCAGAACTCGGCATCAGCTTTGAGCATGAAGGTAGCGTAGCTCACTTGCTGCTCCTCAGTGCACGGAAAAATTGTGAATACCTTTTCCATTTCAGTCAGCCATTCTTCTGCCATATCAGGGTCGAGGGCTCCACGGAACTCAGACGGACCAATCTTCTTGAAGTCAGCAAAAGTTGTACGGGTCTATCCCACCTCCAGCCTGGGAATATTGGGATCCTTGTCCCCAGTGGAAAGTTGTTGGGCCATCAGAGTGGTGGCTTGGGCATGCTCCTTCATTGCCTTGGCCATCTTCTTCATGTACTTTGCTAGGTTTGATGAGCTCGAGCTCGAACCACGTGGGCGTCCACGCTTGCCATAGGTCCCCTGTTTATGGATAACCATAGGAAGAAGTTTTATTAGCCATATCTCCTGAGACAGAATCCCTAGGATCGACTTTGCTCTGATACCATTAATGTAACACCCTAAGTTATATCCTATCTTTGAGGATCTTTAAATAAGATGGCACACTCGATAGAGAAAGAGACTGAACTTAATCGTTACGCAAGGAAGGGAGGAAGTACGTGTGAAGAGGAAAACAAGTAGTACTAAAACGATGACAAATATGAAATAATAAACTTATCCATGAGTACGGTTCAAAATAAAATGCTTAGAGGTAATTAAACAAAGAAAAGAAACTAATACGTCCTAACTAATTTCGTTGGAGAGGCTCCCATACTTGTGTCCTATCCTATCCTTGGTCAGGACCCTTCAGTTATTCACGTATCGAGGTATCAGTGGTTTTCCTCCAACACCTTTTCGCGCAGTGAAGATCTGGTTCCGTTGTGTGGGATGAACTAGGACTTGATGGGCAGCTGGGATTCTCCTTCCACGAACTCTCGACCTAAGTAGATAGTTTGGAGCACGGTAGTAGTGGTCGTAACTACCCACGCGTGCTTTGAGGGGTCATACTCAGAAGTTACCTTCGGGGGGCACTGCGTCGTCTCTATCCGCTGTGCCATGTTCCTCTGGAGACCGTATGGGAAAAGAAAAAGGGGATGAGAACCTAACGTCTCAGTAGGAGTGCTGTGCAACACCTCCATATCTATCTCCAGTCCACGTGCGGGATTTTAAAAGAAAGTCGTACGATATGGCATGTAATATGAACCTCTTGTAAAGCGTAAAACATATAGGTAAAAAGGAAAGAACATAGAAAGAGAATAAAAGGATAACATCTTAAGTAACATCAACATAATCATAAATATATCTTAAAAAAATATAATCAAACTTTTCATTCATGCTTTCTCCTTTCTTAACTTATAAATTTTATGGAAGGTATTGAGCTCAAACCGGTATAAAAGGTGGGAGTCCCCTTCCCTTACCGAAAGTTCTTATCCCAAACGTTTTGGCGATCACCTTCCCGTACCGAAGGTTCATCTCGATCGATCACCTTCCCTTACCGAAGGATCATATCGATATCTTGTCTTTGGGGGTCACATTCCCTTACCGAAGGATCATTCCCTCAGTTTAATTTACAATTAGGTTTTGTTTAACCATACACGAGAGGAAAATCATATAAGAAGAGATCATGCAAGAAAAGGGACAATTATGATGATAAAGGGATATATGAAAAACATGAGACTCTGGCATGTGTATAAATTTTCTAATTAAAAGATTTTGGTAGTATAATAGCATGGATTGAAAGGTGGCATATCAAAGTACAGGAAATAGGGTATTTTAAATAATTGCACAAAGTATTAAAGAAGTTATGTATTCTCGATCCTAAGGGAATAATATAATAGTGCAAACGATCATATAAGAACAGGGTATATTAAATATTTGAACATATTGAGAAAGTATGTACTCTTAACTTTAAAGGAGTATTAATAACATAATGATATAAGAGGTCACATAGATGCACATAATAGAATAGGATATATTAAATATTTGAATAAAATATTGAAAAAAGCATGTACTCTTGATTTTAAATGAGTAATAATAATATAATGATATAAGAGATCACATATATGGATATAATAGAATATGGTATGTTGAACAAGACATTATAAGAAGGCATGTACTCTCGGCCCTAAGGGAATATTAATAATATAATAATATAAGAGAGCACATAATAAAATGGCGTATATTAAATAGCTGAATAAGCATTTTAAGAAGGCATGTACTCTCGACCATAAGGGAATATTAACAATATAATCATATGAAAGAGCACAAAAATGGGTATAGTAAATAATTGAATGAACATCATAAGGAGACATGTACTAATGATTTAAGAAGACATGAATAACATAATGGACAGACATGATCAACATGGATAAAGGATGAGTGAAAAATAATTAATACCATGATAACATTCGTGAATGGAAGAAAATAAAAATGGAACATAACACATGCCAAGCATTAAAAAAAACATAATGCCCTACTCTTTTTTTTTCTAACGCTTCTTTGAGCTTGCCTCTTGTATTTGCACACAGAATATATTTTGTAGAGAGAGAAGGGAGAGGTTTTGGTATTTTAGAGAAGTGATTTTCTACCTATAGGTGCACCCCTATTTATATACATTTGGAGATAGGGTGGTTGGGATAATTTTAATTTCAAACCGGAAGTGGTTACTAGATTCCTATCCATAAATTTAAAATTCTAAGCCTATCTCGTAACTGATTTTCAAATTTCAAATTTAATTTTGTTTCTAGAAGAGTGGTTGTTACAGCGTCCGTTGATTGGAGTATAAGAATTAATTGAGCTCATTATCTCTATGTCAAACTTGCATAAAGTTTTTATATTTTATATGATAATTGCTAGTTAGTTTGCTACACTATTATATATTTAAGATATTCTTATTATTGTGTACAGTATATATATATATATATATATATATATATATATATAAAATAAAAATTTTAAAAACAATAAAAATTAATTTAAATCAGTCTAAAGTTATTTTATTTTTATTAATTATCATAAAAATAAATACATAATATTAAATAGAATAATATTAAAAAATTAATTTATTTTTTTCAATTTCAATCAATTTTTTAAAATTATTTTATTATTTTTAAATTTAAAATTCTTAATTAAAAACAAATTTTAAAATTAATTAATATTAACTAACTAAAAATTAATTTTATATATATTTTATTAAATATAATAAATAATATATAATTATAAATATTATATTTATAAAATTATATATATTAAATTGAATTAAATAATTTTAAATTATTATCTCTCTAGTATTATTATCTGTTCGATGTCATTTATAATTACACATCAACCCGCTGCTAAAGAGAAGAATCCAAAGCTAGAGATCAGTTGTTGTATGGTTGGGATCAAATGAGCAATAATGCTACGTAAAAAATTGTTAATAATATATATAATTGGTAATAGATGTTAGAGTTACAGATAATTACTTACTTTAATTAGGTTGGGTTTTACAGGTGGCTCCTTAATTGGTCCGAGACTTTAAATTAGGGTTAAGTACTGAAATCGTCCCTAAGGTCTGGGGTGAAAATCAAAATCGTCCCCGACCTTTTTTTGTTATTAAAATCATCCTCAACGTTACAAAATGTTATAAAATCGTCCTTTTTCACTTCAATTTTATTTTTTTTTACCATATTACCCTTTATTATTAATAAAAATAATTAAAAATAATATTAAAAAATTAAAACAACTCCCCTCCCCTCCCACCTCCCCCCTCCCTCACTCCCTCCCGCCTCCCCCTTCCATCACCCTCTCGTACTCCCCCCTCCCTCACCCTCCCGTACTCCCTCAGCCCACTCCCCCCCACCACCCCCCATCCCCTCCCTCACTCCCTCACCCTCCCCCCTCCCTCAGCCCACTCCTTCACCTCCCACCCCTCAAACCTCACCCCTCCTGCCTCCCGTAACCCGTAACCCCTTTAGCCCACTGCCCACACCACCCCCCTCCCACCCCTCCCCCCTCCCTTAACTCCCTCCCGCCTCCCCCCTCCATCACCCTCCCGTACTCCCCTCCCCTCCCCTCCCACCCCTTCCCCCTCCCCCCTCCCCCCTCACTCCCTCCCGCCTCCCCCCTCCCTCACCCTCCCGTACTCCCTCACCACCCACCCCTCAAACCTCACCCCTCCCGCCTCCCGTAACCCGTAACCCGTTTAGCCCACTCCCTCAGCCCTCACCCCTCATCTCTCACCCATCCACCCAATCACCCCACAAAACAAATTAACAGCAAATCAGAAGCAGAAGAACAATAATTATCAATTATGTATATGTTCTTCAAAAATTAAAAAAAGAAAAAACAAAAATAGGAAGAATGAAGGGTGGCGGCGGGTTGGGACGCAGGGGCGGCGGCGGCGGCGGGTTGGGACGCAGGGGTCGTGCGGGTTGGACGCACAGGCGGCGGCGGCGGGTTGGACGCAGGGGCGGCGGCAGTGGGGTGAGGGGGTGAGGGAGTGAGGGAGTGGGATTTGATGAAGAGAGTGAGGGAGTGAGGGAGGGGGTTTGGGGTGGAGGGAGAGACGAAGAAATCTGGGTGTAGGTGGGGGTTGGATTTTATTTTTTTTAATATTATTTTTATTAATAGTTAAGGGTAATTTGGTCCAAAAAAATAGAAAAAGACGATTTTATAACGTTTTGTAACGTTGAGGATGATTTTAATAACAAAAAAAGGTCGGGGACGATTTTGATTTTCACGCCAGACCTTAAGGACGATTTCAGTACTTAACCCTTTAAATTATCATGGGAAATGCTAGGAGCTAGTAACTTTTAGGATTTATAGTCATCAAATAGTCATCAATGAAACTTTTAATAGTGTAAAATTAGTGTGAGATTTCATCCAATAGCTCACTCTTCTTTGATGGTTACATGCTGGTTAAAATTTGATAAAACTTTTCCAATTATCAAATTGAGTATGCGTGCATCATCAAACTACGCAAAACAATTAATCTTAATAATTGCGACATAACAGCTGCTAAGCCATTTTAATTTCTCGTTCTTCTTCCAATGATTAATTTCATGAATAATTCTATAATAAAAAGGTCTTTGTGTGAAAAAAATAAAAAGAGGTGTGTATAATCTATTTTAAAATATTAATAAAAAAATACATTTTTTTAAAAAATATTTAATTATTTATAAAAGTAAATTTTCATCCATTCATCATTTTTTTCTTTTCACCATAACATACACCTAATTTCATTTGTTCCTTTCTGGTCTCCAACTGCAGCAGGTAACAACAGTCTCAAATTACTTTGAGAAAACCTGCAATAATTGGTAACAATAATATTGAAAAAAGTGATGCATGATTAGGATTCATTTTTAAATGCTTCTTATTAAATAAAAATGCTACATTTTTTATTAATTAAATAAATTTTAATTTTTATTTATTATATTTTATATCAATTGTTTAGATTTAGAGTCTAAAATTTAAAATTTAAAATTTAAAATTTAAGATTTACGGTTCAAAATTTTATGATTTAGAGTTTAAACTCAAAATTTAATATTTAAGTTTTATGCTTTAGAGTTTAAAGGAGGGCAAATATTTTACTTTTTCGAAAATACATTAGCGTTTACCCATAATTAGTGAAGTTGAAAAGTTAGCAATTTAGTATTGAAGAGAGAATCGTGGTGTGGAACTAACTCTAGAGTTTCTCCTTTTTTTTTTTTTTTTGGGATCTGGAACTAACTCTAAAGTCGATTATTTTCTAACTAGTAACCACTGAAAAATAACAATAAAAAGTGTTGGCCATTCTCTATTATTATTTGGGTTTTTCTATTATTTTCCCCCAAGGACTGAGAATGTTTTTCTTCCAGTTTTTGTTGGGTCAGTATGAATTTGTTTTGTTCAGTGGAAATTGTCTGGGCCTTAAGAACGCTGATTGTATTTATTCAATGGCAATATCTCATGGATTGGGCTTTAACAATGCTGGCTGACGATATACAACAGAGAGAGTTTTAGTATATGTTAATGTGAGTCCGTGGGTGAGTCTCTATGACAAAATAATAAAAAAGAGAAAATAGAGACTTCAAATATGTTCTGTAATGTTATTTTTAAATTAGTCAGAAACTTATACAGCTATTGATCAAGAACAATATATGTCTGTGACTTCTAACATGACAAACACATCCCTTAATTCAATAAGGAAAACATGTCAAACCAATTTTTTTCGCCCTAAAACAAAACTAATAAAACTTTTTTCAGGTATTATCGAAAAAAAAAAATAATCAGATAAAGATTCAGTAAAAAATACACCATTTTTAATTAAATTGAGTTGGTTTAATAATTAATATATTAATTTAGTTAAATAAATATAAAATTTGAATTCCATTTTATATATACAATAATTTATTATCCAATAATAAATTCTTAAATAATTCTCAAATTTATATACAAATTTTTTTTCACTTTATTTTAGTCAGTTACAAATATCTAAAATTAAAAATTTAGAATTATTCGATAACCTTAGACTCTACCAAAATTTGATTACTAGAAAACAATATCAATAGAGATGATGTTAATTAATGTTAGTAAACTAATAATTTCAAAAACATCAAACAAGCCCAGCTTCCAATCCAGAGAATGTATCATATAAGGGCTGATTCAAAGTTTCCGGCAAATAAAATGCAAACATGCCACCCACTATTCCACACACAGCAAACACCGCGAACGGCAGCCAACCGCCCAAAACCACCACCACCGGCGACAATATTGCCCCCATTTGCACCGCCTGCGTGGCGCACCCAAGTGCTGCGTTCCTGACCACCGTAGGGAACAACTCCGCCGTGTAAATAAACAATAAATTATAAGTTCCGGCCATCCCAAATATCCCCAAAATACCACACACCATTCTAATTAACTTCCACACTCCAACATTACCCATTAAACTACCTAACAAACAAAACAAACCGCTGAACCACATTGTCCCTATTGCCAACGGCTTCCTCCCAAACTTGTCCAACAAAATCGCCGTTATCCCAAACGCCGGCATCTCTGCCACTGCATTCAA
This sequence comes from Arachis ipaensis, assembly GCF_059453495.1. Lineage (NCBI taxonomy): Eukaryota > Viridiplantae > Streptophyta > Magnoliopsida > Fabales > Fabaceae > Arachis > Arachis ipaensis. The sequence continues at coordinate 18,491,261 of NC_142443.1, read as the reverse complement.
CGCCACGTTCATGTAAAGGTTGGTATCAAGATTTACCACGTTCAAGCTCAGACCATAGTACACAACAGAGCAAAAGAAGTTGATTGCCACCATTAGAATCAACCTTATTCTAGTGACTGGAGAGCGAAGGACGTCAACAATAGAACCACCAACTGCATCTTTGTTTTCCAAAGACTTGTTGTTGTTGTTCTTATAGGTCAAGGTTAGTGCTTCCGTTTTTGCTTCTGCTTGTACTTCGGTTTCTTCGTCAAGTGCAAGAAGAACACCACTAGGGAGGTGCTTTCCATTGGTAGAAGCAATATTGGACATGATCTTCATGGCTTCGGTTACTCTTCCACGAACGAGGTACCATCTTGGAGACTCTGAGAGAAAAGGGATGACGAGGAAGACGAAGAGAATGGAGGGGATGGAGGACGCAATGTAAAGCGCACGCCATGTTTGGAAGATGTAGGCAACGGCGGAGAGGATTGCAATGCCGATGGAGAAAAAGTAGAAAGTGGACATTCCGGCGATACCACGTTTTGTTGGGCCAATTGGCTCGGTGGCAAGGACAAATGCGCATAGGCCAACACCGCCGGTGCTGAAGCCGGTGAGGAGGCGGAAAATGACGTAGATCCAATAATTTGGCGAGAATGCTGTGAGACAACCAAAAATGGCATTTAAGGCACAAACAACCATCAGTGAACCTTTTCTTCCAAGAAAAGAATCTGAGAGGTGACCAAATATTCCAGCACCTGCGAATACAAAATTCTTTACATCATTTCATTTCATATATTTAATATATTTAATTAAATTATTCATAATTTTGAATCCTTTGTATAAATTCTTTAATTATTTAATATCATGAGCAAGTAGAGCCAAACCTCTAAGAAAAATAAATAAAATTGTATTTACAGTTATTTTTATAAATTGCTAGTCAATAAATATTCAATTCAACTAGAAACTAAACAAGAGTAAAAGAAACACCACTTATTATTTTAATTTTTTGCTTTTTTCGACTCTCAATTTAATACGAAAACTATACCTGAGCCTTCACTTTAAGCACTAAAGAGTTTATAGGGGAGCAACATTATACTCAAAAGTACATCTTTTGTCCCTATTATCATTATTAATATCTCTCAAAAAAATTCCTCTAACTTGGATAACGCGTGGCCTTTTATTGAAGTTTGTTGTGTTTTAGTTTTATTTATTTATGAGGAATAATGAATGGCTATGAGGCAGAAAAAATTGAAATTTTATTTAAAATTAAAAAAATAAATTAAATATATAAAATTAAAATTTTAATAAAATTTAAATTATTAAATTATTAAATCTAATACAAATTTTATAAAATTTTTAATCGTTTTATTTAAAATTATAATATTAAAAAATTTTAAAAATTAAATCAAAATCCTAGCTACCATATATCATCTGTCGCAAACTCGCACAAGTTGGTGTTGACGAAACCAACGCATAAATAATTTAAAAGGGAAAAACAAAATAATGGCTCCGCTAGGTTACTAATAGTATATTTGTTAACTTTTATCAACTCTTATTTATAATTGTGTTTTATGAAAGTATATTTGTTAACTTTTATCAACTCTTATTTATAATTGTGTTTTATGAAAGTGTGTTTGTAGATGTGTCTAATAAAAATATCTTTTTATAGCTGTGTTTAATAGAAGTATCTTTATAGATATATTTTTTGGATGTGTCTCTTTATATATGTATTTAAAATATATTAATTATTAGACACATCCACGAACACACTTCTATAAAACACAATTATAAATAAGAGTTAATAGAAGTTGACAGATAATATATTAGTACCCTATTCTTTTCCTAAAAATAAAAAGGGGTTATCATCCACTTGGGTCTGTTTAATATTCAACGTGAAACACCACCGAAACGACAAACTAAAAGCAATTTTATACATTGTAACAGTCAAATAAATTTACTCAGAAAACGACAAACACAAAAAAGCCTGTTGGTGTCTCGGGCCAAGCCCCCATTTAAGACTTTTCTGTTTCAAAGTTAGCACGCCATGTTCATGTTGTGATCCTTTACCTCGTCACCAGTAAATTAGTCAGTAATAAATTACTATTTTGTGTAGTCTTTATCTTTGTTTTCCAGAATATAATGTGCCCTCATGCCTATCCAGAGGTTCATACTTTCATCGTCTCCATTCTTTCGAGAAAGAGTTTGCATTTATCTATTTTTTCAAACTATTATCATTTTTAAATTATATCATTGTAATTATTTTTGCAAAAGAATATCATCCCCCAAAGTAATTCTCAAGTCTCAACGCATATATGGCTTCTTTCAAAGGTCAAAACCCACATAGAGAAATAATAATATGATAATTGTTATAGTACCTAAAATTTCGTATTTAATTTATAGAAAAAGTTAAAAATTAATATGTAATTTAAATGATACAAAAATAAATAATTTTTAAATATTTGATATTTATTTTAAATAAAAATTTGACAAATTCAACACTAAAATACTTCGGCACTAAAAAACTGGACTAATAATATATATTGTTAATGAAATTTCTTCAATTATGATTGTGTTTAAGTTATTATTTCTCTCGCAGTTTGTTATCTAAACAAGAAGTGTGATTGTTATCTATGATTCTATGTAATTCTCAATAGAAAAACTGCGTGCGCTATTGATTTATACAAGTACAAAATATTAACTACTATGTATGATACTATGATGTATCAAATACCATTTATAGAATTAAAATCATCATCCAATTAATTAATTGCAATAACCACATTCCTTGCTATAATTTCCCATTTCCCCAATTAACAAATATCCTGATCTTATCCGAAGCACGGAAGTTCAACATAAATAAATAGTTCTCTCGCTTAAAATTCAACATAAACAGCTGTCTTAACTACAACTGGAACCTTAATAATAATAATAAAGATTTTGTTATAGTGTGTTTTAAGGATATAAGTTAAATATATTATAAAAATTTTAATATTATTTATTATTTTCTATGTATTAAAAATATAAAAAAATATTTTTATAATAAATAATATTAAAATATTTTTTTATAATATATTTAATCTATATCTTTAGGGTATACGATGACGAAATCCAATATCCTAATAATAATAATAATAGACCTGTTATATACGAAGAGGCGAAGAGCTATACTTCCTAACGACCAATAACTCTCATCGCTCCCTCATTAATTTATTTCTACCCAACTGTCAGCGAATTTTATTTTATCTTAATAATTTATACTGATACATTCAGTTCATATTACTGTTTCATTAAATTACTATGATTTAAATTAAAATTTTAACAAATAATTATTCAGATACTTATCAAAAAGTTAGAAATTAAATCATTATTTTTTACATATTATTATATAACAAACTTAATTGTACATATATTATCGCATCATTTCTATTTTTGAGATTATAAAATTGAAAAATATATAGGTGGAGCGTATTTATATTTAATGTGTTTTTTAAAATTTTTGAATGATGAATCTAGAAAATAGCAGTTAAAAGTATCTTACCAGAACCATGAATTAAGGAAAAAAAAAGTAAAAGTGAAAATAACTAACCAATCATACATCCGGCAAAGAATAAGGACTGGACGAGCCCAACTTTAAATTTGTCGCCGCAAACAAGTCCCCACTCTGACACGGTGGCGCCGCCGCGTCCACCAATCCACTCCCAGTCATCCGGCCGGATTTCGCAGGTGCTCCCAACCACTCCGCAGGCAGCGGAGGTGGTGGCGGTACATCGCCACTCCGGCTCACGGTCGGCGAAGATCATGACCATGGTGTGGAAGGCCTCCAGCGCCCACGCGAGGCTTGTGAAGATGAAGTGTCTCAACTGCCACTTTCCGAACTCGCCGCAATACTTTCGAAGCATCTCGTCGATGCAAAGCTTCTCCGTCTCCGCCTCCTTTGCTGCCACCGCCACCAGCGGCATACGGAGCTCGTCGGAGTCCGAGAACGGTGTCGTTGGCATTTCAGATCCCTTTTTTCTTGTGTTGTCTGATTCTTTCTTCTTTTTCTCTGTTTATTCTTTGGTGATACACTCTGTTTCTGAGAGAGAACGGGAGAGAGAGTGGCTGGCTTATTTATAGTCTCAATCTTGTTCACTGAGATGGATGGCTAGGTTGAGACTTGAGACTTAGCTTGAGAATATTCCTAGAATTGTTTTTTTCGTTTTGGGTTTTATTTAAATTTTGTTTCTTTCTTTTTATCAATTCGTTACATGTATTTTCTGTTTTTTAAATCTTATTTTATTTGGGGAAAGAATTATCCTTGAAAGAGAAATCAACAAATTTTTAAGTTAGTTAATATTAATTAATTTTAAAATTTAAATTTATAATTAAGAATTTTAATTTAAAATTTAAAATAATTTTTAAAAAATTTAGTATTAACTGAAAATATTAATTTTTTAATATTATTCTTTTTATGATAGACTGATAGTCCTAGTTAAAAATTAATAGTTTTTATTTGGATTTATTTAATGATTATGTTTACAGAACATATCAAATTATCAACATAAGTCAAGATTGTTAATTAGAAATTTGTATTAAAAATACAAAATAATAATTTTAACATGCACTTTAGTTAAATTATCCTTATTATTATAATTTCTTGCTTTGTTCTATGTATTTTTTTAATTTTTTTATTTAAGTCGCTTTATTTTAAGAATTTTTTTTAGTTATTTAATTTGTTCCTAACAAAAGAGCAATTTTAAAATTTGCAATGCCAGATTGGCTAATTTAATATAAAAAATTCTGAAAAATCAGACATGGAGTTAGAAGCACAACTAAAGAGACGTTGTTGGAGCCTGAATAGGCGAATAGCCGAATAGGTGATCTCTTCATCACATGTTAGTCTTTCTTAAACACAGTTTCTAATATGGATCGGATATCAAGTTTATTTTTCTTTGTTTCCTAGCTGATTTTGTTAGTACTGCTCTTCCTTGAATAATTTCAATTCAGTCGTTTCTTTTTCGGGCATTTATATCCCCGTTATTTATCAAAAAATATATTAAAGGTTTAATTAATGATAAAGTATAATAAAATAATATATTTATGTACGAAATATAATAATATATTTTCATTTTATACTTGAAGTGATTTTCTATATAAAAAGATATATTCCACTTATTAAACCGATTTACCATTGATCAATTCACTTGCAATTGAATTGGCTGATCTAATTCATCAATTCTCTACTTGATATTCTATGGATTGTTACTAACTGAGTTTAAATTTTATGTATTTCTTATTTGGACTTATAATTTAATAGTTTACTTCTGACCATTTATTTAAGCTTGGAATATGGAATTTATGTTCAACTCCTGTTGTTAAATCTTTTCTGAATATTTTTTTTGGTTGACCTTTTCCAAATAATTAGGAGCAATTTTTGGTTCCAACCTTTCTTTAGCAAAATCTTCTTTGACAATAACTAAACTTAGATACATGCATGATTCTATCAATTTAAATGTTTGAATACACAAATAATTTTGACCAAAATATTAGGTAATGGTCTATATACAGTGTGATTAGTCAATTTTGAGCAGACAAACGACAATGATTTGAAACAAAACATGTATGACAAAAACATAATGGAGTAGCAGTTATTGGTCCCAATTCCAAGACCTAAGTACTAATTTTTGCTAGGATTACTTACTTACTTATCTTGGAATCAAAGTGTGATTAATAATCAAACTGATTGATTTTTACCAGTGTGATTAAAAACCTTAACACCTAGCAGGTTTTAAATTTTTATTTGCTGGCAAAAAGTGAGGATATGATTGAAGAACCTGGTGGATGAGAGTGGATAGATGAGGTTCACTTCATCATATCGAACATGGGTATGTGGTGGTAATAACGTTGTGTCATGTGTGTGACAGGGAATAACTATTATGATGGACGCGTGTGCTTGGAATTTAGTGGGAATCTGTGATGTTGGTCTGTTCAAGGTTTTTGGCCGAGAAAATAGATTTGGATTTATAACTATAAAAAATAAAATTGTATCATAATTTATAGAGGAATATTTTTTGGAATAAAATAAAAAATTTTACAAAAAATTATTCTTGAATTATATTTCAGAATCTATTTTTTTGGAATTATTGTTTCTAGCCAACTTTAAATTCTTAGGTTTTTTTCTATTGAAAAACATTATTCTTATTACATTTTTTTTTCAAAGACAAATTTATTCATTTTATTAACTTAAGAAATGAGTACAATATCTAAGCCAAAAGATAAAAAAAGTGGGATTAACCCAATGCACGTCACCGTGCTATATAGCTTTCTCAAGTAAAGAAAAAATAACAATCCCTATAAAAGAAATAGAGTCAGTGATACTCTCTGTGTGCTATGTAAAAAGGAAATAGAGTCGGTGGAGCATTTGTTTCTCCTCTGTGAGTACACATGGTAGGTGTGGTGCAGGTGGTTGAGTTCTTTTGGGGAGGTTTGGTCTATGCCTGGGACCATAAGGGAACTATTTGAGAGGTGGACTGGTAGGCATAAGCGGAAACAAGAGCAGAAGAAGTGGTTGCCGGGGTTCTTTGCAGTTATTTGGAACGTGTGGATGGAACGCAATGCTAGGATTTTTCAGAATCAGGAAACAGGTGTGGACTTTGTAACAAGAAAGACATTGCTGAGCTACAACGAATGGACTGAGAGGGAAGCTGTTGGTGGTTGATGGTGATTCCGAAAGCTATAGGAATTTATGTTTTACATGATGTTCTTATGTTTATTTTGTTGCTCCACATTAGTGTGTTGAGCTTATTTTGATTCAAAAAAAAAACAATCCCTATAAAAGAAAATAAGGTTGAATAGGGGTTGCTTAATCAGATAGACAAGAAGAAAAGTGTTTCGCCAACTGAGCTACTTCTATTGAGGTCTTGCTATATGCTCAAATATGAATTTATTGCGAGACTTTCATATCCACCAACAGTAGATATTCAATTTTTTCAGCTTCACATTCTCCATCATCAGGTGTTAGAAGTGTTTTTTTGTCTTTCCAACAAAAATAGAATTGTTCTTTGTCTTCCTTTATTATGAATCCATTGAAAGGGCTTCTGACCCAAATTTTTTGTACTCTGATGCAGAGAAATAGGCAGTGCATGATAGTCTCCTCCTCTCCATGGCAGAAAGGACATTGTGGAGTTGTTGTTGCAGCTCGTCGATAGAGGTTTGCCATGACCGAAAGACTCTCTAGCAGGGCACGCCAGAGGAAGAATAGAACTTTTGGGGGTAATTTCAATTTCCAGAACTCTTTCCATACTTCTTTTCTTGCAACCAATTCTAGAATGAACTTGATTGGTGGGTGATTAAAGTGGTATGCAACTCGATATCCCGAGGAGACTTCAAACTAACCAGACTTGTGAAAGAGCCAGTGAGCTTTATCCTCTCCCTCCCCATTTTGAGTTGATAATATCCTTTGTGATATTTGGGTTGAAAAAATATCTTTCACTAATTGTTGGTTCCATTTTCTGTTTGGGCTCATCAATTGACTGACTGTTGCCAGCGTATGCACTGGGGTGATGGTGCTCAACAGTTCTGGGGCTGCAACCGTAGATCTGAATAGATGCTGATGTTTGTGCCAAAGCCAACTTTTCAAAGGAGTCCCTTCTCAACGATCTTCCTTCTTTCCAAGACACTTCTCCAGCCCCGAGAAGGTAAGTTTTCTATCTCTGCTTTTATTATGTCAGTATACCTGAAGTATTTTCCTTTGAGCATTCTAACTAATAGGGAATTAGGCTTCGTTATAATTCTCCAACATTGCTTTTCAAGTAAGGCTAGGTTTTGGGTTCTTAGGTCTTTGAACCCTAACACCCAATCTGACTTAAGCCTTGATAGTTTCTCCTAGCTTACCCAAGATATCCTCCTTTCAGTGCCTCTCTGTCCCCACCAGAATTGCGTTAAGATACTGTGAATTTCTTGAATCAACGTATCAGGTAGTTTAAAGTATGATAAGGTATATATTGGAATAGCTTCTCTCACCGCTTTTATCAGAACATCTCGACCTCCTGCTGAGAGAAGTTTCCTCTTCCATCCTTCCACTTTTTTCCTAACTTTATCTTTAATTATGCCAAAGGTTGCTTTCTTTGATCTCTGGATGAGAGAGGGTAAGCCTAGGTATTTGTCTTGTGCTCCCACATGTGTAATGTCCATCCTGTCCGCTAACAAAAGTCTCATATTTTGAGAAGTATTGTTGCTGAAAAATACTGCGGACTTGGTCAAATTCACCTTTTGCCCACTATACCATTCATAAGCATATAAAAGAGCTAAAATATTATCACAAATTTGATCCAAGAATTTACAAAATAGAATGGAATCATCTGCAAAGAGGAGATGGTTGAATCTAGGATACCGTTGGTTTAGCTAAATACCTTGAACGCGACCGTTTTGCTCTACCTTATATAGCAAGAAGGATAGGCCTTCTGCACAAAAAAAAGGTATGGAGATAGAGGGTCTCCTTGACGGATATCTCTAGTTGGTTTAAAGAAACCATATGGTTGCCCTTCCACAACAACAGAGTAAGATATGGTCGTCACCACCTCTTGTATCCACCCAATCTATTTAGCATTAAAACTGAGCTTTTCCATCATAAACCAGGAAAATTTCCATTCCACTCTATCGTACGCCTTGCGAATCTAGTTTCAGTGCCATCTCTATATCTCTACCCCTTTTTTTTATTTTTTAGATAATGCATACACTCATGGACAACAAGGATATTATCAGATATAAGCCTCTCCTTTAAAAAGTACTCTGATTATGACTCACAAGCATATTCATTATACCTTGTAACCGATGAACCAAGACCTTGGGGATGATTTTGTAGCATACGGAGGAAAGGCTAATAGGTCTTATTTGAGTCATGTCTTGTGCGTCATGGATCTTTAGTATAAGGCAAATTTGTATGTGATTAAATCCTTTCAAAATCCGTCCACCTGAGAAAAAACTCTGAACTGCCTGAAAAACGTCATTTTCAACAATATCCCAGTAGAAGTGAAAGAATTTTGCAGTGAAACCATCCTCTCCTGGGGCACTCTGGGGGTGAATGCTAAATGTGGCTCTTTTAACTTCTTCAAATGAAGCTGGCCTTACCAATTTTTAGTTTAGATCAGGGGTCACTTTTGCTTCAAATTCATTAAATATTTCGTTAGGGTCTTCTGTGTCACCTGCTGCAAAAATATTTTTAAAGTATGTTTCAGCCACATTTGCTATATCTTCGTTACTCGTAGCCATTACTCCATCCGGACCTTTCAGTCTCCAGATTTTATTACGTTTGCATCGTAGCTTAGCGTAGCGATGGAAAAATTGGGTGTTTCTGTCTCCTGCTTAAAGCCATTTGATTCTAGATTTGTCTCTCCAGAATCTCTCTTCATTGTTAAAGGCCACTTCAAACTTTCTCTCAAGTTCAGTGATGTGTTCTCCACCTTGTACCCTAGCTGCCCTTAGCGTACTAATCTCTTCCTGAATTTGTTTGATTACTTTGGCTGAATTGGACTGAGTAGATTGCTGCCAGTGGACCAATGAATTCTACAAATCTTTAGTTTCTGTGCTAGGATATACATTGGTGATCCATCTATCCTCGTGCTCCAAGCCTCCCCGATTCTATGTTTTATCTCTTTAACACCGCACCATCGTTCTTGAAACTTAAACCTTCTTTTAGAGCGATGGGCGGAAGGGTTAGTATTAAGAATGAGCGGTGCGTGGTCGGAGCCATCCTCACTAAGCCTTGTAACAGTTGCATTTTGGTAGACATCTAACTAATCGACCCCTGCCATCATCCGATCTAGCCTCTCCTCAATTAATTCCTACCCCTGTTTTCTATTCGACCACGTGAAGGGCCGCCCTATCATGCCAAGATCCTTCAGACTATTTCCATCAATGAATTTATTACCTCATGCTGTTTGAAAATAGCATTAAAATCTCCAAAAATGAGCATTATACCAGTTAACATGTCTAAGACTGAAGCCATTTCTTCAAACTGCTCCCTTCGAATCTGATCACTACAGCTGAGGTACATGCCCACCATGCCCCAGTCCACATTCTTCTCTGTATCCTTCACTCTGGCAGCTATGAGGAAGTCATTTGATTTAACAACTTCCACCTCACACCCTTCTTTCTAAGCCAACACAAGCCCACCAACTGTCCTCATCGGGTCACGAAGAAACCAATCCCTAAAACCACTTGCTCTGAGTTTCCTTTCTACCTGACGAGATTGGTTTTTGGTTTCACAGAAGAAACCAATCTTGGGAGAGTGGGATCGATAAATCCCATTCATGTTGTGAACTGTCAGGGGTCTCCCCAAACCCCGACAGTTCCACATCAGCACTCTCATGGCCCCTGGGGCGCCAATTGACAGCTGGCGCCCTCTCCCTCAGCAGCATCATTACAGTTTCCTTCCGAACAGAATTTCTTTTGTGGATTCACATTTTCCTTTCCTTCAAAACCCCTTTTGCTTCCACTCATTGGTGTGAAGCTTTCAGACCCCTTTTTTAGCAATCTGCTTAAGTTTTGATATTTTATGACCCCTGAATGTTGAGGTTGCCTCATTCTGTTCAGATTGCATAATGTTACGTTTGGATTTTTCTTTCAGCACATCTTCACTCTTTGTCTTCGACCCTGCATCATTTGATTTCTCTCCTGAACATCCTCTGCCCTCAATTCTCGGTAGATGGCCAAGACTTAAAGTCTCATTTGATTCTTCTTGTTGCTCTTTTACTAACAAACTGAAAAAATTATTGAGTAGGCAGGCGGACATTGGCTTCTTTTTTGGCTTATCTTTCTTCTGGTTCCTGTCAGACTCAAAGTTTTTGTTCCCAGAATCCTCCACTTCAACACGGCGCCCAGTTTGGTCTGCTTTTACTCATTCTCCCACCTTATCCTCCTTAACTTACCCCAGAGTCGTGTCCCTCATGAGAGCCTGGCACAACCGAGCTTCATGTCCGAGTTTGGCACAATATGTACAAAACTTTACAACACGTTCTTATCTTAAGCCAATCTCTATCAGTTTCTGGTCAGGCCCTATAATTTTCAAACTGTATCTGATGCGTTTATTGGCATCCAGCTCCACTTTGACTTTGATAATTCTCGCTTCCTTTCCTTTTACGTCAAAGAGTCCCATATCGGTCACCCTTTCAATACTATTTTCCATCTTCTAACCTGCTTCAATTGTCTTAAAGCTCTCCAGTAGCCCCCAAATTTGAGTCCAGGCTGGGAATATATTGATCCGCTCAGCAATAGGCTGATCTTGCTCAGTTCATCTTCTCACATGAAGAACATAATCCTTAAATAGCTATGACCCTCCTTTTTCTATTCTTATTAGGTCCATCTCATTGCCAAAGAAGAATTGAAATAAATTATCCCCTTTACTTGCTGCCCTGAAATCCTCAGTTCTTCCCCAAATAGCGCTTAATGCACCCTCCATTATCCCCACAAAAGAAGGTTTATCCGCAAAAAGTTCTTCCCCAAATAGCGCTTAATGCACCCTCCATTATCCCCACAAAAGAAGGTTTATCCGCAAAAATTTTTTCTATGAGACTGTTGACACAAGCGTTGACACCCTCCCATTATTCTTATTACATTATCGTTGCATGTATGCATGTGTCATATACAATTGAACAAATAATAACTTGAACATATAATTTTATTTTATTTTTTCTATAAATTTTAAAAAATATGTATTTTTAAAAAAACTAATGTAAAAATACAAAAATTTTATGTTATTATTAAATATAGTTTATTCTTGTATATTTTTGTGTACTTCTGTATATTCTAGAAGAACGACAAACTTTATAAATTTTATAAAGTTTGTCGGAGACCCATAAAAAAAATTAAATTGCAGAATAATTATTTTGTGAAAATAATTTTCTTTTATTCCAAAAATTCTTGATTGTAGATGCATTTACACTAGATGCTAGACTGCTAGCAGCTAAGAGCAATGGTAGAAGAAAGACGAGATTGAAATCAAATACGTATTTTTTTGTGTTCAACTATATTTTAATAAAAATACAAAATATTTTTTTAGATACTTTGCACATTCTTAAATACTATTACATATCAATTATGTCCAACTTTATTATTAACTTATATTCTTGAAATGAGTTTAGAAATATTATATAATTATTTATTAATGTAAAAAATTATTTTAAATATTTTATATAATTAAAAATATTAAAAATAATTAAAATATATAATATATTTTAATATAAATAAAATATTATTATAATTTATTTAAAAAATATTTTATATTTTAATATGAATAAAATATATAGTTATACTATACATCCAAGTTTTTTTGGTAACCAAATCCAATTAAAAGTTGGTTTAAGTCCAACAAAAAATCAGTGTCATTAGTGGAGCATGAATACACGCTCCAACTACGTGAAACGGTTCTCTCGTTCCCTCCTCCTCCTCCTCCTCCTCCTCGTTCTTCTTCTTCTTATTTGCATTCCTCTTTTATTATTGTTGCTGCATTTTTTTTCTTTTTCTCATTCTCTTCCTAGTAATTTTGCATCATTATGCATTTTTTTCTTTTTTTGGTTTGATTTTTTCTTATTTTTGTTTTTGTTAAGAGAGTAAATGAGATGGTAAAACAAGAAAAAATGAATAAGAAAAGAAGAAGATGATAATGATGAAAAAAAAGGAGGAGGAGAAGTTTTGAGTTATCATTAAATAATTTTGGTGCATTCTAAATTTAAATAAGTTGAACTTTTGGTTAGTGCTTGTTTTGAATTGAATTTGTTTATATGTCGTCATCATTAAGTAATTTTGGTGCATTCTGGATTTGAATTTCGGTGCAACCTTTGAGATAAATGGACACAAAAAACACCAAAAACTTATAAGTACGGCATTGAAAATAAGTCTATATTACACTAAATTGTGTTTCAAAATGCATTAAAACTACCATTAAACGTAACATAAATAGATTCATCGAAAAAATAATTCAAAATTCTAACATTCCATTTAAATTCAAACTTTTAACTATGAATACTAATTTTTACAATGAAAAACAAAATTAATCGATTCATAGACAAAACAACTATACCAGCATCAACTACTAATGAAGTATATTAACGAAATTCGAACCAAATCTCATCCATTTGATTCATTTGAAAACAATAACCCAATTCACCCTAGTTCAACTGACAGTATAAACTTGCATCATTCATTATTTTTGAAAACAAAATATCTGTTCAATCTTGATTTTACAATTTAATTTCAAAAAAATTTAATCTAAATTTTTAAATTAGGTCAAAGAGTATTATCGTGAACAAAGAAAATATAGAAAAAGAAGAGAATGCAGAGAAAAAAAAGAACGCAAAAAATGTAAAAAATACTGAAAAAAAAAACAAAACAAAATCTATATAAAAAAGCCAGTTATATATAATTGTACATTAAGTTAAAAAATTCTTAAAAATAATAGCGCGTGGAGTTGAATTAAATTATAACAAATTAATTGGATTTAGTTGATTAAATAATTTAAAAAAAAAATTATCATAAAATATATAGTATCCATACCCCATAAATCAAGTTATTATATATATAAAGTGGGTGAAAAATCTATATCCACATTCCTTTTTTGGTGACTGAAATAAACTAAAAAAAGAAAAATTAAATAAAGGATCTTCTTAAATAGAGGGACAATCCTTTTTAAGACTACTCTTAAACTCCTCTCAAGGTGAAGGAAGCTCCACATGAGAAAGTTGTAACTTCATCGCCATCTTTGTCATAGTATCTACCACCGTGTTTGCATCTCTCATAATCAAACGAAAGTCAACATGCCAATTCCAATGCATGATATCTCTTATTTTGAGCACCAATAGATTAATAAACCCAAAACCATCTTAGTGATTAGTAACAAGATTAAATGCTTCCACATAATCCGTCTCACAAATAACATCTCGTTGACCCACATCCCAAACTAAGAGATATCATCTCCAAATAGCAAACAATTCCCATTAAAGAATACTATTACTCTCAATCATTCCCAAACACCCCCTTTGCCAACTCCCATTACAATCTCTAATAACACAAGTAAAACCAACACTATCACCCGAACCAAGATAACTAGCATCACAATTAATCTTGAAAGTACCAATGGATGGAGGATTCCAAAAACCATTTAGAGTAGAGGGAAGGGACATACGTTGTAATTCAAAAACATTCCTAAGTTCCTTTTCTGAAGTTAATGCCAGACAAATCACTTTTTTCGGAGGCCAAGTTTCATGAGGATTAAAGATATCATTATTCCTTACTCGCCATATCCACCAAAGTCCCGAAAAGAACTTGAACGGATGCTCTCTGCTATGATACAAGAACCAGTTCTTCAAATCCAAAGGATGACAGGAAATATCCAACCTGTGCCATACAAGCTGAGCTTTTGGGCAATTCCGAATACAATGTAAAACCGATTCTTGATTAGAAAGACATCTTGGACACCTATCCAATGACGACATCCCTCTTCTAAAGCGAAAACTTGCAATAGGAAGAGCCTCCTTAAAACGCAACCAACCCAAAAACTTATGCTTTTCCGGAACAAGCTGACGTCAAAGCCAAAGCCAATTCTCCCGCTCTTCCCAACCAAAAAGCTTCTTACACAACCACAAGTAACCATTGCGTGAGTCATAACCCAAATCAATACCAACCCACTTTCGGACCTGCTTGCACATCTGGATTGTAAGAGAGAATATTACCTTTCAAATTTTGAGATAAAAGAGAATAAAGAGTATCCAAATGTCACCTACCAACCGACCAAATATCCTATAACAAGTGTGCTATCTCTCGGCTTTGAATTTTTCAGCTCTTGAAATGAAATAATAATTATTATTTTGTAACTTGGATAAGGACGGGATTCGCATGTGCAGTGGCGGAGCTTAGTTCAGACAAGGGGGGTCATGACCCCCCAAACTTTTTATAAAAAACTTAGTAGTACTTTTTTAAAAGATAAAAAATAGTTCAATTGACTTAAATATTTTACTATGACTTAAAGTATCTAATAAGTTTAATAAACAACATTCTCTCTATCTTTAAGTTCAAATATAAAAAATTAGATATTTTTTATTTATTTAATTTAATATTATTTTATATTTTACTATTTATTTAATTTATTTTTTATATGATAAAAAATAATAGAATATTCAATAAGTATTAATATTATTGTATTTGTATAAATTGATAAAAAAATTCAATAAATATTATAAATTTTAATATTTGTCCTTCTAACTTCTTCTTTACATATTTTACAGGATATATATTCAAATTTTTATATAAAATAATAATGAAAAATCAAAGAATTGATACATTTTTTAAGAGGATGGCTAATATTTAAGAAGGAGAACATATAACTTTTACAATATCAACACCTGTAGATAGTTCTTCTACTTTAATGAATCACGAAGAAAGTGAGATATAACCTTCAAAAGTTCAAAAAGTTACATCTGATGACTTTAACCTTAACTTTTTGGAACGAGATCTTAAAAAATGGCTTTAAATTTAGCAATATCACCTAAATCAGAGAGATGAGATTAGACGAACTTATCTTAAACGGGTCCATATCAAAAACATTTTGATAATTATTTTCTATCTGGCCCCCCAAATTTTTGTTTCAAGTTCCGCCTCTGCGCATGTGACTTGTCGAACTCCAAATAAATGGTATAAGAGCAACTCCAATGCTAAGAAATAGAGTTCCTCTTCTGACATATGGGGACTCAATTACCATTGGAGTGAAAAGAGAAGGAGGGCTCTTCACGTGGATCAAGGTTGAGAGTCCTTCTAAACAGGAACTTGCAACAACCAATAAAATCATGCCATGTGGTAAGTTAATAAAAAAATATATATTAAATATATATATTAAATAATTAAATTATAATTAATTTATTAATAATTATAATAATTTATTATATTAAATACTTAGATATCTATTTAATTAATAATTTATATTAATTATTTAATAATTAGTTATATTAAATTATAATTAATATAAATAATTATGTTAAATTAATATCAAATATTATTTATATTGTTATATTAAATCATAATTAATTAAAGTTATTTTACATAAAAAATAAATTTAATTTTTACATATTATAAAATAATTTTTAGTTAGATTATTTGTTTTTATTTATAAAATTTAAAATACTAATCAAATTTAAGTTATTTATTTTAATATTTTATAATATTAAATTATTTTGAATTTATAAATTTAAATAATATTATTATTAAAAAATAATAATTATATTAATTGTAATTATTTTAATTAATTAATTAAGTAAGACCACAATAGGGATTAAAGTTAGTTCCTTCTAATGGAGAAGAGAGAGATTATTTGAGTTCCTGTTTATTGTTTATGATACAAAAACTAATGTGGAGTTACTTTTTATGATAGGTGGGCCATAAATAAGGACTGGAATGAGTTCCCTACTGGAGATGGTCTAAGGAGAAAAAAGAATTTTTTATTCAAATATAAATATAATATAATATAATGTAATATAATTACACTCCTAGAAAATTAGTTTTTTTTCATATTACTTATTTTGTTGGCACACAAATGACATAATTATAAATTTATTTCGTTTACATTATTAATATGATAAATAATAAAAAATTTTATACATATTTTATTTGTTTACGAGATAATTTTTTTTATTAAAACATATTTTATTGACGGTATGAATAAGATAAATTTATAATAATCTTATTTCTACCGTCAATATAAGACTATATTTTGTAGTATAATTTAAAACAATTTAAAAAATAAAATCATTATTGGCAAAGACATCAGAAGAGGTACTACGTTAATTTTGGAGTATATGAAATACACAAGTTCAATCACCAATATAACATGGTGCGGCTACTGGTTCCTTCATACACTAGGGTTTGTGTATTTTTTAATTTTTGTCCGTGTAAAAGAATTTTCATAGAGAGTGATTATTACATGAAAATAATAATAATTATATAATAATTTAATCAAATATATTAAATTTTAACAATTTTATTTTATTATTTTTATTCAAAGACACTTGTATGTAAGTAACTCTTTATATAAATTGTTCTTGCCTGAATACTCTGAGGTATAGCTCGTCCTCTGATAAGGTCAGCGGACTTTTAGGTTGGACCAAGATATACGTCGGCGATGGATGAACGGCGAGGGTAGGTACCTGCAAAGGCACGCCGACGCTCAAGTTAGTGTAAAGTGGATAATAGATCTTATATTTGGAAAAAGTGACATACTTTCCTTAGCTTTCTCGTCCGCTTTATATTAGCGGAAAATGTCGGCCGTTTTCCTTAAGTTATAACGTCCAGGAAGAGAATTAATTGTAAATCCGACGTTATTGATTTAAGGTCGTTTATGGCCATTATAAAATCGTCGGTTATGATTAAATCTCAGACGTTACCGAGCTATAACGTGTAACCGATGTTTACTAGTCATATCATAAACAATTAATTGTGTATATATAAATATCATCACATTACTAAAAATTATCAATTTTTAACTTATTATTTTAAAAGTTATCTAAATACGTAAATTTGATTATATAATTATATAATATTTTTTTTACATTATTAATGTATTAAAATTATTTTTAAAATTGATAATAATTTCTTTTTTTATTTTGTAATATCTAATATACATATAATATTTCTCACCAATAAATAAAACTAAACCGAACTAAAGTAAACCTGACGGGAAAAGGAGTTAGGTAAAGAAAGTTGTATGATCTCATCATTCCATAAAAATTAAACTATCATAACTAACAAGAGTTACCGAATCATTGGGGACGTAATCAATCTGATTGTGTCCACGTGAATTAGATGGAATTATTAATGAAATAAACTCATTTTGTCAAAATTTAACCATGTGAGATATAAGATATAACAGAAAACTATCCCCTGGACCAGAAATTAGGGAGATTTAATTAGTCAGTTACTTGCGTAGAGAATAAAGATAATTGATTATGATGCATTCTTTATTTTATTTTATTTTTTTGTAATTAATATATTCATTTTATTTAATAAAATTAGGCAATATACTTAATTTAATTCAGCTAAAAATCCTTTGAAAATTTAGTAGCGACAATTTTTTTTTTCAAAAAAATTATTGAAAAAGTGTCCTTAAAAATGGAAACGACAAAGTATTCATGAAAATTAAAAATAAAATAAAATAAAAATATTTTAATATGAAGTAAATACATAGCTGCAGTCTACAGACTTGCTTCAAATTAAATTAGAACATTTTTGTCACGTTTGTGGTTTACTCTTTTTTTTCTAATAATTAAACTACGTGTGGTATCATTTTGGTTTAACAATTAACATTATTATGCTTGATCTTTAAAAGTGAGAAACGAAATAAAATGGTTTTGCAAAGAAAACTACCACAAACTATTCAAAAGACATAAAGCTAAAGCCAAAAAAAAAATTCTTTCGTACTCCTAATCTCAAATAAAAACAAAAAAAAACCTATAACTAAATTACATAATAATAAACTACAGATAATCTTAATTTGTTTTTCTACTTTTAGATTATGTCTCGGCGTTTGTCCAACCATGTTGCCAATTTTATTAGTATTTACATCAGCAACAGAAATTTTATTTATTAATAAAGAATTTTAATAACTAAATGAAAACACTAAAACAATCTCCTTTTAAACGTGGAGATAAGGATGCAAGCATCAAACGATGAATTTTGTAGTTTACAGTTTTCGGTTTCCAGAGTCAAAACAAAGTGGATAGAGAATTTAATATAGAATACGTAAATATGATTAAAAAATTATACTTGGGTCTTTTATGCACATAAGAATATAATAGTTTTGAGTAAATGATAATTTTATTTTATCCGTAATTACAAAACGATTAAACGACTATGATATATATGATGAAGATAGAGATGAATCGGTCTTACAAAATTGAATTTATGCAGTGTTCATGCATGAGGCAACAGGTACAGCTGTTATATATGGGGGACCGTTACCTCAATTTTCTTTTAACTTTGGCCATAGAAGGACCATTATATTATTCCGGTAATGTTAGAAAAATTATTTTATTTTATTTAATATTTATTAATTATTATAATAATTAATATATTAATTATTATAATAATTAATAATATTAAATAAGATAAATTCTAATTAATTTTAGTTAAATATTTTTAGTTATTAAATATTTTTATATTATCTTATGGCCATCATAATAAATTGCTTTTATTTGGATTTAAAATTTATTCTATTATATATCACTTGTTCTGGCCCAATCCAACGATGAGCAAGGACTCAGGTTTGGGCGTCTGTCCGACCCGGCGGGTTACCGAATCCGAGCCAAGACGTGACTCGAATGTTACCCTTCCCGTGTGAACATAGATAGCTGAGAAGGAAACTTTCAAAAAGGAGGGTCTGTCCGCGTGGGACCCACTCCAGTACAGACTATATAAGGGGAGGGTCCTACCCCTCCCCAAAGGTACGTCACAAAAACCTAACCCTATCTGCCGCCTTTTATATGGACCCTAACTTGAGCATTAGAGTTCTTGCAGGTGGCACACCTCCTCTTCAACCCGCTAGCTCGAAAGAGGGATCTGCCGGAGCTCACCGACATCCATCTCCCAGTCGCCTGCCCCTTCACTACACCCATATCCGATCCGTTCGAGTATTCGACCTACCGATCATTGGTGCCGTCTGTGGAGACGGCGAGAATGAATTTCCTGTTGGGCCTGGTCGATGAGCAGGAAGAGGAGGAAGTGCGCGAGGAGGAGGGAACCCGCAAAGCTGAGTCAACCTCTGATGAAGTGCCTACGCCCCGACCAGACAGACTATGTTCTGAGTGAAGTCCATAAGGGGTGTTGCGGCCACCATATAGGCGGAAAGGCCCTCGCTCGAAAGCTCGTTAGGGCTGGCTAATATTGGCCCTCAATAATGTCAGATGCCCAAGAGTTCGTAAAGAGGTGCAAAAAATACTAAGAAAATACCAACTTCTACAGAACCCTAGCAGCGGAGCTGAGTTTACTAATGGCTCCCCGACCTTTCTGTCAATGGGGAGCGACCTACTAGGGCCTTTCCCATTAGGCCTTGGATAGGTCAAACACCTGATCGTGATCATTGACTATTACACTAAGTGGGTCGAGGCGGAGCCACTGGCTAGTATATCATCGGCAAACTGCCAAAAATTCATGTGGAGACAGGTGATCTCCAGATTTGGAATCCCAGAAGTCGTGATATCGGATAATGAGACGTAGTTTATCGATAAGAAGTTTGGCGAGTTCCTCTCCGGCTGGGGATAAAGCAGATATTATCGTCGGTAGAGCACCCACAAACCAACGATCAGGTAGAAGCAGCAAACAAAGTCATCCTCCAAGGCCTGAGGAAACGACTTAACCAGAAGAAGGGGTATTGACGAACGAACTTGCTTTGGTCCTGTGGTCCTACAGGACGACACCACAGTCCTCCATCGGAAAAACACCTTTTCGGCTTACCTATGGAGTTGATGTGATGATCCCCGTGGAAGTAGGAGAACCGAGCTCGCAGCTGCTTTTTGGGGGAGTTGAGGAAGCAGTAGAGAAGGACCTGATTGATGAAACTAGAGAGATGGATCATTTATCAGAAATCGCATTGAAACAGAGAGTGACTGTAAGGTACAATGCCAAGGTGCTAAAGAGGAATTTTGAAGAAAACGACCTGGTCTTACGACGCAATGATGTGGGACTACCGACCCCGGGAGAAGGAAAACTAGCGGCCAATTGGGAAGGCCCATACAAAATAAAAGAGGTACTTGGCAACGGAGCTTACAAGCTTGAACGACTAGACGGAAGAGAGGTGTCCAGAACATGGAATACGGCGAACCTGAAGAAATTCTACTCATAGAGGCCGGCTTTGGACCTAACAACCATACATGTTCCCGATCTAGTAATGTTACCATTTCATTTTTCTCGCTTAAGTTTTCCCTTGTATCATCTTATTTAAAGTTGGTACCCTTTCTATTTTGTTAAAACTCTCTATCCCTAACATATGTTCAGTTCAATTAATGTTTTACTTTCCACTCAATTGCCAATACCAAGGCAACCCGGGACTGATCACTCCGGGAGTCAACAAGATCATAACCACTATTACACAACCGTTAGAGTAAGCACGAAGCAATATAAACAGTTAAAAAGCGAAGGCCCGAACTCGGCTGGACGATTAGTCATTCATTAAAGCAGTAAAAGTTTGTCTCCTAAAACTACTAAGTCAAACATTACAAGGGCAACCACTCGTCCCGGCAAGTCCAAAATGTTACAAATACAAGGGCAGCACCCCGGCCCAAAGTAGTCAAAAAGTCCAACAATAACTACAAACAAAGTAACAAAATACAACTACTGGGAAGCCCTCGTCTTTTTGGGTATGTCCACAATATTGCCGTCCTGGACCATTTTGAAGGCCCCAACCGAGGAGGTATCGGGGTCGGGTGCCAGGACAGCAATCTGAACCTTAATCCCCTCTTCGGTCGCCTTGACGGCCTTCTTGGTGTCCCTCACGATGTCCTTATTCTTCTTCTTCTTCAAGGAGACGACCTCCTGCTGAGCAACCTGAGTTGATCGCTCGACCTCTCGATGCTTTTCTTCCAACTCCTTCAGCTTCTTTTCCAAGTCAGAAACTTTGGCCTCCGCTGAAGCAGCCCGACCTTGAGCAGCATTCAAATCTTTGGAAAGTGAGAGATCGCCTCTACCAACCTGTTGATCTCAGAAGCGCCCTCCTCCACTTTCTTCTCCTTCTCAGTGAGTTGGGTTTGGAGGGACTCCGCCCGGGTCTTCAAACCGGCAATGTCCTTCTGGGAGACCCGGAGTTTTCCCTCCAAGGCCTGATACGGAGCCAAAACAGGCTCTGTCTTCCAGGAAATGGCAGCGGCTCGAAGGAGACTGCGGTAGACCCACTTAGCCTGGCCAGCAAGATCCTCATCTTGGAAGAATTTCTCGGTTTCTGGAAGAAGTTGGGAATTGATGAAGCCCCCAGTGTCAAAACTCCTCTCCATCACGGTCAGGGCCTTCCCGGAAGACGCATTTTGCTTTTTTGGGTTGGGCACGATAGTCAAGTCGGCATCAACCTCCGGGCTAGCCCCTTGCTCCAGGACCGGCTCCTCCACAGCCGCATTCTCTAGGGAATTCTCAGCTTGAACATCGCTGGAGGACTGGGAATCGTCCTGATCCCCTGCAGCAACCTGACCGCTCCCTTCACCAACAACGTTAGATCCTGGGGTATCTGAATGAGTAGCCGAAGAGTCGTCATCGTCACTTTCACCAAGAAAATGGGCCATCAGATTGGCCATGGTGGTCTTCCCGTCAGCCATGGAAACTGTAAAGAAAATAGATAACAAGTTAGTAATATGAAACTTCAAGGAAATAGAAAGGAAAAGTCCATGAGAAAACGAGGTAGTAACCTACCAACATGGGCCCGACCAATCTCTCGGTCCCCCGTCACCATATGGGGATTCAGATTCTTCAAGCCAAAAATCGCCAACAGTATGTCGGCAATCCAACGGTTCTCCTTATTCATCCCCTCATAAGTCTCCTTTATTAAATAGTCGGAACCCGCCCCAAAACTCCAATAGGTCAGGATCAGCCTTTCCCCTTCCCACGTAAGCCAGAAAGGGTGATGACCTGGGACAGGTCTAACTTTAAAGAAGGTATTCTTGAAGTGGTGAAAAGAATCTTCAAAGAGACCAAATATCCTACGGCCTTGAACAACTCGGAAGGACATATACCCTTTCTTCGTTTTTTCTTTGCGAGAAGGGTTCGTCAGAAGAAAAAGGTAGAGGAAGACGTTCACGGAGGCCGGTAGCCCCAGATACTCGCACACCAATTCGAAACACCGAACGGCGGCCCATCTATTAGGATGAAGCTGTGATGGGGCTATGCCACAGCGATTGAGTAACGACATCACGAACGGAGAGAATGGAAGACGAAGACCCAGCGTGGTGAACATAGGCTTGTATACCCACAGCCAGTCAACCACCCGGGGGGAGGCCATGTTTTTATGGCACACTCTTTCACGATCACCGGGGAAGTAGACCTGATAGTTAGCCTCTTCGAGACCTCCCCCGCATAAAGAGCCTGCGTCCCGGAAAGCCTGAAGGTCCTCCTTGGTTACTCGAGACGGCGTATCCTTTACGTCCGAAGTAACCCAGGCATAAAAATCAATAACATTCGGTGCCAGAGGTCGAGCCATACCGACAGTGGGGGCACCACTCGAGTTAACCCGGGAGATCGTAAAGCCATAAGATGAACAAAAAAGAAACTATAATTAACTACAATGATCTAGAGCGCTCATGCTAGTACCTAAAACCCATATTCAAGAAGCAAATGCCTAGATGGTACCCTTCTAGCAACTACCTAACAAAGACTACGATGATTCGAGCAAATATGAACCAAGAAGGAAAGCGGCATGCATCGTCTGACAAAGCTGATGAAAGTAATAGCCACAACGCAGAACTAAACATACAATGAAAGAAGCATGAGGTACTTACCAAGAAAATATGCGGCGAGAGGATAGCAACCAAATAAAGAAGAAACGCCCAAGAATCCCACAAAGAACAAATCAGAGAATGAAACAATGGAAGGATGTGAATGTGGAAATGAATGGGAGTAAGAGGAAAAGAGAGTTTTGAAAAGATCATAATGGTAACCGTCAAGAAAGAAGCACGAAAGGTCAGGGGTATATCAGTCTTTTCGACCAGGCTTCAAATTAGCCATAATAAAAATTAAATGCCCGGCGCGAGAAACAAGGCGACGATTGACGTCCCCAAGTATAGGCGAGGGTTACTCGCGCGTAGGGTGCACGCCCATATCACGGGCGGCCGACCTAACAGGAACCCCACAAAAGGGGGAGTTGAGAAGAACGCGCCAACCACGACGCCCACGACCGCAGCTGGCACGTTGGGGCACTGTTCCGGCCTAGCCCAACGACGACCAAGGACCTGGGTCCGGGCGTCTACCTGACCTGGCGGGTTACCGAACCCGAGCCAGGGCGTGACCCGAATGTCACCCTCCCCGCGATAACATGGATAGTTGGGAAAGAAACTTTTAGGAAGGAGGGTCTGTTTGCGTGGGACCCACTCCAGTACAGACTATATAAGGGGAGGGCCCTACCCCTCCCTAGAGGTACGTCACAAAAACCCTAACCCTATCTGCCACCTGTTGTACGGACGCTAACTTGAGTGTCAAGAGTCCTTGCAGGTGGCCCCACCTCCTCTTCAACCCACTAGCTCGAAAGAGGGATCTGCCGGAGCTCACTGACATCCATCTCCCAGTCGCCTGCCCCTTCATTACACCCATATCCGATCCGTTCGAGTACCTGACCTACTGATCACCACTCTTTTCATTTTCTCATTTTATCTCAATAGATTCTAGTACGTACTAAATTTCACTAAATAATGTAATTAATGACAATTTAATTCCTTTTTTTTCATTTTTAACACTAATAGTAAATCAACGTGCTTGTTTATTTGTATTTTAAGTATTTTAAATAGAAGATATTAAATACTAAAAACTAAATATAAAATAGAAATGTGATTTTTTTAAGATTTATATAGTTATTTTTCATTTTGAAATCAAAATTAATAAATTGTAGAACTTGTTTAGAAAGTTGAAAAAATAGAAAATGATAATTTTGGAGTTAGTAAAAAAAATAATTAAAAGATCAAATGATGAAAAATCTTCAATATACATATAGGTATATATATTTTTGGTAACTAGTACATATAGGTATATGGATGTTCACTTTATTAGATGAGTAAAATTCATATCTTTTACATAAATATATAAAGAATTAAAGATTTTTTTTAAATCATCCCGAATCAAAACTTTTCCAGCATAGCTATTGAGACTCCTGAAGGAGTCATACCATCTTTTTTCTTTGACAGACATCAAAAAATGGAATTAGAATAATAAAATTTTATTTATATATAATAATGGTCTAACTAATTTTTTAGTTTGTTTTTTTAATTTGATGCTGAACTTATTTTTTAAAATAAATATCAAATATTTTAAAATAATCTTATTTTTATATTTTATAAACCAAATATTATTTTTGAAACATCTTTTTTGGGACAAATTAAACCTCCAATGTTAAGCACAATAAACAATCGCCTCATTATCATCCTCGTACAATCCAGAAAGAAAACTACTTCACTATCCATTGGATTTATCCCATGATCCTACATCATCATTCCTAATATGTCTATAGCTTGGCAGTCAGCCACAAGAATTAAAGAAAGTTGATTGGTAGATTATTTGGTAATAAAATATACAATCATATTCATTTCAGCCTAATTATTTAAAATAAAAATTAAAAATAATTTATAAAAAAAAAAAAAAAAAACAAATCCAGCTATATATGGATCACCTTTTTTGGAATCACCAAAAAAGTGATCCACAACGTCTCTTTTTAATTAATAAAATTAGACAAACAAATAATTTTTTAACCATATATAATTAAATTTTATATGTTGTACATATTTTTTGTTATTATCCTTGTCATTTTTTTTAATGTCATTTTTTTTTCTTCTTCTCTTCTTTTTTTCTTTCATTTTCTTCGTCTTCTCTTTTAAATAATTTTATTAGCATAAAATTTTTAAACCACCATATATATGACCAGAATATTAAAACTCCACCAACAAAAACACATCATTCATAAATTTTGATACATAACAAAAAATTTAGTATACAACATAAAAATTTTTAAAAAAATATATATGCAAAATATTAATACTTAACCAATAAAATATATACAACACAAAAAATTTTGTTGCAATATACGCACAAATTTTAATACACAATATATAAATTTTAGTGCACAGTATAAAATTTTTGAAAGATAATATATTTAAAATATTAACTCACCCAATCAACAAAATATATTCGTATAAAAATTTATGTGCTATATATAAAAAATTTTATATTACGTGAAAAGTTTTGTACTATATCAATAAATTATTATATACAAAAATTTATGTGCCAAAAAAATGTTTAAAAAAAACCGTATGACATATCTGCGTATTTTTTTTTGAGACTTTCTCCAATTTAATTAAATTTAATTCACTACTAGAAAATTTGTTATTACAGACAGATATTTTCGACAGATTTTATCCCACAGAAATACAGACGGAATTTCAGAGGAATTTTTTTGTTGGAAAACAAAAAAATGAATTAGCATAAATTACAGACGGAAAACAGAATTCGTCGATAATTCTATCGGTAAAATTAATTTTTTCCCGTAGAAAATGGTTACAGATGGAAAATCTGTCTGTAATTAAATAGATAAAATGCTACGTTTTATTAAATTATTATAGACGGAATTTAAAATTTTCCGTCGGAAATATTGAGTTAACCCTAATTTTATCACCACCCTATCGAGCTCCATTCACACTCCATTCACACTCCTGACCTAAACCTTCTTTGAACGTTGCCAGCAGCCCTCATCCCTCTTCAAAGTTGTCGTCGAACTCTTCTCCTCCGATAGAAGGTGCTGTCGCCGCCGGCGGGAACAGACCGTGAGTACCTTCGTCATCTGGGGAAGCTCTACTCGGCCCTCTTCGCATCGTTCCTCCTCTCCTTGCCGTCGCACGAAGTTCTGAGTTGAGCTCGTGGCGTCGCCGTCGCGAAGGGTTCCTCCCTCCTCGCCGTGCGTCGTTTCTGATTCTATGCTCCTCGCCGTTTTTGGCTGTTGCCCCTTCTCTTCTCCGAGCTCACTTTATCAATCTTACTCTCACAACTTTTGCAAACCCTAGGAACAACATTATCAATCTTACTCTCACAACATTTGCAACCATCTATTCAGTTTAGTTGAGGTGAGATTCATTCATCGTGGCTTCCACTTTTATCTTGAGATCGCTGATTTTCTCTGAGTTTCTGCTTCTTGTCATTAGTTATTTGATGCTAAATATTGGCTTCCTCTTCAACTTCTCACTTGCAGAATTATAGAAGGGTCAATCAGTTGTCGGTAAAAGAATGGATTCACAGCTTTAATTTTTGTCAAACACTAAACAAAGCAATGATTTTTTTGGAAGAACTTAGAAAATTGTAATAGTACTGGGATAAGATTTATTTATTCATTTTTTTTTTGAAATAAATAGTTTTTGGATTTAGATTTTGAAAGGGTAAACGTAGGAGGAGGTGAGCATTTACAAGCATTGCTGGTTGGTGAAATAGGACCTACAGTTCAAGATCCTTCTCTCATCAAGGTACATTTTATGCTTCTTTGGATGTAGAAGAATTTGGAGTTTATCTTTGAAGTTCTATCTAGAATGTACACAGTTTTAACTTGTAATTTCGAGAAGCGTTGTCTTTTCTGCTGGGATTCTTGTTTAGAGAAAGTCTTCACTTGTTCATGTGTGATTTATTTTGTTGCACTTGCTGAAGTCTTACAGGCTTCTTGCTCTGGCTGGCATAACTGAAGTTGGACTAATGCCTGTGAGCCTCCTCCTCCTACTTGAATACCATATGGAATTAGAAGAAATCTATTTCTGCTTGTTGCTTCCATCTCGCTTATGCCATACACCTGCTACATCACACTTTCATTCTTAAGTCTATTTCTGTGTGTTTTGTTCTGATTTTCTAAAATCTTTGTTTGCTAGTTCCCCTGAAAATGATTCTGAATAGAAAATAAAAAGTTTCTAAGCATACACAAAAATAGCCAATAATTGAAATTTTCAGATGAAGAATTGATTTTTGGTTGCACAAACTTAAAGCCAAACATGTTTGGTGAATGGGGATACCCTATATAGAGTAACCAAGCTAGACTACCTTTCTGCATAATTGTGTGTTTTCCTCCTGTGTCAGGTTTACTTTCTTAAAAAGTTCCAAATTTTTCTGATGGATAATGTTGCCTTGCATTTACAAAATAGTTAAAAAGGTAAGTTAGGGTTATATCTTATAAATTTTTTAGAGAAAGATTATTGACCGTTGCTGCGCCACACAACCTTTTGGTTTAGCTCTTTGATTTTTTCTGTTAGAATTTGTTCCTGCAGAATTTGATTTAGTTAGTTGCTTTCTGGTGCTTAAGTTTTTTTTAATGGGAATAATCAAGTAATTTATCTTTGTTCCTTCTTAGTGAGAATTCCAGAAGCAGTTGTTGACCTTTTTCATTCGAACACTTTAGAGACTCATTTCTAGTTGGTTCTCTAGATCTTGTAGGTTTCTCACACTCATATTGTCCCATCAATTGCCTGTGTCATCATATTTTAGTAGCTTAATTATGTTCTGTTAGGATGCTTGAATAATTTAATTATATATGTTATACGAGAAACTTAGGAAAGTAAATAAATGAAGGTCTGCAAGCTTGCATGGGATGTTATACATTTAGTGAATTAATTAATTTATCAATATTATTGTTCGCATCTCGTATTGGTTAACACAAGATGTGAGACTTAAAGAAGATCAAAACGTAGCCTTAAGTTAGTTAGAAGCTTGCTGACTTGGTAGCTTTCTGTTTTTCTGTTATTACAATTAGTAGTTGGGAATTAGCACACCTAGCCTAGTCTATATATTAGATTCATTTATCATTCTATTCCTTTGAGATTCACCATTCTGCAATCTATACGGTGAACATCACATTCTCTTCTTGCTTCTTCTAAATTCTTGACTTGCTGGACACGATTTCACACAAGAATGATAATCTTACCTATAATCTTTAGTTTTCTTTTTTATATATAGTTAGTAAAAGATATTTTAGTCAAATATATATTACTTTAATCTTAAAATATTATTTTATAAATATTCATAATTTTATGTGTTGATTTTATAAAAATAATACACTAACACACACACACACACTCTCTCTCATTGCACAGTAGTTGATTATTAGAAGACTAATTTGTGTGTTCGCTCAGAGATTTTTGGTCCAATCCTTTCAATTTTTTGCTTGGAATTAAGGTTAGTGCAATTCTTGTGTTGTAAATTTCATTGATTTCTAGGGTATTGTATGATAAATGAAATATTATTTGTGTTGTGTTGTTGCTTGTATTGCATTGAAAATATTGATATGGTTAAATATTGATAGGATGTTGTATGATAGATGAAATGTTACTTGTGTTGGATATTTATAGGTACTAAAAATATCGAATTCGTAAGAAATGTCTTGGCACCATCGAGTGTGGATGTATGATAGGTTGAATCCAACAAGAGGGGTATTAAACCTGAGTTTTATGACAAGGTTGAGGAGTTTATAGAAACAATTAGTAAGTTAGATATTGTGAAGACAGAAGAAAAGTGTAGATGCCCATGCGTTAAGTGTAGATGCACAAACTATAAAGAGCTGAACATTATTAAGATGCATTTGTGGGAAAAGGGGTTTATGCCAAATTATTGGATTTGGACAGAACATGGAGAGATTGACGACATTGGGATTAATCAGACGGGATTCAATAATTGTGGGGAAGGTGGTTCAGGAAGTAGTGCAAATGTAGAAGAATGTGATATGTATGACATTAATTGGGAAGACAACTCCAGAAGGTATCATGAAATGGTTTTCTATTCTGCTGGTCTAGAGGATCCTCATGTAGAGGCTAAAAATTTTTTTGATCTTCTTGAGGCAGCTCAAAAGCTTTTGTGGGAAGGTTGTGTGCACTCTCAACTATCGATAGCTGTTAGAATGCTATGCATTAAGGCCGAGGGAAACCAATCACAGGAGTCATTTAAGCAGTGGCCCACCTTAATTAGGGAAATTGCTCCTGAGGGTAGTGCCATACCTAGGGATTACTATGAGGCTAAGAAGTTAGAGCAAAATCTTGGATTGAAGGCAATCAAAATAGATTGTTGCTTAAACAATTGCATGTTGTATCGAAAAGACGATGCTGCTCTAACTAGTTGCAAGTTTTGTGAAGCACCTAGATTCAAGCCTATTTCCGATGGTGGTTGTAAGTCCAAGAGAGTTCCTGTCAGACGGATGCACTACTTACCCTTAATCCCTAGACTTTGAAGGCTTTATGCGTCAATGAGTTCAGCTCCGCACATGACGTCGCATATAAAAAACCAACGTGATGATGGCGTGATGACCCATCCGTCACATGGGGAGCATGGAAAAGCTTTGACCGTATCCATTCTGATTTTGCTTTGGAGCCTAGAAACATTAGGTTAG
This sequence comes from Arachis ipaensis, assembly GCF_059453495.1. Classification (NCBI taxonomy): domain Eukaryota; kingdom Viridiplantae; phylum Streptophyta; class Magnoliopsida; order Fabales; family Fabaceae; genus Arachis; species Arachis ipaensis. Next base: position 18,461,182 of record NC_142443.1, on the reverse strand, counting down.
GTCTTTGTTCTGATGGATTTACCCTAAATATCCAATTTAGCAAGCCTTATTCTTGTTGGCCCGTAATTGTAATTCCATACAATCTACCTCCTGGAATGTGTATGAAAGATCCTTATTTGTTCTTGACTTGCTTAATACATGGTCCTAATAACCCTAAAGCCAACATTGATGTATTCTTGGGACCCTTGATTGACGAATTAAATGAATTGTGGAATCCTGTTGTTTTGACGTATGATATTGTAGAAAAGAAGAATTTCATCTTAAAGGCGGCATTGATGTGGACTATCAATGATTTCTCAGCTTATGGGATGTTGTCTGGGTGGATGACACAAGGAAGATTGTCATGTCCTATTTGCATGGAGGATACCAAGTCTTTTACACTATCACATGGAGGCAAGGCATCATGGTTTGATTGTCATCGGAGGTTTTTGCCGATAAACCACCCTTATAGGCGTAATAAGAATGACTTCAGGAAGAATAAAATAGAAAGTGAAGAGGCTCTTACCAGATTAAGTGGTTTGGAGATTTGGCAAAGGGTTAAAGGACTTGGGAAGATATCAGATAATGAAAAGTGGATCAAATCGCGAGAGTATGGTTTTACTCACAATTGGACTAAGCAAAGTGTGTTTTGGGAGTTACCTTATTGGAAGGATAACCTGGTTCGTCACTGTTTTGATGTAATACACATAGAGAAGAATGTGCCTTATAACATAATGAATACTGTTATGGACACTGATAGAACTAAAGACAATAAAAAGGCTAGGTTAGACCTGGCTAAACTGTGCAAGCATCCAGATTTACATTTGCGGCACGTCGGTGATAATTGTTGGTCCAAACCTAAGGCAGCTTATACTTTAACTTCTGAACAGCAACAAGACGTATATAGGTGGGTGCAACAACTTAGATTTCCGGATGGTTATTCATCTAACCTTGCTAGATGTATAAGTCTTTTCCAGGGGAGGTTTATTGGTATGAAGAGCCATGATTGTCACATTTTTATGCAGTGCTTGCTTCCAACTGCATTCAGAGAACTACCTACAAATATATGGAAGCCTCTAACCGAGCTAAGCCAATTTTTCAAAGCTTTGTGCTCAACCACCCTCAAGGTTCATGATTTAGAGGTTATGGAGCAGAATATTTCCATTATCCTTTGCTAGTTAGAAAGGATATTTCTCCCAGGATTCTTTAATGTGATGGAGCATTTGCTAATTCATCTAGCATATGATGGTACTAATAGAATACGATGGTAGGCCCAAGAAAGCATCAAGCTGACGCATCCTCCCAAGTTGCGCTAACCATGCTCCGTGGCCCGGCACATCTGGCGGTATAGCCATGCCAGCACAGCCGAATCCCACAACAACTGGCCACACGCATCAAGGTCCTCCAGTAGGGGAAGCCACCTGATATGCACCCGAGAGTCAGATGCATTGGGGAAGAGGATACCACCTATCAACTACATGATGTATCCTCTTGTATAACTCATCAGGCGCTCCTTTGTGGCATCCTGCTCTAGCTCTCCACAAACCATGTTGTGGAACCAAGTGAGCTTGACAGTCCATTTCGTTTGAGACTATCTGTCCTCTAGGCCGGGAACAACACCTAGTATCTGCTCGCATAACTCCTCAATGGACCGTCCTTGGTGGTGCTGCTCCCACCCACCTATGCATCCACTCATAGGATCACCGTCAATCCTAAGTCCCAACTGATAGGCCACGTCCTGTAGGGTGATAGTCATCTCCCCACACGGTAAATGAAATGTATGGGACTCAGGCCTCCACCTCTCTATCAACGCCGAGGCAAGAGACCAACCATGCTCGAACTCGACCATATATGCGATGTACTCAAACCCGGCTCGTCTTAGATATGGCCTAATCTGCTCCGGTGGTCGTGTCATCAAATTCTGTATGGTGCGCAAGATCCAAGGCGCCTACCAAACGGAAAAAAAATTTAATAAAAAATGGTACCGTGAATAAATACAATAGCAAGTTCACTTTTTATTCAATACAATAAAATAAAATAAAAGGTTAAAAAATCATACCACTCGATCAAGTCTCCCAGCGATGTGCTCAGCGTGATCCAATCTATACATCTCATGCTCATAACCCAATAACTGCTGCTCCATCGAAACATAATCTAGTAAAATAAAATCACATATTAGATTATTAAAAAATAAACTAAATGAAAAATAGCTTATAAACCTACTAATTTTAAACTTACCCTATTTAACTGACGTCGTCATGTTACTAATTAATTTATAACTAACTCAACTCTAAATTTTATTGCTCACGTTTCTTTTTTATCTAACTTAACCTAATTGATTATTCGACTAATTACCTTCTAATTTACAACGCAATCTAATACCTTTGACTAAATTTTCTAATAATATACTTTCCTATATTCTTTAATATGTTCATAGATAGCCACTATACTAAAAGACAGTGACATAAAATAATTTACCTAACATAACACTTAAAAGTACGTCTAACTAACTAACATGTAAACAATAAATCTATTATTCTAACCAACAAATGATCTATACCTAACAATTTTATCTAACATGTAAACAGTAAACCAAATAATTCTAATTAACATTAAAAAATGGACTATTATTTACTAACTTGGAACTGAGAAAATCGCCCACACTAAACTTTACGGATGTCAAAAAAGCAAAAAAATGTAACAGAGAAAATTTAAAAGAAAGAATAAAAGTAGAAAGGGACAAACAAAAATGGTCCCACTAGTATATATAGTCTGCCGAATTCATCATAGAGTTCGCCGAGAGCGGCAAACTCCGTGTAAATTATAGAGTTCGCCGGGAGTTACGATAAACTTACTCTTAATCCAAAAAAAAAAATCGTATTCTTGAAAATAAAACTAAAAAATCTTTTTTAAAGAATTAATTAATTATTTTATTTTATAAACCAAAAAAAATCCGTTTAATTAAACATAGCTAGATATTATATGACATGAAGAGTAACATCACGAGAGGATTATGTTCCAATCACTAACACCAACATTTTTCCGTTACGGTTTTAGGACTTCTTTTGGGAATATTTTTTTTCTTAATCTTGTTAGATAATTAATTAGGTGATACGTACTTTAAATATTTATGATATAAAGAATTTAAATATTATTTAAAAATTATTAATTTATATTTTTAAAATATTTATTTAATTTGATGTATTTTAATTTTATTCATTTAATTATTAGATTGGACTTTGTATTTATGGACTTAGAATTTTTTTGTTTTAATTAACCTAATAAAAAATTATAAAAATCTCATAAATTATTGTAGTTGTAGTATTCAGTTATTAAAGGTGCTAAAATAATTTTTGTTTGGTTTCATGATGAAATCAAGGTGTAGACAAGTGAAGTTGAGTGAGTCTTTCTCTTGTTGTACGAGAAATTGGGTAAAAAGTTGAAGAGTCCCTTCGATTCAATTCCCAAACTATGGTATGCACAAATTAGGTTGATGAGTCTCTTTCTTGTTGTATTAAGAAATTGGATAAAAAGTAGAATGATTCTCTTTATATCCAATTTCAATCTATCCCTTTTATTTTATATTTTAATTTTAATGTATATTTCTTATTCAATTTCAATTCATGTAACAAGTATAATAACCCGTGCCATGTACGTGATAAGATTGAAATTATAATTTTAAGTTGTTTTATTAAGATTAATTTAAATTATAATAATTTGATTAATAAAAAGGTAACATGTTATGTATTGTTTGTTTTTTCTTAATCTAGTGTTAAGTGTATTAACTCTAATAGTTATTAATTGATTTTAGTAATCTACCTTTTTCAATAAATCAGATATATATACTCAATGTGACCATAAATAACCTAGTAATACTTAGATCCACCAACAAATTTTTATATGTTATTTTACTGTCAAGTAAAGACATATCAAAATCAGTTCAAAATGAACAACAGATTATTAGAGAATTCTAATGCACAAACTTCTCCAATAAACAATAAAGAATTTAAACCTACTAAAAAATAACTCAACACTTTTCTTTGATGCTTACAAAACATATACCTAAAACAATATTATATCAATGTTAGTATATAATTTTACGATCATCGACCGTATTTACTATACGTGACTCCTTCTTAAAAGTTATTCTAATACACACGTGTGTAGTCGGAAGATAAATTCCGCATGATTCCTTAATCAAAAAATTTGAGAGGATATAGACCTTCCCCTTAGTTCATTCTCAAATATCTTTGTCAAATCATTCTTGATTGAACAATGAATTTTATCACACTGTAAAACAAATTAAATATAAAAGCTATTAGCACTTATAAATCTATTAAATCTCACTGTCTTTGATTCGTGCAAGGATTTACTTATTAAATAAACTTAAAATACGAACAAAAAATATTTTTAAACTGGACCTAGCATCACTTGAAAGAATCATGAAAAATAATCAACTAACATTATTATCTATGAGAACCATTTCTATGTAAGTTGTTTTACTCTTGTCAAATTTAGATAGAATTTTTCATAACCTTATAATTCTTATCTTTATTTTCCAAACTTTTTCATCACATAATCTACCATAGGTAATACTATTGATAGAATCGTAGTTAGTAGCCATTAGGCATGAAAAATAAAAACAGAAGAACTATGCCTAAATTATGAATTTTCTAAATGAATTATAATGGTAACAATTCACTACTACTCATATATATATATATATATATATATAACCCGCACTAATTATATATGGTAATGATTAATCAATATTTTTAAAGGAAATACTTGTTACAATTAGGTAAAAATTATGCCATTATATTTTATTAATCTTTTTGATTAATTAAATAAAAATACTTACCCAATATATATATTATCTACATTAATTATATGTCAATATTTTTAGAAAAAAATTAAAAAAAAGATATATAAATATATATAATATTATTGCTATATAAAAATTAGATATAAAAAGATATATTACTGTAATAAAATATTATACTATAAGCAATTATATTTGTCAACTAATTTTATTGATACACTATATATATAGTATTATCATATGTTTTCGCAAATAATAACTATTAATTAATTAAGTAATATATATATATATAATTACAAATATGTAATTTCACAAAAATAACTCATTTAATAATTTTTTATTCTTTATTATTAATGTCATTGTAGGTGTAATTTTCATAAATTACAGTAATTTTTTTATTTATGTATATATATATATTAATTTTATTAAATAATTCTAAATATTTTTTTATTGATGCATACATATATATTAATTATATATAAAAATATTTAAATCACATATATTAATGATTTTTTTGTTATAATTATTTCCTTATATATATATGATTATTTTTTATTCTACAATCATGCAATAATTTTTTATTTTTTATATTCATGTATATTCTTCGATCTTTATTCATACGCATGATTAATAATTTTTTTTAAATAGTGATATTTTAATTTTTCTTTTCTTTTACGTATCTTCATATGTTAGTAAGAAAAGAAAAATTACGTATTGTGACTCTTTTTTTTTTTTATCACGCTTTAATCTTAATTAATTAATCTTGTGTCCACACAATATAATTAAACTTTTAATCACTCTAATC